>NC_045989.1:14037527-14637527 GCF_010909765.2 Amblyraja radiata | reverse complement strand
TATACCTGATCTTTTCCAAGGGTAAAAAGGAGAGCACCTCCTTTAACCACTGCAAAAAAGATGGAGCTTTTTTTTACTTTTAATTGAAAAGAATAAGCCTGCGAGCAAGCAATGATGCAAATTCTAAAGCATTTGCTTGTAAATTAGCAAGCTTACAGTTTGTGGGTCGTATTCCAAAGATAGCTGTGTGCAAGTCAGGATGTATAGTTTGTCTGCAGAAATGGGAGGATACCTCAAATATGTTACCCCAGTAGCTGTTGAGAGAGGGACATGTCCAAAACATGTGTCCTACAGAGGCTGGGCTATGGCCACATCTAGGGCAGCCAGGATCCGTGGTAGAAAGGATTCTGGCAAGATTGTCTTTTGAATAATGAAGACGGTGGAGCACTTTAAATTGGATCACCCCCATGGCGTATACACAACGAAGAGGTGTGTATACGAATTAAGCTCTCTCGCCACACCTCATCAGAAAGCTTTACACCCAGGTCCCTCTCCCATGCCGCTTTAGTTTTGTTCCAGGTTATCTGTTTTAATTCCTGTATTAATGTGTAAATTGCTGAAACACGTTTCTTGTCAAAGGGGTCCAACCAGAATAGTGTCTAATTGGCTCTTAGTGGACAGATAAGGAAATGAGGGAAACACTGTTTTAGCAAAGCTACGTATTTGAAGATACCTGAAGAAATGAGATCTGGGTATATTGTGGTCTTCAGCAAGCATTTTAAAGGAAGTAAACGTTCCGTCAGTAAACAAGTCACAAAAATATACCAGTCCATTCCTATGCCAATATGAAAAAGCAGTATCTAACATGGAGGATGTAAAAAATTGATTATTTGCCACCGGGAAAAGCCTGCTGGTACCTTTTAGTCCAAAATGTCTCCTGAACTGTAGCCATATTTTAAGCAAAGTTTTAACCGCTGGGTTTGTCATTTGTATTTTACGATTATAAGGTAGTGAACAGGTGATTTTCGGTAGTGGATTAGATAGGAATTCCATCTGTGCCCAGTCTGTGCCATGTGCCCTATGAATATGTCCAATGTAAAAGTTTTACAATATTTGCATCGCAGTAGCAATAGATAAAGTTAGGCAAACCTAGACCACCCGCCTTCTTAGGAACTTCCAAGTATATTTTCTTCATCCTGGGATTTGAATTGTTCCAAATGAGGAGATTAGTCTATCTAATTGTTGAAAAGTTGTCCGAGGTATGAATATGGGGATCATTTGAAAAAGATAAAGAAATCTAGGTAAAACTGTCATTTTAACGATATTGATGCGGCCTATTAATGAGAGTGGTAGCGTTGACCATTTTTTGAAGTCCTGTGTTGTTCGTTCTAATAATGATTTAAAGTTGTGGCTGTGTAAACCTCCCATGGTATGGGTGACTTTAATTCCCAGGTAAGTAAAGACATTTTTCTCAAACTTAAATGGGAAGCTGGTGTAGTTGCCATCAGTGTGATTGATTGGGAAAAGCAAGCTCTTTGAGTAATTTATCTAATAACCTGACAGGCGGCCAAAATTCTCTAATATATGCAGTAGCTTTGGTATGGAGTCAGTTGGGTTGGATATATATACCAGCAGGTCGTCCGCGCACAGCGATACTTTGTGAGATTTACCACTTCGAAAGATACCTCTGATACCATCTTCTGTCCTAAGAGCTATAGCAAGTGGTTCTGTTGCCAAATCAAATAAGTAGGGAGAAAGGCTGCAGCCCTGTCTGCAGCCCCTATAGAGCTGGAAGTAGTCAGAGACTATATTGTTGGTCCGTACAGCTGCCGTTGGCGCAAAATATAATAATTTAATCCATGATAAAAATGATGGACCAAAGCCAAATCTTTTGAGAACAGCAAACAAATATTGCCATTCGACACGGTCGAATGCCTTCTCGGCATCTAAAGAAATAATTATTTCCGATTGTTCTGTGGTGTGAGGTGTATACAATACATTAAGTAGGCCCCGCATGTTATATAACGACTGCCTGCCCGGTATAAATCCAGTTTGGTCAGGGTTAATAACTTTGGAGACTACTGTTTCAAGACTGGTGGCTAAAATTTTTGTGAGGATTTTATAATCACAATTCAACAAGCTTACAGGGCGGTATGTACCACACAATAGTGGGTTTTTATCTTTTTTAAGTAGGACTGATATGGTTGCCTGCCACATTGTTTGAGGTAGTTTCTGTTGGCTAAAAATTTCCTGATACAACAACTTAAGTGTTGGAGCCAGCTTGATTGCAAATTCTTTGTATATTTCAATTGGGAAACCGTCTGGTCCTAGAGCTTTGTTGCTCTGCATTGATTTAATTGCTTGTATATTTCTTCGGTTGATATTTCCCTGTCAATTTGTGCTTGGTCCTCTGTAGTAATTTCTGGGATGTACAGGCTGTCCAAGAAGGCAGGAATACATGACAGATCACTGGGTGGTTCTGAAGCATAGAGGGAAAAATAAAACTGCTTAAACTGGTCATTGATGGCATCTGGATCAGTAGTCTTTACCCCCGGCGATGATAGAATTTTAGGAATAGTACTGGCGGCTGTGGACTGTCTGATCTGGTGAGCTAAATGTTTTCCTGCCTTTTCTCCATGTTCATAGAAAATTTGCTTTGATTTGGATATTAATCGTTCTGCTTGTCTGGTGGATAAATTGTCAAATTCCGTCTTAGTAATAATTTCTTCTTGTAAAGTTCAGGTGTTGGCGAATTGGCATACAAACGGTCTATTTCCGCTACACTGTGGGACAGTTCTGTGAGAAGTTGTTTATATTACTTCCTCTCATATGCTGTATATGAGATTATCTGGCCTCGAAGGTAGGCTTTAAGAGCCTCCAAGATAGTCGCTAAGTGCATGTACGGAGTATTATTAATTTGCATATTTGTTGAGAAAGAAATCTTTTGAAGGACTCCCTAGATAGCAACAGAGGATCAAACCGCCAAGTGCGTCGAGGTCTAGGGCAGTCTAGGAAGCATATATCTAGTTCCGCAGGGCTGTGGTCAGAAATAACAATACTGTTATACTGGCTCCCCTTAACCATGGAAAGGATCCTACTATCTACAAGAAAAAAATCAATTCTTGAATAAGAATAGTGTACTGGGGAAAAAAAGGAATATTGTTTTGTTTTTGGGTTATTTCTTCTCCAGGGGTCAAAAAGTGTATAGGATTCTATAAATGAATTGATAACAGCACCAGAATTTGAAATTTTACAATTAGGTCTCGGGTTGGATCTGTCCAAATAAGGATGTAATACACAATTAAAATCCCCCCCCCCCCTAATATCAGTTGGTGGCCTTTGAGATTTGGGAGTGATGTTATGAAGCTAGAGAAAAATGATGGGTCGTCCCAATTTGGTCCATATATATTGACTAGTGCCACCTGTGTGCCATATAGATTTGCTGTTACAACTACAAACCTTCTCCTGGGGTCGGTGATGGTCGATAATAGGATGACTGGAACCCCCTTCCTGATTAAAATAGCTGTGCCTCGTGATCTAAACTCATTTTTGGAGCAGAATATTTGACTGTCCAAGCTTTTTTCAGTTTCACATGTTCACTTGATCGGAGGTGAGTTTCCTGAAGGAAAATAATATCAGAAATCTGGGGATGTGGCAGCTGGTGCCCTGGGGTGGGCAAGTTCAGAGCAGGTCTCTAACTCTGCCTCTCTCTCCTGCTGCAGCTGGTCCACTGGCAGAGCCCACACTTGCACGCCTACTTTCCCGCTCTCACCTCCTGGCCCTTGCTGCTCGGTGACATGCTGGCAGACGCCATCAACTGCCTGGGCTTCACTTGGGTAAGAATCACTCCGAGCTGGAGAGGACGGTCAGCGAAAAGGTGACGAGGGAAAGAAAGCATTGGTAGGAGTAGTGCTCCGTCCCCAAATAGTGGCACACTGTAGGAAAGAACAGTACTCATCAGTAGTGGGGTTTATCAAAAGAGCAGGACAATAACAATGGAGGTCTTTAATCTTTCTGTAGATGTATTGATCAAGTTGGAAATGGTAGCCCTGAGAATGAGTTCATACTCAGGATAGTTTCCTAGAGCAATTCATTCTGGAGAATGAAGCAGAAATAACAGTCTTGGGAAATCAACTGTTTTCATGTAACCTCCCTATAGTAATCAGGACCAATATCTGTTAAGAGATCAGTGACACTTGAGATTAGTGTAGGGACTTTTTGGAGAGGGTGGAGAATCTCTGGGAATCTGTGCCCTGAATATTCGTGGAATCACTGACTGTTTTTGATTTGCAGGCCTCGAGCCCCGCCTGCACGGAGCTGGAGATAAGCATGATGGACTGGCTGGCGGTGATGCTGGGGCTCCCTGATCACTTCTTGCACCATCACCCCAACAGCGGTGGGGGTGGAGTGCTGCAGGTACCACGCGACCCCTCCCAGTGTCCAGCTCTCCTTCCTGACATACTATGCTCAGTCGACAATACATTTCTGCCTTTCTCCCTGATTTTCTCCCACTCAGTGTCCGGACGTGACTGTTCTAGTACACACTCAGGCACTGACTAACTGCAATGAGGTTTCAACAATCCCTCTTGGAATAATTGAACCAAACTGTTTGTGATTTGTGCAAAGAATAGATTGAGGGAAAGTTGGGGAAGGATTTATTTGGGGGGGGAATGTACCTTCTCAGCTGGCCTTGGCTTCCATCTTTTGCAAATGTGACTGGACATTGGCTTCTTGCTGCTGCCTCAAACCCTCTGCTGGTGGGACCCGAGTTGGTGCTGCCATGAGCAGCACAGGGCCTGGCTCAGGGTGGACTGCCCATCTCCCCAACAAAGGGACTTCCTATAGCTGGCATCAATCATAGGACAAGATGGGGACTTTCCATTAACCTGAAATAACTGCCTCTGGTTAGATATTGAACAAAATTATCCCAAATGGCTTTCATTGTGAAAACTTATGAAGACAGAAGGAGACAATTCAGCCAATTGTGCCGATCTAACATAAATTGAGTGATTCCCACTTCCCGAGTCTTCGCCCACTTACCCGCTGAGCATGGCTGTTCTAGTACACATCCAGGCACTGTCTAAACTTGGGATGGCATCTGTTCTCCCTCCTCGCATTAAGTGGGTTCCAGACCCTAACCTCTCTCTGCATGAAAAAAACATTGTTCTACGTCTTATACTTCCCATTCCAAGGTTGGAAATGATCTAATCCCAACGACATCCTTGTAAACCTTCTGTGTAGCGTCATCACACTCTTGCCGTATGGTAACCAGAACTCTGCATTGTGCTCCACCAGTGGTCTAACTGGAGCTTTATTCACATCTGCAGGCTCTTGTATTTTATGACTGTCCCACAAGAGCAAATCTCCTGTTTGCCTTCCTTCTCTCCCTAACCCTCACACGCTGGGCACATGTGGAGTTTTGTAGTGGGATCCCTTAGTTTCTCCATTTATCAATATCCCATTTCTCATGTTTCCCCAACATTGTTTGTCCTCCCCAAATGCACCCTCACACTTCTCCAAACTACCACCCAGTGTCCATCTAGCCAGTCTGTCAATATCTTCCTGCAGATAAGAAACTATTTCCTCACTCGCAGTGACATGGCCAAATTTAATTCAAGAAAACAAGCTGCCAGCCTGCTCTAGATCCCAGGTGCCCTAACCTTTTGGACCAGCCCACCATGCAGTAACTCGGTCAAGTGCTTTACTAAGGTCACTGAGCTGATTTCTATCCAAATCTGTCCATTTCCCATTGGGATTCTGCTGCCTTTCACTTTTCTGAGCATTCCGTCACGTGGAGCCTTGCCAACGTGGCAGAAATCTATGTAGAATACCTCTGATATGCCATCCTAATCAAATATTTTCCTCCTTTCCCCAGAAAATTCAACTGGGATGTAATGTTATGTTATTATGTTATGGGTGAGAAAGGGCAAAACCTACTGAGACCTGTGGCTTATCTGCGATCTCTACTGTAATCTAGTCACTAAATGTGAGAGTTGAGAGGACATGTGTTAACTTGGATTGTATATGCGACAGAGCACAGTCAGTGAGTCAACATTGGTCACCATGCTGGCTGCGAGAAAAGCCAAGATCGCGGAGCTGAAATCCAGTGACCCTGGTGCGGAAGATGCTGTGCTCGCCTCCCGACTTGTCGCATATGCCTCTGACCAGATAAGTCTTCCCTCCAATGCCCTTCTGATCTTTCTGCTCCCTATTTAAACTCAGTAAAGATTCATTTCCAGATCATCAATTCCAATCGATACTACAGCAGTCTGATATGTTATGAACAAATTTGATGCAGTTATTCCAACTTCACTTAGAGGTAACACTCAAATCCATAATTGCTTCCTCTTTGCTGCTCATAACAACAATGGTAGGAGTGACCATTGTATATTCCTTAAAGAGACAAAATCCATCTTGACACCACGGACACTGCATATTGCTCTGTAGCATTACAGTCGTGTTTGATGGGATAAACTCAGGACTGATTTGGTAGCTCAAAACGAGGCTTCCATGAGATCTTATGAACCATCAGCAGTGGAGTGTTTCACATAACACAAAGCAGTGGTAAGGCTGCACTTGTATTGTGTTTAGTTTTGGTTACCCTGCTATAGGAAAGATGCCATTAAGGTGGAAATGGGGCAGAGAAGATTATACTGTTAATCTTATAAAGTTATTTACATCATGAGAGGAATACAGAGGGTAAATGCACAGTCTTTATCCTAGAGAAGGATAATCAAGAACCATAGGAAACAGGTTTAATGTGAGGGGGACCTAAGGGCAACATTTTCACACATGGGTGTATGGAATGAGCTGCCAGAGGAAATACTTAAGGCATGTATAATAATAACATTTAAAAGACATTTGGATAGGTTTGGAGGAATACGAGCCAAACGTGGACAAATGCAACTATCTTAGACAAAGTATCTTGGTCTGCATTCACAAGTTGGGCTGAAGGGCCTGTTTCCATGCTCTATCACTCTGACAGATCATGTAACTATTTTTTTGGAAGGCTTACTCTTCCATAGAGAAACGAAGACTGATCACTTAGATAAAACTCTGCTTACTAGAGACTGATGAGGACTTCCCTCTACGAGCTAAGACCCTGACCCAAGCGTTGGAAGCAGATCGAAGACGTGGACTTGTTCCTTTCGTTGTAGGTTGGTTCATACACTGGCCCTATCCCCGAACTCTACCTCCGCTACATTGACGATTGCTTTGGTGCTACCTCCTGCACCCATGCCAAACTCACTGACCTCATCAACTCCTGGTGGCTCAGCACTTCAACTCCCCGTCACATTCCCAATCTGACCTTTCTCTCCTGGGCCTCCTCCATTGCCAGAGTGAGACCCAGCGCAAATTGGAGGAACATATTTCGCTTGGGTAGTTTACACCCCAGCGGTATGAACATTGACTTCTCTAACTTCAGATAGCCCTTACTTTCTCTCTCCATCCCTTTCTCCTTCCCAGTTCTCCCACTAGTCTTATTGTCTCCACCTACATTCTATCTTTGTCCCACCCCCTCCCCTCACATCAGTCTGAAGAAGAGTCGCGACCCGAAACGTCACCCATTCCTTCTCTCCAGAGGTGCTGCCTCACCCGCTGAGTTACTCCAGTATTTTGCGTCTACCTTCGATTTATACCAGCATCTGCAGTTCTTTCTTACGCATTTTATCAACCCTGGGTGGAATTGTCTATCCATTGATAATCCAGGTTTGGAGATATTTTCAGGGGAGTCTTCAGACTTCAGCCCCTTTGACTCAGAACCATGGGCCTGCACTCAAGGGTAGCTGATTTGGGGAACTTTGCCTGTAACTGTGACCAGCAGTACTCAGACTCTCTGGCTGTCCCAGTTGTGGGTCACTGACGTGAAGTGATGAACACCTCCCGCATCACTGAATCAGAATCAGTCGGTGCCCAGCGGTCCTTGTTTGATGCCAGCCTTGCTTTGTTTCTAAGCTCTGTGCCACATTGGGAACAACTGGTCCCCCCTTTATTCCCAAATCTTGAGTTTTTAAGTTTAAAAAAGTTAAATTACTTGTAAAATATAACATCAAATGTGAAGAAACTTGATACGAATGACTACGGGGAAAAGCTGAGTAAGATTCTGCAAGAAATTTTGCACTAATGTGTACCGTTTTGGCGTAGTTCCTTGATATCACAGACAAACAAGACGATACTTTTAATAGTATACTAGACTAAGTGGGACCCATTGGCTCCCACTCACCACGGAAGACGTGTGATGGGGGAGGGGGGTGCGGGGTGGCAGAGGAAGTGTGTATTTGTGCTGGAGGGGTTTGCGAGGGGGGGGAGGAGGGATTGTGAGGGGGAGGGGGGGTTTGTGGGGGGAGGGGGTGGTTTGTGGGGGGAAGGGGGGTTGCGGGGGGCGGGGCGTTGCGGGGGGAGTGGGGGCAGAGGGGGAGAGAGCTTGGATAAAAGATGGTGGAAGAGCGATGGGGGAGAGTGCGGTATTATGGGGGAAGGGGGGCAGGAGCCAGCGGGGGGGGGGGGGGGACCAGAGGGGAAGGAGTTGGGGGTGCGATGGGGACTCATACCGGGCGCTGGTCGCTTCACTGGTCGCTTTGCTGGTCGTTCTCCTCCGCCAGGAGTCTCTGCTTTCTGTTTGGCGACATCAGTGCCATCTCCGGCTCACCGCGGGCTGGGCTGAGTCGGGCCGGGTCGGGCCATCCAGAGCCTCCCGCAGTTGCAGTAAAGATGCAGGGGGGAGAGAGCTCGGGGAGTGTGTGGGCAGGGGGAGGGTTGTGAGGGGTGTGTGGAAGGGAGGAATGTGTGGGAGGGAGGGGTATTTGGAGGGGGAGGTTGGGATGTGGGGGGAGACAGGGGGGGGGCGAGAGCTCGGAGAAAAGATGGGGAAGAGCCATGGGGGAGAGGGCAGTATTACGGGGTAGGGGGGCAGGTACCAGCGAGGGGGACCTGAGGGGAAGGGGTTGGGGGTGCAAAGGGGACTCACAACGGGCGCTGGTCGCATCGCTGGTCGTTCTCCGCACGGCTAGCGCACTCACTCAGCAAGGCTTGTGGACTCAGTCCCGCCTCCGGGGTTTTATTCTCCTCGCCCCGCCCGGTGATTAAAGCGGGTGCCGGAAATTACCTTCATGATGACTGACTGGCGAGAAGACCAATCTGCTGATCTCACGATTTTTTAAACCTTCATAACTTTGTAATCTTCCACCGATCGGAATAAAACGTGGTGCGCTTGGAGCAGAGGAGAACGGTGAGTAAGGTGGCGAGTAATCCTAGCGATATAGGGTACTGTTTTTGCGCAAATTTAAAAACAATGCAAACTGGAAGAGGACAAGATGAGTGTTTTAGTAATAGTATAGAACATAGACAAGACCAACTGGGACCCTTTGGGTCCCTGTCACATGGGAGGCCTGGTCCCACAATGCAACCCGTTCCCCAACGCAATATTGCACCACTAACCCGGAGCCCCCATGGGAGACGTGGTCCCCCAACTCATCCCGTTGCCGAACGCAAGATTCCAGCATTACCCAACTTTTAAAAAAAATTCCAATTGCACTTCCCCAATTGCAATACCAATTCACACTCCCCCTCGTGTTCTGCCAGAAGCTGGAGTAAGTGTTGCATGATGGCAACATTGTTGCAAATGTCGGGTGGAGGACTGTGATATCCCATTCAGGTGAAAAGTTGCTGGAAGCACAGAGTTCCTGTATTGCAACTTTGTATTGAAGTTTGTCGGAAGCTGGCAGGAAGGATTTTAACAGTAAAAATCTTGTTAAAGTTGGCATTTTTAAACCTTTAAATATTAATGTTGTGAAATATATCAGCAAATTTGAAGGAAGCTTGATTAATCTGACGACAAGAAAAAGCCGAGTAAGGTTCTGGGGAAATTTTAGCGCTACCGTGTACATTTTTGTCGAAAATACACTCACACAGACAGACGCATGCATAGAAACAAGATGAAACTTTTAATAGTATGTAGATAGACCATTATAATGTAACCTCAGCCTCCTTCACTCCAGGTAAAACAGAACCAGCCTATCCAATGTCTCTTTATAACTTAATCCAGCAACATCCTTGGGAATCTTTTCTGCGCCCTGTCTACTTCTTCACTACTCTGTCCACTTTAACTGTGAACTTATACCCCAAGGTTTCCAATCAATAACCCTCTCCAGAGCCTTACCATTCACCTTGTTTGTTTTTACTGTTTCTGTTAATGAACGTTGACTTCTCTAACTTTAAGTAACCCTTGCTTTCCCTCTCACTCCATCCACTCCCTTCCTAGTTCTCCGAGCAGTCTTACTGTCTCTGACAACATTTTATCTGTTTGCTTTGTTGCTATCTTCTCCCAACCAACAGTGATCGATTCTACATTTTCCTTGATGTCCATTCCCTTTGTTCTGTTTTCACATCTTACACTTCAATATCTATACACTTCCTTATCTCTGTACTGCCCACTCCCCTGACATCAGTCTGAAGAAGGGTCTCGACCTGAAACGTCACCCATTTCTTCTCTCCAGAGATGCTGCCTGTCTCGCTGAGTTACTTTAGTATTTTGTGTCGATCTTTGATTTAAACCATCATCTGTAGTTCCTTCCTAAATACCACAGGCAGTACTCCAGATGCATTCTCACCAGTACCTTGTAAAGAGGCATCAGGTCTTAGCCCTTGCAATTTCCATTTCTATTCCAAACTATGTGCTGTGCATGCTAATGTGTCATGTTTTTCTGTTGAAGAATCCATACAACATTTGTAGTTTCAACCCAGAGAGTTGTGAATCTCTGCCACAAAAGGCAGTGGATGCCAATTCATTGGATGTTTTCAAGAGAGAGTTAGATTTAGCTCTTAGCGTTAAAGGAATCAAGGGATTTAACGCTTTAGACGATCAACCACGATCATATTGAATGGCGTTGCTGGCTCAAGGAGCTAAATGGCCTACTTCTGCACCTATTTTTTTAATATCCTTCCATGTTTGATTCCATTTAAATTTAAAAAATGCCTTTTCATTCTTTCCTCCAGAAAACATAACCTCACATTCCCCCCCATTACACTGCAATTATTAATTTCCTCAAAGAACTCTAGGAAATAATCAGTTGCAATTTCCCTTTCTTAAAACCATGTTGATTCTGCTGATTGTTTTAAAACTTTCTAAATCTCTGGCCTTTTTACAACCCTTGTTTTTTTAGTATTGGAATGTTCTTTGTATCTTGCACTGTGAAGATGAATTCAAAATAATGATTTTGTATCTCTGACATGCCTCCCTTTCCCATTAATTTTTCATTCACATCTTCTGAGGGGCCAGAGTTTATTTTATCTATTCTCTTCATTTCTCTTTTACTATTAGAAACCCTGATGGCTCTTTTGGCCTCATCTTCTGTGTTCCCTCTCTTTATTCTTGTGGGAAATGCTTAGAGAGAGAATATCTGAGTCAATATTGCAGATAGACAACTTGTAGTAGAAGTGGCCAGTTCTTAAATATAGAGGGGAAATGAGTTACCCGAATTTATTAGATTTGACATTGGGTCCAGAAGGCTGCCTCTCGCCTTGATGATGAAGCTCCGGCGTCAGAACAGAGAACACTCTCAGCAGCTTGGAGTTTCCGAATTGGCCACTTCCTACCGGAGACCTCGGCTCCTGAAGTCCGCAGGCCGAGCTGGACGGAGCTCCAACACTCCTTGGCAAAGATCCCAGGCTCCGCAATTTTGAAATCAGCTCCGCCAGCGGCTGAAAGTCCCAACAATCCGGAGCTCCCACACGGCGATCCAGGTAAGGAATCGCCCGCTCCGCGATGGGATGCAGTGCTGCGCCACTGCTGAAGCTCCGCCCGGTCTCCAGCAAGAAAGGCCACGCCAATCCAGATGGTAGGCCACGAGGAGGGGGCGAAGATGCGGCTCGGAGGAGAGACGCAACCGCGACCAGGTAGTGACTGAGAAAAATGGTTTCCCCCTTCCCATCCCCCACCCCAAACATGAAAAAGACTAAAAGACCTCCAAAAACAAACTTTTAGACAGACTAAAAATAACAAAAAGGATGAAAGGGCAGCCAGCTGCTGGGGAGGCTGACACACTCGATGGCGCCACCACTCGGATTAGGGGTGTGTATCAGGAGAAAGGATCAGCATTTAGGTAAGAGATTAGGAAAATAATCGTTCAGCAGGGGTTGTTAAATGTCAGGCTTCCCTGCCCTTGAGGCTTTAAATGTTTAGTCGGTGAATATTCTTATAAGTCACAGATCAATAGGTTTTAGACAAATGAACCTGAAATACCCCATGTTTCTCATCTTCCCGTCTCTCTCAGGTGGTACCCAAGGTCACCCACATTCTCATCTGCCAGAGAGTCACAGAATTGCATAGCACAGAAACTAGCCCTTCCACCCACGCTGCCTATCACATCCATCCTAATTATACCAACATTGTGCCTATCCATACTGATCCAACTTACCTGTTGTCATTACACAGCTCACTACACCCTGCTCATCCAAGTACCTGTTTCAATGCCTTTTAAATGTTTTTTAATGTTTCTTCCTCCATCATCTCCTCCCGGAACTCATTCCAGCTTCCAGAAATATATTACCCCCAGTCACCCTTTAAAAACTACTCCATCTTACCTTAATTGTATGCCCTCCAATTGTAGGCACCTCTGCAATGGAAAATGACTACCCTATCTTCCCTATCTAGGATTCTCATAATTGTATATAGCATTATAGTGTAACATCTCATCCTCCTTCATTCCAGGTAAAACTGTCCCAACCTATCCAATGTTTCCTTATAACTTAATCCAGCAACCGCCCCATAGCAGAAGCGTGCACGTCGCGGAGCTGGAAACTGGAAGTATCCTGAGCTAATTCTGCTACCACCATCATCTACTGCAGTGGCTTACACCGATTGTCGCCGGAAGCTTGCTTCCTTTTCAGGACCAAAGATGGCAGCGAGGTCAACATTTGTAACAAGATGGACACGAAAAGAAGAAGCAGAATTCAACAACATTCTTGAGAATCTTTTCTTTGCCCTCTCTACTTCTTCACTACTCTGTCCACTTTAAGAGAACTATGGACTTATACCCTAAGATTTCCAATCAACAACCTTCTCCAGAGCCTTGCCATTCACCGTGCATGTCCTGTCCAAGTTTAACTTCCCCAAATGCATCTGTTAAATTCCACCTGTCATTACCAAGTCCACTTTCTCAGTTAATCTAGATCCTGTTGTACCTATGACAACCTTCCTCACTGTCCACTACAACACTAATGTGTGTATCACCCCCATCTACATGAGTGCGCTTATCCAAATGGTCAGTATCCAAATCATTAATATATACTAGACTGTGGGACCTGTTGGGTCCCAGCTTCACATGGGAGAGCTGGTCCACCAACGCAATATTTCACCTCTCCACCAATTCCAACACACACACACACACACACTCGCGCACACACTCCACACATACACTCACACACATACACAGACTCACACTCACATACACAGACTCACACACATACACTCACACACACACTCACAAACTCACACACATACTCACACACATACCGACTCACACACCATATATATGACAGTAAACTTTCTTGAATCTACTCACACGGCTGAGCACGGCCTCTCCACTGTGGGGCTTCCGCAGTCAGCGGCACTTCCGCAATCAGTGTGACCTCTGCACTTACCGGAATTTACGTAATCGGCGCGACCTCTGTACTCACCGGAAATTACGCAATAAGCGCGACCTGTCCACTAAACGGAAGTCACAAAATGAGCGGGACTTTTGGACTAAACACAGTCGGACCTAATAAAGCATTTATTCCCTCCAAACATAGTCGGACCGAATAAAGCATTGCAGTTTCAAGCACAGGCAGGGCAGCAGGCCAAACAACTCATGGCATTGTCATTGAGGGTTAACAAATCATTTATTGCAAGTACATTCCAGACTCACAGTTCAGTTGATTCATAGCTTAGAATGACAGTCGTGGCCTCTCCCTCGCGATCTTGCAGAGTGACTGATTCACGTCCAGGCATCCGGGATTTTATAGTCCTGCCCCCTCCCCCCCAGAAGGGGCATTACCTTCACCGCGGTGATTGACAGACGAGAGGACCAATCAGCTGATCTCAAGGTTTTTTAAACACTCATAACTTTTTTATTTTTCATCGATGGGAAAAATCCTCGGGGCTGGCTCAGCGGAGGAGGACTGTGAGTAAGATGGCCAAAAATCACAGCGATACAGGGTAGCGTTTTTTCTAAATCAATATACAGCGCAGACAGTAAGTGGTCAAGATGAGACTTTTAATTATATAGATGACAAATAATATGGTTCCAGCACTGATCACTACAGTACACCACTGGTCACAGTCTTCCCCATTAGTCATGAGGGAAATTAACCACAAGTCCTTTTTCGCAAGATGTTACAAAAATATTTCTGCTGCAATCAGTTGGTGCACAATGCAGAACTAACTGCTTTTCTGAAGAAGGGTTTCAGCCCGAAACGTTGCCTATTTCCTTCGCTCCATAGATGCTGCTGCACCCGCTGAGTTTCTCCAGCATTTTTGTGTACCTTCGATCTTCCAGCATCTGCAGTTCCTTCTTGAACACAACTGCTTGTTTTGACAGTTTGCTAGAACCTTCACAGGCCATTTTAAGAAACTTGCTTAGTTCTCTGTACAAATACCTGCACATTACAATGATCGTTGGAGTTGTGACCTCAGCTCTTGATCGAGACGTTTTCCCCTTACAGCAAGTAAAATAAAACAAAAAAATAAAATAAATAAAGTTAATGTAACAAAACTCTGAGTCTCACTTCGGGTCGAGAATTCAACAGCACCACTAAACCAATTTTGTATCCAATTTGCTAAGTCTCTGTGGACCCCACATGTTCTAACTTTCCAGACCAACATCATGAGAAACCTTGCTAAAGTCCTTAAAGACCATGTCCACTAACTTGTCATCACATATACATGTATGAGAAAGTATTCCCTGAGCACTAATGAAGTCCCGGTCAATAATCGGGAACTTCAAATAACCTAGTAATACAACCCCCATCATACCTTCAATGATCTGTGATTTCACCCCATATTTGCTCCTCTAATTTCCACTATTGGGGGCTCAATCAAAGTGTTCACCCCCTCTTCATTTCTAAGTTCTACCCATTGGACTAGCTGGATGTTGTCCCACGGATAACCCTTAAATACTGCCCATGTTTTCCCTTATCAATAATGCAACCTCGCCTCCCTTCTTCCCTCCTCCTCTGTCTCACTGGAAGTATCAATTTCACAGAACATTGAGTTGGCAGTCCTCCCTATCCCTGAACCATACTTCTATTATAACTTTAATATCACAATCCCATGTGTGATCTGTGTTCTGAGTTCATCTGCCTTAACTGTGAGATTTCTTACATTAAGGTAAATGCCGTTTAGCGCATCTGACTTTCCATGGACCCTGTCTTGTCCCAGGCTGTCCTGTCTACTAGACCTGCTTACTTTAATCTGTACATGTATTTAATCGTTCTCATCTACCACATTATTTACTATTTTGGGACCTAACCGCCTGCCAGACTACTTTAAACCATCTGCTGTAGTACCAGCAAACCTTCCTGCAGGGACATTGGTTACCCTCGAGTTCAGATGCAACCCATCCCTCTTGTTCACATCACCTCTGCCCCAGAAGACATTCCACTGGTTCAAGCAGCTGAAGTCCTCTCATCTCCAGCTACGTATTCATGTGCCAGGCCCTCCTGTTCCTACCTATTTCCAACTGTAATAGGAAGATTCTTGTTTTGAGACTACGTCCCCGGTTTTGACTACCCTGCTATACGAGATTTTTAAATTGTACCAAAAATCTGCATTGAGGTAGCTTCCTTACATTTGCTCAGATAAACTAGTAAACAAATAGAAACACCTCTAAGCCTCCACCCAGTCAGTCCTCCTCAGACCCGTGTCTATTTATTGATTACTCTGCTTTCTTCAAACCTCCAATGGGCATTAGACCAATCTCATTTTTAATCCCCTTCAGGAAATAGAGCAGTGAACTTCCTTTGCACGGTCTCTAATGCAGGCATACCTTTCCTTAAAGACAGAAAGCAAAATCATAGCCAGTACGCTTATGCTTAGTCCGTTGACCCGGACTCCTGCCCCCCCATGGGCCTCCACCAGCGACTCCACCGACTGACGTTTTGTCCGTTGACCCAGACTCAGGCTCCCCGCAGGCCTCCACCAGCGACTCCACTGACTCTCGCCACACCACCACCCACCAGTGGGCCTCAGCCATCGCCTTACCTGAGCTCCAGGCTCAGCACCAGGACTACAGCCTCCACGATGCAGACTCCAATACCACATGACCTACTGCTCCCCCTCTCCCACAGGGAACATAAGGGGTTTCCACTGGTTCTTCCTCTTCCCCCTCTTTTAACCAGGTGGCCCCAGCTACTCCTAACCCATACAATAGTCCTCATGCCCCCCACCCCCCACCTCTTTGAACACCGACCATCCCTCAACCCGACCTTGCCTCGGCCTCCGTCTACTCACCTGCCCTCCACCGACCCCAACCCCCACCCTTGTGTCTTCACCCTCCCTCCTGCTTTCCGATATGGAATGGTCTGTCCTCAGCAAAGGCCTCACTTTACACTCCAATTACTAATTTCCTCAAAGAACTCTAGGAAATAATCAGTTGCGATTTCCCTTTCTTAAAACCATGTTGATTCTGCTGATTGTTTCTTTATTATTGGAATGTTCTTTATATCTTGCACTGTGAAGGTGAATTCAAAATAATGATTTTGTATCTCTGACATGCCTCCCTTTCCCACTAATTCCTCATTCTCATATTCTGAGGGGCCAGGGTTTATTTTATCTACTCTCTTCATTTCTCTTGTACTTTGAGAAACCCCGATGGCTCTTTTGGCCTCGCCTTCTGTGTTCCCTCTCTTTATTCTTGTGGGAAATGCTTAGAGAGAGAATATCTGAGTCAATATTACAGATATACAACCTGTAGTAGAAGTGGCCAGTTCTTAAATATACAGAGGAAATTAGTTACCTGAATTTATAGAATTTGACATTGGGTCCAGAAGGCTACAACATGCCCAGATGGAAGATGAGGAGCTATTTCCAAATGCAACCGAAATAATGAATGCTTAATTTATTCCACAAAAAAGATGTGTGGCAAGTTCCTGTTGCTATACCTTCAATCTTTGAGTAAGATTGGTCGACATTCATCTTAGTTCAGAATAACAGAGATGCTCTCACTGAGATGTCAAATTCCAAGATATCAAATTCCATCTCTGAAAGGAGAACCTGGGATTAGGGGTGTGTATCAGGAGAAAGGATCAGCATTTAGGTAAGAGATTAGGAAAATAATCATTCAGCAGGGGTTGTTAAATGTCAGGATTCCCTGTCTTTGAGGCTGTAAATGTTTAGTCGGTAAATATTCTTTTAAGTCACAGATCACATAAATCACAATTACTGCAGGTCACGTGTGGGGTGCCCCAGGGCTCAGTGTTAGGGCCATTATTATTCATTTTGTATATCAATAATATATGTGAAGTGTCAAAAACTCTTGAAACTATTCTCTTCGCTGATGATACTAACTTACTCTGCTGTGGAGCCAACTTGGAACAGCTCCTGGATAGTATGGAAAAGGAATTGAGCAGGATGAAGATCTGGTTTGACGAAAATAAACTCACATTGAATTTAAGTAAAACAAAATTCATAATATTTGGAAATCGATCAACCAACACAGAGAAAAAGCTCATGATAAATGGCACAGAAATAGAAAGAGTATCTGAAATAAAATTTCTTGGAGTATTAATTGACCACAAATTAACTTGGAAACCTCACATAAATTATATTAAAGCCAAAATATCCAATCAATTGCAATACTGAATAAAGCCAGAGACCTACTAAATCAAGCCTCCCTGTATATGTTGTACTGCTCCCTCATAATCCCATACATGATCTACTGTGTGGAGGTATGGGGGAACACATACAAATCAAATATACATCCAATCTTCATCCTCCAAAAAAGCAATACGAATTATACATAAAACCACCTACAGACAATCAACAAAACCATTATTTATCAGACTAAAAACATTAAAGTTTCAAGATCTGACAGATTATAAAACTATCCAAATTATGTTCAAAGCAACTAATCAGCAATTGCCTTGTAATATCCAGGGGTTGTTCAACGGAGAGAAAGCAAACACAACCTGAGAGGAACCTATATATTCGAAAAACCGGCAATAAGAACTAACGCAAAACTCCATTGTGTTACAGCAAAGGGTGTTAGTCTCTGGAATAACTGCCATGATGAGCTGAAAAAAAGTAAGACTATTCAAACTAAAAACACTCTTCAGAAACAAAAGATTGAATGGTTATGAGCTGGACCAGTGATTTTCTTTTCTGTTTGGTTATTTCTTGTTTGTGGACTGTTCAACAGATTTTGGGTCCATTTGTTCCCATTATTTTGTTTTTCCATGAAAATGTATAGAAAATAAGAGGGGGTAGGACCAGAAAAGTTTTTGAACTTCTTCTTACCCCTTTTGAACATGAACGATATTATTTGTATTATTTGAGTTACTTATTTGTTTGTTTTCCTTTGTGTTTTATTGCTTACAAGTTTATTTGTCTTTGTATTTTTTAACATGTTCAATAAATTAATAAAGTTTAAAAAAAAGTAAAACCTGAAATCCCCCATGTTTCTCATCTTCCCGTTTTTTCTCAGGTGGTACCCACGGTAACCCACATTCTCGTCTGTCAGAGAGTCACAGTGTTGCATAGCACAGAAACAAGCCCTTCCACCCACACTGCCTATCACATCCACCCTATCTATCCAAAAAATGTGCCTATCCATACTGATCCAACTTACCTGCTTTAATTGCACAACTCACTACAACCTGCTCATTCAAGTACCCGTCCCAATGCCTCTTAAATGTTTTTTAATGTTTTTTCCTCCATCATCTCCTTCCGGAACTCATTCCAGCTTCCAGAAATATATTACCCCCAAGCACCCTTTAAAAACGCTTCCACCTACCTTAATTGTATGCCCTCTAATTGTAGACACCTCTACAATGGAAAATGACTCTGTCCATCTACTCTATCTAGGATTCTCATAATTATATGTAGCGTTAAACTGTAACATCTCAGCCTCCTTCACTCCAGGTGAAACAATCCCAGCCTATCCTTGTAACTCAATCCAGCAACATCCTTGAGAATCTTTTCTGCGCCCCCTCTACTTCTTCACTACTCTGTCCACTTTCAGAGAACGATGGACTTATACCCCAAGATTTCCAATCAACAACCTTCTCCAGAGCCTTGCCATTCACCATGCATGTCCTGTTCTAGTTTAACTTTCCCAAATGCATCCGAGTTAAATTCCACCTGTCATTCCCAAGTCCACTTTCCCAGTTGATCTAGAATGTGTTGTAACTTTAACAACCTTCCTCACTGTCCACTACAACACCAATGTGTGTATCACCCCCATCTACATGAGTGTGAGTATCTAAATGGTGAGTATCCAAATGATTAATACATATGACAAATAATATGGTTCCAGCATTGATCCCTGCAGTACACCACTGGTCACAGTCTCCAAACTGAATAATAATGCTATAGTTTGCAGAAGAGTACCTTGACAATTGCCAAAGTGCTTGCTGGGTTACTTGACACAAAACCTATAAATGTGTTTACTTTAGCAGTAAATGCACAGCTAGCATTAGTAATGAGGGAAATTAACCACAAGTTCTTTTTCGTAAGATATGACTAATATATTTCTGCTGCAATCAGTAGGTGCACATTGCAAAACTAACTGCTTGTTTCGACAGTTTGCTAGTACCATAGGAGTTGTGACAGCTCTTGATTGAGACGTTCTACCCTTGCAGCAAGTAAAATAAAATTTAAAAAATAAAGTTAGCATAACGAACCTTTGAGTCTTACTTCGGGTCGCGATTTCAACAAGTAATAATAATAATAATAAATTTTATTTGCGGGCGCCTTTCAAAGTCTCAAGGACACCTTACAGAGATTAACAAGAGAGAAAAAACATATATAGTCGGAGTAAAATAAATAATAAGGACATCACCAATACACAAATTAAAGACAGAAATCGCTCCAAAGACAAAAAATCAAAAACGCAATGTGAAGAGAGAGCAGCGGCAGCTAAAGCGCACCAGCGTCCACTCTCCCTTCCGACAGCCATCTTGGACACAGACTAACATATTAACTTACACACAAAAAAAAATCATCCCCCCACAATGATTGCCACTGTGGGGGAAGGCACAATGTCCAGTCCCCATCTCCAGTTCTCCCAAAGGCAGGCCTATTGAGGCCTCCGCTATTGCCTCTACGGAGGCCCGATGTTCCTGATGTTACTAAACCAATTTTGTATCCAATTTGCTAAGTCACTGTGGACCCCGCGTGTTCTAACTTTCCAGTCCAGTTAACCATGAGAAACCTTGCTTAAGTCCGTAAAGACCATGTCTACTAACCTGTGTAGGAAAGAGCTGCAGATGCTGGTTTAAATCGAAGGTAGACACAAAATGCTGGAGTAACTCAGCAGGACATGCAGCATCTCTGGAGAGAAGGAATGGGTGATGTTTCGGGTCGAGAAACGTCACCCATTCCTTCTCTACAAAGATGCTGCCTGTCCTGCTGAGTTACTCCAGCATTTTATGTCTACTATCCTGTCAGATATATGTAATGGAAAGTATTCCCTGAGCACTAAGGAAGTCCCTGTCAATAGCAGGGAACTTAAAATTACCTACTATTACAACCCCCATCTTTCCTTCAATGATCTGTGATTTCACTCCATATTTGCTCCTCAAATTTCCACTATTGGGGGTTCAATATGAACATTGAGCTGCTAGTCCTCCCTATACCTCAACCATGTTTCTATCATATCTTTAATATCACAATCCCATGTGTGATCTGTGTTCTGAGTTCATCTGCCTTAATTGGGAGACTTCTTATGTTAAGGTAAATGCAGTTTAGCCCATCTGACTTTCCATGGACCCTGTCTTGTCCCAGGCTTTCCTGCCTACTGGACCTGCTTACTTTAACCTGTACATTTATTTCATCTTTCTCATCTGCCACATTATATACTATTTTGGGACCCGACCGCCCGCCAGACTACTTTAAACCACCCCAAGTAGCATGAGCAAACTTTCCCAAAGGGATATTGGTTCCCCTCCAGTTCAGATGCAACCCATCACTCTGGTTCACATCACTTCTGCCCCAGAAGACATCCAAGTAGTCGAAGCCCTCTCGTCTCTAGCCACGTATTCATGTGCCTTGTCCTCCGGTTCCTACTTATTTCCATCTGTAATGGGAGGCTTCTTGTTTTGACTCCTGTTACCGGTTCTGGCTACCCTACTACATGAGTTGTGATTTTTAAACGACACCAAATCTTTGTATCTAGGTAGCTTCCTTACATTTGCTCAAATAAACAAATGGAAACGCCTCCCAGCCTCCACCCTGCCAGTCCAAATGCAACAGAAATAATGAATGCTTAATTTATTCCACAAAAAGATGTGTGGCGAGTTCCTGTTGCTATATCTTCAATAATAGATTAAGATTGGTCGACATTCATCTTAGTTCAGAATAACAGAGGCGCTCTCATTAAGATATCAAATTCCAAGAGGGATCACCTCTGAAAGGAGAACCTGGGATTAAGGGTGTGTATCAGGAGAAAGGATCGGCATTTAGGTAAGAGATTAGGAAAATAATCATTCAGCAGGTGTTGTTAAATGTCAGGATTTCCTGCCCTTGAGGCTCTAAATGCTTAGTCAGTGAATATTATTTAAAGGCACAGATCAATAGGTTTTACACAAATGAACCTAAACCTGGTGATTAGGAAGAAACAGGAAGGTAGGGGGTGGGTGCCGGTTTACAAGCAACAGAATCAACCATGATCTATCTGTAAGAGATGGATGACCGACCCACTGCTATGTCACTTGCTTTGTTCTTAGTTTGAAACTTCAGCTAACAAATAATAACGTGTGTGATTGTTATTAGCAAACTGAGGTGTTTGGTCAGTGAATGGTGCCAAGATCTTCAGACTAAAGTTCATAAAACAATTGTTTATATTCCAGTCTTGCAGCCCTACTGAATAAACACTTAATAAACTGTTGGCTCATTATTTCCTAACTCACTCTGTGAGCAGATATCATTCTCCCTGCCTTGCTGGCTTCTGGTTTGCAGAACTCTCGGCACATTGATTCATACAGGGTTTTCTAAATTCAGCTGAAGCATAAAGCATTCCGAAAGTGCGCAAACATCTATGTGCAGCAATTGATGCAATGCACACACATCCACCTGTGAGTGGCGCATAACTGGTGCACGGATCATGTCTATGCGATGTGTGGAAAGACGAAAATGTCTTGGATTTAGATGGTTTTTCACCAGGGGATGATTTTGCTCATTCAGCACTAACTATTACTTCAATAATTGACATCTATTAAGTGAGCGAGCGCAGTACTCCTTCAACCCCACACCAACAAAGCCAGCATCATTTTTGTGTTCAGGTCTCTGAAGTGGGACCTGGTCACACATGCCTCAGATCTGAGAGAAAGTCTGAGAGAAAGCTGGCAGGGATGTGCAGGGCATACCGTGGAATATCTTGGTGTCGCTGCGTGCAGCATCATGAGCCAGACCAGCTGTGGGCAAAAGGAGCAAAAAGGCCTTGTCCTACTTCCATCTGTATATAACTGGCACAAATAATCACAGCGGCAGCTGCCCTGTGCCTGTCGAAGAGTATAAAACCAGTTCAGTCAGTACTGCATATTTATAGCGTAGAGAGGGCCAATAAGGAACAGATTGTGTTCCACCTCCTCCGTCCCTACAGATATAGGGAAGCATTTTACATAATTATAAGAAACTGGGTTGTACATGCCAAACTCTTGACCTTTAATGACCTCTCCTTGACTGTTTGCAGCATCTGTTGCATAAATCTCTCCAGTCAGCATATCATACAGTGAACAGACTCTTCTCTGAATCCAGACTGCCACTCCTCCCATACCATGTCTGCATTTTAACTTATTTCACTCTGGATTTCTGTTAAGTCCAATCACCATAAGCACCATTTTAAAGAGACTATATTAATACTGGTCTGTGTGCAACAACATCCACACACTGGCACAATGTCATCTCTCATGTGTTCAAGGAATAGGCTGTGGAACAATTTCTGTTTGTCACTGCCTCACTGGTTTTCTGGCATGCCTTTGCCGCTTGTTTTTTTTTTCTCTCTGAGCTTCCTCTCCTTCAACATTAACCAAGAAATGTGTTACCAATCAGATATCTGACCTGCAGTGCACTCCAAGTCAGCCAAATTTTTACTGGCAAGTCATCGAGCATGCCAATACTGAACTCCTAAAATAACAAAACATCTGGGCACTTACATTTTTGGTTCCCTTTAGAATTATAACCTCTAGGTAAAGTAGTTGAATTTCTGCAAAGTCTCCGAAAGGAGGAAGTCAAACACTTCAAAATCACAAGTTAACATTTCCTTACCAGAGCATGCACATTAATACAATTTTATATAATCCACATAATCTCAAATTATTCAATATTTCCCAAGATATTGAATTAAGCATTAGAACATTACAACAACAGGCCCTCCAGCCCATAATATCTGTGTTGAACTTGATGTCAAGTTAAACTAATCTTCTCTGTCTGCACGTGATCCATATCCCTACAGTCACTGCATATTCATGTGCCTATCTAAAAGCCTCTTAAACAACACTATTGTATTTGCTTCCACTTCCATCCAACAGTGTATTCCTGGCACTCTGTATTTAAAAAAAAAACTTGCCCAGCATATCTCTTTTAAACCTTTCCCCTCTCACCTCTGTGCAAACAATCCAAGTATTAGGTTTACCTAAACGTTGACTGGATTAGTGGGGTATTAGCTACAAGGAAAGGTTGGACAAACTTGAATTGTTTTCTCTGGAACGCTGGAGTTGTGAGAAGACCAGAAAGAAGTACATAAAATTATGAGAGGCAAAGACTAGATTGCATAGCTTTAAAATGATACGGGCAAAATTTAAAGCAGAGTGCTGGGTAAGTTTTTTGTTACATCAAGTGTTGGGTGCCTGGAATACACGGCAGGGCTTGCGGAGGTGGAACAGACACAATAGTGGTGTTTAAAATACTTTTTGATAGGCACATGGATATGCAGGGAATGGAGGGTTATAGATCACAAGTAGGCAGATAAGATTAATTTATCTTGGCATTGTGTTTGGCACAGACATTGTGCACAAAAGGGCCTATTCCTGTGCTGAATTTTTCTATTTGTCCAACCTCTTATAGTTAATACATTCAAATCCTGTAAACGTAGTAATCCTTGAAAATCTCTTCTGCATCCTTTCCAAAGCCTCCACATCCATCTTGTTACGGGTCAATCAGAACTACCCCCAATACTCCAATTACACATAACCTAAGTTTTATAAATCTACTAGACCAAGTGCAGACCCGTTGGGTCTGTTCCCCCAACGTGCGGTTAGCGGAAGAGCGGAGAGGGGGGGGGGGAAGAGCGGAGAGGGGGGGGGGGGGGGGGGAAAGAGAGGAGAGGGGGGGGGAAGAGAGGAGAGGGGGGGGGAGAGAGGAGGGGGGGGGAAGAGAGGGAAGGGGGGGAAGAGAGGAGAGGGGGGGAAGAGAGGAGAAGGGGGGGGGAAGAGAGGAGAGGGGGGGGGAAGAGAGGAGAGGGGGGGAAGAGAGGAGAGGGGGGGAAGATGAGGAGAGGGGGGAAGAGAGGAGAGGGGGGGAAGAGAGGAGAGGGGGGAAGAGACGGGGGCGGGGAGAGGTGGGGAGGGGGAGGAGGGGGGGGAGGAGGGAGGTGGGGAGGGAGGGGGGGGGGGAGGAGGAGGAGGGGGGGAGAGGGGGGGAGGGAGGGGGAGGGGGGGGGGGAGAGGGGAGGGAGAGGGGGGGGGGGGGAGGGGGGGGGGGGGGGAGGGGGAGGGAGGGGAGGGGGGGGTGAGGGGAGGGGGGGGGAGAGGGGAGGGGGGGGGGAGGAGAGTGGGGGGGGAGGGAGGGGGGAGGGAGGGAGGGGGGGAGAGGAGAGGGGGGGGAAGAGGAGAGGGGGGGGAAGAGGAGGAGGGGGGGGGGAGGAAGAGGAGAGGGGGGGGGAAGAGGGGGAGGGGGGGGGAAGAGGAGAGGGGGAAGAGGAGAGGGGGGGGGGAAGAGGAGAGGGGGGGGGAAGAGGAGAGGGGGGGGGAAGAGGAGAGGGGGGGAAGAGGAGAGGGGGGGGGAGAGGAGAGGGGGGAAGAGGTCGAGGGGGGGAAGAGGAGAGGGGGGGAAGAGAGAGGGGGGGGGGAAGAGGAGAGGGGGGGGGGGAAGAGGAAGAGGGGGGGGGGGGGAAGAGGAGAGGAGGGGGAAAAGGAGGGGGAGAAGAGGGGGGGGGAAGAGGAGGGGGGGAGAGGAGGGGGGGATGGAAGAGGAGGAGGGGGGGGAGAGGAGAGGGGGGGGGA
Organism: Amblyraja radiata; assembly: GCF_010909765.2. Lineage (NCBI taxonomy): Eukaryota > Metazoa > Chordata > Chondrichthyes > Rajiformes > Rajidae > Amblyraja > Amblyraja radiata. Next base: position 14,612,171 of record NC_045989.1, on the reverse strand, counting down.
AAGAGAGAGGGGGGGGGAAGAGGAGAGGAGGGGGAAGAGAGGGGGCGAAGGAGGAGCGGGAGGGGGGGACGAGGAAGGGGGGGGGAAGAGGAGGGGGGGGCAGGGACAAGGAGGGGGGGGGGAAGAGGAGGGTGGGGGAAGAGGAGGGGGGGGGGGGAAGAGGAGGGGGGGGGAAAGAGGAGGGGGGGGAAGAGGAGAGGGGCGGGAAGAGGAGGGGGGGGGAACGGGAGGAGGCGGGGGGGAAGAGGAGGGGGGGGGAACGAGGAGGGGCGGTGGGGAAGAGGGAGGGGGGGGGGGAAGAGGAGGGGGGAGGGGGAAGAGGAGGGGGGGGGAAGAGGAGGGGGGGAGAGAGGAGGGGGGGGGGAAGAGGAGGGGGGGGAAGAGGAGGGGGGGGGGGGAAGAGGAGGGGGGGGGGAAGAGAGGGGGGGGAAGATGGAGGGGGGGGGAGGGGGAAGAGGAGGGGGGCGAAGAGGAAGAGTGAGCGGGCGGGGGAAGACGGGAGGGGAGGGGGGGAAGAGGAGGGGGGGGGAAGAGGACGGGAGGGGGGAAGAGGAGGGGCGGGGGAAGGGGAAGAGGAGGGGGGGGGAAGAAGAGGAGGGGAGTGGGGGGGGAAGAGGAGGGGGGGGGAGAAGAGGAGGGGGGGGGAGAGGAGGGGGGGGAGAGGAGGGGGGCGGAAGAGGCGAGGGGGGGGAAGAGGAGGGGGTGCGACAGAGGAGGGCGAGAGGAGGGCCGAGGGAAGAGGAGGGGGAAGAGCAGGGGGGGGGGGGAGAGGAGGGGGGGAGAAGAGGAGGGCGGGGGGGAAAGAGGAGGGGGGGAGAGAGGGAGGGGGGGAAGAGTGAGGGGGGGAAGAGGAGGGGGGGGAAGAGGAGGGGGCGGGGAGAAGAGGAGGGGAAGAAGAGGAGGGGCGGGCGGAAGAGGATGGGGGGTGAAGAGGACGGGGGGGAAGAGGGGGAGGGAAGAGGCAGGGGGCGCGGAAGAGGACGGCGGGGAGAGTGAGGAGAGGGGGAGCAGGAGGGGGGAGGAAGAGGAGGGGGGGGAGAGGAGGGGGGGGGGGAGAGGCAGTGGGGGGGAACGAGGAGGGGGGGGACGACGCGAGGGGGGGAGGAAGATAGAGGGCTGGAAGAGAGCGGGAGGCGAAGGAGGAAGCAGCAGGGGGGGAAGAGAGGGGGGAAGAGGAGAGAGGGGCGGAAGAAGTGAGAGGGCGGGGAAGAGGAGACGGGGGGAAGACGGACGAGGGGGGGGGAAGAGGACTCGAGGGGGGGAAGAGGAATCGAGGGGGGGAAGAGGAGAGGGTGGGCAGGAAGAGTCGATTGAGGGGAAGAGGAGGAGGGGGCGTGACGGAAGAGGAGAGGGGGAGAGGAGAGGGGGAGAGAGGAGAGGGAGGGGGGATGTCGGAGAGGAGCGGAGGGGGGGAGAGGAGAGGGAGGGGGGAGAGGAGAGGGAGGGGGGGACGAAGGAGCAGGGTATGGGGGGAGGAGGAAGAGGTGAGGGGGGGAGAGGAGAGGGAGCGGGGGCGAGAGAGAGGGAGGGGGGGGGAGAGCGCGAGGATGGGGGGAGAGGAGAGGGAGGGGGGCAGGCGGAGATGGACGGGGGGGAGAGGAGAGGGAGGGGGGAGGAGGAGAGGGAGGGGGGGAGAGAGAGGAGAGGAGGGGGGCCGAGGCACGAGGAGGGGGGGAGAGGAGAGGGAGGGGGGAGAGGAGAGTGAGAGGAGGGAGAGGGAGAGGATAGGAGGGGGGGACGAGGAGAGGGAGGGGGGAGAGGAGAGGGAGGGAGAGGAGAGGATGGGGGGAGAGGAGAGGTGAGGGGAGAGGAGAGGGAGGGGGGGAGAAGGAGAGGAGGGGGGGAAGCGGAGAGGGGGAGGGGGGGAGAGAGAGAGGGGGGAGGGGGGGAGAGGAGAGGGGGGAGGGGGGGAGAGGAGAGGGGGGAGGGGGGGAGAGGAGAGGGGGGAGGGGGGGAGAGGAGAGGGGGGAGGGGGGGAGAGGAAGGGGGGAGAGGGGAGTGGGGGGGGGGGGAGAGGAGAGGGGGGGGGGGGGGGAGAGGAGAGGGGGGGGGGGGGGGGGGGAGAGTGCCTTTTTACTTCAACCACAACCCAAACAACCATTTGCAGGCAGTGCTTTTTTACCTCTAACCATATTTTCATTTTCAAACCAAATTAAGGATACTCATAGTGCTGTAGACATTTGTCTGTCATTCAAAGCTCTGATTGAGGCACACCACTTGCAGAGACTGATTGAGGCACACCACTTGCAGAGACTGATTGAGGCACACCACTTACTGGTTTTATAGTCCTTCCCCCTCCCTCCAGCAGGGGCAGCAGAGAGAATGGGGAATGTTGTAAAAACATTAATATCTCTGTCAATTTTCATCGACGGGAAAAATCCTCGCCACACATACGGCGGAGGGGGGCTCTGAGCGAGGTGGCCAAAAATGACGGCCGTTCTCTCGGAAACCGCAGCACAGAAAGCCAAAACCGGTCAAGAACAGAGTTTTAGTAAGATAGATAGATAGATAGATAACAAGACTTCCTCATTCATATTCAATGCGCTGACCGAAGAAGGGGTGCATACCATATCGCTTCTTTACCACTCTACATGTGCACAGTGCCAAACTCCAAAAGTGCAACAGTTTACACTTGCTTGGATTAAACTCCATCTGTTATTTCTACATCCATATGCGTAAGGTAATCTACATCACACTGAATCGTTTGACATCCTTTCTCATTGGCCAGGCCACCACCAATTTTAGTGTCATCTGTACAGTTACTGACCAACCCATCTACATTAACGTCCAAGTAAATTGCATAGATCACAAACAGATGTTACAACACATATCCGTGCAAAACATCATTGATCTCAGACCTCCATGCAGAATAACACCCTTGCACCATTACCCTCTGTCTTCTATGGCTAAACCTGTTCTTAATCCAAACCACCAATGCATCTTAATATTCTGACTTGGTCTCCCACGAGGGACTATCACAAAAGCTTTACTAAAATCTAGATAGATAACATCCACTGCCCTAACCTCATTAATCACCTTTGTCACCTCATCAAATAGCGCAATCCTTTAAAAAAAATCCTGATCTACCACAGACAAAAGCATGCTGACTGTCCATAATTATCCCATTCTCTTCCAAATACGATCACTAAGTTACTAATTGAATATTTGTGATGACAAGGATAGTTTAAGTTACACAGTGACAACATTACCTGAGCTTTGTCTATTATGAATTCATGTTTAACCCAAGTCCAGAGCTAAGATAAATCAGACAGTGACAGCAGACTTGGATTCTGGCCAACTTCAGTTTATCTGCTAGTCCAGAAAGTTCAAGCAATCCTGGATACAATAGCAAAGTGACAATAACCCAAGAACTTAAATAGTAGGAGAATAAGTTATATGGCCTCTTTTGCCTGCTCCATCATTAGTCAATCGGATCTTGGCCACAGATCCACTACCCCACTAGTTTTCCATCTCACTGTCAGCAGGAGGTGCAAGGACACATTGCATCACCTACAGTTGCAAAAGAAATTGCATAAGCAGCATGGTGATTGTTGGGAAAGATAGAGTGTTCCAGAGAGTCATGAACGAAACAGTACCTGTGACATGCTGACAGGGGTGGAGGGGAAGATGTATCTGGGAGGGGAAAATCTTTGAAGGTTGCTGCAATTGCGGAGCGTGATTCGTTGAATGCAGAGGCTGATGTAGTGGAAAATGTGGACCAATGTAACCCTATCCTAGTTCTGTCCCAGAGGAGAAGGGGTGAAACAAGAAGGCCAGGAAATTAATGGGATGTGAAGCGTTGTTAGCATAGAGTAGAGGGGAAGCCAAATTTCAGAAAGAAAAATTGTTGCTCTGACACACTGGAGAAACAGAATGCAGATTTGCGATCACTTTGCAGAATATCTGGGACTGTCTGCTGGTATGTCCCAGAGCTTCCTGTTGCCTGCCACTTTAATTCCACATCAGACTCCACTCTGACATAACAGTCTGTGGCCTCCTATACTGTCACAATTAAACCCAATGTAAGCTCAAGCAACAGGACCTCATCTTTCGTCTGCGCAGCCTTTGGGACTCAATATTGAATTCTACATCTTCAGGGAACTTGATGTCTCTGTCTGTATCTGTCGCCCGTCTGTAATGTAGGCTCAGTTTCTTTTTATTCCATTTTCATCTCAGGGAGTGGAGAACATGCCCAGCCTGACATACCAAGCATAACTTGCTGCTCTGCATTCCATAAAAAGAGAGAGAAAGCCCTCCGCAACTCCCTGGTTAACTCACTCCTTCCCACCCAAACCACCACTTCCCCAGGTACCTTCCCCAGCAACCGCAGAAGATCAACACGTGTCCCTATACCTCCTCCCTCGACTCTGTCCAGGGACCCTGACAGTCCCTTCAGGTTAGGCAGAGGTTCAGGTGCACCTCCTCCAACCTCATCTACTGTATCCGTTGTTCAAGATATGGACTCTTATACATCGGCAAGACCATACATAGACTGGGCGATCGTTTCGCAAAACACCTTTGCTCAGTTCGCCTGAACCTACCTGATCGCCCGGTTGCTAAACACTTTAAGTCTCCTTCCCATTCCCACACAGACCTTTCTGTCCCAGGTCTCCTCCATTGTCAGAGTGAGGCTAAACACAAATTGGAGGAACAGCATCTCAGATTTCGCTTGGGCAGCTTACAGCCCAGTGGTATGAATATTGATTTCTCTAACCAGGTAGCCCCGCATCCCTCTCTCTCTATCCCTCCCCTACCCAAGTCACATTAGCTTCTCATTTTCACCCAACAAACAGTTAACAATGGCCTGTTTCCTTTACCACCGTTACTTTTTTGCATACATTTCATTCATTGTTCTTTAACTCTCTACATCATTGTCTATATCTTTTGCTTCCATTATCCCTTACCAGTCTGCAGAAGAGTCTCGAACCAAACTGTAACCGATTCCTTCTCTCCGGAGATGCTGCTTGTCCCGCTGAGTTACTCCAGCTTTTTGTGTCCAAACTACATCTGTTGGTTCGGCTCACAGCTGCCATTTGTAGCCCAGCAGCCCTTACACACATCCCACAAAGAGTAAAAGAAGCTTCAGTAGCAAAGCACTTGGCCCCATTCCCATTACAAAGCATTGCATATTTTCCAGAATGATACCCGTAACCATAGTTAAACTACAGGGAGCATTCACAGAAATCAGTTACATTCGATAAAGCTTAAGGCTTTTAGATTTGAATTTTTCCTCCTCACTGTAACCTTGTGGCCAATTTTTGTATCACATACAGACTTCTTTATCATACAGTCTGAATCATTAATATACCTCAATAGAACTTGGGCAAGATAATGAGTCCTGTGGAACTGACACTTCTCAAGGCCATGGGTGACTTTACACCTTTACAGGTCCCTTCACTGTTTGCTCACCGGAACCAAGCATCCTTAAAAAGGTAGAAACAAAGAACTGCAGATGCTGGTTTATACCAAAGATAGACACAAAGTGCGGGAGCACGACATGAGAAGGGCTCTGACACGTGTGAACACGAGGAAAGCTGTAGGCCCAGATGGTATATCTGGGCGAGTACTTTAGTCTTGTGCTACTCAGCTAACTCCAGTGCTCACCACAATATTCAACCTCTCCCTGGCCATGTCCGTGGTCCCTGCCTGCTTCATCATTGTACCTGTACCAAAGAATGCCTCTCCAGCTTGTTTGAATGACTACCGTCCGGTGGCCCTCGCCTCGGTAGTCATGAAATGTTTCGAGAGGCAGATCAAGAACCACATCTGCGCCTTCCTCCCTCGCAACATGGACCTGCTGCAGTTCGCATACCGTCCGAACAGATCCACGGACGATGCGGTCTCCCAGGTTCTGCACACCGCTCTCTCTCACCTTGACAGTCAGTAGGGGGGCTATGTGAGGATGCTGTTCATTGACTTCAGTTCAGCCTTCAATACAATAGTCCCCACCAGACTTGCTGAGAAACTGATTGATGACATTAGAGGAGGAAGGCCGAGAACCCATGAACTGGTCTTCATCGATGGAACGGTAGTGGAGAGTCAACTTCATGTTTCTGGGCGTGCATATCTCGGACGATCAGAAGCCAAATTAACCTACAAACCTGTGCGTCTTTGGGGTGTGGGAGGAAACTGGAGCATCTGAGGAAAATCCACGCAGTCACGGGGAGGATGTGCAAACTCTGTACAGACAGCACACATAGTCATGATCGAACTGCCGTGGTCAGGTCTCCGGCGCTGTAGCGCAGCATCTCCACCACTGTGCCACCCCAGGAAAGCAGCTGGCATAATCAAGGACTCTCACCAACCTGGCCAAACTCTCATTTCATTCCAGCCATTGGGAAGAAAGTATAGTAGTCCGAAAACCGTGACCTCCAAGTTCCGGAACAGCTTCTTCCCAACAACCATCAGGCTCTTGTACACGACAAACACCAACTAAACTACAAACTGCCTTGGTTGCACAAAGGATTTTGGGCTTTTATTTTGCACTGATAATTATGTTATTTATTGAAGTTTATTGTCTAAGAGCACTGTGTTTACATACCTGTTATGCTGCTTCCTTACATACAATGCCCTCCATAATATTTGGGGCAAAGACCCATCATTTATTTATTTGCTTCTGTGCTCCACAATTTGAGATTTGTAATAGAAAGAAAATTACATGTGGTTAAAGTGCACATAGTCAGGTTTTAATAAAGGCCATTTTAATACATTTTGGTTTCACCATGTAGAAATTATAGCAATGTTTATACATAGTCCCCCCATTTCAGGGCACCAAAATGTTTAGAACACAGCAATGCCAAGTAAATGAAAGTAGTCATGTTTAGTATTTTGTTGCATATCCTTTGCATTCAATAACTGCTTGAAGTCTGCGATTCATGGACATCACCAGTTGCTGGTTGTCTTCTCTGGCGATGCTCTGCCAGGCCTGTATTGCAGCCATCTTTAGCTTATGCTTGTTTTGGGGGCTAGTCCCCTTCAGTTTTCTCTTCAGCATATAAAAGGCATGCTCAATTGGGTTCAGATCAGGTGATTGACTTGGCCACTCATGAATTGACAATTTTTTAGCTTTGAAAAACTCCTTTGTTGCTTTAGCAGTATGTTTGGGATCATTGTCTTGCTGTAGAATGAACCACCGGCCAATGAGTTTTGAGGCATTTGTTTGAACTTGAGCAGATAGGATGTTTCTATACACTTCAGAATTCATTATGCTACTACCATCAGCAGTTGTATCATTAATGAAGATGAGTGAGCCAGTACCTTCAGCAGCCATACATGCCCAGGCCATAACACTCCCACCACCGTGTTTCACAGATGAGGTGGTATGCTTTGGTCTTGGGCATTTCTTTCTCTTCTCCATATTTTGCTCTTGCCATCACTCTTCCTCTCATCTGTCCACAAGACCTTTTTCCAGACCTGTGGTTGCTCTTTTAAGTACTTCTTGGCAAACTGTAACCCGGCCATCTTATTTTTGCGACTAACCAGAGGTTTGCACCTTGCAGTGTGGCCTCTGTATTTCTGTTCATGAAGTCTTCTGCAGACAGTGGTCATTGACAAATCCACACCTGAAAAGTGTTTCTGTTCTGTCGGACAGGTGTTTTAGGGATTTTTCTTTATTATAGAGAGGATAATTCTGTCATCAGCTGTGGAGGTCTTCCTTGGCCTGCCAGTCCCTTTGCGATTAGTAAGCTCACTAGTGCTCTCTTTCTTCTTAATGATGTTCCAAACAGTTGATTTTGGTAAGCCTAAGGTTTGGCTGATGTCTCTTAACAGTTTTATTCTTGTTTCTCAGTAACATAATGGCTCCTTTGACTTTCATTGGCACAACTTTGTTCCTCATGTTGATAAACAGCAATACATGTTTCCCAAGGTGATGGACTGGAGGAAAGACTTGGTGCTGAGAGCTCTCTCATACCTGCATGAAGGAGGCAATTAAACACATCTGAGCAATTAAACACATTTGAGCAGTCTGATCACCTCTCATTGTTCCTGCTCCCAAAGTACTCCCCACTCATCAGACGTGTTAAACCCACAGTGAGGACCAAAGATCTTTGGTGAGGACGGTTAAAGTGTGGTCAGAGGAGGCGGACTCCACACTTCAGCAGTGTTTTGGAAACACTGACTGGAAGGCGTTTGCAGCCCAGGCCACCCTTGATTCCTATACATCCTCTGTTCTGGAATTTATCAACTCCACCATCAACAGTTTTACCTACCTCAAACGGGTTACCATATTCCCGAATCAGAAGCCATGGATGAACAGCGAGGTCAGGCTACTGCTGAAAGCACGGGACACCGCTTTCAGGTCAGGCGATGCCCGAGCCTACAGTCCATCCAGGGCTAACCTGAAGAGGGGCATCAAGAAGGCCAAGCACTGCTATAAGCTAAGGATTGAGGAGCACTTCAATAACAACTCCGACCCCCGACGCATGTGGCAAGGCATCCAGGCCATCACGGACTATAGACCCACCAACACCACCCCCACATCCAGCGATGCCTCCTTCCTTGAGGAGCTTAACCACTTTTATGGCCGCTTTGACAGGGACAATCCAGAGATGGCCATCAAGGCTGTGCTCCCTGCTGATCACCAGCCCCTCACACTCACCCCCTACGACGTGTACGTGGCACTGAGCAGGATTAATGCACGTAAAGCTACTGGCCATGACGGCATCCCCGGGCGCGTCCTCAGGGCCTGTGCTGCGCAGCTGACAGGCGTCTGGACTGACATCTTCAACCTGTCACTTGCCCAAGCAGTTGTCCCCACGTGCCTTAAAACCACCTCCATCGTGCCGGTGCCAAAACACTCCACTGCGGCAAGCCTCAACGACTTCCGCCCAGTTGCACTTACTCCCATCATCACCAAGTGCTTCAAGAGGCTGGTCCTGGCACACCTCAAGGGCTGCCTACCTCCCACACTGGATCCCTATCAGTTCGCCTACCGCAAGAACAGGAGTACGGAGGATGCCATCTCAACGGCACTTCACTCCGCCCTCTCCCACCTCGACAACAGAGACACCTACGTAAGAATGCTGTTCATCGATTATAGCTCAGCATTCAACACCATTATACCCTCTAAACTGATCACCAAACTCGGCGACCTGGGCATTGACCCCTCCCAACTGGATATTGGACTTTCTAACCAACAGACCCCAGTCTGTTAGGTTAGACAAGCACACCTCTTCAACCCTCACCCTGAACACCAGCGTTCCACAGGGCTGTGTGCTGAGCCCCCTCCTCTACTCCCACTTCACCTACGCCTGCACATGGTACTAACACCATCATCAAGTATGCAGATGATACAACGGTGATTGGCCTCATCAGCAACAACGATGAGTCGGCCTATAGGGAGGAGGTCCAGCTCCTAGCAGCATGGTGCGCTGACAACAACCTGGCCCTTAACTCCAAGAAGACCAAGGAGCTCATTGTAGACTTCAGAAGGTCTAGGGGCGGCACGCACACCCCCATCCATATTAACGGGACGGAGGTGGAACGTGTTTCCAGCTTCAGGTTTCTGGGGGTCAACATCTCCGATGACCTCTCTTGGACCCACAATCTCAACTCTGGTCAAGAAGGCTCACCAGCGTCTCTTCTTCCTGAGGAGACTAAAGAAGGTCCATCTGTCTCCTCAGATTCTGGTGAACTTCTACTGCTGCACCATCGAGAGCATCCTTACCAACTGTATCACAGTATGGTATGGCAACTGCTCTGTCTCTGACCGGAAAGCACTGCAGAGGGTGGTGAAAATTGCCCAACGCATCACCGGTTCCTCACGCCCCTCCATTGAGTCTGTCCAAAGCAAGCAATGTCTGCGAAGGGCGCGCAGCATCGTCAAGGACTGCTCTCACCCCAGCCACAGACTGTTTACCCTCCTACCATCCGGGAGGCGCTACAGGTTTCTCCGTTGCCGGACCAGCAGGTACAGGAACAGCTTCTTCCCTGCGGCTGTTACATTACTTAACTCTGTACCTCGGTGATTGCCAGTCACCCCCCCCCCCCCCACCAGACACTCCTTCCACCAGAAAAAATTGCACTACTACGACTGTATGTACGTAATAATATTTATTGCTCATATTCTATGTTCGCTCTTCTGGGTGAGATGCTAACTCCATTTTGTTGTCTCTGTACTGTACACTGCACAATGACAATAAAGTTTGAATCTGAATCAAACGCCAGTGTCCCAAACATTAAGAACGGCACTGTATGACAATTCAACACTTTTGATTCTATCCACCCAGCCAACCTCCTTACTTGCCATCCACCAAACCTCCCTTTACTCTTCCCCTCACTCTCCCAGACCTTCCTCCTCTTCCATATTTCCCCATGTTCTCCTCCAACCCACCCCCTACCACAAATTCCCCACCTACCCCATCTCCTACTTACCTACCCATCCTCCCACCTATCCCTCCCTCCACCTTCCCACCCCCTATCCCTCCCTCATTCTACCTACTCCCCCTTCCTACCTACCCCCGATCGACCAGTTATTTTCTTCCATCCTTCTTTCCATTTCTCCTCTTTCCGCTATCTGTCTCTCTCTCTCACTCACTCCCCCCCCAACCCAGTGACCGCCTCCGATCCTCCCACTTCAGCGGGCAGGACCAAGGCATTGCAGCGGCGGGATGTTGGTGCTGTGGCCGCTAGCCGTGGCGCTGCTGGCGACAGCGGGTTTGCTCTGGGCTCCATGGCCGCAGTCATGGTCGGAGGTGCCGATGGTGTGTCGGGCGCTGGTGTCGGCGCTGCGGCTGTGGTGGTGGTCCCGCCAGCGGCCGCCCCCAACCTTGCTCGATGTGTTGTTGCGGAGGGCGCGGGAGAACCCGGACAAGTTGCTGCTGCTGTTCGAGGGCCGGGAGTTGACCTACGGCCAGCTGGACGCCGACAGCAACCGGCTGGGTCGGGCTCTGCTGGCGGCCACCGCGCTGAGTCCAGGGGACTGCGTGGCGCTGCTGCTGCCCAACGGGCCGCTCTTCCTGACCGCCTGGTTCGGCCTGACCAAGCTCGGCTGCGCCGCCGCCTTCCTCAACACCAACGTCCGAGGACAGGGGCTGCTTCACTGTTTCCGCAGTAGCGGCGCCCGCCTCCTGCTCACCTCGGCAGGTGAGTCCGGCTACTCGGGGTCGTTCCCCCCCCCACACTCTGCGATCCCCTCCCTCCTCAACTCCCCCCACCACTCTCCCTCCCCAGGGTTCGCGATCAACAATGCTCCCCCCCCTCCCACTTCTCTTTCCCCCAGCGATCCCTAGCGTTCTCCCTCCCCTCTGCCTGGGTGGGGCTCATTGGAAAGGCCAAAGAAATGTTTAAGCACAAGGATGGGGTGTGGGGCCGGCGAACACACGGATTCCGTGGGAGTGCCGCGGTTCTGCCGCTCACCATCTATAAGTCGTGCAATTCTTGGACCCATTTTGTTCAACATTTATATGCTCCCCCTAGCTCAGATCATAGAGCATTTTAACATATCCTACCACATTTATGCCGATGACACACAACTATATATCGCAGTGTCACCACATGACCATAGTCCCCTACACACACTGAGCCAGTGTGTCAAACATATCAATGAGTGGATGAACCAGAACTTCCTCCAGCTCAATGCAAATAAGACAGAAATTATTGTCTTTGGTCCCAAAAAAACAAGGCTAGAGGTGAGTGCTCAACTCGACTCAATTGCACTGAAAACCACAGACAAAGCCAGAAACCTTGGTGTAGTTATGGACTCGGATTTGAATTTTAACAGCCATATAAAGACCATTACCAGATCTGCATATTACCATCTAAAAAATATTGCAAGAATCAAGGGATTTCTGTCCAAAGAAGACACTGAAAAACTTGTTCATGCATATATTTTTAGTAGGTTAGATTATTGTAATGGCATCTTTACAGGTCTCAATAAAAAATCAATTAAACAACTGCAGCTTATCCAAAATGCCGCTGCCAGAGTCTTGACCAACACCAAGAAAATGGACCACATTACACCTGTCCTTAAATCTTTGCACTGGCTCCCTGTGTGTAAGAGGATAGATTTTAAAATTCTGTTACTGACCTACAAGGCACTGAATGGTCTAGGTCCAAAATACATCTCTGACCTACTTGTTGTATATGAGGCGCCTAGACTCCTCAGGTCTTCAGGGACAGGTTTACTCTGTGTTCCCAGGGTCAGAACTAAAAAGGCTGAAGCAGCATTCGGTTTTTATGCTCCACACCTGTGGAACAAGCTCCCTGAACACCTGAGGTGTGCACAGACTGTAAGCGCATTTAAATCAGGCCTAAAAACACTGTTGTTTACTATAGCTTTTCCATAACCCGACATGCAGGCAATCTTAACCGTCTAATTTTAACCCTTTTATGTGCTTTTTAAAATCGTTTTATTGTTTCATTGACGTTGTTTTATTAGTCATACATTTGTCGTATTGCTTATTTTGCAATTTTTAATTATTGACTATTTTATTTTTTCTTTCCTGTAAAGCACCTTGAATTGCTGTTTGCACGAATGGTGCTATACAAATAAATTTGCCTTTGCCTTTATAGACCCGTCCACAGCCAGGACATTGACAAAACTGCAGAAATCACTGCGCGGCTGTGATTTCCATAAGCAAATTTGCCAAATTGTTTTCTTTAATTATTAGCAAAAGGTTAAAATCCTTATATTTGTTTTACAGTGAATATGTTAGGTTGCGGGGAATCCAGTTCTGATGGCATTCGCGATTTGTCTCTCTTCTTGCACATATGCTATCTGAGCGGTTTTGCTGCATGATGAAGTTTCCTGCTTTTCCGGTTTTATTCCCGTTTACCAACAATTGTTTTTGTTTTGATTTTCATATAAAAACTGATTTTTCAGTTTAAGGTTACTCTCCCACAAAATAATGTTGAGACAAGTTAGTAGGTTATTAACTGTTAATAGAAATGGCCCGTTACTTTTCTACATCTCTATTAATCATATCTGCAACTCAACCACTTCCTAAATGCCATTCTACAATTTTGGTCACGTTTTGCACTTGGTGAAAGAGAAACAATTACCAAAGCACTTGTCTATTCACATATCTTTGTTTCATAATTTTATAAACCTTCCATCAGATTGTCTCAATCATTTCTGTTGTAATGAAGGCAGTCTAACTTTATATCTTCCTTCGTGTTTGTGTTTACTCAAACCAGGTAAATCTGTGTTATTCTCCTTCTCTTGCCTCAAAATATTTTCTGTAGTGGAGCCCCAACCTCTCTTCCATAGTCCCTTGTGCTTTCAACACCCGGTGAGTATTCTTTGTTTAATATTACACATTACATCCTTATTAATACCCTCTGATTTATTCTCTTTCTTGCCCTGCTTATCACCCTCTACCAGCAATCTTAGTCTTAAAAACTAATCTTTGACTATATTAACCATGTCAGCAGTGTTGTGAATAGCTGTGGTGTTTACAATCAGATACCAGTAAGGATGATGAAACTTTTGTCCTCTTGCAGCAGCACCTTAAACATGTGATTGTAGAAGAGTTTTAGTTTACTATCATTGTCCCTCTGCAGTTTAAAAAAGGTGCAACATTTGCTGCATCACTCTGGATGGGCAAATGATTCTGATAGTTAAACAATTCTAAGTGAGTGAAATCTCCTGGTTTATTATTTCCAGATCATTCGAGTTTACTGGAGGAGTTGTTGCCAGCTCTGAGAAATGACAACGTGACGGTATTCGTACTGGATGGCGAGAATACCGGAGGGGCTGTTGAAAGCCTGCATGATAAAATCCAAGCTGCATCCGACCAGCCACTGCCTCAGTCCCTGAGATCAGAGGTTACTTTCCAAAGCCCTTTTGTCTACATCTTCACTTCAGGAACAACAGGTATAAAACCCCTCATATGGAGTAGATGTCCTTGCAGACTGCTTTTCTCCGCTCTCCATCTGATCCCTGATATTTCTGTAGCTAATTGTTTCATTGTAATGTATAGATAACTGAAATCAAGGTTTTGAAAGAACTATTATTTGAAGCTGTGTAGGAAGATATTGCAGATGCTGGTTTACACCGAAGATAGACACAAAATGCTGGAGTAACTCAGCGGGACAAGCAGCATCTCTGGACAGAAGTAATGTGTAACGTTTCAGGTCAAGGCCCTTCTGAAGAAGAAGGTTTTCGGCCTGAAAGGTCACTCATTCCTTCTGAACAGAGATGTTGCCTGTCCCACTGAGTTACTCCAGCATTTTGTGTCTATTATTTGAAGCTGTATGAACTGGAGCAGTAAATATGTACTTTTTCTTGGATTGGTTTGTGAAGGGGCAAGAAGAGTGACTCTAGCTCTGTGAGGTACTCTGGGGCATGGTGATTTATTTTATTATGATGATGAAAATCATATTTTTCCAGAATCACAGACTTTGCTTCACATATTATTAGGTTCCACGATTCCCGGTGCTTTTCCCTCCCTAAACCAGAAGCATAACACAGATGGTTGACCTCCTGGCTCACCGCTGGAGACATGGATTTGAACCTGACCTCTGGTACTATCTGTGTGGAATTTGCATGTTCTACCTGTGACCGTATGCATTTCCCCAGGATGTTCCCATTTCCCCCCAATTTCACCAAGACGAGCAGGTTTTTAGGTTAATTGGATCTGTAAATTATCCCCAGTGCGACGGGGTGAATGCAAAAATGGGGTAACATAGAACTAATGTGCACAGATGATCGATGGTCAGCGTGGGCCAAAGGGTGTGTTTCCAAGATGTAGCTTTCAATCACTCAAGGTTTGTTGAGAGGTTTATTTATTGAGATATTGCATTTAAGTAAAGACCAACCAGAGCTTGAACTGTTGTAATCTGATTGCCTATCTTTGGTTTCAAGGTTTGCCTAAGGCTGCCATCATCAATCATTTGCGAGCACATCGGATGGCGAGCTTCATGACGGGATGCGGGTTTGATAGCAGTGACGTCCTGTATATCACCCTGCCTCTGTACCACAGCTCTGGCTCCCTGCTCGGAATCTGCAGCTGTATTTCTGCAGGTTTGAGATTGAATTTAAACACTCTTTTAACCCTATTACCCCTCACTCCACTGGTCTGCACTGCCATGCATTATTCCCCCAGTTCCCCACAGGTGCTGGTTGTGGGAAGGGTGGGAACATCCTAGAAAGGATAAAAGAAAAGCAGTCCTCAGTTGTCAGAAGGGTCTCGAACCGAAACATTGTCTATCCATTCGCTCCACAGATACTGCCTTAATTTGCGTTTCCAACATCTGCAGTTCCTTGTTTTCCCAGTTGTCAGGAGTTGTTCTCTGCAAGGGATTGTTGGAGTTTAAAATGCTTCTTTGTATAAATTTGTAGCTATCTCCATGATATCAAACAGCTGTTACATAAATGGTCAGAAAGTAATAGAAAGAGTTGGATGGAACAAATAGCCTGTGCTGTGAACTGGATGGGCTCCTGAACAGGAAACGGAGAATGATCCCATCCATAGAGCAACTTGAGTAAAGTAAGAGCACATGTGGCACCTGAAGGTACTTTCCTTCCTGCTGTCTCCCTATCTAAAGGCTGCAGGATTGCCTGGACAGTCTTGGCTGCAGATCAGTGGAAGCCAGAAGTGATGCAAAGGGACCTGGTTGTCCACCAGCCATTTTCCTGGTGTGGTCATCTTCTGGAATGTTGGAGTTGTTCAAATTCCCAGAGGCACTAGATCCTTTCCCCAACTCCTAGGTTGTGTTTATCTCTGACAATAAATGATTTCCAGAGCTTCTGGCTCCTTTCCTTTCAGAGCTTCATAGAGAAAGAAATGTGCGTTGCTTCCTCACTTGTAAACTTTCCAGCAACGTGGCTCATCCCCTTCCCAACAAGGTGACTCTTTCCCTTCCCAACTGTGATAGGCATGGGATGGAACAATGAACCTAATGCACACAAATTGTGAAGAGGCTGTTTTTTTTACAGTGAGTGGTGGGTACCCAACTTGCTGCCAGAGATCACAGTGGAAGCAGTATTACAGTGGCATTTAAGAGCCTTTTAAATTATTCATCCTTCCCTGAAACTATAAACCCCACATGTCTAATGTCATCCTTGTAAACCTGCATTGCACCCTCACCAGTGCTTCTTTATCCCTACATTTTTCTCTCCTCGCAAAGGACGTTATAATCATAGATTCATACAGCATGGAAACTGGCCCTTCGACCCAACTTGCCCATGCCGATCAAGTCACTAGACACTAGTCCCACCGGCCTGCGTTTGACCCATGATCCTCGAAACGTTTCCTATCCATGCACTTGTCCAAATTTATTTTTAATATTATTATAATACCTGCCTCAACTGGCTCCTCTGGCAGCTCTTTCCATATAGTCACCACCCTGTGTGAAAAAGTATCCCCTCGGGTTCCCATTGAATCTTTCCCCTTCTCACCTTAAACTATGTCTTCTGGTCCTTGATTTCCCTACTCTGGGGAAAGAAGACTGTAGGGTAAATGTAGGTATTTACCCTATCTATTCCCCTCATGATCTTATACAGCTCTATAAGATCACCCCTCATTCTGCTGTGTTTGAACGAATAAAATACTAGCCTGCCCAACTTCTCCCTAGAGCTCAACCCTCAAGTTCTGGTAACATCTTCGTAAATCTCGTTTGCACTCTTTCCAGCTTAACAACAATCCTTCCTATAGCAGGGTGACCAGAACTGAAGCTCACCAACATCCTCTACATCTGTAACATTCTCAACTTCTATGCTCAATATCCTGACTGATAAAAGCCAAAGTACCAAAAGCCTTCTTGACCATCCTATCTGCCAGTGATGCCACTTTCAAGGAACTATGTAGCTACACTCCCAGATCCCTCTGCTCTACAACACTCTCCAGGACTGCCATTCACTATGAATGTCCTGCCCTGATTTGACTCTTTAAAATGCAACATCTCGCACTTATCTGCATTAAACCCCATTAACCATTCCTCAGCACACTTGCCCAACTTGATCAAGATCCTGCTGTCATTTTTTATAACCATCTTTACTATCTACAATACCACCCACTTTAGTGACATATGCAGACTTACTGATTATGCCTTCTACATTCTCATCTAAATCGTTGGCATGAGCCTCAGACGGCAATGAGCCCGACACCGATTATTAGTCACCGGTCTCCAGTCCAAAAAACAACTTTCCACCATCACCCTCTACTTTCTTCCTTGAAGCCAATTCTGTATCTTGTCACTAGCTCTCCCTGGATCCCACATGATCTAACCTTCCAGAGCAGTCTCCCATGCAGGACCGTATCGAATGCTTTGCTGAAGTCCACATAGACAATGACTATGATGTGTGTTAGTTCAAGTATCAGCTTATAATACTTATAATAAGCTGGTAAATAACATGAAAAGACATGTTCTGGGTTGCCTGGCAACTTTAAAACATAACCTTAAAACAAACCAAGGTGAATTCCTGGCACCTGTAAACAGCAATTTAGTTAAACTCCTTGAGTCGGGGTACACACTCAGTTCACAAATGAAATCTTCTCATTCACAACCAGTTAATTTGCTGAAACTGTTTTCACTGGTTCATGTTCGTTGGGAGCAGGAGGGTTGATCAGATTATTGTTTTCAAAGCTTTATATAGGGCATGAATAGATTTGTAAAATGAACCTCTCCTGCAGAGAGTATTAATGAAAGTGGTGGATTCTAATTCAGAAAAGTTTGTTTCCACTGATGAACTAATGAACACAGAGCCTTGGCAATGTCTTCGGTGAATGAGCCAATGAGAGAAGAGTTTTAGGTCTGGTTTCCATTTCTGTTTGATCCAATGCTGTATTTCTTTGTAGATTTTCTGGCAGGCTGCAGCAAGTTTTAGTCACAATGCATGATAAAGCAGGCCAATGAAACTCAAATGTATTTGCCAGCCATAATCAACTTAAACATTCTGAGTACATGATATCAAAAAGTATGATAGCGCAGTAATCGGTCCAGGCTGACCAAAGTGTTTGGTTCAACCTATCCATGGATTGACAGATGAGGTTCCCAGGGATCTGATACATGACGACAGAAAGTTGCAGGTAATTCAAGTGATCGAGGGATCCAAGGAACTGTTGGCCTACTGCAAAGAGGATCCAATAGGAAAAGTAGGGAGCCTTTGCTAAAGCCTTCGGGGAGTGGGTGACATCACGCCTGGAGACCTTGTGCAGTTTTGTCTCTTTATCTCCTGTCTTTGGAGGAGGTGTAGAGAAGGTTCATCATGTTGATTCATGCAATTGAGAGATTGGTGTATTATAGAATCATGCAGGAACAGGCCTTATGGCCCACCACACCCATGCTATTTTTTTTGTCTATCTACAGTAATCACATTTGTGTGCTTTAGGACCATATCGTTCATAGACTTGCCTCTTGAAGTGCATGTCTAAATGTCTCTTAAGCATAGCAATCACATCTGAATTCACCACCTCTGGCTCCAAGTTGTCAACCACTGTATTAAAAAAAATAAAAATTCTCAGATCCCCATTCAAACTCTTTTCTCTTAGCTTACAAATATGCTTATTTGTTTTTGGTTCCCCCTAATACAACAGAGATTCTGTCCATCTATCCTGTTTCACCTCATAATTTGATAGATCTCTGTCGGGTCACCTTAGCTTTCTTTGCTCTAGATAAAATGGATCCATTCCATCCAATCTTTCCTCATAACTTGAATCTCCCAATCGGAAAACATCCTGGTGCATCTCCTCTGCACTCTCTCCAGTGAAGCCACATCCTTCCTGTAAGTGTAGCATCTAGAACTGCACAAATTAATCTAAGTGTGGAGTAACCAGTGTTTTGTAAAATTGCAACAGAATGTCCCAACTTTTATATTCTGTCCACTGACTTTGAAGCCATGTGTCTTCTTCACCATTCTTTCCTACTTGTGCTGCCACTTTCAAAGATTTGAAACTTTTCTATTCCTTGGCTTTCGCCCCTGCATGAGACTTTGCTCTTGTTTTAGTGTTTCTATTATTGTTTTTTATTGTTTTTATTGTCTTTTAATGTTTTTATTGTTTTGTTTTATGTTTATGAATAGTCATGTACAGCACTTTGTTGCAACAATGGTTGTTTTTAAAGTGCTCTATAAATAAAGTTCAGTTCAGTTCAGATTTGTGGACTTGAATTGCAAGTTCATCAACATTCCTTACCACTTACTGTACATGTTCTCTGCCACAGAAAATAGTTGAGGAGAGTGCATTGGCTATATTAGTTAGATGTGGTCCTTGTGGCTAAGGGGATCAGGGGTTATGGAGAGAAGGCAGGTACAGGATACTAAGATGGTTGATCAGCCATGATCATATTGAATGGCGGTGCAGGCTCGAAGAGCCGAATGGCCTGCTCCTGTACCTATTTTCTATGTTTCTATGTTCCGCCCATGTTTGATGATGAATAAGGTTGTGCAGTTTGAGCTGTATTATTTGCCCTGGGCTGTTCTTAACCAATCATGTATTTTACAAACAACAGTCAAGATTTACTATTTACATTTCTTCTTCAAGGTGAAAGGGGAATGTGATATTTCTCTCTGTTCCATGTCCATGAACCAGGTGCAACTGCTGTCTTACGATCCAAGTTCTCTGCCAGTCAGTTCTGGGACGACTGCCGAAAGCACAATGTGACGGTTATCCAGTACATCGGGGAGCTGCTGCGCTATCTCTGCAATGTTCCCAAGGTAAACCTGGATGGGTCATGATTATGGGACAGGAGGAATATATTTAGCTAATTTATACCAGTTCCTGGTGGAACAATCCCA
This sequence comes from Amblyraja radiata, assembly GCF_010909765.2. Lineage (NCBI taxonomy): Eukaryota > Metazoa > Chordata > Chondrichthyes > Rajiformes > Rajidae > Amblyraja > Amblyraja radiata. The sequence goes on along the minus strand of NC_045989.1, from coordinate 14,592,493 downwards.
ACAGTCCCGTTTCCAGTCTATTCATAAGAACAAAGGAATAGACTAGGAAGTAGGCCGTTCATCTTCCCATGCCTGGTCTTCATTCAACTATCCACACCGAGTCTGTCATTCATTCATCTATCCATGCTTGGTCTGTCATTTATTCATTCATCCACACCTGGTCTGGTATAAATTGGTGATTGATAGTCAGCACAGACTTGGTGGGCCAGACTACCTCTTTTTTACTGGAACTATAGATGAGCACAAGGACTGAGCTACAAGGATAGCTCATGGTAGAAAGCTAACGATTCACCACCATCTGAGCAAAGAAATCTCTCCTCATCTCAATCTGCCCTCTGCTCACAGACTTCTTAGCCAAGATATAACATGTCAAGTCCTTTAAGAGTTTTGTAAACTGCAATGAGATTTCCTCTTGTTCTTCAACATTGCGGAGAACACAGTCCCAATCCACTCAACCTTTCCCAACGTGGTAAACTTGCCATCCCTCGATCAAGTCTGGTGAATCTTTGATGCACTACCTCTATGGCAAGTACATTCTTTCTTGGGTAAGGAGATCAGAACTGTCCATAGACCATGTCTTGTCTCACCATGGCCTCATAGAATTGAAATAAGGCTCCCTTACTCCTGTAATAAAACATAACAGTGCCCACTAGCCCTGCATGTTGACCTTTAGTGATTTGTATACAACCACATACATGTTTCTTTGAACATCAACAGCCCAATCACTTACTAACATATTCTCCTTTTCAGTATCCACCAGTGAAAGACCTCTCATTATTTTGCATTCTATTCCATTTACCATGTTCTTACCCACTCACTTAATCTGTCCACATTTCCCTGAAGCTTCTTTATATCCTCCTCTACTCTCAATCCCAGTTGATTTAGTGGGATCAGCAAACTTGGAAATATTACATTTGCCTCCCTCAGCCATATTGTTTGTGTAGGTTACTGACAAAAATGTGAAAAGATGGGAGCCCAAACCCGATCCCTGTGGCATACCACGAGTCACAACCTGCGAACCTGATATTTGTTCCATTTAATCCCATGATAGACACAAAGCTGGAGTAAGTCAGCGGGACAGGCAGCATCTCTGGAGAGAAGGAATGGATGACATTTCAGGTCGAGATCCTTCTTCAGAGATGCTGCCTGTCCCGCTGAGTTACTCCATCTTTTAGCGTCTATCTTTGGTGTAAACCAGCATCTGCAGTTCCTACCGATTTAATCCCATGCTTTTTTCTGTCTGATAACCTGTGTCAACTGCTATAATAATAATAATAATAATACATTTTATTTATGGGCGCCTTTCAAGAGTTTCAAGGACACCTTACAAAAATTTAGCAGGTAGAGGAAAAACATGCAAGGGGAATGAAATAAATAGTAGAGACATGACTAGTACACAAAGTAAAGACAGAATACAATTCAAAACACAATATGAGGCAATTAATGCACAGATGAAAAGGGAGGGGGACGTGGGGCTAAGGATAGGCAGAGGTGAAGAGATGGGTCTTGAGGCGGGACTGGAAGATGGTGAGGGACACGGAATTGTGGATCAGTTGGGGGAGGGAGTTCCAGAGCCTGGGAGCTGCCCTGGTGAAGGCTCTGTCCCCAAAACTGCGGAGGTTGGACTTGTGGATGGAGAGGAGACCGGCTGATGTGGATCTGAGGGACTGTGAGGGTTGGTAGGGGGAGAGGAGGTCAGTGAGATATGGGGGGGCCAGATGGTGGAGGGCTTTGTAGGTGAGGATCAGGATTTTGTAGGTGATCCGGTGGGAGATGGGAAGCCAGTGAAGTTGTTTGAGGACTGGAGTGATGTGATGCCAGGATTTGGTGTGGGTGATGAGTCGGGCGGCTGCGTTCTGGACCAGTTGGAGTCGGTTGATGTAGGTGGAGCTGATGCCAAGGAGAAGTGAGTTGCAATAGTCCAGTCGGGAGGAGATGAAGGCATGGATGAGTCTTTCAGCAGCGGGAGGTGTGAGAGAGGGTATGAGAGTTTGGCGATGTTGCGGAGATGAAAGAAGGAGGTTTTAATGACATGGCGGATGTGAGGCTCAAGGGAGAGGGTGGAATCAAAGATCACGCCAAGGTTGCGGGCCTGGGGAGATGGGGAGACAGTGGTGCCGTCGATGGTGAGAGTGGGGTTATTGATTTTGCTGAGTGGCTTTGGAGCCTATGAGGAGGAATTCTGTCATCGCTGTTGAGTTTGCTGTCAGTATAGTTCCTCTGCCACGTTCTCCAGCCACATTGACTAACCTTCTGTACGATTTTCTAAATCCAAATATACCACTAACACCCCATACAAAGTCAGTTCTAGGTTCTGAGTAAAATTTCCAATATCTCTTTGCTCAGAATTTGAGAATTGTGTCCCTAATCCTTGAGTAATCAACTGGTTGGAGCAGGGTCCTTTTCTACATCCTTGGTAAATTTGTCCACCTCTGTTAAAAGTTCCTTCAACAAGTTTCCTCCAAGGAGAACAATCCCGGCATCTCTATCTGGTCTTGGAGCTGAAATCCCTCACCCTGGAACGATTCCAGTCATTGTTCTTTGGACCACTCTTCACACCATTACTAAATTGTGCTTAAATGTTTAAGAACTTCCTGTTGCGCTATGTGCATCACGCGACCATTGTCAAATTCTGAGGGTTCAGCACAATATTACACCAACTCAAAACCATGTCATTGGAAACAGGAAGTCTTTGTCCGTTCAGCATTACAATATCACCCAAACAGGTCCTTGTGAAATCCTTTGTGTAAAGCCTCGTATCTTCCTCTCTGAGAGATTGCAGAATAGAGGGCATGCAGAAGATTGTCAGCCTCCAGTCCGAGTCTTCGGTGTTCAAAGACATTTAAGTTTGTTTGTAATGTTATGGAAATTAAGTTGGCACATAGTATTGGCTAGTCTCACAGTAAGATTATAGTAATGAAAGCTGTGTGGTGCTCTGAGCCAAACATTTAGCTGTGGTTTCCTGGATAATTACATTGTGCTTATTGAACTCAACAAGTTCCTTGGGATCTGCAGTGCATTTCTGGCAGACAAAGATGGTGGAAATGTGAGAGAATGGTGACAACTGATGTGTTTGGAGCTGGATGTTGCTGTGGGAGATTACAGTGTGGGAGTATGTGGAGGGGTATCATGTGTGAAGTCGAGGTGGGAGCTACTGAATTCCTGTATCCCCACCTCTTACCAGTTATTCATGGGACTGACAATGTGAGTAGAGCCCGGGTCCGGGAGAAAGGCAGCCCAGGCAGCTGCAGGTGAGGCATTGAAGGTAAGTGCAACTCACTGAGTCCCAGAAACTCAGGGAATGCTGTTTCAGCATTGTTCCAGTGATTACAATCAGTTTTTCAAGCCTAATATGAAATCCCTAAGAGATTTCCTATATTCTGTTGTGTCCCACCGCACTTGTGCAACACCTAACTTTCATACCTCCTCCAGGGACTCAGAACAGTTTCTGTGTGAATCTGCTTTATACCTGGCATCATGTTCGGCACAGATATTGTGGACCATAGGACCTGTTCCTGTGCTATACTATGCTGTTCAATGAATGATAATTACCTAGCTTTGATTTGCAACAAAGTCCTTCAGTGTGGAAACAGGCCCTTCAGCCCATCCTGTCCATAACAAGTTACCCTCAGTCCTGTCTACACTAATTTTAATTTACTAACACTGGGTTGTATCCTTTTATGCATCAGTAATTCAACTAATAATCTAAAATGTTATTAAATGTTTTGAGAGGCTCTGCCTCCACCACCCTTAGATAGCGGGTTCCAAATTACAAACACTGCGAGAAAATATTCGGCTTGCATCCCCTCTTACCTACTACTTTAAACGTTTGCCCTCTGGTTTCTAAACACCTTGCGGAAGAGAAAGATTCATGTTATCTATTCCATGTGAGCCCCCATGTTCTGTAAGGTGTGGCTCGAGCACAAATAGGCAATTGTTTGCAGCAGCAGTCAATGCCGGGCAGAGGAACAATTAGCATTTCAGTACATTCTTTCACAGTATTGCAATAGCACTTTACAGACAGTGAAGAAGATTAAAAAATGTAATCACTGAAATGACATGGGAATGGCTGCAGTGGATGGGTGTGCGCATCCAACCGGACTGACTGGTGGTTACATGAATTACCCAAGGGTGCATTACAAAAACCAAGGCTCATAAATAATTTGCCCTCCATATTTAAATTTAGAGCCTGGATTCTTTGTCAGAATTCAAACACATCCTTTCATTTATTGCCGTTATTGAATTTTGTTTTGTAGAAGAGCAACGACCGGGACCACATGGTGCGGATAGCAGTGGGGAATGGTGCTCGGGCAGATGTCTGGAAGGAGTTTTTAAACCGATTTGGAAATATCCGCGTTTGTGAGTTTTATGGTGCAACAGAAGGGAACGTTGGCTTCATGAACTACGTAGGAAAGGTCGGTGCAGCAGGAAAAGTGAACTTCTTCACTAAGGTAAGGAGATAGCTGCGTGAAAGGAAGTATGTTGATAAAAAAGCGTTACTTCCACATTGGTTCCTTGGGTAATATTCCTTTTGGCATGGCTGTGCTTTGTACCAGTCACGTCTATGGAGCTACGAAAACACAAGTCCACTCAGACGGGCAGGCTGTTGCTCTGATCATTTTCATTCAGTTCAGGTGAGTCTTCCATTCATGCTGGATGTGCTTCAACAAAAGGTCCACCACTCTTTAAAACAAACATTTATAATTGATGCTGGCCTTTGTATCAATGGAAACACAAAAGCTGGCTTGCACTAGAACTGGAGCAGCTGCCAGAGATAAACATCTCTAGTTTATTTTGCTTTACTTGAACCATTGGCTATTGAGAATTCCTTTGATCGTGGTTATGTTCATTCTGCTGACCTCATTGTGTCAGTGAAGTTTAGTTTAGAGATACAGCACGGAAACAGGCCTTTTGGCCCACCAGGCGATCCCCGCACACTTACACTATCCTACGCACGCTAGGGATAATTTACAATAATCCCAAGCCAATTCATCGACAAACCTGTATGTCTTTGGAGTGTGGGAGGAAACCAGAGAAAACCCACATAGGTCACAGGGAGAACGTACAAACTCCGTACAGATAAGTACCAGTCGTCAGAATCAAGCCTAGGTCTCTGGCACTGTAAGTTAGCAACTCTACTCTTGCCCTAAAGTCAGAACGTTAGATGGTTGTGAACTTTCTAATTATTGTCTTGGCATTAAAGTTTTTGCCTCTCAAGAAGGACTTTGCAGCCTTTGTCGGTACTAAATTCTGTGGTCGGAAACAGAATAGTTTACATGAAAATTCACTTTCTCTAATCCGAGTAAAGATTTTCTGCTGCGTATAATTATTTTGCACAGGTCAAAAACCAGTGAAACGCCCAACTGGTTCAACAAGAGTTCACGATCTGATGAAGGACCCAGAGATGTCTCCCCCAAGCTGTGATATATGCTCAGATCAGGACCTAATCCAACTTCCTGCCTGTTCCTTTCACTCTCGTTGACCTAACTTGTCGGCTCATTGACTTTGCTGCCATATGGGGTAGGGACTTCAAAATTTCACATTCCTTTGGGTGAAGCAATTTGACCTCTCGGCCGGCACTAGTGATGATCCAGATACTGTGCCCTGGTTATTTCTTTAATGTTGCATTTGTTGGAATCTGCTACCGAATCATGTTACCTTGCATCCCTTGATGACTGCTTTGCAAGCATTACTAATACAGCAATTGAATGAAAAAGGCAAAATTCAATACAGTAGTTTAATTTCTGATTGCCTTCAGTTTATATTTGCACTGAGAATGCATCCAATGAGAAGTTCCCATGAGATAGTCTATGGATCTGAAGTGTGGACTTTGCTCATACGTTTAGGTTTGGGAGTTCTCTGTGATTACATTCCCCCATTTTTAGCCTCTGAAAATGTTCAAGTATTCATATTAAGTCAGTCATGAAATCAGCTGAAACCTTTGGACTGAGTCTAGCCGGAAATGTCACAAGCTCGGCAGATATTGCTAAATTCATTCAAATACTGATTTATTCCTACTCAAGTAAACATTACAAGGGCAACGTATGTTAATAAAAGCAGAGTTATGGGCAGCTGTTGACGCAGCACCCTGTGGTCAGCAGCAAGCACTGTTGCTTTGCCACAGTTGCAACATCTTGGCAGGCATCTCCTGAGAAGAGAGGCGAGATAAAGAAGGCTGACCTATTGGCCGCCTATTGCTCGACACAAAGTGTAAGGTGATCTCACTGAAAGGTAGCCACAGAGCGAGTGTGAGTAAATCACCAGAGGCCTGTCTTGTTTGACAACACCTGCCAATAGGTCACCTACAGAGTATTTGTATACAAGCAAACATGTTCACACCCATGATTGTGAACTCGTTGATAGGACTTCATAGTTTTTGTGCAAATCTGATCAGGTGTCTCATACTGAATATCCTCTCTGGTTATAGATTCTAATTCCCAATTCTCCAACCCAGCAAGGACTTACAAGAGGCTGGTGACTGAACTTTCTCCACCACATCATTTCCAACAAAAGCCTCTGCAGGGTCTGTCAGTGGTTCCTTGGTGGTCCTCACACCACAAACCTCCCTCAGATTGGAGAGTTCAGTCCTAAGGAGGAAACCTGCAGCTCAACTCTCCTATCACTTCTCTGCTCACTGAACAAACTTTCCTGTACAAAGCATAAGCGTACAGACGTTTATTTACAGTCATGGCTACCAGCCACTGGCCTGTAGTGTGAATACATCTGATCGAACACGCAGTGTACCATTATTCTTCCCGCGAGGTCCATATACATTGAACCGTTGCTTTCTATATGGACCCTGAACAACTGACAACTTTGGGCCCAGCACAGGATGGTTTGCCTCCTGTCCTGCTGTGTCTGCACAGCTCTCTGCTTGTGGTGCTGAGGTGAATGCCAATGGCACTGGACTAGGACTAACTATGGCACATCCTCCACGGAATGATGAACCCTGCACACTGTCCCCACAAAGGGCTTTACTCCTGCCCCAAGAAGCACCCTCGGGACGCCTGCCCCTCCTGTGCTGCCAAGCTGTGGCTGCTCCAGGCACGATGGCACATGAAATACCCGATATGGGGCAGTTGTGATGTGAAACCAGTGGGTTAAGGGTACGGCTACACTCTAATTACAGCTGTTCCTTGCATCTGATCTGTGATCTTCGAGAGAGTGCCTATGTATTCACTCAGCACATTTTTATTTGAATCAGCGCTCATTACTCACACTGTGCTTACCTCCTGCTCTCACCTCTCCCAGATGCTGCTGCCTTTTCACTTGGTGAAGTATGATGCTGAACTGGAAGCTCCAGTGCGAGATGCCAATGGCCATTGCATTGCGGTACCCACAGGTAAGAGATGAGAGTCATACAGAACAGAAACAGACCCTTTAGCCCAATTCATCCATGCTGACCAAATTACCTAACTGAGCCAGTCCCACTTGCCTGGTATCCCTACACACAGTCTAGCTGGTATCCCTGCAAACTTTTCCTATACACATACCTGTCCAAGTGCATTTTAAATGTTATGATTGTACCTGCCTCTATCACTTCTTCACGCAACTAATTCCATATATACACCATCCTTTGTGTGGAAAAAGTTGCTCCTCGGGCCCCTTTTAAATCTTTATCTTCTCCCTTAAAGATCTGCCTGTTGGTTGTTAGACTCCCTTATCCTGGGAAAAGATATTGTGGCCATTCACCTTTTCTATGTGTTGCATAATTTTATAAATATCATCCTCAGCCTCCTACACTCCAGGGGAAAAAGTCCCGGCCTTTCCTTATAACTCAAATCCTCCAGCCCAATAACATCTTTGTAAATCTTTTCTTCACTCTTTCCAGTTTAATGATAACTTTCTGCTTGCCGAGCGTCCAAAACTGTACTCAGTTAGTCTTTCCAGGTGCGACAGAGGTTCACCTGCACCTCCAACCTCATCTATTGCATCCGCTGCTCTAGGTGTCAGCTGCTCTACATCGGTGAGACCAAGCGTAGGCTTGGCGATCGCTTCGCCCAACACCTCCGCTCAGTTTGCAATAACCAACCTGATATCCCGGTGGCTCAGCACTTCAAATACCCCTCCCATTCCGAATCCGACCTTCCTGTCCTGGGCCTCCTCCATGGCCAGAGTCAGGTCCACCGTAAATTGGAGGAGCAGCACCTCGTATTTCACTTGGGCAGTTTGCACCCCAGCGGTATGAACATTGACTTCTATAATTTCAGATAGCCCCTACTTTCGTCTACCACAGTTCTCTAAATGTGACCGCACCCATGTCTTGTACAGCTGCATATGACATCATAACTCCTGAACTCAAAATACTGACTGATGAAGGCAAGCATGTCAAATGCCTTCTTAACCACCTTGTCTACCTACCTGTGTTGCCACTTCCGTGGAACTATGTACCTGCAAACTAGGTCTCTCGACTCAGGCACTTACCATTTACTGTATATGTCTTGCCTTTGTCTTAACCAAAATGCAACTCCTCGAATTTATCTGAATTAATCTCCATCTGCTGTTCTTAGGCCGATTGAACAAGTTAATCAAGGTTGTGTTGGTGGTGTAAGTTATTGTTCCCTCCTTGCGCAGATTAAAGTTGTGAATTTCTAAACTTCCAGCATGACATTCAGCAAATGGTCACAAAAGTATCTCAGTATGTTGTTAATTGGAATTGAAATTTAAGCAGCGTGGGAAAGTTTCACTTGAGAAGTGCCTAGATTACATTTCCATGGACAGTTGAAAGTTTCAGGACACTGGCTTTTTATTAAAGGTCTAAATCAGGATGGTGTGTAATTTTAAGAGGAAACTGCAGCTTGCGGTGTTCCTTTCTCCTACATCTATTGTTCTCCTTGAAGAGTAGCATGGATGGATAATTGCAGTGCATTTTGTAGCTGGTGCACATTGGCAGTGGTACATTTGTGGTGGTAGAAGTGGATCTTGTGGTTGGGGATGGGCTGCTAATCCACCATTGTGCTTTGTCATAGAGCTGTGTGGTAAAGAAATGGCCTTCATCCTCTCACATCCATGCTGACCTTTATGCCTCTCTAAGTAATTCCATTTCTCTATGCTTCTTCGCCTTGCCCCTCCCTTCCTAGCTAAATGTCTCTTAAATGTAGTGATTGCATCTGATTCCACCACCACCTCTACAAGATGGCACGAAGAGAAGGGAAAAATATTCCTAAATCAGAGAGAAACTCTAGAATGCGCAATTGACGAAAGACAGTGAATTAGTAAGAGGTACAACAGGTAGTTGGAAGGCAGCTGTTGGCCTTTGTCGTCATGTGGAAGGAGTGCAGGCTATAACTGCACAGAGTTGGCGAGACTATATCAGGACTGTTGGACCTATTGTGAAGAGAATTTAGAAGTCAGAGGTGAGCTCATTGGAAAATATCAGATTGTGAGGGGGGCTGACAGGGTACATGCTGAGAGGATGTTTCCACAAGGCTTTGAGAACTGGCAGCCTTAGTTTTGGAACAAGGGGCCACCCACTCTGGATTGGGAAGAGAAGTGATTTCATCTGTCAGTAAGTCATGAATTTTAGAAATTCTTTGCGGGGAAGCCATTGAACACATTCAAGGTTGAAAGAAATTATCTTTTAATCTACAGAATAGTGGAGGATGAAGGCAGGGAAGGAACTGAGATGAAAATCAGATAGCCATCATCTTAATGGCAGAGTAGGCTTGTGGCCATTTTCTTATGTTCTTCTAGATTGCAGTATTTACAGCTTTTGATTGGTGAATATTTGCTGGCTATTGAATTGTAATGTCATGTCCAATCTGCTGCCAATGTAATGTCCTGACAGGAAAGGTTGGGCTTCTTATTGGAGAAATCACCCCCAAGACCCCATTCATCGGATACGTGGGAAACAAAATCCTGACTGAGAAGAAGCATCTGAGGGACGTGTTCCGCAAGGGAGACATTTACTTCAATAGTGGTGACCTGATGATGCTGGACCATGACAACTTCATCTACTTCCAAGACCGAATTGGGGATACGTACAGGTCAGAGGGGGCTGGGGCTCCATGTGGCACCTTAACAAGATTCTGTTATCCAGCAGGTCATTGTCTCACATTCAAATCAGCGAAATTGTGATCCTAATGACAAGTTGCTCTGCACTCCAGCACAGCGTAGCCCAGACACAGGCACTCCCTCACCTGGGCTCACTTCCCTGGATTTGTCCTGCTCCAGAATCTGGAGCACAAGTGCAGGCTGATTCATTGCGACAGCACATAGTACTGCACGGAGGATCGGGCCGGGACTGTACCAAGAGCTGCATGTTGTCTTTCATATTTTATTATAACAAAGCAAGAGCGTTTGACATATTGAGTCTAGGGCACCCCTAGTGTACTCCCAGTCGTCATCCTTACCGATTTTCCCTGTCCAATATCTATTGCAAGCCAATCAAATGGCTGCTGATTTTCCTGGTATTGACCCACGATGGGGGAAAATCACACCTCGCACATCCCAGGGGAACCAGCGCGGTTACAGAGAGAACGTGCAAACTCCAAACAGACCACATCCAAGGGCAGCACTGAACTCTCCGGAGCTGAGTCGCTACCTGCTACACTACTGATTTTTCTACTCATTTGGGTGTGACAATAAGCCTTGGCATTATCCACTCTCCCACGTAGATGTAAACAGTAATAGGCGATTAATATCCCCAGTGCACTGGTTCAATCTTCATCCCTCAATCCATGTCATAAAGACACATGTTCTATTCATGATCAGGTTATGGTCTGTGGGAGCTTCTTGTGCACACATCAACTGCTGTGTTTCCCACCATGTCTCAAATGTACTTCATTGGTTTGGATCACCTTGCAACCACAGAAGAGGCTGAAGAGATGCACACCCCAAATCTCAGCAATAATGCTGATAGTGGATGGCTGTGATTGGTGTCCCGCCAGGGGCCGGGTTTAGATCCAGAGGCTTCATTGCCATCTCATCTCTGAGCTACCACCACCTGAGGTACGTTTCGTTCTTGGCTTGGACTTTGTCCTGTCAATTAGCAAAGGATGGTGCGATTCCACAGGGTGACAACTGACCGACCCTGGCCCTTCCTGCTCCACTCTGCCCCTGAGTGCAGCCTCCCACTGGGAACATGAACCTGCTGCTTCATCTCTCCCCTCCCCTGCAACACTCCCATGAGAGTACCAGCACCAACCTGCAGTTCATTCTGGGAAAACACAAAAAAATTACATTATTGAAAAAATATTATTTGCAAATATTTTGCATCAATTGAGCTGGACGCTGTGTTTACCCGAAGGTCCGTGGACAATACTGCAGCTACCCACTCCTCTAAGTTCTTCCAAGTAAATGAATTGGGACATGGTGAGGGCAAGCCACAAGAGTAGGGAATGTCAGGAGTCGGAGGGGGCAGCAACACGGAACCCTGCTCCAGGTGCTGCCACTGCAAGGCGTGTCACCGTGAGCTGCTGCGGGACAAAGGTTTCATTGAGCCGACTACACGGGGGGCACTGGTGCCCTGTTGCACCAATCTACTTAATTTCCGTTCTCTGTGGACGGACGCTGTGAGGTGGCTGTCAAAGTCCAAGCTGTGAGATCAGTGGCTGAAACCAGCTCACGCGAGCTTGTCGGCCAAAGTGTGCTAAACCTCTTAGTTAATTTTAAATAATTGTCTGATTTTAGATGGAAAGGAGAGAATGTGTCTACAGTCGAGGTGGCTGATGTCTTGTCCATGCTGGATTTTGTTCAGAATGTCTGTGTGTACGGAGTGACTGTACCAGGTGAGTGCCACCCTGGCAACAACTGGAAACCCCCGACTGCTTTACGCCACAAAACTACAACCTCATCCTAAATCCCTTTCCTTAGGGCATTGACTACAGGGACCTGGGTGTCTGCTTACCATTTAACGAGAATCATGACTGATCTTGTATTCCATATCCCTGACCCATCCACATCTCCTTTGATTACCTTAATATCCAGAATTCAATGACCTTTTGTTTAGAATGATCGGACACCTGAATTTCCATAATTTCCAAGAGAAAAAATTCCAGATTCACCAGACTTTTTTTTTAAATGTTTCCTCATTCCTGACCTAAATGGCCTGGACCTTAATGTGGCCCTTGTGTAGACTTCCCAGCCAAAGGAAACTGCCTAAAGTCTGTTGAGCCCTTTGAGAATTTGCTATATGTAAATTAAAACAAAACCGGCAGGTGTTGTAAATCTGAAAAACAGGAAGTGCTGGAAAATCTCAACATCTGTAGAAAGAGGAACTGTCAGCATTTTCTTTCCAAACAGTTGCCTCTGAAATGCCTCTTGAACCATGGCTTCCCCTCCACTGAAGTGGAATGAGCCATTGACCGCGTCATAGCCAACTGAAGAATGGTTCATTTATTCCCACCCTTTGCTCCAAGTCCAATACTGTTTCTCTATCTTAGAATACTACCTTTAATTCCACTTGCTCTAACTTGTTTACCAACTTCCTGTGCTGGACCTTATTGAAAATATTCTAAAAATCAAAAACATCACACCCACATGTTCCCCTTATCTATTCTACTAGTTAGATCCACAAAGAACTCCAGCAAATCAGTCAAACATATTTTACCTATCATAAATCATTGTTGACTCTACTCAATCCTACCTTTTCAATGTAAGCCACAAAGTGCCGGAGTCACTCAGCAGGTCATGCAGTATCTCTGGAGAACATGGATAGGTGACATTTCGGGTCGGAAAGAAAGGTCCTGATCTGAATCGCCACCTATCCATATTCTCCAGAGATGCGACCTGACATGCTGAGTTAGTCCAGCACTTTGTGTATTTTGTTTTGTAAACCAGCATCTGCAGTTCCTTATTTCTACTATATTTTCAAGATCTGTTATTATATCAAGTTCTGTTATTATATCCAGATTGCAGCATTTTCCCCACCAGTGACTTCGAGTTGATAGCTCCCTGTTTACTCTGTTCTTTCAGTTCCTCTTTCACACTTGACACTGATTCTCTAATATATCTGTCACGGGTCATATGTTTTCTTTCAACAGACACAAAGTATTTTTTTAATTCCTCTGTTTAAATCCTTTCTATTACTGTCTATTAAGTCCTATTCTATTTCTATTCTATTTTTTTTTAATTTAAAAAAAATATATAAATTATGATGTTTTCATAAGTGATATACCATGATTTTATATGTATTTATGATATTTGATATGCAATGCATTTTTAATGTAAGGTTGCCCCTTGTCTGGACCTTGAGTCCGTAATAAAGTGTATTATTATTATTATTATTATACTCTTTCTATTATACCCATAATGTTTGGGACAAAGGCCCATCATGTATTTAGTTGCCTCTGTACTCCACCATTTGAGATTTGTAATAGAAAAAAAACACTGTGGTCTAGCACAAAACTAGATTCAAAATAGCTCTCTCTCTTATGCATTATGGTATTGATCAGAAAAGCGCTTTGTGTAGATCATGAATTCATCTATTGCAGCAGTATCTAGGTTAGTATCATAATTTACAGTATGGGCCCTGTTCCACGTACACTAATGTGCTTATTTACACCACACCCAATATTCCAGCTGGTGGACTATGAATAACACTCACTCACGTTATCTGCCATTTGCCTTTTCATAGCTCATCCTAACTTAATATAATCTATCGAACCAAGATCATTTCACTCCACTCTGCTGACCTCTTTCCATATTAACAGCATTATTTTTGCCAGACATACCTAAATGTCCAAGATCCTTGGATATTCGATCCCAGCTTCAGTCAGCCTGCAGCATGTTTCTGTAATGACCATAGGTTGTGTAAATGTATGTCACTCTGTGCCTTGTGATGAATACTGTGAATACCCTTAATTTTGTCCCTGAAGAGTCAACTTCCAAATCCAGGCCCACTTGCCCAGTCTTTCCAGTCAAATTTCCATCCGTCAGATCCCTGACGTAATCAATAGCACACAAAGTGATGGTGGCCATCGCAACTGAAGGCCCTTTGATTTTTGTCATGGCAGACCAGACCAACTGGGTGCTGGCGTTCAGTGTCTGATCCTTGTGTCTAATCTTATCAAATTTAATTATTCAGATAGGATAGGGGAACTTAATTTAAAAAAACTCAATGTCAGAACAACTCTTAATAGTATGTACATAGCAATATGCGGGGTGAATTTGTGGAATGGTTTGGAACAGGAGATAAAACTTAGCACAAACATAATTCAGTTTATAAAGATGTACAAAAACACTTTTTTAAAAAAAGGATATGGGGATGAGGATAGGTGATTTTGAGTGGGATATTTGTGATACTGATTGTATTGGGAGGGTGATTGTAGGGTGCTGGGTTAACTATATGACTAAGAGATACTGTACAGTACAGGAGGGTTTTTTCTTTTTTTCTCTTTTTTTGGTATGGCTTTGCAAACATATGATTAGTGTATAAATGTAAACAATTTGGTGTACATAGGGAAATAGGTGTTTATATAAGGGGTGGGAATTAATAAGCTTTGGCTTCTCCAGAGGTGTTTCTGCTTCAGGTTGGTTATTCTGGTGCCATAACCAAACACTTATATGAATCCCTTTCCCTGCAGGGAATGAGGGGAGAATTGGGATGACTGCCATCCAGCTGCATTCTGGGATGGACATGGATGGAGAACAGCTGTATGAACATGTGGTAGCTAACCTCCCGGTTTATGCCCGTCCACGCTTCTTGAGGATGCAGGTGAGCTTCATGGTTCTTATGCCCTTGATGGTGCTGTGGGGGTTTGGTTTGATTGCTACATCCCTCCCCCCCCCCCCCCCCCCCCAACCCGACCTCTGGGTCTGCAGCAGTCACTGATGCTGTGACCTGTAGGTTACAAGTAATGTGCACTCAGAGGTGAAACACCAAAGCCCAGGATGCACCTTGTTGCAACTCAGCCATGTTGGAGTAATTGACTTGTTCCAAAAGCTGTATCCCTACCTGGTTCCATCAATAGATGTTTTTTGGGTGGAGAAATTATAGTGTGTACACTGTGGAATAAGACACCATGGTGACCGTTGATTCGATGTCCATGCCTGCCAGTTGCACATCCCTGTCGGATGCACATCCCAATTCCTTATTCGTTACAGCTCTCCAGTGAATATGGTCCTCCTTGTCTGCACCTGCTCCATGAAACAGTCCGCCCACTCGCCCTTCCCACCACAGCCCACCATACTCACCCCCATATCATCCCGACAGTTTACACCAACTCACCCCCTCATTTCATCCCGCCCTACTTGCCCCATCTCATCCTCACACAGCCCACCCCTCACCACCATCTCATCACCACAGCTTACACCCACTCACTCCCTCATCCCACCCTATTGACCCTTATCTCATCCCCACACTGCATGCCCCATTTACCCTCGTACCCTCCTTCCCCCCCCCCCCCCCCCCCATTCATCCAACAGCTGTCCTCACACACTTACCTCTCTACCCCAATCAGTTGTGATCTCTCATCTGCTCTGATGGAACCCACATCTCCCTCTACATCCTCTAACCTGGTTGTGAATGTTTTCACACTGACGGGGAAGGCCTGTCCAGGCCCCCCGCACCTAGCACCCTGCCCATAGTTCCTGCCTCAACCACCCAGCCTCGCGCTGTGCCATTAATTTGCACATTTTACCCTTGGGTGACCCCATGCTGACTGAGTCTTGTCCCTCCAGCATGAGCAGGGGGGTTGGGCAGTCTGCAACTTTTTTTGGGGGGGTGGGAGGTGGTGCAGTAAGGTGGGGAACAGGTCTGGGAGACGAGTGAACTGGTCTGGGGAGGGTGAGAGAACTGGTCTGTGGGTGACAGAGGGGAGAAGGGGCTGAGGAAATTGGTCTCTGGAAGAGGGTGCGGACCTATGAGATGGTGGATTACTGGTATGTATTAGGGTCTGAGGAGGAAGCAGTGAGGAAAGACAAGGTAGTGAGTGTGAGGTAGTGGCAATGGGGCAATATTGGGCAAAGGCTGTTTGCAGGAGCAGGTTGGGGGCTTAGTAAAGTTGATGTTTGGGGTGAGAAATATTGGTGGGGCAGTGTCAGTAACCAGCTTTGTTTTCTTTCAGAAAGCGATAGAAACCACAGGGACCTTTAAATATTATAAAGTGAGTCTGGTGAAGGAAGGTTTTAATCCGGATGTTGTCCAAGACTGCCTCTTCATCCTTGATGACAAGAAAAAAGCTTATGTTCCAATGGATCAAGAGATCTATCAAACTATTATCAGTAACCAGATCAAACTGTAACTGTAGAACTGCTCCAACACAGAGTTAGGTAAACGGTACTGCGTTTCAGTTCTATTTTAATTCTAGTGGTTTGTATAAAGATATTTCCTGGCTCTGAGGTGAAATATGAAAGATCATTGTGCAGGTATTTTGTGGGACATGAGATGAAACGTTTCAATAATAATGGAGATTCATGTTTCTTGTAAAAAGATAGGAAAATAGAAATAGCTATAAAAAAAAATTAAAGGATGTATTAAATAAAGGCCTTTGAACTTGTACCCTTTGTAATCGCAGAATGTCATGTCCCAGACACTTGCTTAATTTGGGATGAGCCTTTGCTGCCCACTGATTCATATTTTAAAACAAAATGTTTCCATTCCGGTCAGCACTGGCGATAAACTCCACCATGTCCTGGTCTAGCTTCACTCAGTGGATTGTGTCCCAGGCAGGAAATTCAGAAAACACCCATTTTTTGTTGATTAGAAATGAAGACAGCTCGTTGTATGGTTGACTGTTTTATTTCCACACTGACCTCAAGTAGCCACAGGTTAACTTGCACACATCTGCTTTTTTCCAGGTACAGTTACTCCGGTTAACAGTACATTAGAACAGAAATGACCAGAGCAGGTGTAGGCAAGTCAGCCCCTCTGACTGCGCCGCCTTTCAGTAAGATCAAGGCATCAACTCCACCTCCCTGCTTGCTCCCCCTACCCTTCGAATCCATGAAATAAGAGGCATCTGTATTTTTGACCTTGAAGATATTCAATGTCTGTCCCCACAAAGCTTGCAGTATGCCAAAGTGTCACAGTGATATGAAGAGACATTGCTCTGCATCTACTGAAATGGGTGACCCTTATTCTGAATCTGTGCCTCTTGGTTGTAAATGCCCCCGCTCTCACTGAATCCACCCTGTCAATCCCCTTCAAATCTTACCTGTTTCAATAAGATCCCTTCTCATTTTTCCCTACCGTAGGCCCAACCTGCTCAATCTTTCTTCATCTTTAATTGTAAGAATCGACCTGGAGAACTGTCTCTGTATTGCCTCCAAAATAAGCACGCCCTTTCTAAAAAACCCAGACCGAAACAGTGCCCCAATATTCCAGGTGTAGTGTCACCAGTGCCCTTTAAAGTTGCATCAGAAACTTGGCAACTTTTATAATCCATATCATTTTGCAACAAAGGCCACCATTCTATTTGCTTTCCAGATTCCTTGCTGCATCTGCATTCTTACATTTTGTGTTTCATTGTGGAGATCCCGCATCCCTTTCTACGGAAAAAAAATTCTAAGTCACTTTCTACGGAAACATCTTGCCCAGTCACTTAATCCATCTGTAATTTTCAGGCTCTTCTATCCTCATCACAATTTGCAAATCTATCTTTGTATCATCAACAAATTTGGCTTCTGGTCCGTTCATTCCAAGGGTTCACTGTAGATCATAAGTATGGAGCCAACAGCACTCCTTTAGTTAACGATAGCCAATCTACAATTTGAGATTTGTAATAGAAAAAAATCACATGTGGTTAAAGTGCACATGGTCAGATTTTAATAAAGGCCATTTTTATACATTTTGGTTTCACCATGTAGAAACTACAGCTGTGTTGATACAAATCTCAAATTGTGGAGTACAGCGGAAAATAAATAAATGATGGGTCTTTGTCCCAAACATTATGGACAGCACTGTACATGGAACAGGGGCAATCATGGGAGACTGGCCTACATATAGAGGCGGTGAATCAAATTTGTTGTAATAAAGAGGTAGATAAATGTGTGGAATATATATGAGTTATGCTTCTTTATCAAAATGTGAAAGAACCAACAAGGGAAAAGGCTGTTTTGCATCTTTATGCAATGCAAAAGGGGTGATTAATGACCTTCTTGTCAAGGGGCTTTTGAGGAAGAATTACCATAATATATAGAATTTGAGCTTAAATTCAAAAGTGATGTAATTTTAATGTGAACCTAGCATTTGAAATCCAAACAAATTAAAGTATAAGAGGAAAGTTAACTGCAGTTCACTGGGAAAGCACATCGAAAGGTGTGAGGCAGGACAGGTAATGGGCGGCATTTAAACAAGTGGTGCATGTTGTAAAATAAATTTTCCTTAAGGCATAAAATCTCAAAAGATTGTCATTTGTGCCTGACAAGAAAAATTGAAGATGATGTTTAAATCAAAGGACAGCTGTGTGTTGGGGAGGTCATGACTTGTAAATGTTTGGGTTTTGGGGGGAAATTAATGAGGATCATTGAAGGTAGAGCAATAGATGTTGTCAGCATGGACTTTTGTGAAACGTTTGACAAGGTCCCTCACCATAGGCTGATCCACAGGATTAAGACAAATGTGAGCCATGAAGACTTGGTAGAATGGATTGAAGATTGGCTTGACCAAAGAAGACAGGTTAGTGGTGGAGAATGTTATACTGATGGGAGGTCTCGGATCAATAGTTTTCCACAGGGATCAATGCTAGGACCTCTGTTGTTTATATGTATAGGAAAGAACTGCAGGTGCTGTTTAAATCAAAGGTAGACACAAAATGCTGGAGTAACTCAGCGAGACAGGCAGCATCTCTGGACAAAAGGAATGGGTGACATTTCGGGTCGAGACCCTGCTTCAGACATATGTAGATGATTTGGACAAAAATGTAGGTAAGTTGTAAATTTGCAGGGGTTGGAAAGAGCAGCAGGGACCAATGTAGCCCTTACAGTTAGGGATATGGCAGAGGAATGAACCAAGTATTTTGTATTTGTCTTTGTGGAAGAAAACTATGGAGGTGTGGGTGCTCTTGTTATCATCTTGCAAGATTCTACAGATTCTGGGCTTCTTCCTGTGGTTTGGAGTGGAACAAATTTAACCTCATTATTTAAGAAAGGAGTTAGAGAAAACGGAATGTCAGCCCAATGCCAGTGGGGACAATAATATAATCTATAAAGAAATATGTAATAGAAGGAAATTCTATTAGAAAGGAATAAAGAGATTTGTGAAAGATAAATTGATTGACAAATCTATTGGAGTTATTTGTGGATGTGACTCGCAGTATTGGGGCAGCACAGTGGAGCAGCAATTGCTGCCTTACAGTTCCAGATACCTGCATTCAATCCTGACAGTTGTATGTTGTCCATGTAACTGTGTGGTTTTCTCCGGGTGTCTGGTTTCCCCCCACATTCCAAAGATGTTAAATGGCTTCTGTAAAATTGCCCCTAATGTGTGGGATAGAACCAGTGCCTGCGTGATTGCTGGTTGGCGTGGATTCAATGGGCTGAAGGGCCTGTTTCCATGCTGTATCTCCATAGATATGGGGATACCAGTAGATATGGTGAATTTGGATCTTCAGAAGATTTTCAATAAAGTCCCACACACAGGAAAACAGGTTGGTGTACTACAATGGATTGAAAATTAGTGTCGGACAGAAAGCAAAGAGTGGTATAAATAAATACCGATAAATCAAGTTGGCTGCTGTGACCAATGGGTACAAGAGGAGTTACTGCTCGGGCTGCAGCTGTTCACAATCTATCAGTAATTGGCTGAGGTGATCAAATGTCATGTTTCCATGTTTGCTGGTGATATTAAACTAGGCAGAATTGAGTAGAAAGGAAAGTGTAAAATAGGACATGGATAAGCTGAGGCAATGGGTGAGGACATGGCAAATGGAATATAATGTAGAAAATGAGAGTCTGTTGCACCAAGCAGTAAAAGTGCATAGTTGTTGAACAGCGAGGGGGTGGGTACGTTGATGTTTGGAGAGCCGCAGGTGTACTTTTACACAAGTTACTGAAGGCCAACACGAGTGCCTGGAACAGCAAATGATATGTTGGTCATTACAATGAGAGGATTTGATTGCAAGAGACAAAGTCTTACTGTGACTGTATCGGACATCGGTGATGCTGGATCCATGGTGCTGTGAGCCGATTGTCTAGATTTAAGAACATTTATTTCCCTGTGTGAACTGTCTAAAGCCAGCGAGCACAGTTTAAGAATAAGGGAACAACTACTTAAGATTGAGGTAAGGAGGAACTACTTAATAGTTAAGAAATCTTTGGTATGTTCTGTCCTGATGGGCAGTGGAATTCATTCACTGTTCACTCAGTAGACGGGTTGATAGATTTGTGGATCGAACAGGAAGCAGCGGATGTGGGGACAGTGCTGTGGAAGTGTTGGAAGTGGAAGATCAGCCGTGATCTTGGCGAATGGTGGAGCTGGCTTGAAGGAGCAGATAGCCCGGCTCCTGTTTCTTATGTTCTTCTGACCCACTTACCCTACCCCTCTATCCTAAAACCAGTCCCCGACCCATGACACTATATTAACCTGAACCTCGCGTGCAATTACTTTTTATGTGGCTCCTTGTAGAAAGCTGTCAAAATCTAGCACTTGGCCAATCCATCGCTCAAGAGGTCATCTAATGTTGGGGATTTCTTGTTAGGACTTTGTCTGCACTTTGCTGGATGATATTCCAATCTCGCAGAATGTCTCCACTGGTGGTGAATTGAGAAGTGACGGTAAAGCGGATGATGAAGAGCTTGTTGATGGTGGCTGGGACTAAGTACATGGTGCCCGATTGGATGAGTTCTTGCAGGAGTTCTTCAGTCAAACTGTTTGTTCCCTGTTTATACAAACAAATATTAATGGTTGTCGATTATCCCAGCAATCAATGCAGAAAACGTCATATTCAGCTTCAATATGTGGGGACCTGTCTACTCGGCTCACTTTGCAATTTCACTGGGCTGCAATCCATCTCCTTCTGTGTGAGAATTCCCAAACCCACAAACAAGGAGAATGGTGTCCACTGATAGCTCTCTGTAGCAACTCTCTACCACTTATTTAATTAGCAGCATTATTTTTTAACTGATGAGCAAACCCGGCAGATTGGACTCAGTGGTGCTTGGAACTGATCCCAATTAGCACAGAAAGCTACACTTAACACATACCACCCCCGCCGTGCAATAATGAGGACACAGCACTCACCATCTGGAACTTAATTTGAACAAGTGTGAGGTGATGCATTTTGGTAAATTAAACCAATGCAGAACTTGCACGGTAAATGGCACAGACTTGGAAAGTGTTATAGAAAAGGGAGACATTGGGAAGCAAGTGCAGGGAGGGGTGGATTTGATGGGAGGGGATAGGCGTGAGTGGTGGAATATTGTATTGGGGGTACAGGTAGCGTTGGGGGATCAGGCCTCCCGTGTGACAGGGACCCAACGGGTCCCATTTAGTCTAGTAGCTATATAAGATGTTGGTGAGACCACATGGCATATTGTGTGCAGTTATAGGAAGGAAGTCATAAAGCTATAAAAGGTGCAGTAAGATGCACGTGGATGAAAATATAGGATCGGCTGATTAGTATGTCTGTAGACGACATAAAAATTGGAGTTGTGGATAGTGAGGAAGGTTGTCAGGATGCAGCAGAATATAGATCAATTGGGATATAAATCAAATAGGCTCAAAGGTTCAGTTCACAGAGGTGACAATAGGTGCAGGAGGAGGCCATTCGGCCCTTCAAGCCAGTACCGCCATTCAATGTGATCATGGCTGATCATCCACAATCAGTACCTCGTTCCTGCCTTCTCTCCATTTCCCTTAACAGATGGATAAGGATGTTGTAGCATCCGTAGCAACAGTAGTTCTTGATTTTGAGATTCTCTTTTCTTCTTTGCTTCCTCCATTCTACCATCCTTGTACGAAGGAGCACCATGTTTTATGCGGATATACCAAACGGGATGACCCAATGCTTGTTCCCAGTGGTGTGTGAAAATCTCGAAATTGTTCAGGGATGTTCCTACAGAATCTTTGAATCACTTTCTGTTTACTAAGGGCATATGGGCAGAGAAGTGGCAGATAGAGTTTAATCTAAACAAGTGTGAAGTGTTGCACTTTGGGAGGTCAGATGTAAGAGGAAAGTATACAATAAAATGGAAGGACTTTAAGATGCATTGATGTAGAAAGTGAGCCGATTAGAAATTCAACTGGACCAGCCATGTAAATACCACAACCACAGGGCAGGTCTGGTATTGTATCCTGCAGTCAGTGAGTAACTGATACTACAATACCTCTAATGTAGGCTGCAGCTGATGACCATAGATACAAGAGGCAGTGACACATCATTGAATGGTTTTCACTAATATGTAATAAATTTCCTCACCTCTAAACGAAAAGTCACCAACCCAAGGTGTCTCTTGGCTGGGATTTCAAAACGTGAATCACTTCTAACCAAGGACTCGAAGTACTTTGCCATCTCTGTACCCTGTTCATCGAGAAGATTCGTCTGTTAGTACTGTTGATCCATTAAAATTCAGCACAACAAAAGTTTATGTGGAGGAGCAAAGGAAGGCAATGGGACTTTGAGGAAAGTGGATGGGCAGGTTATTGAAAGTTTTACACGTTGGGGGCTAGTCTTATTGACAGACACCCAGGGTAAGTGACTGGATGGTTTTCCTGGCAGGCTGCAAATTCAAATCCAAATTGCCTTGGATTTTGTGTGGGAAGCAATAATGAGGCAGCATGTTTGCTTTAATGTGAAGACCATTACTGGTTCATCTCTAATTTCTAAGTTCTACTGGTCACTTTTCTATGGTTATACTACATCTTCCAATAGTCAGTGGGAATTAGAACGGATTGCAGGAAAGTAAAAGACCAAGACGAGAACCAACTCTCACTTGGAGGCGAAAATATATTCACTTCCTGAAAGGTGCAAGCACCCTGGAAACGTTAAACAGTCAGATTTAAATTCTCCGGCACTTTAAAGCATTCCTTCGGATCGCCACTGCATGCGTCCAAGCCCAGCTCCCAGGTTCAGAGAGCCACCAATGTAAGCTCAAGAAAAGAGTTGTGCTCCTGCTCCCCTCTCTGCGCCTTTCCTTCATTCACTGTGGAGAATGATTACCCACCAGATAAAAGGGCGATAGACCCAAAATGCTGGAGTAACTCAGCGGGACAGGCAGCCTATCTGGAGAGAAGAAATGACTGACGTTTCGGGTCGAGACCCTTCTTCAGGCTGTTCAAGAAGGAACTGCAGATGCTGGAAGATTGAAGGTACACAAAATTGCTGGAGAAACTCAGCGGGTGCAGCAGCATCTATGGAGCGAAGGAAATAGGCGACGTTTCAGACTGATTGGTTAGAAGGGCCTCGACCCGAAACGTCACCCATTCATTTTCTTTAGAGATGCTGCCTGTCCCGCTGAGTTACGCCAGCATTTACTGTTTAAACCAGCATCTGCAGTTTCTTCCTACAGATGAAAGGAAGCCTGTTACTAATGCCCAATCATCCCACAACCCTTCATCACAAAGTCTTTCGGAAATAGATATTGGATAAACAAGGTTCGTGTTTGCTCGATAACCGGAGGCAGAAACGACGCTGTTGACTGGGGCAACGGGTTTAACAAGGGTCGGGTCTTGGGAGCGCGGACCCGCGCCTCCCCTAAACAGCGGCGCCCGGGACACGGCGGCTTTGCCGGGGATCCGCCAACACTCACATGCCTGACGTGTGCCTGTAGCCCGAGCACCCCGAACGAGCGGATCACAAACCAGAGTTTCAGCGATCGGAATCGGCGGCTCAGCGGGATTTGCCAGTTCTGTGGGAATAAGAGGAGCTTCCAGACAAGGCGAGGCTCACACAAACTTCGGCGCGTAAAAGCAAATCTGTTCAGCTGGGAATACCGCGGGCACCTTGTTCCGCTCTCCCGGGAATACTAAGGGTAATGGGTTCCACTCTCCCGGGAATACCGTGGCCAAGTCCTGTGAATACAGTGGGCGCCCGGTCCCAGCGCGGATTGTTGAACCGGCTGGATTCCCGGTCGGGGAATGGGGTCGGGGGGTAAGGCGGCTGCAACTGCAAAGGGGACAGGAACCTAGGAGAGTGCCATTGAGAAATCTGAAGCCAGTCACCGGTAACGTTGTTGCAGGAGAACCAGCGACACAGACAACAGTCGAAGGCAGCTCCGCCCTCCCATCGACTCTCCCCCCCCTCCCTCCCCTCGCTCACCCACCAGTCTCACCATGAAGTCCACGGTCGTTCCCGAATTGGGGTGCTGGAGGTACACGGCGTTCACCCCGAAAGTCTGCTGCAGTTTCCACTTGTCTTTGACCCTGTGGAAGAGAGGAGTATTGGGATAGCAACGGTGGGAGGGGGTGGAATGGACGCAGGTGGATAGCAGCAGAGGGAGTGGCCGCAGGGGGATAGCAGCGAGTGGGGGCGACGGGGGAGTGGCCGGGGATGGATTGATCGCAGGAGTGGAGGCGCAGGAGCATGGTGTGTGGTGGTGGTGGTGTGTGGTGGTGGTGGGGGGTGGACGTGAGTAGGGGCCGAGCTGTGCCCATTGCCGGACGTATCAGGAGCTGAAGTGGAGGGACGGGCGGGGAGCAGGCTGATCAGCAGAGTGGTCAAGGTGATGGCCTCACCAGAAGGCCGCGCAGTCGAAGTGAACCATCATCCACTTGGCAGGATTAAAGGTGAAGGAGTCGGCCCACTCCACGCCCCGCAGGTGTGTGCGGAACTCGGGGCACAAGAAGGCGGTCCCCGCGTACGCAGCATCCACGTGAAGCCAGACCCCCTCCTGGGCGCCTGGGGACCAGAGTCATAGAGTCACACAGCGTGGAAACATCCCCTTCAGCCCGACTTGCCCACACCGACCAACATGCCCCATCTGCACTAGTTCCAGCTGCCTGCGTTTGACCCATATCCCTCTAAACGTATCGTATGCATGTACTGCCCATCCCAACAGAGGGAGAGAAGCATTCTGGAATAATCCGATAACGGTCCTTCCATAAACCAGGGCACTCGCATTTCACTGCTGCCAACGGGTCGAAGGTATCGGAGCCTGAAAACTGTAATGTCCAAGTTCAGGAGCAGCTTCTTCCCTACAACCATCCGGCTATTAAACGCAACTGCAAAATAATTTTCAAACGACATAGACTTGGGGGCATTGTTTTTGTCTTTGCACTATTTGTTTTGTGTGTGTATATATATACATTTGTTTTTGTTGTTTACTATGGTATTTACAGAGTAATATATGTATATTTCAGTTGTGCTGCTGCAAGTAAGAATTTCATTATTTCATTGTTCCATTTCAGGACATCTATATACTATTAAAAGTCTCGTCTTGTTTGTCTGTCTGTCAGATCAACGAACTACGCCAAAACGGTACACGATAGCGCTAAATGTTTTGCAGAATCTGACAGCTTATTTTCGTTGTCGTTCGTATCAAGTTTCTTCACATTTGATGTTATATTTTACAAGAAATTTTACCTTTTTAAACTTAAAAACTCAAGATTTGGGAATACAAAGGGGACCTACGCCAAAACGGTACACGTTAGCGCCTACATTTTTGCATCACCTTACGCACCCTTGTCCCGTGGTCCTTCCTATCAAGTTTCCTTCAGATATTTCACGTTATTGATATTTAAACATTTCAAAAGGCCAAATTCTCAGGATAATTGTTACTGTGCTATGAGAGGCGTCACAATGGCATTTCTTAGACCAGTGTGGCGGGGGGAGGGGCTAAGCCAAGAGACATAGAAAGAGAGAGAGAGAGAATATTGTCTTGGGGAACAGGTTGCGTTGGGGGAACCAGGCCTCCCGTGTGACAGGGACCCCATAGGTCCCACTTGGGACAATAAAACACTCTTGAATCCTGATTTAATTCAGCTACAAGGTATTTAGGAGCAGAGAGAACTTGGATTCGGTCTGCACTGGTCCCCAAAGGCAGCTGACAGAAAAAATGGTTAAACAGACATTTGAGCTGTGTGTTTTATAGGCCAGGAATAGAAAATCGCCGAGATTATGCTAGTTTGGCCACAGCACTGTTTCACTGGGCAGTCTCTCTGGTTCCATGTCGATCTGATTCCACTCACTTCAGTGGTGGCTGAGGAGGCCAATGTGAGATGTGTAGACTACCATCGGTGGGGCAGGAAGTGTCTGATGAGATGGGTGGTTGCAGAGTTCATGATGTGGACTCTTATACATCACTCTTATACATCGGTGAGACCAAACACAGACTGGATGAAACACCTTTGCTTAGCCCACATGAACCAACCTGAGGCCAAGTTAGACTAATCTTCTCTGCCTGCACGTCATTCATATCCATCCATTCAGTGCATATACATTTGCATATCTAAACAGTTCTTAAACATTACTATCGTATCTGCCTCCACCACTATCCCAGGCAACATCTTCCTTTTTGTGTAAATAAACATTGCCTCGCATATCTCCTTTAAATTTTCTTTCCCCGACCTTAAATCTGTGCACTCTAGTCTTTGGTCGTTCCACCCAGAGAAAAAAAAGTTCTGACTGTCTACCCTATCAATGATACTCATAATTTTAAACACTTCTATCGGGTTTCCCCTCAGCCTCAAACATTCCAGAGAAATCAACCCAAGTTTGTCCAATCTCTCATTATGTCTAATACCCACTGATCCAGGTGGCATTCTGGTTTTCTTGTTAAAGGTTGGGAGATGGTCTGCACACTCCTCCTGTAACTGAATTGACTCCAGTTTCTCTGTGGCATCCCTCCATTGCTCTTGTAGTTAGTGATCATGTCCACTGGACTTCCAGGTGGATGGTGTGAGCTGAGCAGCAGCTTTGAATCACAAGATGGTTGAGGGGAATCCTGCCAATGGTTTTCTCAGTACAGTTCCAGTCACTGGACTGCAGGAATGAAATCCCAATACAACCAAGCTTCCAAAAATGTACAAACTCTGACCAACTCAGCTAACAGCAACTCACAGAGGGGTCCAAGCTCGCTTAGGCAATCAAAGGCACACACACCAGTTGTTCCCAATGTGGCACAGAGCTGAAAAACAAAGCAAGGCTGGCATCAAACAAGGACCGCTGGGCACCGACTGATTCTGATTCAGTGATGCGGGAGGTGTTCATCACTTCACGTCAGTGACCCACAACTGGGACAGCCAGAGAGTCTGAGTACTGCTGGTCACAGTTACAGGCAAAGTTCCCCATATCAGCTACCCTTGAGTGCAGGCCCATGGTTCTGAGTCAAAGGTGCTGAAGTCGAGACTCCCATGAAAATATCTCCAAACCTGGATTATCAATGGATAGACAATTCCACCCAGGGTTGATAAAATGTGTAAGAAAGAACTGCAGATGCTGGTATAAATCGATGGTAGACACAAAATGCTGGAGTAACTCAGCGGGTGAGGCAGCATCTCTGGAGAGAAGGAATGGGCGACGTTTCGGGTCGTGACCCTTCTTCAAACTGATGTCAGGGGAGGGGGTGGGACAAAGATAGAATGTAGGCGGAGACAGTAAGACTAGTGGGAGAACTGGGAAGGGGAAAGGGATGGAGAGAGAAAGCAAGGGCTATCTGAAGTTAGAGAAGTCAATGTTCATGCCGCTGGGGTGTAAACTACCCAAGTGAAATATGTTCCCCCAATTTGCGCTGGGCCTCACTCTGGCAATGGAGGAGGCCCAGGAGAGAAAGGTCAGATTGAGAATGTGACAGGGAGTTGAAGTGCTGAGCCAACAGGAGTTGATGAGGTCAGTGAGTTCGGCATGGGTGCAGGAGGTAGCACCAAAGCAATCGTCAATATAACCATATAATAACCATATAACAATTACAGCACGGAAACAGGCCATCTCGACCCTTCTAGTCCGTGCCGAACACGTATTCTCCCCTAGTCCCATATACCTGCGCTCAGACCATAACCCTCCATTCCTTTCCCGTCCATATAACTATCCAATTTATTTTTAAATAATAAAAACGAACCTGCCTCCACCACTTTCACTGGAAGCTCATTCCACACAGCCACCACTCTCTGAGTAAAGAAGCTCCCTCTCATGTTACCCCTAAACTTCAGTCCCTTAATTCTCAAGTCATGTCCCCTTGTTTGAATCTTCCCTACTCTCAGTGGGAAAAGCTTATCCACGTCAACTCTGTCTATCCCTCTCATCATTTTAAAGACCTCTATCAAGTCCCCCCTTAACCTTCTGTGCTCCAAAGAATAAAGCCCTAACTTGTTCAACCTTTCTCTGTAACTTAGTTGCTGAAACCCAGGCAACATTCTAGTAAATCTCCTCTGTACTCTCTCTATTTTGTTGACATCCTTCCTATAATTAGGCGACCAAAATTGTACACCATGCTCCAGAATTGGCCTCACCAATGCCTTGTACAATTTTAACATTACATCCCAACTTCTATACTCAATGCTCTGATTTATAAAGGCCAGCACACCAAAAGCTTTCTTTACCACCCTATCTACATGAGATTCCACTTTCAGGGAACTGTGCACAGTTATTCCCAGATCCCTCTGTTCACCTGCATTCTTCAATTCCCTACCATTTACCATGTACGTCCTATTTTGATTTGTCCTGCCAAGATGTAGCACCTCACACTTATCAGCATTAAACTCCATCTGCCATCTTTCAGCCCACTCTTCCAACTGGCATAAATCTCTCTGTAGACTTTGAAAATCTACTTCATTATCCACAACCCCACCTATCTTAGTATCATCTGCATACTTACTAATCCAATTTACCACACCATCATCCAGATCATTGATGTACATGACAAACAACAGTGGACCCAACACAGATCCCTGTGGCACCCCACTAGTCACTGGCCTCCAACCTGACAAACAACCATCCACCAAACGCAGTCGTCTTTCTTACAGTTTGGCTTTCTTCCCAACCAATTGTTCAAGCGCTTTTGATTGCAACATGCGCCTTAATTTAGTTCAACAAAGAAACTGACAAGTTACTAAAGAAACTCTGGCATCTCCCATTCAGCTACTGTTGAATCCATCTTGCTACTCCACCATTAATACCCAACCATTGAACCTTCTTAACCAACCTTCCATGAGGAACCTTGTCAAAGGCCTTACTGAAGTCCATATATACAACATCCACTGCTTTACCCTCATCAATTTCCCGAGTAACCTCTTCAAAAAATTCAAGAAGATTAGTCAAACATGACCTTCCAGGCACAAATCCATGTTGACTGTTCCTAATCAGACCCTGTTTATCCAGATGCTTATATATATTATCTCTAAGTATCCTTTCCATTAATTTGCCCACCACTGACGTCAAACTAACAGGTCTATAATTGCTAGGTTTACTCTTAGACCCCTTTTTAAACAATGGAACAACATGCGCAGTACGCCAATCCTCCGGCACTATTCCCGTTTCTAATGACATTTGAAATATTTCTGTCATAGCCCCTGCTATTTCTACACTAACTTCCCTCAATATCCTAGGGAATATCCTGTCCGGACCTGGAGACTTATCCACTTTTATATTTCTCAAAAGTGTCAGTACTTCCTCTTCCTTGAATCTCATAGTTTCCATAGCTACTCTACTTGTTTCCCTTACGTCACATAATTCAATATCCTTCTCCTTGGTGAATACCGAAGAAAAGAAATTGTTCAATATCTCCCCCATCTCATTTGGCTCTGCAGATAGCTGTCCACTCTGACTCTCTAATAGACCAATTTTATCCCTCGTTATCCCTTTGCTATTAATATAGCTGTAGAAACCATTTGGATTTACTTTCACCTTACTTGCCAAAGCAACCTCATATCTTCTTTTAGCTTTTCTAATTTCTTTCTTAAGATTCTTTTTACATTCTTTATACTCCTCAAGCACCTCATTTACTCCATGCTGCCTATAATTATTGTAGATCTCCCTCTTTTTCCGAACCAAGTGTCCAATTTCCCTTGAAAACCATGTCTCTTTCCAATTTTTACTATTTCCTTTCAACCGAACAGGGACATAAAGATTCTGTACTCTT
The DNA here is from genome assembly GCF_010909765.2 of Amblyraja radiata. NCBI lineage: Eukaryota > Metazoa > Chordata > Chondrichthyes > Rajiformes > Rajidae > Amblyraja > Amblyraja radiata. Next base: position 14,562,601 of record NC_045989.1, on the reverse strand, counting down.
AAAATGTCACCTTTAAATGTACTCCATTTCTCTTCCACATCTTTCCCATAAAACAAAATGTCCCAATTTACTCCTTTTAAATCCTTTCGCATCTCCTCAAAGTTAGCCTTTCTCCAATCAAAAATCTCAACCCTAGGTCCAGTTCTGACCCTCTCCATAATTATATTGAAACTAATGGTATTGTGATCACTGGTCCCGAACTGTTCCCCAACGCATACCTCTGCCACCTGTCCCGTCTCATTTCCTAACAGGAGGTCCAGCACCGCCCCTTCTCTAGTAGGTACTTCTATGTATTGCTGCAAAAAACTATCCTGCACACATTTTACAAACTCCAACCCATCCAGCCCATTTACAGAATGTGTTTCCCAGTCTATGTGTGGAAAATTGAAATCTCCCACAATCACTACCTTGTGCTTACTACTAATATCTGCAATCTCCTTACATATTTGCTCTTCCAATTCTCGCTCCCCATTTGGCGGTCTATAATACACCCCTATAAGTGTTGCTACCCCTTTCCCATTTCTCAGTTCCACCCAAATAGCCTCCCTAGACGAGCCCTCTAATCTATCCTGCCAAAGCACTGCTGTCAATGTAGCAGAGGTAGAGTTCGGGGATAGGGCCAGTGTATGCACGGAACAGGGATTTCCATCCCGCTAATTTCCATCATGCGAACTTCATCGCTAATTTCCATCCTACACGCAAATCCACTTGGACCATCTCCGACATTTCCCTATCGTTTCTAGATCTCACCGTCTCCACTACAGGTAAAAGACTATTGATCAACATCTAACTACAAACCTACTGACTCTCATAGCTATCTTGACAACACTTCTTCCCACTCTGCTTCCTGTAAAGACTATCCCCTACTCCCAATTCTTCCGTCTACGCCGCATCTGCACCCAGGATGAGGTGTTCCATACCAGGGCATCGGAGATGTCCTCATTCTTTAGGAACGGGGTTCCCCTCTTCCATTATAGATGAGGCTCTCACTAGGGTCTCCACGATATCCTGCAGCTCCGCTCTTATTCCCCCTACCCCCATTCGTAACAAGGCAGAGTCCCCTTTGTCCTCCCCATCAGCCGTTACATACAACATATAATCCACCAACATTTTCGCCACATCCAATGGGATCCCACTGCTGGCCACATCTTCCGATCTCCACCCCTTTCTGCTTTCCGTAGTGACCATTCCCTCTCTGGTCAACTTGTCCCTTACCGCCCAAACCGCCCCCTCCCCAGGTACTTATCTCTGTAACTGCAGGAGATGCAACACCTGTCCCTTTACCTCTGCCCTCGACTACATCCAAGGACCCAAACAGTCTTTCCAGTTGAGGCAGAGGTTCACTTGCACCTCCTCCAACCTCATCTACTGTGTCCGCTGTTCCAGGTGTCAACTACTCTACATCGGCGAGACCAAGCGCAGGCTCAGCGATCGTTTCACAGAACACCTCCGCTCAGTCCGTCTTAACCTACCTGATCTCCCGGTGGCTCAGCACTTCAACTTCCCCTCCCATTCCCAATCTGACCTTTCTGTCCTGGGCCTCCTCCATTGTCAGAGTGAGGCCCAGTGCAAATTGGAGGAACAGCACCTCATATTTCACTTGGGTAGTTTACACCCCAGCGGTATGAACATTGACATCTCTAACTTCAGATAGCCCTTGCTTTCCCTCTCCATCCCCCCCTTCCCAGTTCTCCCACTAGTCTTACTGTCTACATTCTATCTTTGTCCTGCCCCCTCCCCTGACATCAGTCTGAAGAAGGGTCTCAACCTGAAACGTCGCCCATTTCTTCTCTCCAGAGATGCTGCCTACCCACCGAGTTACTCCAGCATTTGGTGCCCACCCAGGGGTGAGTTGTGTTCGGCTGAGCACCCACATCAACTCCATAAACTCAGTCTTTTCTGAAGTTTATTCACAGCCAACTAGAAGTAAAGTATTTGTTTAGTTAGTTTGTCTTTGACCATATGCAAGAATCAATGTTTCACATGAGGAAATATTGGTCACAATTCACAAAATAATATTCGCTACTTCACTGGAGTACAGAGCAGCTTATGTTACTGTGGCCTATTGGAACAGTTTAGAATAGAGAAATCTCACGGAGCAACAAAATAAAAGGAATATTTTCCAACCTACAAAGAACGGAACAAGTCCACGTTTTCGATCTGCTTCCAACGCTTGGATCAGGGTCTTAGCTCGTAGAGAGAAGTCCTCATCAGTCTCTAGTAAGCGGAGTTTTACCAAAGTGATCAATCTTCCTTTCTCTATCGAAGAGTGAGCCTTCCAAAAAAAGTTACATGATCTGTCAGAGTGATAGAGTATGGAAACAGGCCCTTCAGCCCAACTTGTGAATGCAGACCAAGATACTTCATCTACGATAGTTGCATTTGTCCGCGTTTGGCTCGTATCCCTCCAAACCTATCCAAATGTCCTTTAAATGTTATTATTATACATGCCTTAATTATTTCCTCTGGCAGCATGTTCCATACACCCATGTGTGAACATTTTGCCCTTGGGTCCCCCTCACATTAAACCTGTTCCCTATGGTTCTTGATTATCCTTCTCTAGGAGAAAGACTGTGCATTTACCCTCTGTATTCCTCTCATGCTTTAAATAACTTTATAAGATCAACTGTATAAGATTCAGTCTCCTGCATTCCAAGGAATTGAGTCCCGCCTGTCCAACTTCACATTATAGCTCAGCCCTCGAGTTCTGCCAGCATCCCCATAAATCTTCTCTGCCCCATTTCCACCTTAATGGCATCTTTCCTATAGCAGGGTAACCAAAACTAAACACAATACAAGTGCAGCCTTACCACTGCTTTGTGTTCTGTGAAACACTCCACTGCTGATGGTTCATAAGATCTCATGGAAGCCTCGTTTTGAGCTACCAAATCAGTCCTGAGTTTATCCCATCAAACACGACTGTAATGCTACAGAGCAATATGCAGTGTCCGTGGTGTCAAGATGGATTTTGTCTCTTTAAGGAATATGCAATGGTCACTCCTACCATTGTTGTTATGAGCAGCAAAGAGGAAGCGATTATGGATTTGAGTGTTACCTCTAAGTGAAGTTGGAATAACTGCATCAAATTTGTTCATGACATATCAGACTGCTGTAGTATCGACTGGAATTGATGATCTGGAAATGAATCTTTACTGAGTTTACATAGGGAGCAGAAAGATCAGAAGAGTAGTGGAGGGAAGACTTACCTGGTCAGAGGCATATGCGACAAGTCGGGAGGCGAGCACAGCATCTTCCGCACCAGGGTCACTGGATTTCAGCTCCGCGATCTTTGCTTTTCTCGCAGCCAGCATGGCGACCAATGTTGACTCACTGACTGTGCTCTGTCGCATATACAATCCAAGTTAACACATGTCCTCTCAACTCTCACATTTAGTGACTAGATTACAGTAGAGATCGCAGATAAGCCACACGTCTCAGTAGGTTTTGCCCTTTCTCACCCCCCAATTATTGGTTTCCATGGATCAAATCAAAGTCAGAGATGCTCTACATTCAACAGGCCAAATTACATCCCAGTTGAATTTTCTGGGGAAAGGAGGAAAAGATTTGATTAGGATGGCATATCAGAGGTATTCTACATAGATTTCCGCCACGTTGGCAAGGCTCCACGTGACGGAATGCTCAGAAAAGTGAAAGGCAGCAGAATCCCAATGGGAAATGGACAGATTTGGATAGAAATCAGCTTAGTGACCTTAGTAAAGCACTTGACCGAGTTACTGCATGGTGGGCTGGTCCAAAAGGTTAGGGCACCTGGGATCTAGAGCAGGCTGGCAGCTTGTTTTCTTGAATTAAATTTGGCCATGTCACTGCGAGCGAGGAAATAGTTTCTTATCTGCAGGAAGATATTGACAGACTGGCTAGATGGACACTGGGTGGTAGTTTGGAGAAGTGTGAGGGTGCATTTGGGGAGGACAAACAATGTTGGGGAAACATGAGAAATGGGATACTGATAAATGGAGAAACTAAGGGATCCCACTACAAAACTCCACATGTGCCCAGCGTGTGAGGGTTAGGGAGAGAAGGAAGGCAAACAGGAGATTTGCTCTTGTGGGACAGTCATAAAATACAAGAGCCTGCACAGATGTGAATAAAGCTCCAGTTAGACCACTGGTGGAGCACAATGCAGAGTTCTGGTTACCATACGGCAAGAGTGTGATGACGCTACACAGAAGGTTTACAAGGATGTCGTTGGGATTAGATCATTTCCAACCTTGGAATGGGAAGTATAAGACGTAGAGCAATGTTTTTTTCATGCAGAGAGAGGTTAGGGTCTGGAACCCACTTAATGCGAGGAGGGAGAACAGATGCCATCCCAAGTTTAGACAGTGCCTGGATGTGTACTAGAACAGCCATGCTCAGCGGGTAAGTGGGCGAAGACTCGGGAAGTGGGAATCGCTCATTTTATGTTAGATCGGCACAATTGCCTGCCTTCTGTCTTCATAAGTTTTCACAATGAAAGACATTTGGGATAATTTTGTTCAATATCTAACCAGAAGCAGTTATTTCAGGTTAATGGAAAGTTCCCATCTTGTCCTATGATTGATGCCAGCTATAGGAAGTCCCTTTGTTGGGGAGATGGGCAGTCCACCCTGAGCCAGGCCCTGTGCTGCTCATGGCAGCACCAACTCGGGTCCCACCAGCAGAGGGTTTGGGGCAGCAGCAAGAAGCCAATGTCCAATCACATTTGCAAAAGATGGAAGCCAAGGCCAGCTGAGAAGGTACATTCCCCCCCAAATAAATCCTTCCCCAACTTTCCCTCAATCTATTCTTTGCACAAATTACAAACAGTTTGGTTCAATTATTCCAAGAGGGATTGTTGAAACCTCATTGCAGTTAGTCAGTGCCTGAGTGTGTACTAGAACAGTCACGTCCGGACACTGAGTGGGAGAAAATCAGGGAGAAAGGCACAAATGTATCGCCGACTGAGCATAGTATGTCAGGAAGGAGAGCTGGACACTGGGAGGGGTCGCGTGGTACCTGCAGCACTCCACCCCCACTGCTGTTGGGGTGATGGTGCAAGAAGTGATCAGGGAGCCCCAGCATCACCGCCAGCCAGTTCATCATGCTTATCTCCAGCTCCGTGCAGGCGGGGCTCGAGGCCTGCAAATCAAAAACAGTCCATCAGTGATTCCACGAATATTCAGGGCACAGATTCACCACCCTCTCCAAAACGTCCCTACACTAATCTCAAGTGTCACTGATCTCTTAACAGATATTGGTCCTGATTACTATAGGGAGGTTACATGAAAACAGTTGATTTCCCAAGACTGTTTTTTCTGCTTCATTCTCCAGAAGAGACCACAAAAAGTAGTAAACACTGCCCAGTCCATCATCGGCTCTGACCTTCCTTCCATCGTGGGGATTTATCGAAGTTGCTGCCTCAAAAAGGCTGGCAGTATCATCAAAGACCCACACCATCCTGGCCACACACTCATCAGGTAGAAGGTACAGGAGCCTGAAGACTGCAATGACCAGGTTCAGGAATAGCTACTTCCCCACAGCCATCAGGCTATTAAACCTGGCTCGGACAAAACTCTGAACATTAATAACCCATTATCTGTTATTTGCACTTAATCAGTTTATTTATTCATGTGTTTTGTAGTCAATGCCTATTATGTTCTGTGTGCTGAAGCAAAGCAAGAATTTCATTGTCCTATCAGGGACACATGACAATAAACTCACTTGAACTTGAACGAATTGCTCTAGGAAATTATCCTGAGTATGAAATCATTCTCAGGGCTACCATTTCCAACTTGATTAATACATCTACAGAAAGATTAAAGACCTCCATTGTTATTGTCCTGCTCTTTTGATAAACCCCACTACTGATGAGTACTGCTCTTTCCTACTCTGTGCCACTATTTGGGGACGGAGCACTACTCCTACCAATGCTTTCTTTCCCTCGTCACCTTTTCGCTGACCGTCCTCTCCAGCTCGGAGTGATTCTTACCCAAGTGAAGCCCAGGCAGTTGATGGCGTCTGCCATCATGTCGCCGAGCAGCGAGGGCCAGGACGTGAGAGCGGGAAAGTACGCGTGCATGTGTGGGCTCTGCCAGTGGACCAGCTGCAGCAGGAGAGAGAGGCAGAGTTAGAGACCTGCTCTGAACTTGCCCACCCCAGGGCACCAGCTGCCACATCCCCAGACATCATCCGTCCCCACCCTCGCCCCCAGACGCCACCTCCCCCTGGGAGCCTGGCCATCCCCACATACCGTCCTCGGACACAGACAATGACCGTTCCCATCCCCATCCCGAGACACCAGCCGCCCCCAAACACTGACCACCCTCTGTCCCATCTCCAACATCAGCCACCCCACCCTCGCCCCCAGCCACCACCTGTCCCTGTGAGCCTGACGCCCCTATCCCCATCCACATCCCCAGGCACCGAGCTCCCCCAGATCCTTGTCCCTGACACAAAGAACCGTGTGTGGAAGGGTGGGGGATGGGTGGCTGGGCTGTGGGAGGGGTGCTGGTGGTGGGGTGCTGGGGGGGTGTGGGGGGGTGGGGAGGTGTGGGGGGGTGGGGTGCTGGGGAGGTGTGGGGGGGTGGGGAGGTGTGGGGGGGTGGGGAGGGGTGCTGGTGGTGGGGTGCTGGGGAGGTGTGGGGGGTGGGGGAGGTGTGGGGGGGGTGGGGAGGTGTGGGGGGGGTGGGGTGCTGGGGAGGTGTGGGGGCGGTGGGAGGTATGTGGGGTGGGGAGGTTGTGCGGGGGTGGGGAGGTGGTGGGGAGGTGTGGGGGGTGAGGTGGTGTGGGGGGGGGTGGGGTGATTGGGCACGAGGGGTGGGGTGACTGGGGGGTGTGGGGTGGGAGGGTGTGGGGTGCTGGGGGGGTGTGGGGTGCTGGGGGGTGGGGTGTGGGGAGGTGTGGGGGGTGGGTGCTGGGGGGGTGTGGGGTGCTGGGGGGTGCTGGGGGTGGGGTGCTGGGGGTGGGGTGCTGGGGGGGTGGGGTGCTGGGGGGGTGGGGTGCTGGGTGTGGGGACAGGACTGTGGGGATTGGGCGGGGTGCTGGGCAGGAAGAGGGGTGCTGGGGGTGGGTGAGTGAGACAAGAGTGCTCTACCCCGGGCATGATGAGCCTCTCGACGTCACTGAAGATGCTGCTCCAAGCCTCAGGCTCCTGGGGTGGGGAGGTTGGGAGCAGCAGGGCCAAGTAGCCGGGCTTCACATCGGGACAGACGCGGCGCTCCCTCAACGTGCTCAGATACTCAGCGATGTAATCCACCAGCTCCTTCCCTGGGGAGAGACCGGAACACGTCACAGGGTCACTCCAGCTCGACCACCACTGCCACACCTATCACCAACCCTCCTCACCTCTCCTACCCCAGATAACGATTCCAACCTATTCTCCCCAACACACTCACTCCCTAATCCCATTACCCGACCACTTCTCCCCCACACCACTATCCAAACACAATCTCTCACACAATTTCCCAACCCCTATCTTCACCCTTCCCCAATCATCTGTACCTCTACTCAACCTTTCCCCATCTAAACCCTCAAACCTCCATATCGCTCACCACCCATCCCCATCTACACCCACCCCTTCCATGCATTCTCTTTCAACCCTCCCGCACCCAAACCTCCTTTCTGCACCCATCCTCTCCTCCATACCCATCATTGGCTTTCTTCACTGCCTGCTGTACCCGCATGCTTACTTTCAGTGCCTGATGTACAAGGACACCTAGGTCTCATTGCACCTCCCCTTTTCCTAATCTGACACCATTCAGATAATAATCTGTCTTCTTGTTCTTGCCACCGTAGTGGATAACCTCACATTTATCCATATTATACTGCATCTGCCATGCATCTGCCCACTCACCAAGTCACCCTCCAGCCTCATGGCATTCCCCTCGCAGCTCACTCTGCCACCCAGCTTTGTGTCCTTTGTCTAAATCGTTAATATATATATTGCAAATAACTGCAATCCCAGCACTGAACCTTGCAGCACCCCACTAGTCACTGCCTGCCATTCTGAAAAGGACCCGTTAATTCCTACTCTTTACTTCCTGCCTGCCAACCAGTTCTCTATCCATGTCAATGCACAACCCCCAATACCATGTACATATCAATCTCTTGTGTGGGACCTTGTCAAAAGCTTTTTGAAAGTCCAGATACACCATATCCACTGGCCCTCCCTTATCCATTCTACTTGTTACAGCCTAAAAAAATTCCAGAAGATTAGTCAAGCATGATTTCCCCTTCTTAAATCCATGCTGACTTTGACCGATCCTGTCACTGTGTTCCTAATGCACTGCTATTACATCTTTAATAATCGACAAGCAGCTTCCCCACTACCAATGTCCGGTTAAGGGGGGTCCAATAAATCAGGGAAGGTAGTGCATCCGTGGATAACAAGGGAAATCAGGGATAGTATCAAAGCGAAGGATGATGCGTACAAATTAGCCAGAAAAAGCAGCATACCGGAGGACTGGGAGAAATTCAGAGACCAGCAGAGGAGGACAAAGGGCTTAATTAGGAAAGGAAAAATAGATTATGAAAGAAAACTGGCAGGGAACATAAAAACTGACTGCAAAAGTTTTTATAGATATGTGAAAAGAAAGAGATTAGTTAAAACAAATGTAGGTCCCTTGCAGTCAGAAACAGGTGAGTTGATCATGGGGAACAAGGATATGGCGGACCAATTGAATAACCACTTTGGTTCCGTCTTCACAAAGGAAGACATAAATAATCTGCCGGAAATAGCAGGGGACCGCGGGTCAAAGGAGTTGGAGGAATTGAGTGAAATCCAGGTTAGCCGGGAAGTGGTGTTGGGTAAATTGAATGGATTAAAGGCCGATAAATCCCCAGGGCCAGATAGGCTGCATCCCAGAGTACTTAAGGAAGTAGCTCCAGAAATAGTGGATGCATTAGTAATAATCTTTCAAAACTCTTTTAGATTCTGGAGTAGTTCCTGAGGATTGGCGGGTAGCAAACGTAACCCCACTTTTTAAGAAGGGAGGGAGAGAGAAAACGGGGAATTACAGACCAGTTAGTCTAACATCGGTAGTGGGGAAACTGCTAGAGTCAGTTATTAAAGATGGGATAGCAGCACATTTGGAAAGTGGTGAAATCATTGGACAAAGTCAGCATGGATTTACAAAAGGTAAATGATGTCTGACGAATCTTATAGAATTTTTCGAGGATGTAACTAGTAGCGTGGATAGGGGAGAACCAGTGGATGTGGTGTATCTGGACTTCCAGAAGGCTTTCGACAAGGTCCCACATAAGAGATTAGTTTACAAACTTAAAGCACACGGCATTGGGGGTTCAGTATTGATGTGGATAGAGAACTGGCTGGCAAACAGGAAGCAAAGAGTAGGAGTAAACGGGTCCTTTTCACAATGGCAGGCAGTGACTAGTGGGGTACCGCAAGGCTCAGTGCTGGGACCCCAGCTATTTACAATATATATTAATGATCTGGATGAGGGAATTGAAGGCAATATCTCCAAGTTTGCGGATGACACGAAGCTGGGGGGCAGTGTTAGCTGTGAGGAGGATGCTAGGAGACTGCAAGGTGACTTGGATAGGCTGGGTGAGTGGGCAAATGTTTGGCAGATGCAGTATAATGTGGATAAATGTGAGGTTATCCATTTTGGTGGCAAAAACAGGAAAGCAGACTATTATCTAAATGGTGGCCGACTAGGAAAAGGGGAGATGCAGCGAGACCTGGATGTCATGGTACACCAGTCATTGAAAGTGGGCATGCAGGTGCAGCAGGCAGTAAAGAAAGCGAATGGTATGTTAGCTTTCATAGCAAAAGGATTTGAGTATAGGAGCAGGGAGGTTCTACTGCAGTTGTACAGGGTCTTGGTGAGACCACACCTGGAGTATTGCGTACAGTTTTGGTCTCCAAATCTGAGGAAGGACATTATTGCCATAGAGGGAGTGCAGAGAAGGTTCACCAGACTGATTCCTGGGATGTCAGGACTGTCTTATGAAGAAAGACTGGATAGACTTGGTTTATACTCTCTAGAATTTAGGAGATTGAGAGGGGATCTTATAGAAACTTACAAAATCCTTAAGGGGTTGGACAGGCTAGATGCAGGAAGATTGCTCCCGATGTTGGGGAAGTCCAGGACAAGGGGTCACAGCTTAAGGATAAGGGGGAAATCCTTTAAAACCGAGATGAGAAGAACTTTTTTCACACAGAGAGTGGTGAATCTCTGGAACTCCCTGCCACAGAGGGTAGTCGAGGCCAGTTCATTGGCTATATTTAAGAGGGAGTTAGATGTGGCCCTTGTGGCTAAGGGGATCAGAGGGTATGGAGAGAAGGCAGGTACGGGATACTGAGTTGGATGATCAGCCATGATCATATTGAATGGCGGTGCAGGCTCGAAGGGCCGAATGGCCTACTCCTGCACCTAATTTCTATGTTTCTATGTTTCTATGTTAACTGGTCTATAATTCCCTGTTTTCTCTCTCCCTCCTTTCTTAAAAAGTGCGGTTCCATTAGCTGCCCTCCAGTCTACAGGAACTGATCCAGAGTCTATAGAACATCGGAAAATGATCACCAATGTATCCACGATTTCTAGGGCTACCTCCTTGAGTACCCTGGGATGCAGACCATCAGGCCCTGGGGATTTATCTACCTTCAGTCCCAACAGTTTACCCAACACCATTTCATGACTCTTGTGAATTTCCTTCAGTTCCTCCGTCACGCTAGATCTTTGGTCCTCTAGTATTTCTGGGAGATTGTGTCTTCCTTAATGAAGACAGAATCAAAGTTCTTGTTTAACTGGTCTGCCATTTTCTTGTTTCCACATTATAAATTCACCTGTTTCAGACTGTAATGGACCTACATTTGTCTTCACTAATCTTTTCCTCTTCACATATCTAAAAAAGCTTTTACAGTCAGTTTTTACATTCCTTGCAAGCTTTCTTTCATGCTCTATTTCCCCCCTCTTAATTAACCCCTTTGTCCTCATCTGTTGAATTCTACATTTCTCCCAGTTTGCTGCTTCCTCTGGCCAATTTATATGCCTCTTCCTTGGATTTAACACTTTCCCCAATTTCCCTCATTAGCTACGGTTGAGCCGCCTTCCCTGTTTTATTTTTTACGCCAGATAGGGATGAATAATTGTAGTAATTCATCCATGCGATATTTAAATATGCCAATTGCATATCCACCGCAACCCTTTAAGTGAGTGTATGTGCCTTATTTGATAGGGTAATATTTTACTTTGTGAATCAAACTGTTGGCTGAATCCGGTGATTTTTATCTAACACAACACCAAGGGAGTATCTATGACTGCATACAGCAAAACGCAATAACAAATAACATTCAGGCTGGGACAGACAGGCAGGTTTCACACAAAACTGCCAGGCAATAACTAACTCCAAAAAGAGAAAGTCTAACCACCATCAGCAAGTGCAACTCATCAAGAGTCAAGAGTGTTTTACTGTCATATGTTTAAGAGAGAACAATTAAATTATTTCTGTATTAACGTAATCAATATTCTGGGGTTACCATTGACCAGAGGCTCAATGAACTAGCTGCATGGATGCCACCCACACGAGAGCAGGTCAGATGCTGGGATTCTTGTGGTCATGGCTCATTTCCCAAAGCAACATCCTGCTTGGAAGCAGGTCAAGGGCAGCAGGTGCATGAGAGCACCCCCACCATCCTAGGGTGCTCTGCAAGCCACCAACCACCCTAACGGACTCTGGCCAAGAGGGGTGTGGGGGTTGAAGATAGAATGACGTCAGGAATGGAGGGTCTGGGGTAGGTTTGCGAGTGAACTCCGGCAACACAACCGCGGAATATAAGTTACTTCTCTCTGTCGCAATCTCTGGCTCATCCACGAAAAGGCAAAGGAGCGAGTTGAGGGGAGCACGGTGGCGCAACGATAGAGCTGCTGTCTCACAGCGCCAGAGACCCGGGTTCGATCCCGACTACAGGTGCTGTCTGTACGGAGTTTGTCCGTTCTCCCCGAGACCTCCGAGATCTTCAGTTTTCCTTCCACGCCAGGTGAATCGGTTTGGTATAAATGTAAATTGTCCCGAGTGTGTGGATTGTGTTAATGTGCGGGGTGACCTGTTTCCGCGCTGTATCATCTCTAAACTAAACTAGACTCAACGAGTTAAAAGGGTGAAGCAGATGGGGAGCGGAGTTTACAAACGCGCAGTCACACCCCTGGGATATTGGCGCCAATACTTCACCTTCACCGCCAAGTCAACCTCCCTCCTCAACCAGGCTTCGCCGACAACGCCGCGCAGACGAGCGGTACCGAGGGAGCGCCGCGCTGGCAGGTTTCCCGGAGTCCTGGGACAGCACCGCAGGGCAGAGTGGCCGCGGTCCTCTGGGTGGGACAGGGCAGGAGACGGGGGTCGGGGAGCAGAAGCTGGGGACTCACCACGACGCCGGTACTCGTCCCGATCCATCGCCTTCTTCACACGCCCCGGCTGCGGCGGCCTCGCCCGCTATAAATCCCCGTGAGTGGCCGCCGCCCATCTCCGAGAGGCCCCGCCCGCCCCGCCCGCCCGCCCCGGGGAGATGGGGAGGGGCCGGTGGCGCCATGGAAGGGGACTAGCTTCGCCCCTTGGGTTTTCCCGGAATTCAAAGCCTCGTCCCATTGAATGAGGTGAGGGGCAGAGTGGGGGCTGGGGGTGAGGGATGATGATGGTGGGATGGGACAGAGGGCATCGACAAGGAGTGGTGATTTGTGGATGGATCACACAGTGTTGGCGTTGTGTGGGGCTGGTTGGGATGAAGGAACTGTTTTGGGTGGGAGGGAGGGGGTGATGGCGATGGGAGTGGATAGATGGGATGGGGAGATAATTAGGATGGAGGGGATAAGTTGGGATGGGAGAGTTGCTGGAGGGATAGGGGGGGGGGGGTTGAGTTTGGGTCAAGAGAACCTTCACAGTTCTTTAATGGTGAAGGCAAGATGACTTGAAGCCGTAGAGCTGTGAACGAACCAGGAACTGATGCCAGTAGCGGGATAGGGTGGGATTTGAAGTCACGGGGCGGTGGGGGTGGTCGGAGGAATTACCAGATACAATACGATACAACTTTATTGATCCCAGGATCTGCCAACAGTCATAAAAACACAAGAACTAAAAATACATGAAACATGAAATTAAAGTGACGAGTGGAAATGATTGGGGATGTGCAAAGATTGGGAGGGATTGGGGGGGGGGGGGGGGGGGGGGGGGGTTCAGTCTCAGTCTCAGTCTACCCCACGACAGAAGGGGAAGGAGATGTACAGTTTCACAGGGAAGAAGGATCTCCTGTGGCATTCTGTCCTGCATCCTGGTGTATATTATGGAAACTGCGCGAGCTGGGATGGGAAATATGGAATCAAGTTGGTGGGCGATGAATGGGGATAAAGGTGATGGGTTGGAGGATGGGGGTGGGGCTGGTGAAAGATCTAAGAGTAAGAATTAGTAGCCTGCAGCCACCGACAGCATTTAGTTTTGTTTTCGAGATACAAAGCGGAAATACGCCCTTCGGCGCACTGTGCATTCATTACTCAACGATCACTAGTTCTATCCTACAGACTAGAAATAATTTACAGAAGCCAATTAACCTATTAATCTGCACGTCTTTGGGATGTGGGAAGAAACTGGAGCATCCGGAGAAAATCCACGCGGTCACAAAAAGAGCATAAAACTCCGTACAGACAGCACCTGAAGTCAGGATTCTGGCGCTGTAAGACATCTCTACCGCTGCACCACCGTGATGCCTTAGGAAGTGTGTAGACGAGCTGGAAGGTGCATTAATATGGATGAACGCCCATTGGCCAGATTGGACACAGACTGCCGAATGGTCTGATTCTACGTCTATAACTCAGTCATTATAGTATTAGTCAGACGATTTTCTTTTCACAAATTCACGTTGACTATATTCAATTTTATTCTTTTCTATTCATTGGATTCCAGCACTTTCACTGCCACTATTGCTGGATAAGTCCACATTGGGCCTGTGAGAATTATTTATAGACCAACTGATCAGTATTCAGGACCAGCGCGTTCCACTAATGCCAAGATCTGGCAAATCTTGGATGACGAGAAATAGTGTAAATTCAGACAAAAAAATGAAGCATATAGAAACATAGAAAATAGGTGCCAAAAGGGCCATTTAGCCCCTCATTCATTGTGATCATGGCTGATCATCCAGAATCAGTAACATGTGCCTGCCTTCTCCCCATGTCCCTTGATTCCATTAGGCTCTAGAGCTCTATCTAACTCTCTTTTAAATTCATCCAGTGAATTGGCCTCTACTGTGGCAGAGAATTCCACAAATTCACCACTCTCTGGGTGAAAATGTTTTTTCTCATCTCAGTTTTAAATGGCCTCCCCTTTGTTCTTAGACTGTGGCCCCTGGTTCTAGACTCCTCCAACATTGGGAACATTTTTCCTGCATCTAGCAGGAAAAATATATCTACATATAATTCTATATGATTCTATAAGATGCCCTCTCATCCTTCTAAATTCCAGTGAATACAAGCCCAGTCATTCCAATCTTTCCTCATATGACAGTCCCGCCATCCCAGGGATTAACTTAATGAAACTACGTTGCACAGCCTCAATAGCAAGGATGTCCTTCCTCAAATTAGGAGATCAAAACTGCACACAATACTCCAGATGTGGTCTCACTATGGCCCTGTACAGCTGCAGAAGGACCTCTTTACTCCTATACTCAAATCCTCTCGTTATGAAGGCCAACATGCCATCAGCTTTCTTCACTGCCTGCTGTATCTGCATGTTTCCTTTCAGTGACTGGTGTACAAGGACACCCAGGTCTCGTTGTATTTCCCTTTTTCCTAATCTGACACCATTGAGATAATAAACTGCCTCCTTGTTCTTGCCACCAAAGTGGATAACCTCACATTTATCTACATTATACTGCATCTGCCATGCATCTGCCCACTCACTCAACCTGTCCAAGTCACCCTGCAATCTCCTAGCATCCTCTTCGCAGTTCACACTGCCACGCAGCTTTGTGTCATCTGCAAATTCAGAACTGCTGTAGTATTGGGAGCAACAGCAGCAGGAGTTTAGCAAGAGATACGACTGATTGGCTCTAGCCCAAGTGTGAGGAGAGAAGTGAGTCAGTGCCGGGAAAACAGTTGAAAACAGGAATTTGGTTTGTAAATTGGTAAATCAGGCAATTTATCAGTCAATTTAAGCAAGACGGCTCTTAGCGAGCGGCAGTGAGTGAGCGGCCTTGTGAGGGAAGTGCCCTGTGAATAAAGTGTGAGTCTTTGGCGAGGAGACCACGCAATACGCTTGAGAGGGAGAGACGAAAGAAGATGTCAGGCAAGCTGATTCAGTGCGATGCTTGCAGTATGTGGGAGGTCAAGGACACCGCTGGTGCCTCTGGCTGCTACAAATGCGAGAAGTGCATCCAGGTAGAGCTCCTGAAGGGCCATGTTGGGGAACTTGAGAAGCAAGTGGATGACCTCCGGTTCGTCCGAGAAACTGAGTCGTTCCTCGACAAGTCCTACAGTACGATTGTTACACCTAAGGTACTGGAAGAGAGAAGGTGGGAGACAGTGAGAACGGGAGGGAAGCATGGAATGCCAACGTCCCCGGGTGTTGTACCTCTTGTGAACAGGTTCACCCACTTAGAAGCTGTCGGGACAGAAGAGGTGTTTACACTGGGCGGCGGACTGGCTTGTGATGCGAATAGGGCTGTTGAGCCAAAAGCAAAAAGGCCTAAGGCAGGCAACGCCATTGTAGTGGGAGACTCCATTGTGAGGGGTACGGACAGGGGTTTCTGCGGCAACAGACGGGATGCGAGGATGGTGTGCTGTTTTCCTGGTGCCAGGATCCAGGATGTCACGGACAGAGTGCAGAAAATCCTCAAGGGCGAAGGTGAACATCCGGAAGTGGTAGTGCATGTCGGCACAAACGATGTCGGAAAGAAGGGGATGAATATTCTGCAGCGTGACTTTAGAGAGCTCGGAAAAATGCTGAAAAGCAGGACCTCCAGGGTTATTATCTCCGGTGTGCTTCCAGTTCCTCGTGCTGGCAAGAGGAGGAACAGGGAGATACGGGACCTGAACGTGTGGCTGAGGAACTGGTGCACGGGGCAGGGATTTAGATTCTTAGATCACTGGGATCTGTTTTGGGGTAAGGGGGAACTGTACAAAAGGGACGGATTGTATCTTAACAGGTGTGGGACCAGCATTCTGGCAGGCAGGTTTGCCACTGCTACACGGGTGGTTTTAAACTGAATAAGGGGGGTGGGGTGTCGAATGGGATAGTGGAGGATGGAGTTAAAGGGAAAGGGTTTCTTAAATGTGTGAGCGTAGAGACAGAGGGGTGTAAAATGAGGGTAGAAGCAATAGGTAGCAAGGTGAAAAGTAAAAGTGGCAGGCAGACAAAACCAGGGCAAAAATCAAAAAGGGCCACTTTTCAACATAATTGTATAAGGGGTAAGAGTGTTGTAAAAACAAGCCTGAAGGCTTTGTGTCTCAATGCAAGGAGCATTCGTAATAAGGTGAATGAGTTGAATGTGCATATAGCTATTAATGACTATGATATAGTTGGGATCACGGAGACATGGCTCCAGGGTGACCAAGGCTGGGAGCTGAACATCCAGGGATATTCAATATTCAGGAGGGATAGAGAGAAAGGAAAAGGAGGTGGGGTAGCGTTGCTGATTAGAGAGGAGATTAACGCAATGGAAAGGAAGGACATTAGTTTGGAGGATGTGGAATCGGTATGGGTAGAGCTGCGAAACACTAAGAGGCAGAAAACACTGGTGGGTGTTGTGTACAGGCCACCTAACAGTAGTAGTGAAGTTGGAGATGGTATCAAACAGGAAATTAGAAATGCGTGCGACAAAGGCAAAACCGTTATAATGGGTGACTTCAATCTACATATAGATTGGGTGAATCAAATTGGCTGGGGTGCTGAGGAAGAGGATTTCTTGGAATGTATGTGGGATAGTTATCTAAATCAACATGTAGAGGAACCAACAAGAGAGCAGGCTATTTTAGACTGGGTATTGAGTAATGAGGAAGGGTTAGTTAGCAGTCTTGTTGTACGTGCCCCCTTGGGCAAGAGTGACCATAATATGGTTGAGTTCTTCATTAGGATGGAGAGTGACATTGTTAATTCAGAAACAATGGTTCTGAACTTAAAGAAAGGTAACTTTGAGGGTATGAGACGTGAATTGGCCAAGATTACAAGGGAAATCAGGGATAGTATCAAAGCGAAGGATGATGCGTACAAATTAGCCAGAAAAAGCAGCATATCGGAGGACTGGGAGAAATTCAGAGACCAGCAGAGGAGGACAAAGGGCTTAATTAGGAAAGGGAAAATAGATTATGAAAGAAAACTGGCAGGGAACATAAAAACTGACTGCAAATGTTTTTATAGATATGTGAAAAGAAAGAGATTAGTTAAAACAAATGTAGGTCCCTTGCAGTCAGAAACAGGTGAGTTGATCATGGGGAACAAGGATATGGCGGACCAATTGAATAACTAATTTGGTTCCGTCTTCACTAAGGAAGACATAAATAATCTGCCGGAAATAGCAGGGGACCGCGGGTCAAAGGAGTTGGAGGAATTGAGTGAAATCCAGGTTAGCCGGGAAGTGGTGTTGGGTAAATTGAATGGATTAAAGGCCGATAAATCCCCAGGGTCAGATAGGCTGCATCCCAGAGTACTTAAGGAAGTAGCTCCAGAAATAGTGGATGCATTAGTAATAATCTTTCAAAACGCTTTAGATTCTGGAGTAGTTCCTGAGGATTGGCGGGTAGCAAACGTAACCCCACTTTTTAAGAAGGGAGGGAGAGAGAAAACGGGGAATTACAGACCAGTTAGTCTAACATCGGTAGTGGGGAAACTGCTAGAGTCAGTTATTAAAGATGGGATAGCAGCACATTTGGAAAGTGGTGAAATCATTGGACAAAGTCAGCATGGATTTACAAAAGGTAAATCATGTCTGACGAATCTTATAGAATTTTTAGAGGATGTAACTAGTAGCGTGGATAGGGGAGAACCAGTGGATGTGGTGTATCTGGACTTCCAGAAGGCTTTCGACAAGGTCCCACATAAGAGATTAGTATACAAACTTAAAGCACACGGCATTGGGGGTTCAGTATTGATGTGGATAGAGAACTGGCTGGCAAACAGGAAGCAAAGAGTAGGAGTAAACGGGTCCTTTTCACAATGGCAGGCAGTGACTAGTGGGGTTCCGCAAGGCTCAGTGCTGGGACCCCAGCTATTTACAATATATATTAATGATCTGGATGAGGGAATTGAAGGCAATATCTCCAAGTTTGCGGATGACACTAAGCTGGGGGGCAGTGTTAGCTGTGAGGAGGATGCTAGGAGACTGCAAGGTGACTTGGATAGGCTGGGTGAGTGGGCAAATGTTTGGCAGATGCAGTATAATGTGGATAAATGTGAGGTTATCCATTTTGGTGGCAAAAACAGGAAAGCAGACTATTATCTAAATGGTGGCCGACTAGGAAAAGGGGAGATGCAGCGAGACCTGGGTGTCATGGTACACCAGTCATTGAAGGTAGGCATGCAGGTGCAGCAGGCAGTGAAGAAAGCGAATGGTATGTTAGCTTTCATAGCAAAAGGATTTGAGTATAGGAGCAGGGAGGTTCTACTGCAGTTGTACAGGGTCTTGGTGAGACCACACCTGGAGTATTGCGTACAGTTTTGGTCTCCAAATCTGAGGAAGGACGTTATTGCCCTAGAGGGAGTGCAGAGAAGGTTCACCAGACTGATTCCTGGGATGTCAGGACTGTCTTATGAAGAAAGACTGGACAGACTTGGTTTATACTCTCTAGAATTTAGGAGATTGAGAGGGGATCTTATAGAAACTTATAAAATTCTTAAGGGGTTGGACAGGCTAGATGCAGGAAGATTGCTCCCGATGTTGGGGAAGTCCAGGACAAGGGGTCACAGCTTAAGGATAAGGGGGAAATCCTTTAAAACCGAGATGAGAAGAACTTTTTTCACACAGAGAGTGGTGAATCTCTGGAACTCTCTGCCACAGAGGGAAGTTCATTGGCTATATTTAAGAGGGAGTTAGATGTGGCCCTTGTGGCTAAGGGGATCAGAGGGTATGGAGAGAAGGCAGGTACGGGATACTGAGTTGGATGATCAGCCATGATCATATTGAATGGCGGTGCTGGCTCGAAGGGCCGAATGGCCTACTCCTGCACCTAATTTCTATGTTTCTATGTTTCTATATTGTAAATAGTTGCGGCCCCTGCACCGAGCCTTGCGGCACTGCACTCACCACTGCCTGCCATTCTGACAGGGACCCATTTATTCCTACTCTTTGTTTCCTGTCTGCCAACCAATTCTCTATCCATGTCAATACCCTACCCCCAAAACCATGTGCTCTAATTTTGCCCACTAATGTCCTGTGTGGGACCATATCAAATGTTTTCTGAAAGTCCAGATACACTACATCCATTGGCTATCCTACATACACTACATCCATTGGCTCTCCTTCATCCATTTTACATAATTCCAGAAGATCAGTCAAGCAGGATTTCCCCTTCATAAATCCATGCTGACTTGGACCAATCCTTTTACTGCTATCCAAATGCACCGTTATTACTTCTTTAATAATTGACTCCAGCATCTTCCTCACCACCGATGCCAGGCTAACTGGTCAATAATTCCCCGTTTTCTCTCTCGCTTCTTTCTTGAAAAGTTGGATAATATTAGCTACCCTCCAATCCACAGGAACTGATCCTGAATCTGTAGAACATTGGAAAATGATCACCAATGCGTCCACGATTTCTAGAGCCACCTCCTTGAGTACCCTGGAATGCAAACCATCAGGCCCTGTGGATTTATCAGCCTTCAGTTCCATCAGTGTACCCAATACTATTTCTCGCCTAATGCAAATTTCTTTCAGTTCATCTGTCTCATTGGATCCTCTGTCCTCTAGTACATCTGGGAGATTGTTTGTGTCTTCCTTAGTGAAGATAGAACCAAAGTACCTATTCAATTCTTCTGCCATTTCCTTGTTGCCCATAATAATTTCACCTGTTTCTGCTTTCAAGGGACCCACGTTTGTCTTTACTATTTTTTTTCTCTTAACATACTTGAAGAAGCTTTTACTGTCCTTCTTTATATTCTTGGCCAGCTTACCATCGTACTTCATCTGTTCACTTCGTATTGCCCTTTTTGTTACCTTCTGTTGTCCTTTGAAAGTTTCTCAATCCTCTGGCTTCCCGCTACTCGTTGCTATGTTATACGCCTTTTCTTTTAGTTTTATTCCATCTTTAACTTCCCTTGTCACCCACGGTTGCCTCTTACTCCCCTTAGTATTTTAGGTTAAGGAAGCTGAAATCATATGGGGTTTAGTTTAGTTTAGTTTAGGGTGGAAACTAGCCCTTCGGCCCACCAAGTCCACACAGCCCAGTGATTCCCGCACACTCACACTATCCTACACAATGTACATTTTCACCAAGCCAATTAATCTACAAACGTGTACTTCTTTGAAGTGTGGGAGGAAACTGGAGTACCCGGAACAAACCCACGCAGGTTACGAAGAGAACGTACAAACTCTGTACAGAGAGCACGAATAGGCAGGATCGAACCCGGGTCTCTGGCGCTGTAAGGTAGCAACTGTACCGTTGAACCGCCCATTTTAACGAATATAAAGGAAGCAAGAAAACACTCACTCTGGTAATGCAAGAACAAAAGGGGACATGAAATGTCCGTAATAAGATTAAGAAATATTCCAGAGCATTGTGCACATATATTCTAACAAGGGATATTCACAACATGCTGGAGTAACTCAGCGGGACAGGCAGCATCTCTGGATAGAAGGAATGGCTGGAGCTAGTGAAATGGGTGAGGTACTTTGCAACGATATTCACCAGGGAGAAGGACACAGGGGATAGTGAGATCAAGTGTGGTGTACCGCAATATTCCAGAGCATGCTGAGGTCAAGAAGGAGGTTGAGACTATTGGCAATGTCCCAGTAGAGTGGAGAGTAGCCAATGTTGTTCATTTGTTTAGGAAATGTCATTGTTCCGTAGCTGGTACATATGACAATTAAAGACACTTGATCTCTACATTTATGTGTCGGAAAGAACTGCAGATGCTGGTTTAAATCGAAGGTAGACACTGGAAGGTAAATGCTGGAGTAACTCAGCGGGACAGGCAACATCTCTGGAGACTGTTACTAGACTAAACAAATTATTTCCGGTCAGGACCCTTCTTCAGATTGATCAGTCTTCATCCAACCTGCATTGCTTTAACTCCAGTGCCATCGCCGTCACCGACTGCATTCCCCCAATTAGCAAGAACAGAAACAGCGCGAAGGAGGCAACTGCGGAACAATTGGGAAGCCGGCCAACTCGTCCAGGGGGATTGTCCAGGGTTACCGGGCACTTTCACTTCCCCAAGAGTTTCTCTTCCTTGGCACTGGTGAAATACGGGTGATCAGAATCTCGAAGTGACAACCGGTATCCGGAAACGGTTTTAATGAGGCAGCTTACCCCATTTAAATCCCTTTGTCGAGGCAGTCCGACTGACGCAAGAGGTGAGAAAATCTTCAGGTGTTTCTGACGGGAATCAACTGCTTAAATGGAAGTTGAACATCGCTTTTATAAATGACCAGCTGGTCGCTCGGTAGGTATCTGAACCGTCGGAAATTGAACCGTAAACAGGAGCCGGGAACGAAGCAGGAGATGGTGGGGATGTAGCGGCGCATAAATATCCCACGCACATCAACAAGTGTGTCGGTGGAAATATGAGACACAGAGGTGTTCCCAGCCACAACAACCCCCGGGAGCTCCCCGGCTGTTAGAAGCAGTAACTCTGCTTTAAACTGAGCAGGTGGCAATTTGGAAAGATAGAGATGTGATATTACAATTTTGTGAAATGGGTAACGGTGACCGGAGTCTATCACAGGGGGCAAGACCTTCAACTGGAGTCGACGCAGGGTGAATGGTGAATAAAAAAACTGACGGCTCTTCACTAAATATAATAAATCTTCGGCACTCGTTACATGATAGATGGCCAAAGAGAGGTGCAGAAATAAATGGGTCCCGTTCTTGTTATTCCAGAGATTCGGTTTGCGGAGTGGTTATGGTTAGACATTGCAGAAACATGGAACCGCAGGTAGACATAAAATGCTGGAGCGGGACAGCGGTAACTCAGCGGGACAGGCAGCATCACTGGAGAGAAGGAACGGGTGACGTTTCAGGTCGAGACCCTTCTTCAGATGCTTGTGTAGATCTTTGGTTTACACAAAAGGTCACAAAGCGCTGGAATAACTCAACGGGTCAGCATCTCTGGAGAACATGGATCGGCAATGTTTTGGGTCGGGTCTTCTTCAGACTGAAGATAGTCTGAAGAAGGATTCCGACCCAAAACGCCACCTATCCATGTTCTTCAGCACCTTGTGTCCTTTTGTGTGAATGACTTATTTGGTTGGTGCGAAAGAAATTTTGTGTATCATAGTACAAATAATGGAACTTAGGCTCACCAAGTCAACGCTGAGCATCGAGCATCCATTCTACACCAGTCTCGTTTTATTCTCCCTACTTCCAATCAACTGTCGGCAAATTCTACCCCCATTATGCCACCAGGGACAACTTACTGTGAAAAATTACCTACCAATTAGGCTGTGTGCGAGGAAACTGGAGCATCTAGATGGTTACAGGGACAACATGAAAACTCCACACAGAAAGACAGCAATGAGGCTTCAGTTGCACAAGGATCTCAACATACTATTTAGGAGGGCAAAATAATAGCAAATGGAATGGAAAGTTTAAAAAACACTAGCTGCTGGAAAACCAGAGACATGCAGGGAACACTCTGCAGATCACCTTTCATCAGTCTGAATATAGAGCTGGAAACAATCATCCCAGAATGTGAGGTGATGCATTTAGGGAGGACATACTGGGGGGGGGGGGGGGGGGGGGGGGGGGGGGGGGGGGGTGGGAGGAATCATGGTATTCATGATGTGATGCTGTAAGTTGAAGGGATGGGTGCCTGGAGGTAACAGATAGGTAGGAAAGGTGTTCAGAAGGCTTGTGGACATTGTTTTTATTAGCCATATATTTACTTAATTAATTAGGCTAAAGAGGGAGGGCAACTTACAAATCTGGTCACAATTGGGGGGGTCTTGTTGAAGGTGCAATGGGAATATACTGCACATTCTCAGATCTGCAGAGAATGAGACAGGGCATTTGTTGGAATAAAGATCAAAATGAAGATTAATTATACTACACAAAAGTATGAGAAAACTAAATATTGAAAATGAAATTTTCCTTTAGCAGAGGTCAGTAACTAGTTGAGAGTGGAAGAATTAGATGGGGATTTTCAAAGTGTGATGGGATGAAAACCATCTGTCACACGTGAACAGCAGCTGAATTCTGAGGCATGGAGCAACCTGCAGGTCTGTGGACAGAGAGATGTGCAGCTCACTTCACCTTGGTTTCACGCTTGGCCAGCAGATACACACACGACTGGACAAAAGCCATGTGCAGTGTTTCCCCACGTTTCTTTGATTACAGCCACTATCTTTCAGAAATGAAATTAAAGAAAATCATTGCTTAAGAAAGTTTTTATTTGATACAAAATTATACAGTGGAAGATTTGTAATCATCTTAGTTTATACAATTACAAGGATAGGCTGAATGAGAAAAAAAATCTATGAGGAAATGCTCTGAATTCACTGCAGCTTATAATAAACTGTATGTCAATTTACATTAAGTCAGGAGCTGACTAGCTGGAACAAACAGTCTTCTCTTTCACACTCAATTGAGAGCTGCTGTTTAACGGGATGCCAGCACTCTCAGTCTAAGGGTGGTCACTGCAGCAGACCCTCTGTGGAAAAGTCAGAACTAAATAGTAAATAAAATCATCAGCCAGGCAGTTAAAGGACACTCAGCATGGATCAGATGGCAGGACAAACAGCTCTCCAGGAACGATGAAAGGGACAAGACTGGCTGAACAAGGAATATAAACGAGCTACAACATAATACATTAAAAACAACATCCGAATGCTGCACAGCCAGCAGACACCAGCAGCTGTTCTCTGCGATCCGGTCACCAGCACCATTCTCTCACACTTCCAGCTGCTGGTGTTTGCAACATTGCCATAATAGTAACACTTTAAATAATATAACCCTGTGTCAGCTCAGCCAAACTCTCTGCCCAGCAATGGACCTTTGCAAACGTTACCTTTCATAATGACATTTAATATTGAAGGGCGAGCTCTGTCACACTTGCATGGTATAAATTAATAGAGTTCAAAATTCTGAATGTCATTTTTAAGCTCAGCTCAATGTGTCAAACTAAAGTCTTGTTGTTAGGAGATAATTGAGGGGTAAGGATTGAATGTTTTTTGTGTCAGGATGAGCAACAGTAGGTGTAAATCATCACCTACTGCCATTACCTGAATGATGCCCCGTCTCCAAACGCTACTGGTTTTCCCAGTAAGTGAATAATTCATTCCAGGAACATGTCCAGTACGGTGTGGCTCAATGGATTTCTAAAGCAGTATCGGTCCGCAGATGCGTAGCCTTTTTCGGTAAGTGCGAGTTGAACCCAAGAGGAAACTCAGGCACAAGTATTACAAACAACAAGACTCTACTTTTTACTATTTGATTTTGGTTAATGACATTGAAGCTTGATTATTTTATTTAACTTCAAATATGCTTTTTGAAACTAGGTCTTAACTTAGTTCCTGCTGTTGCGAGTACTTCAAAGGTTTCTAAAAATACCATTGAGACATTATTAAACTTCTGTAACTCAACATTTTAAATGATTTTGGGAAGGCAAACAGTCCATAGCAACCCAATAGCTCATTTTGCACAGTTACATTTAAATATTAAAAGCCTCAATTACCCTCACAGGAGTAGGCAATTCCCTGCCTACACAGTGCGCAAAGAAGGCTCCACCACGTTTTACTAATCACCTGCACAACTTTGTTCTACTTTTGTCCACACAATATTTCATACTCGCAACATATCACGGAGGCAATCGAGTAATCAATAGATAAAAACAATATGCAATGATAAGCTCACAAGAGCCAGAGCATTTCAATGTAATAAAAGAACTACCTAGGACCTCAGAGAGGAGGGGTGTGAATGAGTAAGGTCCGAGGGACTGTGCTCTTCGGACAGATTCAGTCCTTGTGGAATTTTATGGATGCAGCAGATTGCTCACTGCCTTATTTCTTCTCTTCCTCCAACCTGTACATCTGTACATCCTTCGAATGCAGTTCAATCACTTAAGATTTCAAATTGACCAAAAAGCACAATTTACCGAGCCATGCTCTGTATTCAGCACCCTTTATGCCTGGATGTTGCCGTGCCGTTTTGTGTCACAGTGATCGAGAAGGCTGTCCTTCTTGTAGGATCTGGAACCGCTGAGTGTTTGAGTGAAGTGTTTGCCTCTTAATGTCCACCTGACAATTTAGAGCACCTGCTTATTTGAGGGCAGGTGCCCAAAGGCTTCCAGCTTCTGCCGATAGGCCTCTGCCTCCTGCTCCTTCTCAAAGAGCTGCTGCCTATACTTCTGGGCCTCGCGATTAGCTTCTTCCAGCTGTTTCTGCAACACTTCCTTCTCCTAGAACCAAAATACAACAGATCAACACCAACCCAGTCCATTGTCAGCTTGCAGTATGTTTTACTCTATCAATTATCATCAACTCAGAGGTGCTCTGAAAGCAGAAACCTATGACAAAGTCGGGATAAGACTGAAACCAACAACCCTGGAGCGGTGTAAAAGCAAGGGTGATGTTCCCAATGCTGTATTATATCCAGGAGGGAAGGTGGAGAAAAATCTGCCAGGATTCATTCTGACAATCACCGTCCAGTGACCTCAGGATTAGAACGTTTTTTTTCTCAGCAAAGGAATTACCCAGTAATAAAAAGTGAATGTGCTCTCACTGGTGCTTTCCTTGAGTATAACAAGCAGCTTGCAGGCTGCTCCCAAGTTCCATTGCTGTCCGCTATTCAGTGGCTCTCAGACAGACAGCTGGATCAGGGAGGCAGCTCACTACTAGTTCTTCCTAAACGGCTGTCCTATTATAAAGCGGAATAAAATCCAACCAAATAAAATCTTACATGGAGGCGAGTACAATCCCAAAAAGCAGGAGGAACTGTTCAAACTTCCACGATTTTATGTAGATACTCTCGCTCCATAAAGGGTAATGGTTGTTAACAATTCATTAAAAAAATATTTACTAACTGAATTTACAATGGTTCAGGAACATTTTCTTCCTAACAACCATCAGGCTCCAGAACACGATAAACATCAACTAAACTACAATCTGCCTTGGTTGCAGCTAGGGGCTTTGTTCTTTCTCTTTGCACTAACATTATTTTTGTTTAATTTATTGAATCTTGTTTGGTTATTATGTTATTTGAGTACTCTGTTATGCTGCTGCAAGTAAGAATTTAATTATTTAGTTTTTCGCTACATATGACACTCAATACACTTGAGGAGTTCAAGAAGGAACTGTAGATGCTGGAAAATCGAAGGTAGACAAAAATGCTGGAGAAACTCAGCGGGTGCGGCAGCATCAATGGAGCGAAGGAAATAGGCAACGTTTCGGCCCGAAACGTTGCCTATTTCCTTCGCTCCATTGATGCTGCTGCACCCGCTGAGTTTCTCCAGCATTTTTGTCTACCTTCAATACACTTGAGTTTGATCTGATAATATGCAATAAATATCTTGGCAAAGGAGTAGCATTCTATACTATCATCTTACAAAAATATCTGATACTCTCAACTGTTTTACCCTGGTTTCTCTCAGCCCTTGACCCTTGCCCAAGACACCATGGCATTAGACCAGTTTGATCTGAGCCTTTTCTGCGTCTGGAGAATGAGCTGATTCGCAGCAGATTTCTCTTTGCCACCGATCCTTTAACCCCACCCCAGTTGTAACTCCAGGCTACAATTGTTGGTATTATTTTATTATTGTCGTATGCAGTGAAAAACGTTGCTTTGCGTGACATCCAGTGAAGTGACATACAATGAAGGCACACATTATTTACTGCATATTTTCAGCTGTTAAAAGCGAGTGGCGCAAGTGAGGGAGGACACGGGATATGAAGTTATGCCCCTTGAGGTATTTCATCTATAAATATTTCAGTGATTACCTCGGAGAATTCCACAGTGTCCAGGGTGCAAGTTTCCGGCACAGAACTCTCGTGTATCTAATAGGCAAGAATACAAAAGCAAAGGATTATAAATTCTTGTTTGTATTTATGATTTACATAAAAACACATGTACAATAATGGAAAACAACATGTTTACTCCCTTTGTTTGCTAATATATTATTTTTCGCAATATGTTGCGACTTGGGTTCATCTTGCAAAGAGTTATTGGTAATAATGCTCCAATGCTCCTCTGTATTATTTTTTCCACTCTCCTAGCATGTGATTTCCAAATCTTTTATCCAGTTATTAGCCCCAGATGTCGGGCTAATAACTCATTATTAAGCAACAGAATAAGGAAATTCAACATTTCTCCAATGACTCTCGCCAATTTCTACAAACGCACCATAGAAAGCATCCTTTCAGATGCATCACAGCATGGTTTGGCAAAAGCTCTGCAGAAGAGTGAATGGAATTGCAGAATTGTGAAGGTAGCCCTGTCCATTACACCAACCAGCTGCCCCGCCCCCTCCCCTCCTCTCTTGACTCCAACTACACTTCATGCTGCCTTGAGAAAGCAGTAAACATAATCAAGGACCACTCACACTCTCTTCTCTTCTTTACTGTCGGGCAGAAGATACTAAAGTTTGGAAATACGTACCACCAGATTCAGGAACATCTTCCCCACTGTTATCAGACACTGGAATGGACCTTATAAACTAAGGACGTATTTCTGATATTCCAGTCTACCTCATTTCAGCCCTTGCACCTTTCTATTATTTGCACTTTTGCTGTAACATTCATCAAATATTCTGCACTATTTCCTTCCTCTTTTTCCACTACCTGTAATACTCATGGTCTTGTTTGACTATTCATGTGTGGTATCATTTGCTTGGATGGCATGCAAAACAAAGATTTTTCCTGTATTTCAGCGTACGTGACAGTAATAAGCCAATACAATACCGATACCTAAAACTGTAAACTGGTAGCTAGGCTTGTGATGGGAACACACCAAGACTGAACACTCAGCTTGCTCAGAAACTGTGGTTAGATTCCCTCACTTTACAAATCCTCCCATTCCCATCAAATGACTGCTGTTTTCAGTCTTTTGAGGGGATGCAAGCAGAAGTCTCCACGTGGCGCAACCCAGGCAATGCTGACGACAGAAACGGTACCACAGTGACTGACTGAAGTAGCCAATTCTGCAACCACCAACCGTCAACCGTCACAGACCGACCGGAAAGACGTGATTTAGAAGATGGCCGGACACGAGGAAGGAAGTCTTCTGAGGAAGTGTGTTGGACCTCTATTGAAATATATACTGACTTTCACTTCAATATAACTCAGTTCCAATTTAAATACCTGTCCTCTCCTTTTGGATTCCTCCAGCAGAGTACATGGGTCTCCACAACTAATCATTGCATAATTTAAAATACTTTGATCCTCAACTCTCCAAATATAAGATGATATATCTTGGCCTTGTCATTTTTCATTTAATCCTTGGCGATATTCTGATGAATTTGTTTTGTGAACCTCAGACATGAACCCAGAATGGACATGACATCTTGATGGGTTAGACCATACTCGACATTGTTTATCTTCATATTCCACTGTGGGAAAAGGAGACTTTTCGTTCTATTAATTGGGGTTGAGATCTTCTTATTAATGAAATTTACAAACTGGTATTTCAAACTTTGCCACCTTTAACAAATGTTCACCAACTCTTTGGGCTGTTGGTTACCTTCTCTGATCAGTGCACATGAATTCCTCAATGTATTAATTCCTCTCAAAACTCCTGCTCCGGGCTTCTCAGGTTCAAACAGGATGATCTTCTACTTCTCCATAGGAGTCCCCTCTAATATCCCCAGTCTGTTAGTCCATTGTTACAGATTTTGGTTCAGAAAAATCCAGACATACCAAAATATTCATTCTTTATTTAAGCAGATATTTGGTCAACATGCATCCAAATGTGTCTGTAATTTTCTAACATGTACTTAAGTCAATTTATTTTATTTGGTGGTGTTGGGATTGACTTTAGTTCTAGATATTTGGAGCAGAAGGTTCAATTCTTGATTCTTGGTCTGAGACAAACTAGATAAATTCAGATAAAAGTCCAGGATAACTGAGTGTTCCAAGATCTTACTGACACTAACCCATGTCACATGGCTGTGATTCCAATTCCTCAGTCACTGAATAAGACCATGACATTTGCTGCCAAGCTCACCCCACTTCAGTGTACAGGTGCCCTGAAATAAGTTGGTGTCTGTGGAACATTCTATGGTACCCAGACTATTGGATATGAGCATGTTTAATGTCCAATAAAATTAGACCATGCAATGCCCTAATATGGAGAGTGCTGTGAATCAATATCCAACTTTCAACTATGATCAATACCATAGTTGGCATTGTATTCTTTGTCACCACAGTCAGTTAAATAAAATAGGAATCATGAATAAAATTATTTCCCATTTGCCTGTTACCTTTAATACCCTAGCATTTATTAGTTCCAGATACCACCTCCTACCAGAGGGGATCAATAACAATTACATATCTTCAGGAAAACACTTGACACAATCTTCAGCTATTCAACTGGTAACCAGCTGGCCTTGCCCTTGTGAGAGCTATAAGTGGGCTCACTATGGTCTTCAAACTGATCACATTCTATCTCCTCTGACAAAGCCACAGCCAGAAAGCTGTCATTCCAGCTAGGTTGTAGGTAGTTCTTCCCTCTGGGACGGTCAGTTTGTGTATGGTCTTTATGCCTAAAGAGTCTCAGTTCAAGATTTAGGTATTGCCTTGAACAAGCCTCTAATTTGCCCTGAAGACGGTCAAAGACATGCAAGACAAGAGCACTGCATCTTCCAGTGAGTTTGGTTTCTTGTTAATAATATAAAAAACAGACAGGCAGGCTATCAAGCTCTTCAAACCAGTTCCGCTGTCCAATAAGATCATATCTAATCTTCTACTTCTCGTGTTAATGAAAGATTAATTTGCAGAAGGAAATCTAAGTTGAAAGAATCTAAACTACACAGCAGCTCACCTACCTGACGCACAACCACCCTTTTACCTTGGCCTCTGCTCATAATCCAATAGTTCGGGTACCATAGAATGCCCCACGGACACCAACATTTCAATATCACTGAAACCTAATGAAAGCCTGGGAATGATCATTTGAGCTTGTTGGTTGAATGATTTTTGGTCGTTTCTTTCTGTGGGACATCAGGCTGCTGAGGGTGTGCTGAATTTTCCCCAACTATCGGTGAGTCTCGTCACCCTGCTGCATTTAAGAGTTATATTGCATATCTCAGACTTGCACAAGCTGACTAAAATGTGGATTTCTTTGTCATATATTATGACTAATTCATGAATGACTTGTGGCTAATTGTCCATTAGTGTTTATGACTCTTGTTTCAGGGCACCCAGAACAATGAGATTCTAAATGAAAATGCAATCACACAGACGGGCACTGATATCACCATGACCAATGGTAATGGTTTGCGTGACAGGAGACAGTAAACAGGGATAAAGACTTTAATTTGAATATCAGAATGGTTCCAGGAATCTGAATCACTGTATGTCTTGTTGTTGCTTATGGGCAGAGCACCAAGGCAAATTCCTTGTATGTGAATACTTGGCCTAAATTTACTTACTTACTTCATCTTCATCATCTGCAGTAAGATGGATAGGGAAAACAACTATTATCTTAAGGTTTGAGATGAAATTAAACTGGATACATCAAGTTGTGCAGATGGGAGAGTAAAATTACAAAGGTGCGGACTACGAGATGTAAATGAACTAGAGTCTAACAGAGAAACTAGGAACTGAATGGCTTAGTTCAGTCACCCCTGCCCTAGTTGGAGCAGTTCCAAACCACAACAGTCAGCATGGATGGGAAACTCACACTGAGACTACCAGCACTGGATATTTGCCTAATGAGTGAGGCGATGTCTTTGTGACATAAATGAAACCACTGATTAAAATGCTGTAAAATGAAAAGTTTGTATTGTACGCAAATATTGTTTTCCAAGAATAAAGTGGACAGCTGCCAGACTAGAAACAAATGTTTGTGATGCAAAAGACGGCAAATACTGGAATGTGGAATAACCTGCTGGGAGAAACTCAGCAGATTGAACAGAACCTGTGGAGGTCAACACTTTAGATCACAATCCTGCATCAGGACTACAAAGGTAACCCAAAGACAACAAATAAGTCCTTATCACATGAACTGGCAGAGCATTGAGAGGTATAGACCACAGGCCGTTTAAATGGGTATCATGATCTGTACAGACATCTTTGGTCACAAGGTTCTGTTTCTGTGCTGTACTGTTCTATGTTCCAAATGGTTGGGAACATGTCATAAGTGACAGGAGCAGAATTAGGTCATTCGGCCCATCAAGTCTACTCCACCATTCAACCATGCAGGGTCATCATGATGCATGAACTGAAATGAATTGAAATGTTGACTAACCCTTTGCCTTCACAGATGCTGCTCGAGAAAGTTTTTTTTTTTGCATGATGAATATTTGTCTGTATAACTAATTCTAACTCCATGAACATCTACATTATTTTCAGGTCCACGGGCTAATGATACCATGCAGGATATAAAGAATAGCTTCAGATTATAGGAAGATAAATACCAAACACCAGGTATTGGAAGCCAATTTACCAAAAGAAAATGACATCTTGAGTCAATGGAATCCAAGTTTAATGTTAAAGAATTAATGTAAATACTCATGCTGTTTCAGGTATGGTTAGTGGAGGTGAATCTGCTGATTTTTTCCCTCCTTGAAAACAAGTAAACCATGTAAATTCCTCCAAACAGGTCAAAGAACTTTAAAAGGGGGAAAAATGAAACTTTGATTCAATGATGTTGAAGTAAAAGATCGAAAGCTTTGCAGGTGTCGAATATGGACTAAGATAGGAAAGGCAAGGTAGTGTCACAAATTATGCATTTGCTAAAGTTGGCAAGCAGGTGGCAGTTTGTAAATGCCATTGGCAAGAAGATCTCAACTCCAAGAAAGAAAATGATAAGTGTCCTTTTCCCACTTCTATCCTAAATTGGGAATTCTAAAACATACTTTTTTAATTCATCAATCATAATTATCTATGTACATCACCCATAATGAATATCTTGAGGTACAATGCTAAGTGAGGCAGACACCTTCAGAGTTATAGAACTAGTTGAAGTAGATCCAAAAGTATAGCAAACCGGGAACCAGAACAGGATGCTTTTCCCACTTCTAGCTTCAGATCATTCTCATGTTTTAGAAGAAACAATACGCCATAGGCTGCGGGACAAAGGCATTAGGCTACAGGCTCATGTCCTGGAGAATTTGTTGAAGTTTCTGGGCTGACAATTCTCAGGTTTATACAGGTGGAAGAGATCACCCATCATAAAGTATGACAGTCATTTCAGTGTTTTCTGACATTCCATTCTGCATGTTTTACAGTAATTCCACCCATTCTAATACTGCAGTTTGATCTTTATTTTCTATTTCAGTCATATATTAAAAATGTGTATACCAAAATTACTCGAGTGTTATGACCCAAATGATTGGATATGTTCCAAACTGCTTCTAGGACTCAATTGTCTTTTTTGTGTTCTAGTAATTAGAAACCCAGCCCTTGTGATAAGCAGACACCAAATTCTCCCTGAGAGAAGCTTTCTCCCACTCAATGACAGCATTATACAAGGGAACAAAGCCATCCGTTTTTCTTGAGGTGAAAGGTCAGGAGGGGGTGAGTGCAATGGTCTTCATATCTGGCAGTGTTCTGTGTTGTGGATCAGCTGGACGAAGATTTGGAAAGCTATTGTTCCCATTAAACCATGCTTAGGACCAATGTGTCTGAGAGTAAGGAGCAACAAATAAAACAGGAAGTAACTTAAAAGTCTGCAGTAATTTGTACACAAATTATATCTTCATCTGAAAATGTCTGAGCAAAAGAGTGTATTAGCTTTAATAAGGGAATACAGTGAAGACCAAAGGCCTGCAGGTCACTGAAAACTAATAAACTAAAAAAATTAAAAGACTAACAAATTACAATATCTTGGCTGCATTCCTATCATTTTTATGAGGCTCTCAACAATGCTTTAATTCAGGGTGGCACGATGAGAAGTAGTTCATGCAGTCAGACACCTCTCGATTAATCCAGACCTTGGGAGCTCTGTTTTCTCCCACTTGCCAAAGATGCACAGAGTGGTAGGTTAACTAGATACCGCAAATTACCCCTAGAGACACTAGGAACGGCAGATACAGGAATCTTACGTAGAACACAGAAGGTGCTAGAGTAATTCAGTGGGTCAGGCAGCATCCCTGGAAGACATGGATAGGCAATCCTTCTTTGGAGTAATTGTAGTGGGGTGGGGGGTGAAAATGGGAAGAGGTGGGGAGCAGACAAAGCTTGGCAAGTGATGGATGAATGTGGGTGGACGGGGTGTTGATTGCCAAATGGGTGGACAAGGTCTAGAGATTAAAAATAGACAAAAGGGTGACAGAAAGGGACAAAAGGGTACAAAATTACCCCTGGTGCATGTGGGTGGCAGGAGAATCCAGGAGCGGGAGGAGTTGAGGAAGATGTGAGAGAGAAGAAGACATTTCCGTTGAAAACATTAGCGAAGCAGTGGTGCTGGTTTCCGACGGGCACGGTGACGGACGCACCACACATCTCTGTCCTCCATGAGAGGAAGATTGGGATTTACATGAATTGGTGATGGTAGAAGGGAGCGGTGAGCTGCGAGGCTGATTCCATGCTGTGTAACAATTTGGAGAAAGAGAAGTGAGAGTGACTACCCATGATATCAGGACAGCATTTGACCACGAGTACCTTCTAGGAGCCCTGGTAAAATCAAACAATGGCATTAAAGGAAAAAGTCTCTAGCCATCTCTCATAAAATGACTCTGGTTGCCTTGCTTCAATCATCCCAGACTGAAGACTTCATACTGTATAAAAATTATTTACACTTTAAAGATACGACATGGAAACAGACCCTTTGGCCAACTGAGTCCATGCTGACCTGTGATTACCCTGTATACAATCACTATCCGTCACACTAGGAACAATCTTACAATTTTTACCGAAGCCAATTAACCTACAAATCTGTACATCTTTGGAATGTGGTGGGATACCAGAACACCTGGAGAAAATCCACGTGCTTACAGGGAGAACGTGCAAACTCCATACAGATGGCATCTGTAGTCAGGATCGAACATGGGTCTCTGGCACTGCACGGCAGCAATTCTACCACTGAACCACTGTTCCTCAGGACAGAGTTCTACGTACAGCCATTTTCAGCTGTTTTGTCAAAGACCTTCCATCCTTCCTAAAATCACAGTTAGGAATGCTTGCTGATGATTGCACAATGTTCTTTTCATTAACAACTCCTCAGCAAATGTAACAGTCCATGTCTGCATGAAGCAAGATCTACACAATGTTCAGACATTGACTGATAAATGGTAAGAAACATTTGCACGTCCAACAAGAGAGATTCTATGTGTAGGAAGGAACTGCATTTGCTGGTTTACACCAAAGATAGACACAAAATGCCAGAGTAACTCAGCGGGCCAGGCAGCATCACTGGAGAGAAGGAATGGGTGACGTTTCGGGTTGAGACCCTTCTTCAGGCTCTAACTCAGTCTGAAGAAGTGTCTCGATCTGAAACGTCACCCATTCCTTCTCCAGAGATGCTGCCTATCCTGCTGAGGTACTCAGGCATTTTGTGTCTATCAAGATAGATTCTAACCACCTACTCTTTACATTCAATGCTATAAATATCGCCAAGTCCCATCATCAATGTGCTAGGGGCATTCATGACCAGAAATCAATTGGCGAGACACATAAACACAACAAATGCAGATCAGAGACCAATTTCCTGCAGTAAATGGCTGATTTTCTGACTCCTAAAGTCTCTCCACCATCTACAACTCAGGAGCACGAAGGAAGAACATCCACTGAGTTCAGCGCCAATAACCAAGAAACCTAACAGCAGGATAAAGCATTCAGCTAGATTCACACCCTATCAACCACCTACCTATTCCTTCTACCCCGGCACACAGTGGCAGCAGTGTGTACCATCTACAAAATTCATTGCAGTTAGTCACCCAGCCTCTTTCAACACAACCTCCCAAAACTCTGACTGCCTTCCCTATGAAGGACACGGAATGCAGGGGAGCACACCAGCACTTCTTCAGTCTCATACCATCCTGAGCTGGAAATATACCACTGCTACTTTATCGTCGCTGGGCCTAACACCTGGATCTCCCTTCCCAACAGCACTGTGGTGCACCTCCACCGGAATGTCAGCAATGGTTCAAGATTTCATGAGAAATTAGAGATGAGAAATAAAACTCACCATTTCAGCAACACCCAGATTTAAAAAAAATGAATTTAAATAAAATCAAAGTTTCTCTGAAAGAGGCACTCAGCCCCAAGCAACTTCAAGTGAAGTCAGCAGAAAAATATTGTTGCCAGGGTCTTTCAAGGCAGCAACATGAAACAACAAGGGATATTATTAGTAAGACTGGTGGGAGAACTGGGAAGGGGGAGCGGATGGAGAGAGATGGAAAGCAAGGGGTATTTGAAGTGATAATATGACTGGTGGGAGAACTGGGAAGTTCTTGCTTTCCCTCACTCCATCCCCTCCCCAGTTCTCCCATGTTTTACTGTCTCCGACTACATTCTATCTCTGTCCCGCCCACTCCCCTGACATCAGTCTGAGGAAGGGTCTCAACCCGAAACGTCACCCATTCCTTCTCTCCAGAGATGCTGCCTGTCCTGCTGAGTTACTCCAGCATTTTGTGTCTAAAATCCTATTCAGTTTAGATGAACAAGGTGGTAAAGAAGACACAGGAAACTACAGATGCTGGAATCTTGAGCAAAGCACAAAGTGCTGGTGGAACTTAGTCTGACGAAGGGTCCTGACTCGAAATATAGTCTGTCTATTCCCTTCAAAGGTATCTTAAAATTTGTTTTATTCCACACTCTTAAATTGTGACCATCTATAAATGTTCATTTATATAATCCATAAATAAAGGAAATGTGAACATATTTTCATATATTATGAGAATCTGTGAAATTTATATCTGTCAAAAAGCTGTAAGACTCTAAGCAAGTACTAAAGTAAAAAATTGTCTATGTTCAAAAACCACGTGAGCCTAGGATGGTTTACATTAAAATAAAGATATTAATTGGCAAGGGACAGTTTGGCAGGGCTCCTTAAAGAACAAGACAGGGTGACAAGTCTCTGACTGCTGCAGATATAAACAGCAAGAAAAGATTTTAGTCTTCAGATTTAAATATAAGCAATAAGAAAGGGAAAAAAACGTTGTTATTGACGTTCCCAACAGAAACAAATCGATTTTTTTTGTTTTTGTAAAGAATTGCAAGCTAGAAACCATGCTACACCCATGTGAATGAGATTTTAATGGATCATTGGAAATGCAGAATAGACCCTCTGTGAAACAGACACCTTAATATATCCTGGTACTTATTTCAAATTCCAAAAGCATCCTCTCAGGATAGAGGAAGAAGCTGCTATTTCTCCTAGCTCTCGGCCTTGTCCCTCTCCTCATTTATACATGCAATGTATTTCAAAAGTCAAAATACTTAGTGCTAAATGCCTAACAGATGTGGGAAATTTGTAAGAAAGCTTCCTCCCAGAAGAACCGCTAAGCCCTTGATTGGAATTTGGAAACAAGCTTACAGAATTATATCAGGTCAAAACAAACTAAAAAAATTGCTGACATTTTTTTCATTAATTTCATTTGAATAAGGCCATTTCTGCCTCCTCTCCCACAATGACATAGCCCGGCATCAGAATTATTATTTGAGCAAGTTGAAACAGCATTTTTTGGTTAAATAATCTTTTGTTTGGATCAGTTACTAAATTAGTCTCTATAAGTAAACAATATCCACAAGAATGTGAATTCTGAACTTTTTTTTGTTTATTAAAATAACTTTTTGAGTTAGCCTATCCTTATCCAGAGAAATAAAAATATAGATTTTTTTCCACTCTAACGGACCATCTTAACATCTAGGACTTTTCACATGAACATAATTTATGGTATTTTTGTAACACAGATGTATTGAATCGCCCGCTGCACTCCCCATTTGACTTGGGGAACGGGGAGTGCAGCGGAGAGATAAGTTTTTTTGCCTTCCATCACAGCGAGGAGGAGATGCGCTGTGATGGATGTCTGTGTAAATTGTGTTGTGTCTTGGGTCTTTTTTTCTTGTGTGTATGACTGCAGAAACAACATTTCATTTGAGCCTCCATGAGGTTCAAGTGACAAATAAATTGTATTGTGCAATTGAAGGGACATTTGAGAAGCTGGGCTACACATTTCAAGTTTCTCAAATAAACAAGAGATCCTTTCTACACTTACTCCAAGTACAACAGGAATTTGAAATGCAAATATGTCTATGTTTTAATTTAAAATATTTTATTGGCCTTCCTTGTGGCTTTTGGTATATCTTGGTATTTAATTTTCTCCATTCTTGTAAGTACATTACGGTGTTTGCGCTAATTCATGCACCTTTTCCATTAGATTAACCAGCAGTGTTTGTGCATTTAACATCTCACTGTGAACCTAAAGCAGCAATAGAATCACAAATTAACATATTAGGTTTTTCAAAAGTGTCATGGGGCAAGACTAGTCATTGTGAATGTACCCATTATATTATATTGTTCTTTTATTGGTAAGAATTTTGTGTTTATTATTCCAAATAGATAATATAATGTCATTCTAGTTTAGCTACTAGATAAAGGGAAATTAGAGGGGTTTAAAATATTCTGTAGCCAATTTTAACAGGAACTGCACTAAAATCAGTGTAAATTCAGCAAATAGATTCTATTTAAAAGTCAAATTCTGCAAGCAGAATGTTGATTTTAAACAAAAGCTTATTATAACTGTTTAAAAATGAAAAATTAAAAACTGTTTACAATGAAATTCGGTTTCAAAGCAGTGTCTTCTGCTTACCCCAAGATATCGACCTTTGAATTAAATACACGTCCCACATAGTTGGGACAGCAAGGAAGGCTTTACAATTACATTTGCAATTACATCTAAAATCAACGTCTGGACTGACATCTTCAACCTGTCACTTGCCCAAGCAGTTGTCCCCACGTGCCTTAAAACCACCTCCATCGTGCCAGTGCCA
Source organism: Amblyraja radiata (assembly GCF_010909765.2). Lineage (NCBI taxonomy): Eukaryota > Metazoa > Chordata > Chondrichthyes > Rajiformes > Rajidae > Amblyraja > Amblyraja radiata. Next base: position 14,524,377 of record NC_045989.1, on the reverse strand, counting down.
AAACACTCCACTGCGGCAAGCCTCAACGACTTCCGCCCAGTTGCACTTACCCCCATCATCACCAAGTGCTTCGAGAGGCTGGTCCTGGCACACCTCAAAAGCTGCCTACCCCCCACACTGGATCCCTATCAGTTTGCCTACCGCAAGACCAGGAGTACGGAGGATGCCATCTCAACGGCACTTCACTCCGCCCTCTCCCACCTCGACAACAGAGACACTTACGTAAGAATGCTGTTCATCGATTACAGCTCAGCATTCAACACCATTATACCATCAAAACTGATCACCAAACTCGGTAACCTGGGCATTGACCCCTCCCTCTGCAACTGGATACTGGACTTTCTAACCAACAGACCCCAGTCTGTTAGGTTAGACAAGCACACCTCTTCAACCCTCACCCTGAACACCGGCGTTCCACAGGGCTGTGTGCTGAGCCCCCTCCTCTACTCCCTCTTCACCTATGACTGCACACCTGTACATGGTACTAACACCATCATCAAGTATGCAGATGATACAACGGTGATTGGCCTCATCAGCAACAATGATGAGTCGGCCTACAGGGAGGAGGTCCAGCATTTAGCAGCATGGTGCGCTGACAACAACCTGGCCCTTAACTCCAAGAAGACCAAGGAGCTCATTGTAGACTTCAGGAAGTCCAGGGGCGGCACACACACCCCCATCCACATTAACGGGACGGAGGTGGAACGTGTTTCTAGCTTCAGGTTCCTGGGAGTCAACATCTCCGATGACCTCTCTTGGACCCACAATACCTCAACTCTGATCAAGAAGGCTCACCAGCGTCTCTTCTTCCTGAGGAGACTGAAGAAGGTCCATCTGTCTCCTCAGATCCTGGTGAACTTCTACCGCTGCACCATCGAGAGCATCCTTACCAACTGCATCACAGTATGGTATGGCAACTGCTCTGCCTCCGACCGGAAGGCATTGCAGAGGGTGGTGAAAATTGCCCAACGCATCACCGGTTCCTCGCTCCCCTCCATTGAGTCTGTCCAAAGCAAGCGTTGTCTGCGGAGGGCGCTCAGCATCGCCAAGGACTGCTCTCACCCCAACCATGGACTGTTTACCCTCCTACCATCCGGGAGGCGCTACAGGTCTCTCCGTTGCCGAACCAGCAGGTCCAGGAACAGCTTCTTCCCGGCGGCTGTCACTCTACTCAACAACGTACCTCGGTGACTGCCAATCGCCCCCCCCCCCCCCCCCCCCGGACACTTATTATTATTTATTCAAATCATTTGCTATGTCGCTCTTCCAGGGAGATGCTAAATGCATTTCGTTGTCTCTGTACTGTACACTGACAATGACAATTAAAATTGAATCTGAATCTGAATCTGAATCTGAACACCCCAGGTATTAAAGGAAAGAGCTGACAATTCATGTCCTCTGTTGGAATAGAAAGTTAGAAAAATAGGTGCAGGAGTAGGCCATTCGGCCCTTCAAGCCAGCACCGCCATTCAATATGATCATGGCTGATCATCTAAATTCAGTACCCCGTTATTGCTTTTTCCCCATATCCATTGATTCCTTTAGCCCCAAATGTGTGCATGAGTGAGGACTGAAATCTCCTCCTCCCAAAATGCAATGGTTTCACCAATTAGAGTCATAGAGTCATGCAGCATGGAAACAGGCCCTTCAGCCTGTGTCGACCAAGATGTTACTTCAGCTGGTCCCATTTGCCTATGATTGACCAAAATCCCTTTAAACCTTTCTTATCCACGTACTAGACCAAATGTTTTTTTAAACATTGCAATTATATCTGTCTCTACAGCTTCCTCGAGCAGCTCCTTCCATGTACAAACCAACCTCCATGTGAAAACATGCCCCTCAGGTTCCTTTTAAACCCTTCTCCTCTTACCTTAAACCTATGCCATCTTTTTCTGGACTCCCCCACCCTGGAAAAAGACTGTGACTGTTCATCTTATCAATGTCCTTCTGGTAATTTGTGCTCGGACTCTGGATTATTGGAAACTATGCAAACAACTTGGTGTGTTCAGGAAAAGTTGAGAAAGTAAAAGGAGCAAGGTACAGTGTGCATTTCCACTGGTTAGCAAAGTGGAGGACAGGTTAAACCCAAAACAACTCAGTCCTCCTGCATAATTCCTGGTGTCAAAGTAGAATATTTATCTTTGCTATTTCAAACTAATACCACAGATGTCAGGGAAAGGCATTATTAAAAAAATCAAGTTGCAAACAGCTATTGTTTTGATCTAAAGTGCAAATAAAGAAGGCGATTGGATAGAACACCGTGACAACTGCTCGAGTCTAGGGCAGCATATTTCCTAAAAGATGAATATTCCATACAATCAATGGTTCTTCTGTAGATCGTAATAACTGTACACGGTGTGCAGTTTCCAAGTGCACTTAGAACAAATAGCGAGGACCTTGACAATGAAGGTGCACCCAACACTGCTCTATGACAGGACTTATGGTTGCCGTGTTTAAGCTGTCCAATGTGGTGATAGAACAGATGGAGGAACCCTGTTCCAGAGATTCCAAAGTAAGTCATTCAGCCACCAGCAACAAGTGAGAGTTTTTTTTCATTGGATCTAGGACATCTTTAGATTTCAGCATACGTAACTGTTTATCCCAAAAAATCCCAGAGCAACGTGGTACATTAGGTGAAATAGTAGTTATGCAGCTCCTTAATCTTGCTCTGACATTCAATGAGATCATGACAGATCCAATTGTTGGTCTCAATTCCACGGTACTGCCCCATCCCTGTAACCCTTGATTCCTCTCATTTGAAATCTCTGGATTTTGAGTACACGATCAGCATGTGGTACTCAGTCACACAATGAATTCCATTCTTAATCTGTAATGTTCCCGACATAAATGCCATTAGGAGAAACACAAATGTTCAGAAAACAGCTCAAGCAGAATTTGATCCCAACCAAAGCTGAATGACAACCCTGAAGAATGCCTCATTAACTTGACGAGATCCAGCACAGCCTGCATTACACAAGCTGCTCCCTTGTGACATTGTTTGTGGCTAGTCTAAGCTCTAGAGACCTGTAATGTAGTTTACATCTAAGTTAACTCTGAATTTAATCCTTACATTTCTTAAATCAAATTACATACCTCACAATTTTAGGCTCCACAAAAATACTAGCTTTCTCAATAAAATACTTACATTTATAATGAATCAGCATACTTTCCAACTACCAACATCTTGATGATCAAATGTAAGTATACCGTGCCAAACCATTTCATGTAATTGTTCTGCGTGAACTGTTTAATTACTTATTAGAAACATTTGTTTTGATGATAACTGGTCCTCTAAATTCAGCGAACCAGTCCTCTAAAGCCCCCCCCCACAATTAATTAGTTAGAATCATAGAATGTTATTGCGCAGCGAGTGGCTAGTTGGCCCACTATAACTAAATATGCTCCGTGAATGAGTTGGCCAATTCCAGAGCCCAGATTCTTTCACAGATTCTGTGCATTAATTCCCTAATTCTACAATTAAGAAGAGAGCACTGGTGAGCTTACTAATCGCAAAGGGACTGGCAGGCCAGGGAGGAACTCTATAGCAGATGACAGAAGAATTCTCACTATAATAAAGAAACATCCCCAAACACATGTCCAACAGATCAGAAACACTCATCAGGAGTCAAGTGTGGATTTGTCAATGACCACTGTCCGCAGAAGACTTCATGAACAGAAATACAGAGGCTACACTGCAAGCCGCAAATATAGGATGGCCGGGTTACAGTTTGCCAAGAAGTACTTAAAAGAGCAACCACAGTTCTGGAAAAACGTATTGTGGACAGATGTGACGAAGATTGACATATCAGAGTGATGGCAAGAACAAAGTATGGAGGAGAGAAGAACTGCCCAAGATGCAGAGCCTACCACCTCATCTGTGAAACACGGTGGTGGGGGTGTTATGGCCTGGGCATGTATGGCTGCTGAAGGCACTGGCTCACTTATCTTCAATGATCATACAACTACTGATGGTAGTAGCATAATAAATTCTGAAGTGTATAGACACCGCCTATCTGCTCAACTTCAAACAAATGCTTCAAAACTCATTGGCCGACGGTTCATTCTGCAGCAAGACAATGATCTCAAACATACTGCTAAAGCAACAAAGGAGTTTTTCAAAGCTAAAAAATGGTCAAATTCTTTAGTGGCCAAGTCAATCACCTGATCTGAACCCAATTGAGCATGCCTTTTATACACTGAGATTAAAATCTGACAATGTGCACTTTAACCACATGTGATTTTTTAAATTTTACAAATCTCAAATTGTGAAGTACAGAGGCAAATAAATAAATTATGGGTCTTTGTCCTAAACATTATGGAAGGCACTGTAACTACCCTGTTTCTGTATTCAATGGCTCTTTTTCCACAGCTAAGTATCCTGTTTAACCCATCTCATCTGCTAACCCCGAATGAGCTACCCACAGTCCCTCTCCTCCTTCATTCACTGGAAAGATTTCTTTAGACTGTACAACCTTTCTGTTGCTTCTGCCAAGGACCATCACCGTACAGTTGCCGACATCCATCAGAGGACTGTAAATGTTGCATTCCTATTCAAAGAAGGGAAGAGGTATAAAACTGGTGATGGTATGCTAACTTGTCTTACACCTGCGATGGTAAAGTTACCAGAGGCCATTATTGAGTATTCATTTAATCACATTGGAGAAATGCGGTTGAAATAAAGAACAATCAGAACATATTTGTAAGCTTGAGGACTAGCACCTCAAGTTCCATCTCGGTACGTTGCAGCCTTCTGGACTGGATATCCTTTTCTTCAGTGTTTTATCATTTTATAGCTTTCTCTGCAGCCTCCCTGCAGCACATGAGTTTGAGTCCGTGTCAGTACATTGTGCAGAAATAAGGTAGTGCTAGATAATTACTGGCCACCCATTATGGACATTGAAAAGCTTGTGATAAGGGAGACACAGGAAACTATGAAGAGTATCTATGGAAGCACTGGACTCTATTCTGCAAAGTTTTATATCTTTGAACACAGCCACAGACGATGCAACACAAGGAAATGAAATAAGCTGTTTTGGGGCAGACTAAAATAGCCAAGTTGAAAATTATGCAATCTTTCCAGCTCCATTTTAGCCAATCCTGTATCTATGCTAATAATTTTACACCCAACATCACGAGCTTTTACTTGTGCAACATCCTTCCTGCACCTTCCCGAAACTCAACTACATCGCAATTATTAGTTCCTTATATCCACCTTAGTCAGAATATACTCAAAGAGGTCCAATGAAATAGTCAAACAAGATATTTCCTTTCTGAAATCATGTGGACCTTGCTTGATTACATATTGCTTTTCTAAGTGACTACTGATACTTAATAATGGATTCTAGTAGTATCCCAATGGAAAATGTCAAACAAATTTCTGTCTCGCTTTTCAGGAAAAGGGTGTCACATTTTCCAATTTGCTGAGATCTTTCCAGAATCTAGAGAATTAAGATGTAAGATCACATCCACCACAGCCGCTGTCTTTACAGATATCTGCCTTTATACATTTGCAATTATCATTAGTTAAGTCTTAGAGATTAGTTTCATACTTCAAATTATCACTCTCAAACTGGATATGACATTTAGAATTTGCATAATTGTGTTATTTCTCCTTACTCCATGTCTTGGCAACAATGTTTTGCACTTATACCATCCAAAATCCCAAAGACCCGAGTCAGGCTATTTTTAAATTATCAGATATTGTCATGTATCAAGCTATTCCTCTAAATATTGTCCTATTCTGACCAATTCTCGGAAAGAAGCTACATGGCTGGTCCCAAGTAACCATTGTTCTGGCAGTCCATTTTATCTAAACTTAAGGTTTACATGTCCAGAAAATGATTCTGCTTGAAAACTATGCAGAAATAGAACATCAATGAACTAAAATTATCAACTAGCTAAATATGATCTAACAGGTAAAAATGGGGACATGGGGACACCAGTCTTTGTGTACCTTCAGCATTGCCTTAAAAGTCATAGTAAAGTAGAGAACCCATAGGCAGAGTGAGAGAGAGTGAGAGAGGTCTGGTTTAAGTCACTTCTCCATACTCCTCAAGCACCATGACCCAACATGATTGCACAGGACAAAATATAGAACTCATAACATAGTCTTACTTTGAGGAAGACCTTTCATGACACCTGGCCAACATACCCCAGCTGCTAAATAGCAGGAAAGCTATCTAAACATCTTCAAACAGTCCCTCCCTGCCCTGATGACACAGATTCCCCTGAAACACTAATAAAACATTGAAGATGAATGCAGTTTGGTTAGTTTAATAGCACATGCATAGCACTTGCAGCAGAGAGCAAAACAAATGAGTTAATTAACTGAAGATAAAATACTATCCTTTAGACGGCCATGGGGAGTCAAAAATACAAGGTGGGGGACGACGACAAGAATATTCCCCCCACTTCTCGAATTCTTAATTTGGGTGACTACTTATTAATTCAATCTTAGTGTTCTTTAAAACAGCAGCTCTACCCACTTCACCCCACTCACCAAAATCCCTAGTTAAGTCACCTGTAGATTTTAGACTTAGCTGAAATGTGTTCTTTGCTCCTTACTCCATGATTTAGCAACATCTTTTGCATTTATACCATCCAAGATTCCTAAGGCTCGAGTCAGACTCTTTTTAAAGTAGGTCAGAGGAGTCAGAGGGCAAAAATACAAAGGAGTCACTCACTTAAGCACCAGCTCACTCCTGCACTGTTAACTCCCGAATGTTCCAAGTCTGTGCTTTCACCCGTCAATCACAGTGCCCTCCATAATGTTTGGGACAAAGACCCATCATTTATTTATGTAACCCATCATTACATAGTTTCCCCCCCCCCCCCCTCTCCCCCATTTCAGGGCATCATAATGTTTGGGACACAGCAATGTCATGTAAATGAAAGTAGTCATGTTTAGTATTTTGTTGCATATCCTTTGCATGCAATGACTGCTTGAAATCTGTGATTCATGGACATCACCAGTTGCTGGGTGTCTTCTCTAGTGATGCTATGCCAGGCCTGTATTGCAGCAATCTTTAGCTTATGCTTAAGAAAGAACTGCAGATGCTGGAAAATCAAAGGTAGACAAAAATGTTGGAGAAACTCAGCGGGTGAGGCTGCATCTATGGAGCGAAGGAATAGGTGACGGACCTGAAACGTCACGTATTCCTTCGCTCCATAGATGCTGCCTCACCCGCTGAGTTTCTCCAGCATTTTTGTCTACCTTTAGCTTATGCTTGTTTTGGGAACTAGTCCCCTTCAGTTTTCTCTTCAGCATATAAAAGTCATGCTCAATTGGGTTCAGATCGAGTGATTGACTTGGTCACTCAAGAATTGACCACTTTTTGGCTTTGAAAAACTCCTTTGTTGCTTTCGCAGTATGTTTGAGATCATTGTCTTGCTGTAGAATGAACCGCCGGTCAATGAGTTTTGAGGCACTTGCTTGAACTTGAACAGATGGGATGTGTCTAGACTTCAGATTTCATTATGCTACTACCTTCAGCAGTTGTATCATCAATGAAGATAAGTGAGCCAGTACCTTCAGCAGGCATACATGCCCAGGCCATAACGCCCACACCACCGTGTTTCACAGATGACGTGGTATGCTTTGGATCTTGGGCATTTCCTTCTCTCCTCCATACATTGCTCTTGCTATCATTCTGATATAGATTGCATTCAAAAAGTATTCGGACCCCTTCACTTTTTCCACATTTTGTTACGTTACAGCCTTATTTTAAAATGGTTTAAATTCTTTTTTTTAATCATTAATCTACACACAATACCCCAGAATGAAGAAGCGAAAATAAATTTTTGCTAAGTAATTAAAAATAATAACTGAAATATCACATTTACATAAGTATTCAGACCCTTTGCGATGACATTCAAAATTGAGCTTAGGTTCATCCTGTTTCCATTGATTATCCTCGAGATGTTTCTACAACTTGATTGGAGTCCACCAGTGGTAAATTAAATTGATTGGACATGATTTGGAAAGGCACACATCCACCTGTCTATATAAGGTCCCACAGTTGGCAGTGTATGTCAGAGCAAAAACCAAGCCATGGAGACGAAGGAATTGCCTGTAGATTCGAGACAGGATTGTGTCGTGACACAGATCTGGGGAAGGGTATAGAACCATTTCTACAGTATTGCAGGTCCCGAAGAGCACAGTGGCCTCCGTCATTCTTAAATGGAAGAACTTTGGAACCACCAGGACTCTTCATAGAGCTGGCCGCCCGGCCAAACTGAGCAATCGGGGGTGAAGGGCCTTGGTCACGGAGGTGACCAACAACCCGATGGTCACTCTGACAGAGCTCCAGAGTTCCTCTGTGGAGATGGGAGAACCTTCCAGAAGGACAACTATATCTGCAGCACTCCACCAATCAGGCATTTATGGTGGAGTGGCCAGACGGAAGCCATAAAACAATTTCTGCAGCGTTGCAGGTCCCAAAGAGCACAGTGGCCTCCATCATTCTTAAATGGAAGAAATTACCCAAATACAGGTGTGCCAAGCTTGTATTTTCATACCCAAGAAGACTTGAGGCTGTAATCGCTGCCAAAGGTGCCTCAACAAAGTACTGAGTAAATGGTCTGAATACTTATGTACATGTGATATTTCAGTTATTTATTTTAAATTACTTTGCAAAAATGTCTAAACACCTGTGTTCGCTCCTTCATTCTGGAGTATTCTGTGTAGATTGACGATTAAAAAAAAAGAATTTAATCCATTTTAGAATACGGCTGTAATGTAACAAAATGTGGAAAAAGTGAAGGGGTCTGAATACTTTCTGAATGCATTGTAAGTTGATCTTCATCTCGTCTGTCCACAAGACCTTTTTCCAGATCTGTGGTTGCTCTTTTAAGTACTTCTTGGCAAACTTCTTGGCATTCCGGCCATCCTATTTTTCCGGCTAACCAGTGGTTTGCATCTTGCAGTTTAGCCTCTGTATTTCTGTTCATGAAGTCTTCTGTGGACAGTGGTCATTGACAAATCCACACCTGACTCCTGAAGTGTGTTTCTGATCTGTCTGACAGGTGTTTCGGCGCTTTTCTGCATTATAGAGAGAATTATTCTGTCATCAGCTGTGGGGATCTTCCTTGGCCTGCCAGTCCCTTTGCGATTAGTAAGCTCACCAGTGCTCTCTTTGTTCCAAACAGTTGATTTTGGTAAGCCTAAGATTTGGCTGATGTCTCTAACAGTTTTATTCTTGTTTCTCACTCTCATAATGGTTTCTTTGACTTTCATTGGCACAACTTTGGTCCTCATGTTGATAAAAGGAACAAAAGTTTCCAAAGGTGATGGAAAGGCTGGAGGAAAGACTAGGCGCTGAGAGCACTCTTATGGAGGCAATTAAACACACCTGAGCAATTACAAACACCTGTGAAGACATGTTCCAAACATTATGGTGCCCTGAATTGTTTGCAGATTGTCACCATGTTGTGGTGGAGAAGCTTGTGTGGTCCTGAGAGCGATGCTGTCTGGAACTATGCTCCTGGTAGGGTTACCCGTGGCAGTAAGGTTGAGGTCTCTAACAAAGAGCAATGTGTCCCATGTGAAGTCATGTGTCCCAAACATTATGGTGCCCTGAAATGGTGGGGACTATGTATAAACACTGCTGTAATTTCTACATGGTGAAACCAATATGTATAAAAATGACCTTCAATAAAATCTGACAATGTGCACTTTAACCACATGTGATTTTTTCCTATTGCAAAGATCCAGTGATTGGGGTTCTTCCAGAAGCAAATAATGCAAATAGCCATGCCACAGATTCAGTGCTAACTAATGCCTCAGTCATGATTATCCCCCCCAATCTCCTCCAACCCCCTGCCCACAACCCCGCCAGAAATTAATGATTCCTTGTATGCTTACCTCGATCTCTGTGCTATCAATGTGATTTTCAATTATCTCCACACAACGCCTCTTTATCAATGGTTCTTCAGTGATCACAGTCTCCTCAGCAATGTCAGTGGCTGGAACAGTCAAAACTAGGAGATGGAGATAGATTCAACAGAACATGTCAAGTCAAGTTTATTTGTCACATGCACATACAAGATGTGCAGTGAAATGAAAGTGGCAATGCCTGCGGATTGTGCAAAAACTACACAACAGAATAGAAACATAGAAAATAGGTGCAGGAGTAGGCCATTCGGCCTTTCGAGCCTGCACCGCCATTCAATATGATCATGGCTGATCATCCAACTCAGTATCCTGTACCTGCTTTCTCTCCATACCCCCTTTAGCCACAAGGGCCACATCTAACTCCCTCTTAAACATAGTTAATGAACTGGCCTCAACTGCATTCTGTGGCAGAGAATTCCAGAGATTCACCACTCTCTGTGTAAAAAATGTTTTTCTCATCTCAGTCCTAAAAGATTTCCCCTTTATCCTTAAACTGTGACCCCTTGTTCTGGACTTCCCCAACATCGGGAACAGAACATAATAGAACAGAATCATTATTTACATGTTAGAAAAAAAACTCTTCAAAAAACAAATTCTATTAATTGTTACGCTTGATTTTAATGCTGAAAATGAAGCTGAAATGTATTTGATTATTTTAAGCATTTAATGTGCAAGGTGATTATATCTCTACAAATTCTTTGAAATAAAAATATTCGTTTTATTTTTACTGTCACCAAGTGCATCCAAAGCAGATACAACCTTAATTAATTTAGTAAATGTGTGTTGCACCTGCTCAATTACCCTGGTGTATTAAGCTTTGCAATAGTTATCTTACATCAATAGTTAAAGAGGGAATACCAGGAAGCAGGGAATGAGTATTTGCTCACATTGTATGTTATCAATTAATTACACTTTACCTTGCCGTCCATCCTGCATTGTCACAATGATTGGTTGATTCATGCTGTCACTGGCTGCCTGCAAGCTGCTCAACTGAATATCATCAGTAACTATGGTAATCACTTGCTGACCTCCACTGCTGACAACTTGTTGTATGGCACTATCCACAGAGTCTGCTGTTACTACTTCCTCTGTAGCAATTGCTGAAAGGAAAAAAAAAACATTTCTCTTATAATCCTGAATTCTGAAAGTCGACATTTTCCACTTTAGATATCATTTTGAACTAAACACTCATTTTGATTAAATGCTAAGAAGCACCCACTGGGAAGCAGGAAGAGAAGGAAGGATTAACTGGACATACGGTATATACGAACAAAGATGTTCAAATAAAATTGCAACAAAGAATCACCAAGCCCAACATTGCCAACCACATCAGGGGCTACCTAAGTAAATATACCCTTCCCCCCACCACACTAATTCCAGGAGGGCACTAGTTCAGGCAACTAATTCTCAATGCAGATCCCAGCTACCCTCCAGCCAATCTCACCCCACTGCCAACAGGCAGGTGCATCAAGTTATCATCATTTTGACTGAAACCAAGAGGCGCATGGTAAGCCCTTCACTGTCTTGAACGATAATTTGCACTTCAATTGTCACAGGCAGCCTTTCCTGTGAAGGATAAGCAACTTACTGTATTGGTACCCATGAACATAGAAACAAAACAGTCTTAGACTCATAGAACTCTACAGCACGAAACAGTCCCTTCGGCTCAACTTGTCCACTGCGACCAAGTTGCCGAGCAGAGCTAGTCCCACTTGCCTGTGCGTAGTCTATATTCCCCAAACCGTTTCTATCCATATGCACAAAAGTACCCAGTTATCCAGTTTCAAAAATCCTAGTATTTGACTGCTTCAGTATAACAAAATTATATTATTTTCATCTCACAGCATTCACAATCACCACCATATTCCTACCCACTAAACCATGCCAGGGTTTCATTTGATTACTGATACAAATATATTCCGATGTGCCTGGGGATTTCAATGTTTAATTGAATGCTTATGGTTGAAGATGGTATGAACCCAGGGAGCTAGTAACTTTAAGGAGAGTTTTACAGTTACACAAAAGTTCTGGTTAAGTTTCACCACAGTTTACCTTGGTTGGTCATTTTTACCCTTTTAAGATGACCAAATATATTGCAAAATGTTCAAATGCAAACTCCAGAGAGAAAGATAATTAAAACATTGAGAATTTTAACAGAATTAATGGAATTATATTATTTTACATCACATTGGATGTTGTGCCTGGAGATGAAGAATATTGTGCCTGGAGATGAATAATATTTTCTATAACTCTATCTATAATATACTTCAACACCACACATGCTGCTGTAGATTAGCAAACATGGGTTCGATCTGATAATCTACCAAGGCTAGACACAAAAAACTGGAGTAAAACTCAGCAGGACAGGCAGCATCTCTGGAGAGAAGGAATGAGTGACATTTCGGGTCGAGACCCTTCTTCAGACTCAATCTACCCAGGCTACTGAAGAAAGTACCAAATAAGGCAAACATGCTTATAAAGTGTTATATTCCTGCCTTTCAAAGTATTTCATTCTTGATGAGAATATAACATATCATTCAATGCACATCCACAAAGAAGGTAATTGATATAATATGGAAACCATAACAATTGGTGAATAAACAATCTTCTCTTTTCTTATGAAAGGCCTCAGACCTGAAATAATAATTTTCACTTTCCACAGATGCTGCTTGACCCACTATCTATTTCTAGCACTTTGGTTTATTTCAGATTTCCAGCATCTGCAGTGTTTTTGATTTTCAATCTTCTCTCTTCCATGCATACTATTAGTTATAGTTCTCACACACACCCAGAACATTGAGCATTACAAATAGAGTTGTGTCATTGACATTTATCACAATACCAATTAGATAGATATTTGGTACTTAATAAAGACATAGAAATAGTGCCAAATCTTCTCAGATGGCAAAGAAAGTAAATACACTGATGTGATCACTGAATCAGTGTGACCAGGTTACGTTTCAGATGATAGTGATGCTTAGGAACTTGAAGCCGTTGACCATTTCCACAGGCATCCATTGATGAGGACAGGATTGTGTTCACCCCTTCGCATCCTTAGGCCATAAACCAACTCTTCAGTTTTGCTAATATTGAGGTCAAAGTTATGGTTTTGAATCACAACACAGGCAAATGGGGTTAGCGTAGATAGGTATCACAGGTGGCATGGTTGAGGTGGGCCATAGTCCATTTTGTGTGCTGTAGAAACAGTTGTTTAGGAATCTACGATTCATTTCTTATAATAGTTGCAACAATGGAAGTTAGTATTAGCTGAGATTAGCCTAACGTATAGGACAGAAATGATGTTGGAATGGTGGTTTATAGAACGTTAACAGAGACAGCGCAAACATACAAGATTTTGCTGCTTTGTGAAAGCTGAGGTACCTTCTCAAAGAAAATATATTGTTTACCATCAGCAAACCTTGATTGTGGAAGCAATTACATCCTTAACTTCTTAAGAAATATTCATCAGAAGTGAAGGAAAGGATTGATGAAGGAAATATGAAGGAGATAGCATTATGGGCATTACAGCACAAATACCGTACATGTAACCGTGCCTTTGTAAAACCTCTCTGCATTGTTGAAGTGAGAACTATTGAGCATTTCTTATATTAAAAAATAAAATCTAATTAAAATTGAAATTGCAGAAGAGTTCATTTTGCTGGTGAAATGTTTTGCTTGTGTCTTTGCAGGCTACATAGCACTTTTCACAAAACATTTTCACTTTTGACAAATCTCATATTTTTTATGTAGGCCATACATCTTAAAGAATGAGCAGCAGTTGCTTTCTAACCTGGTGCTTCAGATGTATGTGACAATGGTGCCGATGCTTCTGCCAAGGCAGCTAGTGTAGCCAACACCGATGTAGAGGAATTCCCAAACTGTCCCGAGTCTAAAATTAAAAGAGCAAGTGTTTAACTTCTCAGGTAACAAGTTGCAAGAGTTCTACAATCTAAAGTACTAAAAGAGAATCATTTTAAAAAAGCTGTGATATATTTAAATAAAGGTAAATAAGTTAGCACAGAGTGGTTGATATCTGGAACACTGCAGAGGAGGTGGTGAAATTAGATATGATGACGATGTTTCAGAGGATATTACAGATATAGTTAAGTGGGCACGGTAAAGGAGGAAACAGGCCTGAAGTGGGCAAATGGGTCAGCGTGGACATGGTGGGCTGAAGGGTCGTTTTCTGTGCTGTACGATATGATACTACAATATATTTAAATTTTAATTGAAAAATCAATAAAACTGCAGATGATGGACATCTGAAATAAAACAGAAAGTGCTGATACCATCAGGTCAGACAGCTACTGTGGAAAGAGGACAAGAGTGAATGCTTCAGCTTAATTCTTTCGTCTGTATGGTCATCGACCTGATATGTTAAACCAGTTTAAATCATTCTGAACTGCAAGACCACTTCATAAATATACTTGATCATCATGTTATTGCAATTAATATCCAGAGGTACAATGTGAAAAGGAGGACCATCTGTGCAAATTTTTATTTTTTTTAAATCACACAGGAGAAACATGGTCTTGCTGACCTCATGGGAAAGGACGTGAATTCAGGGAACATGCTGGATGCAAACATCAAACCTTATGAAGTGACGTATTGGGCATCTGGCTAGAGTAACACTCGCTGTTCACTCTCAATATGCTGCATTACAATTTGGGAATTAAAAAATAAACTATGTGAAACAGATGGATAATATTGCTGGTGAGCAAAAAGGAACTCATAAGTTGCAGTGTTTCAGGGAACACGTCTCAGCAGGGTAAATGAGCAGATTTATGATTCTTTATTATCAAGGTACAGTGACATTCTTTTTTGCATACAGTTCAGTAAGATTATTGACATACATAGGTACAATCCCTGATTAAGTACAGAATGTACAAAAACAACCCACTGAATATGAATGACAATCAGGAGAGTTGTTCAGAATTACTGCAAGTACAGAAACTATAGTAAGTGACATCATCAATCCAGCATTTTGCCTTTATAATTAGCAATGCTTATGAGGGACAGGCAGCCCTTCAAAAAAATGTTCAGAAGAGATAAGGGCCTGTCCCACTAGGAGATTTTTTAGGCGACTGCCGGCGAATACGATAATGGAATTCACCGAAGTCAGCACCGGCGACAACCTATGTCACCTGACGACAACCTACGCCATCCTGGCGACAACCTACGACAGCACCTACGTCAGGAGAAGACAAGCTACGACAAGCCCACGGTCGGCGAAAAGTTTTTAACATTTCAAAATCCAGCGGCGACCAGAAAAACTCTACGACTCTTTGGGCGACTGAGGAGACTACTCACGACCATGAGTCCCCGGCGACCATGTGGCGATAGCCTAGTTGCCGGCAGTCGCCTAAAGAATCGCCTAAGTGGGACAGGCCCTATAGGAAATTCTAGGATTCAGATCCAATGATGATAACAGCATGAGATGCGACTTGGTAGAGAACCTGCAGATGGCAGTGCCCACCTGCACATGCTATACTTGCCTTCTAATGAAGAGAAATTTCTTGACTTAGTAATGGTAAATTTTTGAATTCTCTAACACGGTGGGATGTGGAATCACAAGTTGCCCATTACATAAGTCGAGGGGTGCCTGTACTCTGTCCTACTGTGCACCAACCCCATAAATTACTTTCTTTCCCAAACCGCATCTACTTTCTGGTCACCCGAATTTAAGTTATGTCTCTTTATTGTGTTGAGATCATTATTGATTAACTTGCTGTACATGAGAATAATATCAGTCCTACTCGTTAAAACATTTTAAACCTATAATCAATAGAGGTTGAATTGTAAAGTTCACATATTCTGTAATCAGTTGCACTCACTGACACATTGAGAAAAAGTAAGCAGAGCAGTGCACATTTATGTCACTTGCATTGCTTGAAATCAGACTCCTCTACTTGTTCTCAGCCTCCACTACTAGGTAAAGCCCCTTCTCCACTTTTCCTCTAATAAGTTATCTGCATTAGATACAAGAGAACAAGGATAACAGGAAGAGGAGTGATTTCACATCAATGGGAAACCAAGTAATTGCCAACATACCTGATGCCTTTGATGTAGTAACCAAGCCAGTTAAATTGACCACTCCTCCCGGACCAATAATGAATTGTGGTGCAGCACTGTGAACTGTGATTGTATCAGAGCAATCTGCGTTTGTGTTGATCTGGTTCTCCATTGCCCTCTGTAGAATAAGATAGAACACATAAAACATTGGGCATTCCTTAATTAAGCTTCATATTGTTAGAAGGGATCTATCCTTAATAAATAAACTGTTATTAAACTATTCAGTCCAACCTTTGTTGGATTAGACGCCATTAAAAGCAACGCAAGAAATTGCTGAGAGTTGTCCACTCCACCATACAAACCAGCCACCCCCATCAACTCCATCTACACTTCACTTCTCTGCCATGGGAAAGCAGCACATGATCAAGGACCATTTACACCATGATCATTCCTTCTTCTACCAATGGGCAGAAGATACAACAGGTTAAAAGCACATACTACCAGATTTAGGTACACCTCCTTCCTCCAGAACAGACCCCTCAGAAGCTGTGTGTAGTCCTGATCTCCCAACTTACCTTGATGCACTTTTATTTAGTCTGCATTTTCTCTGTAACTGTATCGCTAAAACACTATATTCTGCGCTCTGGTACTTTTCTCTTTGCACTAACTGTTGTACTTGTGTCTGGCTTGATTGTATTTGTATATAGCATAAATTGATTAAATAACAAGAAAACAAATGTTTTCACTGTACCTTGGTACAGGTGACACAAATAAACTAAAACCAACACCAATAGCTGGAATGGCAGATAAACTGGTACACTTATTAACAGTGACTCCTGGGTATTTCATATAAAGGCTAGTCAGTAATTCTATGGTGGGCAGGAATGTAAAGATACAAATGTATTTTTGCTTCAAAAGGAACAATTAAAAGCTACATATGCAGAGTTGCACACAGTCTAAGATCTCACCACAGAACAACACATTTTTAGATTCTATAAAAATGAGCAACCAGTTGAACACAAATGATAGCTCATAGACACACACAAAAAGCTGGGGTAACTCAGCCGGACAGGCAGCATCTCTGGAGAAAAGGAATGGGTGATGTTTCAGGTCAGTGACCCTCCTTCCGACTAGTTAGGGAAAAGGGAAACGAGAGATATAGACAATGATGTAGACAAAGGCAATGAATGAAAGATATGCAAAAGGGTAACCCGAAACATCACCCATTGCTTCTCTCTACAGATGCTGCCTGGCCCAGTGAGTTACTCCAGCTTTTTGTGTCTATCTTTAGTTTAAACCAGCATCTTCAGTTCCTTCCTACACAAATGATAGCTCATTGTACCCATTAATAGTAAATACTTTATTTACAAAGTTATTTTTCATAATGCACCATAAGTTTTCTAGTGTATGCAGTCCAACAAACACCTTCCGAGTGTTTCCTAACCAGAAGCCTTGGATGAACCATGAGATACGCATTTTTCTGAAGTCCAGATCCCGGGCATTCAGGTCTGGCGATGCAGAGGTTTATAAGAAGTCCAGATACGACTTTGGTAAGGCCATCAAAAAGGCCAAAAGGGACTTCTGCTCTAAGCTGGAGGATGAGACGGATGTTCGGCAACTGTGGCAAGCTTGAATACCATCATCCCCTACAATGCGAAATCAGGAGGCGGCTCAATCGACAGTGAAGCATCACTTCCTGATGAGCTCAATGCGTTCTACGCACGGTTCGATAGGGAGAACACTGATGTACCTTCCCGCGCCCCTTTTCGCCCTGACGGTGTTAGTCATAGTCACAGAGGCCGATGTCAGAAGATCCTTCAGGGGGATGAACCCTTGGAAAGCGCCTGGACCTGATGGTATACCCGGTTGAGTTCTCAAGACCTGTGCAGACCAACTGGCGGGAGTTTTTGCAGACATTTTCAACCTCTCACTTCTGAGGTCTGAGTTTTTTCACCTGCTTTAAGAGGGCATCAACAGTACCGGTGCCCAAGAAGAGTAAGGTGACGTGTCTCAATGACTATCGACCAGTGGCACTAACGTCTGTGGTGATGAAGTGCTTTGAGAGGTTGGTTATGGTGCACATCAACTCCTACCTCGACAAGAACCTCGACCAACTAGTTTGCATACCGCCACAACAGGTAGATGCAATTTCACTGGCTCTCCACTCCGCACTGGACCACTTGGACAATAAAAACACCTACGTCAGGCTGTTGTTTATAGACTACAGCTTGGCGTTTAATACCATCATCTCTTCCAAGCTGGTTACCAAGCTCACGGAACTGGGCCTCTGCGCATCCCTCTGCAATTAGATCCTCGACTTCCTCATCAACAGACCAGTCTGTTCGAATTAGAGGAACCACTCATCCTCAGTAACAATTAGTACGAGAGTACCTCAAGGCTGCGTGCTCAGCCACCTGCTTTACTCACTCTATACTCATGACTGCATAGCCGGTCATAGTGCGAACTCCATCATCAAGTTGGAAGAATCACAGATGGGGCCGAGTCAGAGTATAGAAGTGAGATTGACCGACTGACCAAATGGTGCCAGCACAACAACCTAGCTCTCAACATCAGTAAGACCAAGGAACTGATTGTGGACTTTGGTAGGGGAAGGATGAGGACCACAATCCTGTTTATATCAACGGGACGATGGTGGAGAGGGTCCATAACTTCAAATTCCTGGGTGTGCATACATCAGAAGATCTTTCCTGGACCCAGCATACCGATGAAGTTATAAAGAAGGCACATCAGCAACTCTACTTCCTGAGATGATTACGGAGATTCGGCTAAACATCTACAGGTGCATGGTAGAGAGCATACTGACAGGTTGCATCGTGGCCTGATTCGGCAACTTGAACGTCCAGGAGTGTAAAAGACTACAAAAAGTTGTGGCCACTGCCCAGTCCATCACTGGCATTGACCTCCCCACCGTCGAAGGGATCTATCGTAGTCGCTGCCTCAAAAAGACAGCCAAAATCATCAAGGACCCACACCATCCTGGCCACACACTTATCTCACCACTGCCATCAGGAAGAAGGTACAGGAGCCTGAAGATTATAACGTCCAGGTTCTGGAAGTTTCTTCCCCACAGCCATCAGGCTATTAAACACAATAGAACTGCAAAAGACTATATTATTATTTGTTATTTGCACTATATTTGTTACTTATTGAACTTTTTCTTTTTTTCCCCCGTTATATACAATGTTTACATATTCACATATTCTGTTGTGCTGTAGCAAGTAAAAACTTCATTGTCCCGTCTGGGACATATGACAATAAAATACTCTTGACTCTTAAGGAGTTCACTTCTGTGGCTTGTAAACATGATTTACCTTTCATAAAACTATGTTGACAGTTTAATTACATTATGCTTCACAAGGCGACGAGTCATTTCTTTCTTGATTATAGACTCCAGCATTTTGCCAATAGAAATTAGGTGAAAAGACCAATCGTTCTTTATTTTTATATTCCTCCCTTCCTAGACAAAGTAAACACATTTGTAGTTTTCTTGTCTGCTGGTATCTCACGAGAACTCAACGCGATTTGAAAAACTTCAAGCAAAGGCTCCAGTATTTCTACAACCACATCTTTAAAAGGGTTAGAGAATAGCACAGCAATTGGGGAAATTCTATGCATACGTTTGGCTTCCATAACCATAGATGGATATTGTTGCCCATGATTACTTCATGTAAAATTCCCTGTGAAAAGTATTTCAACATAAGCATGTCAGAATGCATGAGAGAATAATCCACTTTCTGAAGGGGAAGTGGCAAATAGAAATTGTTCATTAACTACCAAAGCCAAAAACTTCTGGCAGGTTCCTTTCAATTACTTTTGCAATTTTATTTCTCTGCAATTAACCATTAATTTGCTACAGTTCCCCTGTATAATGTGATGCTTATGTCTATAATCCATCTTAATCGTAATCTGGAGCCTCGATTGTATTAAATCAATTACCTGAAGCATTAACATTAATTCTTCATCGCCATTATCCACTGCAACATCAAAAGCTGTTTTGCAGAATTTACTTGGTGTGTGAACATCAGCTCCATATTTTATCAAGAGTTCAACCACGTCTTGGTGACCGTGCTCCACAGCCCAGTGAAGTGCTGTCATCTTAAGCATATCCTTTGCGTTTATGTCAGCTCCATTCTGTCAAAAGTAAAGAGAATGTGTAGGTGGCATTATCACTTTTATTAAATTAATTATCTGATATTATAAACATTATCCACAGGGATATCGAAGGCTATTTTGCAAACATTGTAATAAAATATGAACAGAGGGAAAGTAAGGGAATGCATTTTAAAAGAAAATTATTCTGATGTTCATACAAATCCTCTGAGCACAAGAACATTACTATGTCTGAAATAGAGTGCTGATATGTTTTGATTTAAATCAACATTAGACTTTAACATTCCTCTTTTAATTTGCAATAGTTTTATGGATCAGAAGGAGGTATAGAGGGATATGGGCCAAATGTGCAGGCATGAGACAGGAAAAAAGAGGAAGAGAGATGGGGATCTAGGGGTTCCAAGGCCGCCCCCTTTATGCAGAACATTTTTGATAATTATGCCTTGAAATGACAGTTTTCTTGCCTGTTTACCCTTTAGACTTTATTTTTTAAATTGTACCTTAAAATAACACATTTTCCTTGCTTGTCACTTCTTAATTTACACAGAAAATGTGTGATAATCATACCTTAAAATGACACCAACTCCTTGCTTGTTTACACTTAAGTCATATTGAAAATATTTTATATTACACGTACACCTACACTTGTAACATATTGTTCCTTACTTGTTTATTCTAATTAGAGAGAAGTATTCTTTACACTGGAAATGTTTTATACCTTTTTGATAATTATACCTTGAAATGACCCCATTTCCTTGCTTGTTTACCCTTAATTTATACTGTAATTTTTTTTTAAATTATACCTTACAATAACACATTTTACCTGATTGAATCAGGTAAAAAACAAAAAAGAATATTGTAGTTTCTATGACATACAGACTCTTGAATGCTTTTGTTTTACAAATGAAACAGTTCTCACATTTTAACAATGTAATCGCTACTCTACATGTGCGGAGCTGAGCGCTAGCCGTAGAGATGCGCATGCAAAAAAGACGGTCGGCCCGGTAAAATCGACTCAGCAGATTTCCACGCACTCAACCATTGGCACAGCAGCTTACTGTCCATTTATAGCGGAGATTTAGACTGATTTTTTTTAAAACTGTATTTCGAAATCCACGGATCCGCGGAGAAATCTCATGCCTGCCTACCTCCACTCACCTTCCCTCCCTCCCCTGTCCCACCTCCACTTACCCTCCCTCTCCCACTCTCACTCCCCCTACTCTCAACTCCCCCCTCTCCTACCTCCATTCCCCCTCCCTCCCATCTCCTTCCCCTCCCTCCACTCGCCCTCTCCTCGCCTACCACACCACTCTCCCTCCCTCCCCCTCTACCTCCACTGCCCCTCCCTCTCCCTCCACTCACCCTCTCCTCCCACACCACTCCCTCTCCTCCCACACCACTCTCCCACCCTCCCATCTCTCCTACCTCCTCTCCCTCTCTCCTACATCCACTCACCCTCCCTATCCCCCCACACCCTTCCTCCCTGTCCCCTCTCCTACCTCCACTCACCCTCCCTCCCACTCCCCTACCTCACACACCCCTCCTTCCCCCTCCCACCCTTGCATACCTCCACTTACCCTCCCTCCCTCACACCCCCTTCCCACTCTCCCTCCCTCCTACCTCACCCTCCCTCCCCCTCCTTCCTACCTCTCTCCCTCCCTCCCTCTCCCCTCTCCTACGTCCATTCACCCTCCCTCCCTCCCCTATCTCCACTCACCCTCCCTCTCTCCCCTCTCCTACCTTTGCACATGCGAAGACGATCAGCCCGCACCCGCGTACACGCTTTTCGCTAAAATCGACACACTTTCCGCTAAAAGCCATTTATATCGGAGATTTAAGCACTGTTTTTTTTTTTAATCGAATTTCAAAATTCGCAGAAATCCGCGGATCAATCTCATGCCTGAATGTGATTAGCATAGGCGTGGCATCTTTGTCTGCATTGACAAGTTGGGACGAAGTGCTGGTTTCTGCGTTGTATGACTATGACTCTTGTCTACATACATCAGTAGGAAAAAGAAAAGTATCTTTTGTCGCTCTGATTGTAATTACCCAAAGCAGGAAGAGAACACATTGAAAGTGCTCTATTAATCTCATCCCATGCATTCCGAATTTACCTTTATGAACTATTTCTATTTATCCCCTATGCCCCATATTCTGTTATATTTTGATGAACTAAAATCTACCAATCATAGATATAACACAATCAATTGGCTTTATCAATGATTGCAGAGGAAAGTTCCAAAATTCTCCCAGCTTGTAACTTCACTCATATGTGATTTGGCTCCAAGATCAACCTAAATCAAATAGTGCCTGACAGCCTGGTCACCACATATATATTCTCAGAACCTACACCATCTCCAGTACATTCACCATGTTCTTTGTTTAATAACCCAGTAAACCTTTATCATCAAGGCCTTGAGAAAGTTTTAGATTAACATTGCATCTGAAATGCTTAATAACGTTCCCTCAGTACTGTACTGAGACAGTCATCCAAAAGTATCTGATGTCGGCTCTGTAATAGAAATTGAACCCACAACTGCAAGTATGATCCATGGTTGACATAGAATGACAGAATTTGTCCAACCATACCTTCACTAGTACCTCCACAATGTTTGCATGGCCTGCTGATGCTGCCATATGCAGTGGCGTTCTGTCCACTTTGGTTCTTGCATCCCGACTCACTCCTGCGCGAAGCAGCACTTCTGCTGTTGAATAATGACCATATTGAGCTGCTAGATGAAGGGGTGATGTTCCAAGCTGTAACATTGGTAAATAGAAATTAACATAAGATGGCAGTTATAGGGAAGCAAAAGAAAAAAATGAAAATCTGAAATTAAAAAATTGCAGGCAGCAATTGTGAAAAAAGAAATTAATGTTTATGTTAATATCCTTTTGTAGTTGGAGTTATCTAATCTGAAACCTTTAGTTTAACATTCATAGAATTATAAGTTGTACAGCACTGAAAAGGGCATTTAGGCCCTCAATGTCCATGACAAATCTTTGTCCATCTAACCAATTATGTTAGCCTGCATTAAATGTATATCCTTCTATGCTTGCTTATTTAAGTGTTTGTCTAAATGTCTCTTAACTGTAGGGATTGTTTCTGATTCCAAATGCCAGAACCCAACCACTCTCTGTGTAAAAAAAAACTTTCCCTTCAAATTCCCTTTAAAATCATTCCTCTCACCTTAAACCTATGCCTCTTGTTTTTGATATCTTACCATGGGGTAAAGATTATGACTATCTACCCAGCTATCATGTGCCTCTTATGACTCTGCCTGTTTATACCTCTATTGAAATTACTCCTCAGCATCCTTCGCTCCAAGGAAAGCAAGGCTGGCCTATCCAATTCCTTAACTCCTTTGATCCAGACTGCATTCTAACGCATTTCCTCCGTACTCTCTTCAGCACAACTACGTTCCTTTCTCTCCGAATGCTGACAGAATTACTAAGTATTTCCATCATTCACATTTTATTTTATAACAGAGCGGTGGCTTTGTAGCTAAGTTTGCAGTCGATACTAAGGTAGGTGCGGGGGAAAGTAGTGTAGAGGAAGCAGGGAGTCTGTAAGAAGGATGTGGACAGGTCGGAAGAGTGGGCAAAGAAGTGGCAGATGGAATTCAGCAAAGCAAAATGTGCTGTCATGCACTTTCGTAGTAGGAATAAAGGCAAAGACTATTTTCTAAATGGAGAGAGGATTCAGATATCGGACATGCAAAGGGTGTTGGCAGTGCTGGTACAGTATTTCCAAATGATTAATTTGCCGGTAGTGAGGAAGACAAATGCAATGCTAGCATTCATTTTGAGAAAATTAGAATATGAAAGCAGAGAGGCTCTAGAAGGCAATGGTCAGATCACATTTGGAGTATTGTGAGCAGTTCTTGCGCCCTACATCTGAGGAGGTATGTGTTAGAGTTGGATAGGGTCCAGAGGAGGTTTATGAGAATGATCCCGGGGATGATTGGTTAACTTAGGATGAGCGTTTGACAGCTCAGGGCCTATATTTGCTGGAGTTTAGAAGGATGAGAGGGTTCACATTGAAGCTTACCAAATAATGAAAGGCCTAGATGGAGTGGATGTGGAGAGAATGTTTCCACTAGTGGGAGAATCTAGGATCAGAGGGCACAGTCTTAGAATAAAAGGATGTACCTTTAGAAAGATGATGATGAGGAATTTCTTTAGTCACAGGGCGGTGAATGTGTGGAATTCATTGCCACAGATAGTTGTGAAGGCCAAGTCTCTGGGTATTTTTAAAGCAGAGATTGACAGGTTCTCCTTCTCAGACATATGAGCTCCCAACAGCTCTACCCATAACTGATACATTCAACACTTATGTGGTGTAAATTAGGCTTATATTTACTCAATTCCCAACGGCTGAAGACTATAGCTAACGTTCAGAATGTACCGAATCACAACTCGCCTTCGGCGCACATAAGCATTTGCTGTCCACTACCACAAGTTTATTTCTTTATCTTACACACTAGTTCCTTGCTGTCCCACAGCTCAGAATTAATTCTGTCAGACTATGGCCATTTATATCAAAACACAGATCTGAAAAGATAGCAAATGTATTCAATAACAAAAGTCAGTGGAGCACAGACTGTTCTTACCCAATCTGTTGTGAAAGGGGCACCATTGGACATCAAGATTCGCACTTCATCATCCTGGCCAGCTCTGGCAGCTTCCAAAAGCTTCTTCCCCAAATCCACAAGAGACATCTAGTCAAAAGGTAGATAAACACTATTGAATAATTTGTTCAACCATACCGAGGTAATCATTTATTGTGGCATAACTGTTGAGGAAAAACATGGACTTGCAGAAAAACAAGAAAATGAAAATTTCACTTTGTGCACAATTCATTTATTTCCACAAATTATCAGAGTTTGAAGTGTCCTTTGCAAAATGATATTGACAGGAATCATTTTCCAATGTTCTCTCGACTCTGGATCAGTTCCTGAAGACTGGAGGAGTGTCAATGTAACCCCACTTTTTAAGAAAGGAGGGAGAGAAAAAAAAATGGGGAATTATAGACCGGTTAGCCTTACATCGGTGGTGGGGAAGATGCTTGAGACGATTGTTAAAGATGTTATAGCAGTGCATTTGGAAAGCAGTGACAGGATCGGTCAAAGTCAGCATGGATTTATGAAGGGGAAATCATGCTTGATTAATCTTCTGGAATTTTTTGAGGATGTATTAAGTAGAATGGATAAGGGAGAGTCAGTGGATGTGGTGTATCTGGACTTTGAAAAAGCCTTTGACAAGGTCCCACACAAGAGATTAGTGAACAGAATTAGAACACATGAAATTGGGGGTAGGGTATTAACATGGATTCTCCGTGGATTGTCACCTTGTCGTGGTGGAGAAGCTTGTGTGGTCCTGAGATCCTGAGAGCGATGCCGTGTGGAGCTATACTCCTGGTAGGGCCACCCATGGTGGTACGGTTGAGGGGGAGGTCTGACAAAGAGCAATCCAACCAAGACCTCAACAGTGGAACAGGTGGAGGATGATGGCTGACTTTAGTAGACAGTCACAACGTCTGGGAATGCGGATGAAGGCTGCAGCCGGTCATCTTGGATTCCATGCCACTGGATTCTGACCCAGATCTGTCAAGGACCGTGTGGTGGCTGTCTGGCATCCACCATGAGAGGACATTCATACTTGTTTCGAGTGACCGCCGATGATTGACATGGATAGAGTACTGCAAAGAGTAGGAATTAACGGGCCTTTTCAGAATGGCAGGCAATGACTAGTGGGGTGCTGCAAGGCTCTGTGCTGCGACCCCAGTTTAGACGAGGGAATTAAATACGACATCTCCAACTTTGCGGATGACACAAAGCTGGGTGGCAGTGTGAGCTGCGATGAGGATGTTATGAGGCTGCAGGGTGACTTGGATAGGTTGGGTGTGTGGGCCGATGCATGGCAGATGCAGTATAATGTGGATAAATGTGAGGTTATCCACTTTGGTGGCAAGAACAGGTAGGCACTTTATTATCTGAGGATTTTCAGATAATAAGAGGATTTGCGTTTAGGAGCAAGGAGGTCCTACTGCAGTTATGGAGGGTCCTGGTGAGGAAATTGTGTTGTCTAGTGTGACCGCGCGGATTTCCTCTGGGTGCTCCAGTTTCCTCCCACACTCCAAAGACATGCAGGTTTGAAGGTTAATTGGCTTCTGCAATATTACATAGTGTGTTCGATAGTGCTAGTGTGCGGAATGTTCGCTGGTCGGTGCGGTCTCGGTGGGCCAAAGGGCCTGTTTCCACGCTGTATCTCTAAAGTTACGATTGTCATTCTTTTCAGTGAAATTATAGGGAGGTTTCACGGCAGTCGGGTCACGACCCATGACCCGTACTGTTGCTACGCTACTCCAAATAATAATAATAATAAATTTTATTTATGGGCGCCTTTCAAGAGTCTCAAGGACACCTTACAAAAATTTAGCAAGTAGAGGAAAAACATGTATGGGGAATGAAAAAAATAGTAGAGACATGACTAGTACTCAAATTAAAAACAGAATTCAATTCAAAACACAATACGAGGCAATTCAAGCACAGATGAAAAGGGAGGGGGACGTGGGGCTAAGGATAGGCAGAGGTGAAGAGATGGGTCTTGAGGCGGGACTGGGAGATGGTGAGGGACACGGAATTGCAGATCAGTTGGGGGAGGGAGTTCCAGAGCCTGGGAGCTGCCCTGGAGAAGGCTCTGTCCCCAAAACTGCGGAGGTTGGACGTGGATGGAGAGGAGACCGGCTGATGTGGATCTGAGGGACCGTGAGGGTTGGTAGGGGGAGAGGAGGTCAGTGAGATATGGGGGGGCCAGATGGTGGAGGGCTTTGTAGGTGAGGATCAGGATTTTGTAGTTGATCCGGTGGGAGATGGGAAGCCAGTGAAGTTGTTTGAGGACTGGAGTGATGTGATGCCAGGATTTGGTGTGGGTGATGAGTCGGGCGGCTGTGTTCTGGACCAGTTGGAGTCGGTTGATGTAGGTGGAGCTGATGCCAAGGAGAAGCGAGTTACAGTAGTCCAGTCGGGAGGAGATGAAGGCATGGATGAGTCTTTCAGCAGCGGAAGGTGTGAGAGAGGGTCTGAGTTTGGCGATGTTGCGGAGATGAAAGAAGGAGGTTTCAATGACATGGCGGATGTGAGGCTCAAGGGAGAGGGTGGAATCAAAGATCACGCCAAGGTTGCGGGCCTGGGGAGATGGGGAGACAGTGTTGCCGTCGATGGTGAGAGTGGGGTTATTGATTTTGCCGAGTGTGGCTTTGGAGCCTATGAGGAGGAATTCTGTCTTATCGCTGTTGAGTTTGAGGAAATTATGTTGCATCCAGGTTTTTATAGCTGACAAACAGGAGTTGATATGGGAGAGGGGGGGGGGGGGGGGGGGGGGTTGTGGAGGGATTTGGTGCCGAGGTAGATCTGTGTGTCGTCAGCGTAACAGTGGAAGTCCAGGTTGAAGTGGCAGAGTATCTGACCAAGGGGGAGGATGTAGATGATGAAGAGGAGGGGGCCAAGTACGGAGCCTTGGGGAACGCCTTGAGTGACTGTGGCTGTAGCAGAGGTGTGGTTGTGGAGAGAGATGAAGTGGGATCTGTTGGAAAGGTAGGAACGGAGCCAGCTGAGTGCAGAGCCTTCAATGCCGAGGTCTTTGAGTCTGGTGATCAGGATGTTATGGTTCACTGTATCGTAGGCTGCGCTCAGGTCGAGGAGGATGAGGATGTTGAGGGAACCGGTGTCAGCAGAGGTGAGGAGGTCATTGAGGACTTTGAGGAGAGCAGTTTCTGTGCTATGGAGGGGGCGAAAGCCAGATTGGAGGGGTTCAAGTAGGTTATACGCAAGGAGGTGGGAATGAAGTTGCGACGCAACGATACGCTCCAGGGTTTTTGAAAGAATGGGAAGGTTTGAGATTGGGCGGTAGTTAATGAGAGAGGAGGGATCAAGACCAGGTTTCTTTAAGATTGGTGTAACAGCAGCAGTTTTGAAAGCGGAGGGGACAATTCCTTGGGACAATGAGGAGTTGAAGAGATTAGTGAGGTAGGGGCAGAGAACGGGGAGGCAGGACTTCAGCAGGGGAGTGGGGAGAGGGTCGAGGGAGCAGGTAGTGGGTTTGGAAGAGCTGATGAGTTTGGAGATTTCAATAGGGGTGACCAGATCAAACTGGGAGAGGAAGCAGTGTGTAGGAGGGGTAAGGAGGTCAGTGGAGATGTTGAAAGGAGGGGCCTTGGTAGGTGGTGGAGTAGATGCTGGGGAGTCGGGTACAGGGGATAAAGATTGATAGATGGTGCTGATTTTATCAGCGAAAAAGTGGAGGAATGAGTTGCAGAGATCCGGAGTAGAGGTAGGGAGAGTGTTGGCTCGAGGCTTGAGGAGGTTGCCCACTGTGGAGAAGAGGGTTCTGTGGTTTAGGCAGGGATCGGTGAATATGGAGGAGAGGTAGGCAGATTTTGCAGCAATGAGGGCATCTTTGTAGTCAGTGAGGTGGAGTTTGTAAGCTTCAAGGTGGACTGTGAGAGATGATTTCTTTGTGAGTCGTTCAAGTCGGCGACCAGTCTGTTTCAGTTTGCGAAGTGCAGGTGTGTACCAGGGTGAAGATGTGTTGAAAGTTACGGTTCTTGTTTTGAGGGGGGCCATAGTGTTAAGGGAGGTAGACAAGGTGGAGTTGAGATGGTTTGTGAGATCATCAGGTGAGATGGGGGTTGAGTCCAGGGGGAGAGTGGTGGAGAGCAGGTCAGAGAGATGGTGGGGATCAATGGATTTTAGATTACGGAAGGTGATTTCTCGGAGGAAGCGGGGGCGAGGTGTCGGAGAAGGGATGGTGAACCGTATAAGCTTATGATCAGAGAGGGGGAAGAGGCAAGGATGGAGGTCGAATACCGGTTGATTTGTGGAGCAGACCAGGTCAAGGATGTGACCTTTGTCATGGGTGGGAAAGGTGACGTACTGAGTGAGAGAGAAGTTGTCAAGTAAAAAGGCGAATTCAGATGCGAGCTTGCAGGTGGGGGAGTCCATGAGAATATTTAAGTCACCAAGTAGCAGCAGACGTGGGGAGAGGGATGAGGCAAGTGTGAGGAGTTCAGTGAAGTCAGATAGGAAGGAGGGGTTTGGTTTAGGTGGCCGGTAAATGAGGATGACTGTCATGGAGGAAAGGGCTTTGAAGGCGAGGAATTCAAATGATGCTACTGGAGTACACGCGATGAACTGAAGGTAGGCACTTACCATTGTTTCAAGTGTAGCGGGCCCGTTAAAACACGTTGAAATTGTCAATTTTTGCGCTGTAAATAATTATGGAAATCAGGATAAGCGTGTGAGACATTTAACCTACTTCAGAATTCCAAAAGTGAGAAGAAATTTGGCTGTAAATTTTTTAAATCGCCCATGGTTCCCAAGTGGGTTTTTATATACAAAATGAAAACGCATCTGAAGAAAAATTTACAGCCAGATTTATCACTTCTGACTTTTTAGATACCAAAGGAATCAAGAAAAAACACAAATAATGCCGTACTTGATGAAATGCAGTGAGCAAACGCGATAATTTCCAATATTTTCAATTCCGATATCTGCACGGCCATTGTTTACCAAGCACTTTAGCTGTTGTTGTCCCTTCAGTTCTCGCCTGTCTATACCTTCATTTCGCTTCATGTTTGGAATTCTAAAGTTGGGTACATGTCTCTCACACTTACCCCGACTCCCACAATTTCTTTCAGCGCAAAAATTCAACATTTTGGCGGTTTTTAACAGGTAGGAAAGTACGCGTTTCTTGTATTAATAACATATACCGGAAGTGACGGATGTCTTCCAGATGGATTGAGCGGCTCCGTGCGTCAAGCCCTATGACCCAGTGACCTTACGTGCAATCCCCCTATACATTTATTGTAATGTGATTATTAGAACTGTGGAGTTCTCAAGATGTGGTCTAACTGGTATTGTATAGATTTCTAGTATAACTCCCTAGTTCTAGTGCACTGCCTTGATTAATTGAGGATAGCATCCTTCATGGCTTTTTTAACCACCTAAATGAATTGTGCTGATATACATAATGATCAGTGTATCCACTGGTTCCCTGGAATGCAGGTGCTAATGGAATCAGTGCTGAAGGAGGTCATTGCAACATTGTGTAGAGAGGAAAAGACACAAAGTGCTGCAGTAACTCAGCAGATCAGGCAGCATTTCTGGCCCACTGAATTGCTCCAGCACTATGTCTTTTTTGGTAAACCAGCATCTGCAATTCCTTGTTTCTACAGAGAGAGATGGATTACTGAAGGCCTGTCCCACTAGGGCGACCTAATCCGCGAGTTCTGGCGAGTTTGCCCTCGACTCATACTCGCAGCATGGTCGACACGAGGTCGTAGGTCTTCGTAACTCTCCTTCATGCTCGAGAGTGGTCTCCGCGTACTCGAGGCCTCAGCTAGGTCGCAGAGTTTTTTTCAATATGTTAAATAAATGCCAGCGAGTAAAAAAAAGTCGCCATGGAAAAAATCGATACTTTTTTTACTCGTAGGTTTAGTCGTAGTAGATCATAGTAGGTCGGCATGTTAGTCGTAGGTAGTCGAAGATAGTCTTCATCATAGTCAAAGGGAGGTCAAAGGAGATTGAAGGAGGTCCTCTTCACTCCCCACTATTTTCCAATTTTCCCGAAGTTAGTTGTAGCTAGTCTTCAACATAGTCGAAGGAGGTCTTCTACATAGTCGAAGGAGGTCTTCAACGTGTCATTTTTTTAAACTCTTCTAAACTCGCCAATTAGGTCGCCCAAGTGGGACAGCCCCTTGACAGTGCTGCTGTCAGACCATGGCCTGTGCTAGGAACTGCGGCAGATCCTGCAATAAATTACCCTTTACTAGGTGCGGAGAGGCTGCCTGGGAAAACAGGCTTGGGACAAGGCAATGCATTCACTTTGCGGTAAGGTGTGGAGCTTGGTGCTGCATATTCATCAGCAAGGCAAATGCCGGTTGTTGCTGGGACTTGGCAATGGCTGCTGCCTAGGTGGACTGAGTAGCCGGACCCTAACATCTCCCTGTTTAAGAAAGAACTGCAGATGCTGGTAAATTCGAAGGTGAACACAAAATGTTAGAGAAACTCAGCAGGTGAGGTAGCATCTATGAAGCGAAGGAATTGGCGACATTTCCAATTCCTTCTCTCCATAGATGCTGCCTCACCCACTGAGTTTCTCCAGCATTTTGCGTCTACCCAAAAGTCTCTCTTATCTCCCCAGCCCAGAGATGTCATTATAGTACTACTGTTGAGCATGTTACCATAGTAAAGACTCTGGGCTTGAGTGAGCTGTGTAGTCAAAACAAAAGTTGGGAAGCTGCTGTCTGTCCACAGCATTGCCCACACTCACTGTGAAGATCATCCCCCATTTCAACATTGAGCAGGCAATTCACTCTCCCCATCCAGTCCAATGCCAGCCCTCATCGGCAGCCAAACCACAGCAAGGTTTGCTGAATTATCAGTGTTGCGTCAGGTTACTGGCACAGTCTGTGAAGGTATGGACGGAAGGACCACATTCAGTAAACAGCATCCTAATGAACTAGAGCACGGAGCAAGGTAATGGTATGTAGCCCCACGTCCTTCTGTTCCTTTACCTCACTCAATAGCCTCCCACATATGTTACTTTCCCCTGCTTTAGCTTACACGTCTCTGAAATCAAGATACCTTTTGTCAAATCGATCAAAACATAGTTTTATTTCTCACCAATGTTTGTATCATCTGTAAATTTCCTTATCAGTCCCCTAACGTTTCGATCCCCGTCGACAATAATATGTACCACCAAAAGCAACAGACCTAACACTGGGCCCTGCGGAATTCCCCTGATAACAGCCTTTTAGTCACAAAAACACTTGCGAACTTTTACTTCGTGTCACTAAATCCATTTTACATTAAATTGGACATTGTTTTTGATCGCACGTTCTTTTGGACATGGTACCGGTCTGCAATGTCATTTTCTCTCCACAGCTTCACTAAACCCACCTGGAAAACATCAAACATTGAGGGGTGGGGGTCTAATCTCCCTCCCACCTCCCAAATGTATTAAAAAATCTGCAGCCACTTTCAGAACCTTCGAGCGCAGGGAATTTGTCCGTTTTTATGGCGTACTCGTGGTGGAGATGGTTCTCGCATCCTCCGGGAAATCCTATTATTGAACTGATTGAGAGCGGGCACCGCTGCCCATTTCTGCCCGACCTGGATATTTGGGGAAGGGCTGCTTCTGTCTGTCAACCCCCGGGTTCGCACTGACCCAGCTCTACAACTACCCTGTGCGCCGTTCCCTTCCCGCCCGGGCCCGACTCATAGGGGGCGAGCCGAGATTCGGCCCTGGCCCGCGGACGGAGAATCCAGCGAACGCCCGGGCCTCCAGGCCCGGACAGGCAGCAACCCGGGACAGGACACATCCCGACGGTATTAGCCGTAGCCTTGCTCTCGCCGCACTCGGGGCAACAGGAAGCGTGCGGCGGCCCGGGGCCCGGCGCCTTTCCGGGGGAAGTCGATTATTGTTTAAGGCGCAGAGAAAGGGATCAACTTCCACATCCGGTCGGCCATCGCCTCAGCGTGACCTGGAAAAGCTTCAGGCCGCCCGCGCGGGGAGCAGAAGCCTGCATCTACCTCTCACTGCGACTTTCACCTACCTCGACCGCCGTCTCTGGCTCCGGGTCGGTGTGAGGTTCGGGCTGAGGACGGGCGCCGCGTGCCGCAGGCCCCGCGCTGGCATACAGCGCAAGGCGGACCGCGGAGGGCGAAGGTGGGCGCACGTGACCCGGGCCGCGCGCTGAGGCCACAGCCGCCGCCATCTTGGTGCAGGAATCATCGACACGGAAAATAGGTGTAGGCCATTCGGCCCTTCGAGCCAGCACCGCCATTCAATATGATCATTGCTGATCATCCAAAATCAGTACACCTTTCAGGCTTTTCCCCCATATCCCTTGATTCCCTTAGCCCTAAGAGCTAAATCTAACTTTTGAAAACATCTAGTGAATTGGCCTCCACTGCCTTCTGTGGCTAGGAATTCCACAGATTCACAACTCTCTGGGTGAAAACGTTTTTCCTCATCTCAGTCCTAAATGGCCTACCTTATTCTTAAGCTGTGACCCCTGGTTCTGGACTCCCTCAACATAGGGAACATTTATCCTGCATTGAGCCTGTCCATTCCCTTAAGTATGTTATATGTTTCTATAAGATCCTTCTAAATTCCAGTGAATACAAGCTCAGTCGATCTATTTCATCATATGTCAGTCCTGCCATCCTGGGAAATAATCTGGTGAACCTACTCTGCACTCCCTCAATAGCAATAATGTCCTTCCTCGAATTAGGAGACCAAAATTGCACACAATACTCCAGGTGTAGTCTCACCAGTGCCCTGTACAACTGCAGTAGGACCTCCTTGTTCCTATATTCAAATCCTCTCGCAACAAAGGCCAACATGCCATTTGCTTTATTCACTGCCTGCTGTACCTACATGCTTAGTTTCAGTGACTGATGTACAAGGGCACTCAGGTTTCATTGCACCTCCCCTTTTCTGAATCTAACACCATTCAGATAATAACCTGCCTTCTTGTTCTTGCCACCAAAGTGGATAACCTTTATCACATTATATTGCATCTGCCATGCATCTGCCCATTCACCCAACCTATCCAAGTCATCCTGTAGCCTCATAGCATCCTCTTCACAGCTCATGGTCGCTACGTTCTATAACAATCCACATGGACCTAGGTACATATTTCTATGAAAGTGATGACACAGTTTGACAGGATGATGAAGGCGGCATTTAGCAGGCTGATTGTTGTATAGTTCCCAGAATTGAGACATAATGTTTGAAACTTGTGTATCATACTGTGTGATACTTTTTCACACGAGAGTTGTGAGTCTGTGGATCCATTCTCTGGATGCTTCCAAGAGAGAGTTAGATAGAGCTCTTAAAGATTGCGGAGTCAAGGGATATGGGGAGAAGGCAGGAATGGGGTACTGATTGTGGATGATCAGCCATAATCACATTGAATGGCGGTGCTGGCTCAAAAGGACGAATGACCTACTCCTGCAACTATTGTTTATTGTCTATTGTTGCAGCTCTACAAAACATTGGCCACATTTGGAGCACTGTGTATAATACTTGCGGACTGCTATAGAAAGGATCATTAAACTGTCAAGGGTGCAAAAAAGATTTACAAAGATGTTACGGGGTCTGGAAGGTTTGAGTTACCAGGAGAGCTATTGGGATCATTATGGATGCCTTTGCTACCTCCTAGACTTGTCAATGCCTATGCACTTGTGGATGATGTTTCATCAAATAATATTCACATTAGACCAGTGCAAAACAAGTTGGAATATAACCATCTAGTTTTAATCAAAGGCATTACTACCATAAAATATTTCTACAATCACCACCCAGCTGGCCACCATTGACCAAAAACTCAATTGGACTATCCTCAGAAATACACTGGCTGCAAAAGTAAGTAATGCAGTGTATAACTCAATTGACATTCCAATGCCTTTCCAGCCTGATCAAATATTCATTTGCCTGGATGAGAACAGCTCTATCAATGTTCAAAAAACTCAACACCAACATCCTGGACAAAACTGCCCACTTGATTGCTACTCCATTCAATACCTTAAATACTCATTCCCTCCTATATTGGTGAACCGTTGCTGCAGTGTGTACCATCTATAAAATTCACTGCAGTTCAGCTTCTAGGCTGCAACAGACATCTTCCAAACCTACACCCTCTCACTGAGCAATGCGCTATCATCTGCATTTATTACCAACCCTAACATGGAATCTAAATCCTGAAACTTCTTTCCTAATGGATCATGAACAGCTTCGCAAGAAGGGCTGCAGTAGTTAAAGTGCTCAGCAACAATTTCTCAAACAATTAGGAACAGGTAATAAATCATAATCATACTTTATTAGCCAAGTATGTTTGCAACATACAAGGAATTTGATTTGCCATACAGTCATACCAATAATACTGATCACGTAACGAAAAATGAATATCTTTTGATTGCATCTTCCATCCTCCATAACCTGTGCTCATGTAAAAACCCTGAAATGTATGTTGTGATATGTACATCTGTCATGCTTGTCATCTATTAATTGGCTCCAGCCTTGCAATGCTTCAAATTATTTGTGCTTCTTTAGTTTGATATCCCTGATTGTAATAATGTAACATTAAATGCAATATCTTCAGCTGCCAAGGCTCCAAACTCCAGAATTCCACCATACATCTCTCTTTTTCTAACTTTAAAGCTGTCCTTAAAATCGATTTGGTCGTCACTCCTAATAATCTCTTAATGCAGTCTGGTTTGATAATGCTCCAGTCTTCTTAGGCATCACCTGAGGATTGAGAACGATTTGCTTCCATGGTTTCGGCCCGAAACGTTGCCTATTTCCTTCGCTCCATAGATGCTGCTGCACCCGCTGAGTTTCTCCAGCTTTTTTGTGTACCTTTGCTTCCATTATAGTTCTGTTCATTTTGAGTTAATAATGAGGCTAATATAGAAAATGCAGACTATTTTGCAGATGGGGCAAAGATGTTTGATGATGCGGTTGGGTAGTTTGGAACCTGGTGTACAACGTCTTATTAACAATGGGTTTGTGAATCCCGTTGATTCACGGGCTAAAAGTTCTTAATACCACCATGTCCTTGCTGACTTCCACCTAGTTACATTAACCAACCCATGTTAGGAAGATAGCCATGCTATTTCATTCGCATCTGCCTATCCAGCTATCTGTCTGTCAGTGTCACCTGCCCATAAATCACTTCCTTTTCTAACCCATCCCCATGGTAGTCTGTGAGTCCCATATTGACCTCATCATTCACCTCAGAATCGACGTGAAACAAAGAATCGACGTGAAACAAGTCATCCTCAACCTCAGTGAGCGAGAGCAGGCTCCTCACAGTGACACTCGAGTGCAGTCCTGAGAAATGAAGTGGCCGCTGGTGTCTTTCTGAATATTTTAGGGGGAAATTAGGCTTGAGTCTTGGGTACATTCATCCCTTAAACTTGTCTTGGTGTTGTTAATTATCTAAATAGACAAAAATGCTGGAGAAACTCGGTGGGTGCAGCAGCATCTATGGAGCGAAGGAAATAGGCAACGTTTCGGGCCGAAGCCCTTCTTCAGACCGATGGGGGGCATCTGTAGTTCCTTCTTAAACAATTAATTATCTAAATGTTCTCTAATCCCATGGGTGACAACACTTCTTTACCACCGATTTAGATCCGGTAGATGAGTGATATTTTCAGCCTCCCGCCACAGACGGCAATAGAGAGTTCCTCCTGCTTGGAGGCCGCACCCACAAAGCTTCCTTGGTTCTGGAAGATGCAACAACCCAGCTGATCGACCGGATCTTACATGCTGTTGCACATGCGCACTGGGAGAATTCTGTGGTCGCGGAGTGAAACTGAGCGGAGCGGAAACGCTGGAGAGCGGCGGACTGATTCTTCACTACGTTGCGTACGGTACCCGAGTGTTTTTTTTGTGGAAGTTACAGAACAACCGGGTTTAAGTCTCCTTGCAAGGATTCGCGGACTAAGCTTGGACTTTGATTCTGAGGTTTGGGCCTCGATTCCGAGCCGGGGCCTGGAGTCCGGAACCTTTCCATCCCCCTTCCTTCACCTCCGCGGATCGGGCCGCTAGACTACTTCCTCGAGTCTGAATCTGGACCCTTGCCATCCCTGAATACAGGTCCTGGACCCCTCTGAAAAATCTGAATGTAGATCTGGCTCATGGCTTGAGTACATCTGCTTTAACGGCAGCAGAA
This sequence comes from Amblyraja radiata, assembly GCF_010909765.2. Taxonomy (NCBI): domain Eukaryota; kingdom Metazoa; phylum Chordata; class Chondrichthyes; order Rajiformes; family Rajidae; genus Amblyraja; species Amblyraja radiata. The sequence continues at coordinate 14,487,598 of NC_045989.1, read as the reverse complement.
GTACGCAGTCTAGGCATAAACCAAAATCTTGTTATTATTAGGATTAATGTTTCTGATGTCTGACCAAGCTTGTGGAAGAAGTATTGAGAAGCTTGTTTCCTTGCAGAGATGCGAGATTCAAAAGACCTGTTTGGTTGACTATTAAATTAGTCGGAATCCTAGTCATATGGCATATAAATAGGTCCTTTGGCCCCAACTTGTCCGTGCCGACCAAGAGGTTTATCCAAACTTGTTCTATTTGTCCCATGTCCCTTTAAATCATTTCTATCTGTAGCTATTAAATCCTTCAGGGCAGCATGGTGGCCTGGTTCATTGTTATTTTATTTTCCCCTACCCTGCACGTTGATTAAACATATTTCCAGTATCCATGACAGGCTTGTGATATTGCAATAATTTTGTCCTTCACAAGCCATCAGTTTACTCACAGCACAGGGCACCTGGTGGGAAAAAAAAGAATTGCAAGATTTTAGTTTGGTGTAGAGATACAGCATGGAAGTAGGACCTTCGTCCCACCAAGTCCACACTAAACAACGATTAGTTCTATGTTATTCCTAGTTTCTTGGGCCAATTTTTACAAAAGCTAAACCTGCATCTTTGGAATGTGGGAGTAAACGGAAGCCACCAGAGAAAACCCATGTGGTCGCAGGGAGAACTTACAAACTGCAGACAGCAGCTGTAGTCAGGATCAAAAACCCGCGTTTCTGTCGCTGTCAGGTAGCAACTCCTCCACTGTGCCCGCCAGTTGTCAATTTTCACGGTTCACTAATGGGGATGTTTTGCAAGTAAGAATGAAACTGGAACTGTATCTTTCAATCTCAATGACATCGTGTGCGTTTGTTTGACCCTTTTTGTGTTTAAAGGAAGTCCACCAAACAGGGCATTTGTTCTTTGTGTTGCCTATGAGACATTAAAATACCCTTTAAAGATAACTTTAATGTTTCTTTGAATTGTTAAAGCCAGTTGGGAGCTTAATTTTTTTAAAAATATTTCTGCAGCCAAATTATGTGCATATTCCAGCTGCGCCTGAAAGTAAATATAGAACGGACCACTTCTGTTCCGGACTGTTGAAGATCACAGTTTTTTCAAAATGCCTGCAGTTTCAAGTGATGTGAAGAAATTGTATGTGTCTACGTGTTTGGCTGATCTCAATAAGAAAGCAGAAGTGAAACTGGAAAAGAAAAGCACTAAAAGGTAAGGAATGTGCAACAACATTGAAATGTGTTTTTGCAAAGTCAAGATAAATATGAGAAACCTTAGAGTAAACCTAACTGAAGTTTCAAAATTAAGTTTATTTATTATCACAAAGGAGATTGCTACATAGGTCATTGAGAAAATGTGCAAGCTATGCATAGACAGCATCTGAGGTCACGATGGAAACTGGTTCCGTGGCTTTAAGGCATCTATTTCCCTGACATGGGTTGCTCAGTTACTCATTGTCATTTGATAAGTTGTTAATTTTATTTATGAAGCAGAAATTTAAAAAATCTTCTGAGTATGACGCAACATACTCAATTCAAGTAAGAAAATCTTGTCAACACTAACTGGACGAGGGAGTAATTATTCAACTGTTATTTATCTACTGCACAATGCAAAGATCGCATCTTTCTAAACCGTCGTTCTCTTGTTTTCTAGCATTGTTGCAAGCGCCTGTAAAATTTTCAAGGCTGCAGAAGAAAGTAGGTTGGACAGAGATGAAGAAAGAGCCTATGTTCTTTACATGAAGTATCTAACTATATATGATATAATTCGGAAAAGGAACGATTATAAACACCAGCAGGTACTTACTGTTCTATATTGTGAAATAACATTCAGCTTTTGCCATAATATTCATAGGAATTATATAAAAAAGGAACTGCAGATGCTGGTTTATGCTACAATACAATACAATACAATTTATTTGTCACTTGAACCTCATAGATGTTGTTTCTACAGTCATACACACAAGAAAAAAAGACCCAAGACACAACACAATTTACACAGACATCCATCACAGCGCATCTCCTCCTCGCTGTGATGGAAGGCAAAAAAACTTATCTCTCCCCTGCACTCCCCATTCCCCTCCCGATGTCAGAGTCAAAGCCCCCGGCGGGCGATGGCAATTGTCCCGCGGCCATTAACGCCGCGCCGGGCGATGCAAGGCCGCGCTCCGGGTCTTGTTGTTGGAGCCCCCGGCGGGCGCTAGCAAAGTCCCGCAGCCGTTGAAGCCGCGCCGGGCGATGTAAGGCCCCGCTCCAGGTACTCCTCGACCCCGCGACTCGGGCAGGAGAAGTCGCCGTTGCGGAAGCCCCGAAAAGCGGTCTCCCAGCAGGGACCCGTGGGCTCCCGATATCACCGTCCACCGGACCCGCAGCCGGAGCCTCCGAATCCCCGGGGGCCGGGCCACAGCAGCGCGCCACCACAGCTCCATCCGCTCCGAACTCGGCCAGCTCCGCGATGGTGAGCAGCTCCGCAGCTAGAGATGGACACAAATGCTGAAGTAACTTAGTGGAACAGGCAGCATTTGAAGAAAATAGATAAATAAAGTTTCAGATCGGGACCCTTCATCTGAAGAAGGGTTCTGACCCAAAACGTCATGTATCCATTTTCTCTAGAGATGCTGCCTGACCCACTGAGTTACAGCATTTTCAGTTGGGCATTAGAGAACTACTGAAAAGTCACTTTGCTTCTATTGACATTTGTGCAATGATTCTCTGTTAGGCAGTGTAACATGCAATATTTTTAGCTTGCAGTTACATAAATAAACTGATTGCTAGTGCAAAGACCTGCAATTTTTTTAATCTTGCTGGGAAAATGACTTTCTTATTAAGAGTCTGAAACACTATCCCCTAACCACCTTTCACCCCATTGCCACAATTTTTTTTTAAATATTGTGGTTTTCTATGACACAAGGTTTCGGAGGAATACAATTATTGCATGCTAGCAGAACTACTAGTACCTGGTTTCAGTGTAAGTTCACGACAATCTGTAATAAATACTTAATATGCTACAGATGCAGAGTAAGTTTAAACCGATTTGTCTGAGATGAATGTTTTAGTTGGCAAATTAGGATAGATCTTCCAGTTGACCAACATAAATGGAAGGGCTGGAAGAACAACAGACCATTCAAGAATACTTTGCAACCGTTTTAAATATCTATCAAAGACCATTGCATCTCTGCTTTTACAGGTCTGATGAAAGGTCACATAGAAAGTATTGATCTGCCTTTCATCTGCAGGCACTGATTTGAAGTTTTTATTGTCTGTTTTTAATTTGTTCTTTTATGCAGCCATTATTGTTCAGGATTGTAAAGTTGTTTCGTTCTAGGAACTGCAGAATTAGTATAATAATAACATTTATTTTTGTTGCAGGACTACTATGTTTCTTTACTTGGTCCGACAAGCTTCCGAAAAGCCTTAGAAGAAGCAGAAAGACTTTCTGAAAGCCTGAAATTAAGGTATGTTGTGACTTTGACTTCGTAATTCAACTAATCCAAGATGGCGGATGTGCGGGAGTGGGCGCCGTCTGTGTATGGCAGCCTGCCCGCAGTCCGTCTCTTCACCTTTTTTTTATTTTAAGTCCTGTCCAAAATGTTAGTGGAGGTCTTTTATGTGGTGGGTGGGGGGGGGGAAGGGGGAAACTTTAATTCTTAGTCCCCTACCTGGTCGGAGAGGCAGCATCCCTCTAAGCTGCTTCTTCGCCCCGTCCTCGCGGCCTACCATCGAGAATGGGGCGGCGTTTCCTGTCGGGACCGGCCGGGACTACAGCTTCGGCGGCGGCGCAGCGCAAGGACACCATCACGGAGCGGAACCACGGAGCGGGCGATGCCTTGCCGGGCGGTAAGCTCCGGAGCGCTGTGGCCGCCGACTCCCAACATCGCGGAGCTGGGGCTGCGGGCGTCCGGCCGCGGGCGGCGCTGGATTTGGAACGCCGCGGAGCCAGGGATCGAGTTCGCCGGGGTCGGAGCTCCAACCGGCGCGGCCTGAAGTCTACGAGTGCCCCGGTCTCCGGGGAGGAGGCAGCCGCTCCAGACTTTCCAAGCCGCTTGAGGAATTGTTTCACCCGATACCAGTGTTCCATCTTCACGGCAAGAGGGCCCTGAAAACATCGGACTGGCTGCAAGGCCACAAATGGGCCCCGACCTCGGGTGTTTCAGAGGAAGAGGACTTAACTTTCTTTTGCCTTTCCCCACAGTGGACATTTTTGATTCTGTTGTGGGGGGATGTTTGTGTTGAACTCTATAATGTGTTGTGTCCATTTCCTTTATTTATTTTTAACCTTTTTCTATGGTTTGTATGTAAATTTATTATTTAATTTATGTAAAGCACTTTGGTGTCAATGCAAGTTGACTTAAAATGTGCTATATAAATAAAGCAATAATAATAATAATAATCAGGTTGTAAGAAATAACACGGATATACACAAGCAACTGTTTGGGCTCATCAAGCTCTACACTGCATCTATTAACCACACAGTTTATAGTTTTCAGAATTTAATTTCTTTTAACCATTGTCCCAATTCAGTGTTAATTTAAGTTTCAATTTTTTCTCTATTTGTCTGCCATATGAGCTGTAATACAAAAATCTTTTGTCAAATTATATCCCATAATTGGAGTGACTATATTTCCCAGCATTAATTCGGTTGAGTTACACTATATTTGGCACTTGTCGGCAATCATGTTTTTTCCGTGCAACTGTATTAGGGATAAATTGGAGGCCAGTTTGGCTGAAGTTTGGGCTCTGGACAGTCCTTATGTTGTTCAGCTAACTAGGCTTTGCATTGGATCATAGCTAAATTGCTGTATCATATACTGCCTGTACTGAAACATGGCCATTGATGTACTGCTAATTGGTTGACTTTGAAGTGAATCTAGTATTTAATTTTAATCTGTTAGATATGAGGAAGCTGAAGTACGTAAAAAGCTTGAAGAAAATGATAGGCTGCAAGAAGAGAAATGCAAAGAGCAAGAAGAAACAAAAAGCAAGGGACAAGACTACAATTTGGCATCAGCAACCAGAGGTTCTTCAGGCCAGGTTGAGAAAGGAAACCTAAAGGTTTGTAATAATATCTGAGTAGAAATTATCATGTTACAATAATGTTTTTAGGAATAGAAGAACAATAAGATAGTAGTAGACCAAATAGCATCTTGAACCTTCTCTGGCATTCAATAAAATAGTAACTAATCTAATCACTATGCAATACTATAGATAGTCTACAAGTTACTTAAGGGTTCAGTTCCTGAAAACTGTCAAGATTTTCTTTCCATAAGTCGGAAATGAACAATTTCAACAATTAACACAAACCTTTATTTATTGTCTTCCCTGAGTAGATACAATGGTACAGAATCAAAATGTTTCGCATGCAATCATTTGGATGACCTTAAAATTGTAATGAACATTACATTATTTGTTAATGTATTTTACAAGTGTCATTGATAAAGATTTACTTGTCAGTTTCCAAAGTAATCTCTTAAGTGACCTGCAGTGAACAATCGGCAGTGTGCATTCTTCAAGGCCAGGGTGTCTGTTTGCTTAATGCACAGAGGCTTTATGTGAACATTTTTTTTAATGGCTGGTTCCCTGTTGAATTAACTAGCTGATACCCCTATTCCATTAATCCTGAAGATGTTTGTACCTCTAACTAACTTTCCTATCATAAAAAATATTTTAAAAAAATTATGGGGAAATTTGTGTAAAGTCAGATTTCTGTAAAACGGGTCTTCTGTAATCCAGTAAGCCCCTGGACTTTCTGTCTCTCATTATACACTCTTTGACTCCTTAGTTTAAAAGTCTGTCATTCCCCAGCTTAAATGTTCCACGAGCTCTCCTCCACAGCCCACTGGGGCAGAGAATTCCAAAGCATCAAGATATCTGAGAGAAGAAATTCTTCCTTATTTCTGTCTTAAATTTCTCACTGGTCTCACTAGGGTCTCCACGATATCCCGCAGCTCCGCTCTTACTCCACCTTCTCCCCCCCCCCCCCCCCCGATTCGTAACAACAGAGTCTCCTCTGTCCTCACCTTCCACCTCATCAGCCGTCGCATACAGCATATAATCCTCCAACATTTTCATCACCTCCAATGGGATCTTCACATTTCCACTCCTTTCTGCAGAGACCGTTCCCTCCGAAACTCACTGTTCAACTCGTCCCTTCCCACCCAAACCACCCCCTCCCCAGGTACTTTCCCCTGCAACTGCAGAAGATGCAACACCTGTCCCTTTACCTCCCCCCTCAAATCCATCTAAGGAGTTTCTTGTTAGTTAGCCAAATCCCTCTCTATGTCAGTATATTGCCCCCAAACCTTGTGCATTAAGTATTCTCTTTAAAGCGGAGGTTAGTTTGTGAACATATAGCACAAATGGGTTGGATTAATTGACGGTGTCTACATTTGTATTTTAGCATTGGGAAGGAAGCACTGATACCTATAAAAGTCTCATCTTGTGTGTGTGTGTGTATGTGTTTTTGTATTTTCACCAAAACGCTACGCAAAATTTTACATATTCTGCCACACTTTCCCCTCCATGCAGTGAACACTTTACTTAAGATTTGATCCTATATTTCACGTTATTGGTGAATAAAATTAAAAATAAAAAGACAAAACGGCATTTTTAACCACCTTTCACACACAAATTCCTCAACCAGCTTTAACTGATGACGTCACAATGAGGTGGGCAGGCACCCTGGCTCGGGTCGGCGCCCGTTTCACACACGCCCGCTTGGGTCCTCAGTTCCATGCCCGCCCGCGGCCTCCCTCCCTCCCTCCCAAACACATCCCATCGCGGATCAAATATGATTTGAAAGTAATAACGGCCAACTCTCAACACCGTGGTAAAGGAATTCAATCCCACTTACAGACCAGCTTCTAAAGTTATTCATGGTAATTCTCCAACTTCACAGACTTCGATGCACATAGTTCTGAAATTTGCTCTGAGCAAGAGAAGGACCAAAATTGCAAAGCCAAAAAGTTATCTCTTCCACCTCTCCCCTCCCCCCCCCCCCCCCCCAGACCGCCCCTCCCCTCCAGACCGCCCCTCCCCCCCCATATACCCCCTGCCCCCCACACATCCCTCTGCCCCCACACACCCCCACGTTGCGTTGGGGGAACGGTGAGTGCTGGAATATTGCGTTGGGGGAGCCGACCCAACGGTCTGCAGTTGGTTTAGTCATGCTTAAATTACTGGGCTAGTATTTTGGTAATCAGAGCTGATGATCAGGAGGCATGTTCAAATCACCAAAGCAACTAGGGAATTTAAATTTGTTTTATATAAATGAGTGATTGTAAAAATCCATTTGGTTCACTCAAGGAAATGTTATTTCTATCTTGTCTAACAAGTGTGACTCAAGACCTGCTGATCCTAACTGAAATGGGCTTGCTATTAGGGCAGTTTGGGATTGGCAATAAACGTATTCCTGGCCAGCAGTGTCTCCAAAGCTTGAAATAATTAAGGAAATTGTTCAGATACTTGACTGTAATAGATTATGAAATTATCCAACTGTTGCTACAGAAGCATATCTGACTTTAGTGAATTGCAGAATATTTTTATGCTAATGGGGGGGCAGGGAGGTGCGGGGGGTGGACGCGCTCAAATATTCTTAATATTTGGAATGTTTACCAGCAGTTTGTAAAGCTGCTTTTCATTTGTTTAGGGCGACAGTGTGCTGAGCGACAAATCAGAACGCATTGGTAAGATATCTGTTATTACTGCTTAGACATTAAACTTAGAAAAGATTTTATAGCGTAAAGCAGGCTGCTCAACCCAGTTGTGCCTAAGACAATTTAATGTTCATCGTTAGTCCCTCTAATTCTTTATCTCATTCCACCAACATTTCTCATAATCCTGAACAAATTCCTAATCCTAAATCCTAATCACCTCCTAATCCTAAACACCATCCCCTTCTCCTGTAGAGCTTCCTGCACAAATCAGTGGACAGCACACAAGAGTGGAATCCATGACAGCATCTCTGGAGGGAAGGAATCGGTGACGTTTCGGGTCGAGATCCTTCTTCAGACGGTCACCCATTCCTTCTCTCCAGAGATGCTGCATGTCCTGCTGAGTTACTCCACCCTTTTGTGTCTATATCTTTGATTTAAACCAGCATCTGCAGTTCTTTCCTACACTTTGATGGTTAGACCTTTTGTAATATCTATAAATGACTTGGATGGAAATGTGGTGGGTCTGATTAGCATGTTTACAGATTATAAAAAAAATTGTGGGAGTTATAGATCACAAATATTATCTAGAGATACAATGGGACATAGATCAACTGGAAAGTTTGGAGCAGTGGCAGATGTGGATAATATATTGGGAAGAAGCTGCCAGATGGGTCGATGAAAGCACATTGAATTACAAGGTTTGAAAGGCATTTGGTTAGGAAAGCAGTAGATATCTTAATGCAGACAAATTAGACTAGCGTAGTTAGGCATTTATGGTCAGCACGGGCGAGTTGGGCCAAAAGGGGCTGTTTCTGTGCTGTCTGTGTCTACGATATTATAATTCTATGTTCCATTGACATATTCAGTCACTGGTTCCAGGTCTTTTTTTTGTGGCACTGAGATATGAATGTTTTCCTTTGTTGTTTATTTATTTATTTATTTTTATTTGCCATATGGAGGGAAAATGGTCTATTTACTAGGTCCTGATATTGGAAGAAGCCCGACCAAATTCAGCTTGCAATGATCCATGTGCAAAAAGTGAGAGCAGTTGCAAACAATTTTGTAGAATGGCCCAAGGATGAGAGCATAAGAACATAGGAGTAGGCCACGTCCTCTCAAGCCTGCCTCCCCATTCCATGTGCAAGTCAACCATAGTCCTCAATTCGCCAATCTTTCAAAAAAAAACAAAAAACTTCCTCTTTAAATATCCCAGTGATCTGTTTTAGACAACCATTCAGGTTAGAAAATTTCACCATCTTCAAAAGAGATCTGGCCAGTTCTAATACAAAGAGAAAATAAGTGAGCCATCTGTAATATTGGACCTGATATTGAGTCTCATAGGCTGCAATGTGCCCAGGCACCTGATGAGCTGTTGTTGGGCTTCATTGAAACAGTACAAGATACTAAAATGAAATTTTTAAAATGTTCTCTAATTATTTTAAACTGACATCACGATATTCCATAATTTTGTCAGTAATAGAGAAAGGGTTTTCCAACCTGTGTGCTTTTTCTGCATTGTGGTCCAATTATCTCATTTCTTCCCTCTTAGAAGATTGATTCATTTTTAGTTTGGGTTCATTTTTAGTAACTGACTATTTTCTCGGGATTAGTATCAAAATTACAGGCGTTTCCTGAGTTGAAAGTTGTCTTTTAATTTTGCTTGAATGGTTTGAATGTTCTGAAACAGTGCAATAACTTACGATGGTGGGATTTGCAAAATTTGAAATAAAAACACAAATTATTTGCTTCTTAACAAATTCATTTTGTATGTCATAGAAACATAGAAAATAGGTGCAGGAGTAGGCCCTTCAGCCCTTCAAGCCAGCACCACCATTCAATATGATCATGGCTGATCATCCCGAATCAGTACCCCGTTCTTGCTTTCTCCCCATATCCCTTAATTCTGATAGCCCTGAGAGCGATATCCAACTCTCTCTTGAATACATCCAGTGAATTGGCCTCCATTGCCTTCTGTGGCAGAGAATTCTACAGATTCACAATGTCTTATTGTAAGTCTCTGTTGCACATTCAGTTTTGCTCTGCTAGCTTTCAAAATGCAAAGCCAATTATTGCAGCTTTTGTGGGGAACGTTTCTGAAGTGCTTTTGTCCTGTCAGTGACACAGAAAAAGGGTTTTTGCAGATTGTTCCTTTGCCCTCATCATGATTGACTAACTGCTTTTTTATTTCTATCATTCTGTCTTTGGGAAGCAGGTTCACCTCGAGACACAATTAGTGCAGAAAAATTGTTTGCAATGCTGCAAGATGGAAACACTGAGGTGATCATTATGGATGCACGGAGCTCCAAGGATTACCAGGAATCTCACATACACATGGCCAGGTCATGTTGTATAAGTGTGCCGGAGGAAGCTATCAATCCAGGGTAGGAAATTCAGTCCATTTGGAATTGATAGCAGATGCTATTTTAAAGTTTGAGAAAGAAGTTGGATACTGCTTTCATGAAGATATTTTAAGTTTCTGTCTCTCTGCCTCAAGTTAATATTTCTGGAATTCTTCCCTACAGAATCACTGTCAACCAGATAGAGTTGAGACTGCCAGAAGAATCAAAGGAGACATGGCGGAAGCGGCAGTTTGTTGATTACATTATTTTGTTGGATTGGTTAAGTTCCATCAACCAGTTGACAAGAGGAACTGTTCTTCAGAGTCTCAAAGATGCACTTTACAAGGTTTGGAAATTACTTACAACATGAACAGTGTGGAGTTGTCTTATGTTTATGACTGTGTGCCATCATTCTTTGTGTATATCATTCTTTGCTGTATGATCAAAGAATGGCGCATCCAGATTGAATTATTTCCCTGAAATTCTCCACATAGTATCAGCTCCATCTTGATACGCTAAATCCATTGTCAACAATTTGCAGTACACACCTGCACCACAATATCCCTTTGCATGAAGATGGGAATATGGGACAGCAACAATATCTGTTGGTGATGGAAGGGCTGCGTGCACTAGACTATTGAATTTTCCACTTTTATTTTATGCAGTGGGATAGCCAGGTAGTTCTTCAGAGTGAACCAATGGTATTGGAGGGTGGTTATGACAGTTGGCTTCGCTGCTACCCAATGTATACCACCAATCCCAAAGTGGCTGTTCCAAAGGAAGAATCCTGTACTGCTGTCCAAGTGTCCTGTAAGTATTCTGTATCCTGAATAAATGATGGCTTTGAAAACATTTTTAACATGACTATATAACATCCTTAAATAGAGGGGTGAAAATATTTATAGTACGTTTCCTTGAAACAGTAAGTGGAGCATAAGCGGTCTAGTGCAATGTGTGTGGCGGTGATTGGTGACTTTTCTTAGGGAAACAGGGACAGAGGGATCGCAAGAATATAATATTTACATTTCAGAAATGTATAACACGTTTTGGATTTGGTATCAGCCTGAGAATAAATGATAAATCTGTTGGCCTGATGTAGAATCACCAAGCTTTGTGTTGGAAGGGATAATATTCATCTGAAATCTCCTCCTCTGTTAGGATGACACAAAGAGGACCTGGCCAGTTCTTAACAGGCATTCAGTGGGACTTTCAATGTCCACACTCTTTAAGCTATTAAGCGTTGGAAAATTTGAATGACATAAAGGTATTAAATACAGAGTGAATTTCCTCAGAGAAAATGTGGTGTGTTTGAAACTTGCTGTGGGTGATGGAAGGGAGAATAACAAGAATAGATTCCATGTGCGATCTTGCAATAATTCTGGGTGTGAAGTAGAGATAATTTTGGTTATGTTCTCACTGTTACCCACCCCACCCTCCCCTATTTCTCGTAATTACTTAATGGTATTAATGCCCAACAAAGAGCTACCAGCTTTGCTGTAGTACCTCACCAATGCACTGAAACTATGTCATTGTAGAAGATATTCCAGCCTATCCCTGTAAGGGAAGGTTACTGAATATTGAGTGGAAATGTGTGACTGAGTTTTGTGTCACCTCCAACCTTAAGCCAATTATTACGTGGGTAACTAAGTCACATTTACTATAGCAACTGTGAGCTTGGTGGGAATGAACGCTCTGTGGAATTTTAGTTTGTGCAACCAGATGTTAAATCAAAGCTTTGGAGCAAAATACTGTGTTCATTATTTTATAACAGTGAACTTTAGTTATCCATCTTTGGAGGAACCACCACCTCTTCAACCACCTCCTGCAGACCATGATGAAGTGGAGGCTTTCCAAGAATTGGGAAGTTTTAATGGAAACATCGCTGAGTTGGAAGGGACTACAAAAGAAGTCAGCATAGAACCAATTGCTAACGGAGTTCCTGGTCCGAAAGTTTCAGTATCAACTGGTGTGTTGCCTGTTGCAGTGAAAACCATTCCACAGGTATGTGTGCTATACTACTGAGAATGCAGTGTCCTCTAAACTTCTAGCTTCCATGGTTCTGCTCCATATTTCATTCTTACTGTATCCCCTTTTAAGTAAAACGAAAACAAACCTGCGCAGAGTTAATTGCTGTGAAGTCTTATTTAATTTTTCTTCTTGTCTTTAAGGCTGGTGTGAATAAAACTAGGATTTTGTAATGTGAGATATTTCTGGAACTTTGAAGTGGGTTAATCATTGGGTTGATGGCAAGGATAAGCTGGGGGTTACAGAATCTGTATCTTTTACACCTTTCCATTAGTGCAGCGTGTCCTTTGGGCAAGTCCTATGGCATCGCATTTTAAATCTCTTTGTATTTCTTTGTTTATATTCTTACTCAGAGCTTTTGTTTTACTTTTTCTCTCTCTCTAATCTACTGATTGTATATCCTCTACAATTTACCCAATGGATCCATTACAGCATCATGCCTTCCCCACACATTCTGTGTAACTTATTTTCTTCTTGTTATAAGGACCCATAGGTGTGTTTTTTCCCATTGATGCTGCCTGCCTGCAGCTGAGTATATTCATCTTTCTTTCCCTTTCAGCAAGCAACTATTTCTATTGGATATCAAATAGCTTAAATTATAGCTTCGGCTTTGGGAGCTCAATGCTGCATTGTGACATTGTGAATTCACAAAATGTGAATTTAATTGATCTGCCATTTCTTAATTCTACATTATTGAAATGGAAATTGCCCTTATGTAACAATAAAATTAGCTTTTTTTCATATTTTAAAGTCATACTTCCTAAAAATCCCATGGTTTGTGCTTTCCCCAGTCTAGTCAACTTATGTTCTTCTGCATGTACGTGCGCATCTGCAGCCAGCATTCATGAAGTAGATAAACAGTCATGGACCATTGCTAGTTATGTTCCCATTTTTTAATAATGATCCAGTTATTCGAGTCTGTTTTGCATTGATTTCGCATCTTGAGATTGAAAATGTGCAATGAATTCCAGGTGTATTGTTTCTGATTGGCGCCTTGATTGTGAATTCTGGATTGTAAAAGTGTTTCTTACAGTGAATATCTTTTAAGATTCACAAGTGCAATTGTATTTTTATGTATTTGAACAGATTGATCGAACTAAGAAGCCTGCACTAAAAATGCCAGAGAGGTCTCATCCCAAATCTGACATTGCTGGTACAGAGAGCCTGCCAGTTCACAACGGACCAGTGATACCAGATCGGTCAACAAAGCCATTTGTGGAACCACAAAACCCTTTAACAGATGAAGAAATAAGTCAGATCCATGCTGAAGCAGCACAGATTAAGGAGAAGGCCAGAAAGGAAAAAGAACAGCGTGGACGCAGACAGGAAGAGCAAAGAAAAAAGGAGCAATCGGAGAGAGATAAGGAAAAAGAGCAGCAAGAGGAAGAAGAAAAAGAGCTCAAACTAAAAGCAGAGCAAGACAAACAGAGCAAAGAAAGTGAAGAGCAGAGAAGACAGGAACAGGAAGACAAGGGGCTGAAAGAGGAAGATGAAAGGAAACTATTAGCAGAGCAAGTGAAGAAGTCTCTGGAAGAAAAGGGTAAAACTGAAGGTCAGAAAAAAGAGCACGCGGATATGAGGAAAGAAGCGGAAGAGCAATCTGTACCTGAGCCAGAGGCCAGCAGCTCCAGTAGAGAAAAGCAGGTACTTCAAAATATAAAAAGCTTAAAAAGCTTATAAACAGCTTTAATAAAATGTACTAGCAGGGACAAACTTGATGGCTTGGTATTATATTTTCAAAGAGATTTTAAATTTGTTGCAGCAATGGTCCTAAAAATGAATATATTCTGGCTAAACGTATCTGCATTGGTAAATTCTGGATTCCTTTTTATTAATCATAATTATATTATTAGCCAAGTATGTTTTGCTAACGAAGAATTTGATCTGCCATAGTCATACCAATAAAAAGTAACAAGACACACAAAATACATTTTAACATAAACATCCACCACAGTGACTCCTCCACATTCTTCACTGTGACGGAAGGTGGAAAAAAATGTCAATCTCTTCCCTTCTTTGTCCTCCCACCGTTGGGGGCTCCTGTAGCCGGCGATCAGGCCCTCCTCGTCGGGGTGATCAAGCTCCCACATCAGGGGGATCTCTGCTCCCCCGCGTCGGGCGATCGGATCCCGGGTCGGAGCTAGTCGAACCTCTTACGACTTTGGAGTCTAGTTTGACATCTAAAACCTAATATTCCTTCAGCAGCCACAGAGCAGCACTTTGGCATATCATTGCCTGCAAGTAATAAATGTTCCTGTACTTTTCTTTTAAGAATATGTATTTCCTTTTAAAACGAAGAAAAATATATTATAAGGGGTCACAGTTTAAGGATAAGGGGGAAATCTTTTAGGACCGAGATGAGGAAAACATTTTTCACACAGAGAGTGGTGAATCTCTGGAATTCTCTGCCACAGAAGATGGTTGAGGCCAGTTCATTGGCTATCTTTAAGAGGGAGTTAGATGTGGCCCTTGTGGCTAAAGGGATCAGGGGGTATGGAGAGAAGGCAGGTACAGGATACTGAGTTGGATGATCAGCCATGATCATATTGAATGGTGGTGCAGGCTCGAAGGGCCGAATGACCTACTCCTGCCCCTATTTTCTATGTTTCTATGTTCTGGCTCTTCTCCCTAGAGAAAGAGGATTAAACGAAAACAAGTTTTCAAATGAGAATTTATTTTGAAGTAAAACTGTTCTGCCTGTTTCACTGACAATCAAAATTCAGACAAGATTTTTTATTGTTATTGGTACCTGGAAAGTTCTTCATGAAGAAAAAAAAGTCACTGCACTTATAATTTCAGAGTTTTTGATGAAATATTTTGGTTTCTAACCAAGTGTGACTGGGCATTCGTGGTCAACGAGCCTACAAGGGCATGACTGACTGAAACTCCCTCTGTGCTGCATTGTGATTCTGAGACTGCAGTTTTAAGCAAATATATTAATAACGGTTTATAAGAAAATTAATCATGCACGATGTTTGAGAATATTTTCCTTTAAAATGTTTATTTAAAATGTAGGAACCTCGAGATATGTTAACCAGAGCAAGAAGTGAAGAAATGGGTCGGACTGTTCCAGGCCTGCCACCAGGATGGATGAAGGTACAGTGGGCATGTTTTGACTTATTAGAAGTTTAAATAATCAGGTGCATATTCTCCCATATTATTTATTTGCTTTTTTGCCTAAATACGTGAAAAAAAATCTATAATTTAAGAAAACAAGTGCTTTATACATGGTCCCATCTTTTGCCTCTTAGTGCCTGCTGAATTTCTCCAGTACATGCATATCATAAAACAGTGTCATGCTAGGTTCAGCAAGACACTGACATTTTATTTTCCCAATACACTTGTGACTGTAGCACAATAAAGATGGGCCTTTTAAACCTGCTTGTTGGGCTTGCATGACTTTCACTTGAAACATTGGGAGCCAGTTTTAATTGTGTGGAGGTTGGTTTTGGAATAAAAAAACTGACTATCCAAGTTCTGCTTGTAAATTCTGCATACATACATTCTTAAGTGAGGGTAGTGATTTCTGTCGGCGAATATCAAGGTTTGTTTAAAGCAAGGCATTTTATTACGTTTTTCATAATCCTGCGTGATCTTCTTTATTTTCCATTCTAAAAGATTTGGCTTTCTGATTCCTCCTTTGATACTTTGATTAGGATAAAGCAAATCTCACTATCTTGAGTATAATTTTCACTTTGTGTCTCTTCCTTATTAGTTTCTCGATGTGGTGACTGGAACCTACCGATACTATCATTCACCGACCAATGCTGTTCACATGTACCCACCTGAAATGGTGCCATCGATCACACCACCTACAACCCCTCCAACTCATAAAGCCAAACCACAAAGTGCAACAGATGCTGATGTCCCCAAACTGAAACGCTCCTACTCCTCGCCGGATATTGCTCAAGCAATTCACGATGAGCAAAGGAAGGCGATAACAATCAAACCGGTGCCCACAATCAATCGGGAAACAAAGTAGGATTTTTTAAATCTTCAAGCGTCTTTGTGTGTGTTTATGTATTGACATTGCTTTTTATATTATACTTTGTAATCTCCTTTGGGTTTGTTCCTACTCCTTTGTCATGGACACACTGGACTTAACTAGTGAATCCATACTCGGCCAATATAATAATTTCCCTATTCCCCTTTTGAATGTTGTACCCACTCCCCCCCCCCCCCCAATCCCACTGCAAATCATCTGGCATAGCTCTGGACTTAACGGCCATGAGATTATGGTGTACTTGATAATGCTGTGTCTGTTATTTAGTCTTAATTGCAGTTTTGTAGTGTCATAATCAGCTAAACCACGAACATTCTCTTCAATAACCAATTATAAAAGCTTCACTTACAGTGGTTTGTGTTTTTGACAGTAAGAGGTGTTCCACTGTTCTGAGTCTGAAATAAGTGAAATTTGTGCATCTTTTTAGACCTGCTGTCTGCAGCAAAACTGAAATCTCAAGCCCTTCAGCTTCTCAAATCCGAAACTTAAATCCTGTGTACGGAGGCTTGGGTCGGGCCCTGACTGGTCTACGCAACCTTGGCAACACCTGCTACATGAATTCCATCTTGCAGTGTTTATGTAACACTCCACGACTGGCTGAGTACTTCAATAAAAATTGTTACCAACGAGATATAAACAGGTAAAAGTTTTCACTTATAAACAAGTTTAAGTGCAACAGTCTAGAACTTAGATCAAGCAAGGAACTTAAGAAACGTGGGGTGCAGTTAGGAGGGAAATCAGGAGAAAATCTAGGGTTCCCTTTACTCGTCAACCTTACCCCATCACCCCACCAGGAACGTGCTGTCCCTGAACTCTTGCTATCTCCCTTTACTTGCTTGATCAACCTCAGCGAGTTCCTATGCATTGCCTCAAATTGCTCTTTAGGTTTAGAATCTGAACTTGTAAATTTGTAGACTGGTTCTATCTTTCTCCATAACTATTTAAAAACTAATAGTTATGGTCACTGGTCCCAAATTACCCCCAAATTGACATTGTAATCACTTGACCTCCCTCCTTCCCAAAAGGTCCAGTGTTGCCCCCTCTGTAGTAGGGTTCTCAGTATTGATTAAGGAAGCTTGCTTGGAGACATTTAACAAATTCCACCTTGTCTTTTGCAAGTGGGTAGCCCAGTCAATATAAGGAAATTTACAATCTCCCACTGATAATATCCTATTGTTCATACAACTATCTGTGATCTCCTTACATCTGCTCCATTAATTCCCACAAATGATTGGAAGTGGCAGCTACAATACAGTCCCATTCAAAGCGACGGTCCCCTTTTTTGTTTCAAGTTATACCTCACTGGATGATCCCCCAAAAATATATTTGTGCAACATGGTCAAGAACACAGAAATATACAATCCGCTTGCAGTACTGAAGGCCCCATCGCTTCACAAAAGCAGAGTATCTTTGAGTTCCTGAGCTTGAAGCCGTTTCACCGAGAACACAACACATATTTGAAGTGGAAATCTCTGCCTGCTCGTTATAACTAGGCCAAATTTTAAAGACAACTTGCCCTCGCAGCAAGTGAAGAAATGCCAACAATTGATAGCTCAATATGTATTGTTAATAATGTTAATATACTTTTCTTGTAGGTCAAACATTCTTGGTCACAAAGGTGAGGTTGCTGAAGAGTTTGGTATAATAATGAAGACTTTGTGGTCAGGACAATACAAATGCATCAGTCCAAGAGACTTCCGGGGGCGCATTGGAAAAATAAATGAAACGTTTGGAGAGTATGCGCAGCAGGATTCCCAGGAACTACTCCTTTTTCTCATGGATGGGCTTCACGAAGATCTAAATGAAGTAAGAAGTGATTGCATGCTGTGTGTGCAGGACAAAGACAAATTATTTGCAGAGATTTGTTTCAGGGAATGAAGATAGATATCTGTGAGACAGTTTGGAGAATATGTAGGTACAGTGCCCTTCATAATGTTTGGGACAAAGACCCATCATTTATTTATTTGCTTCTGTACTCCACAATTTGAGATTTGTAATAGCAAAAAAATCACATGTGGTTAAAGTGCACATTGTTAGATTTTAATAAAGGCCATTTTTATACATTTTCGTTTCACCAGGAAAAAATTACAGCAGTGTTTATACATAATCCCCCCCATTTCAGGGCACCATAATGTTTGGAACACAGCAATGTCATGTAAATTAAAGTAGTCATGTTTAGTATTTTGTTGCATATCCTTTGCATGCAGTGACTGCTTGAAGTCTGCGATTCATGGACATCACCAGTTGCTGGGTGTCTTCTTTGGTGATGTTATGCCTGGCCTGTATTGCAGCCATCTTTAGCTTATGCTTGTTTTGGGGGCTAGTCCCTTTCAGTTTTCTCTTCAGCATATAAAAGGCATGCTCAATTGGGTTCAGATTGGGCGATTGACTTGGCCACTCAAGAATTTACAATTTTTTAGCTTTGAAAAACTCCTTTGTTGCTTTAGCAGTATGTTTGGGATCATTGTCTTGTTATAGAATGAACCACCGGCCAATGAGTTTTGAGGCATTTGTTTGAACTTGAGCAGATAGGATGTGTCTATACACTTCAGAATTCATTATGCTACTACCATCAGCAGTTGTATCATCAATCAAGATAAGTGAGCCAGTACCTTCAGCAACCATACATGCCCACGCCATAACACCCCCACCACCGTGTTTCACAGATGAGGTGGTATGCTTTGGATCTTGGGCAGTTCCTTCTCTCCTCCATACTTTGCTCTTGCCATCACTCTGATACAAGTTAATCTTCGTCTCATCTGTCCACAAGATCTTTTTCCAGAACTGTGGTTGCTCTTTTAAGTACTTCTTGGCAAACTGTAACCTGGCCATCCTATTTTTGCAGCTAACCAGTGGTTTGCATCTTGCAGTGTAGCCTCTGTATTTCTGTTCATGAAGTCTTCTGCAGACAGTGGTCATTGACAAAGCCACACCTGAAGAGTGTTTCTGATCGGACAGGTGTTTGACAATTTTTCTTTATTATAGAGAGGATTCTTCGGCCTTCAGCTGTGGAGGTCTTCCTTGTCCTGTGCCAAGGAAGTAAGCTCACCAGTGCTCTCTTTCTTCTTAATGATGTTACAAACAGTTGATTTTGGTAAGCCTAGGATTTGGCTGATGTCTCTAACAGTTTTATTCTTGTTTCTCAGTCTCATAATGGCTTCTTTGACTTTCATTGGCACAACCTTGTGTGTCCTCATGTTGATAAACAGCAATAAAAGTTTCCAAAGGTGATGGAAAGACTAGGTGCTGAGAGCTCCCTTACACCTGTATTAAGGAGGCAATTGAACACACCTGAGCAATTACAAACACCTGTGAAGCCATGTGTACCGAACATTATGGTGCCCTGAAATGGGGGACTATGTATAAACACAGCTGTAATTTCTACATGGTGAAACCAAAATGTATAAAAATACCCTTTAATAAAATCTGACAATGTGCACTTTAACCACATGTGATTTTTTTCTATTACATATCTCAAATTGTGGAATAGAGGCAAATAAATAAATGATGGGTCTTTGTACCAAACATTATGGAGGGCACTGTACAGGCAGATGAGTGATTTATTATGGCATTATGTTCGGCACAGTATTTGTGGGCCCTAGCGCTTGTTTTTGTGCTGTTCTATGTAATTGGGGAAAGTCCCATTGTACTGGCAGCCCACTGTTCTTTTCACAGGCATCATAAACCATAGTAAGCATGGCAGCTAACTTTCCTCTCTTTTAATCTTCCTTTAGGCTGAAAAGAAACGGTACAAAGAGGAGAATAACGACAGCTTGGATGATACAAGAGCAGCTGATCTGGCCTGGACGAAGCACAAATCTCTCAACAAATCCATAATAGTTACCTTGTTCCAAGGCCAGTTTAAATCAACAGTACAGTGTCTGACTTGTCATAAGAGGTCACGAACGTTTGAGGCCTTCATGTATCTATCTCTGCCACTTCCTTCTTCCAGCAAGTGTTCTCTGCAGGTAATGTAATTAACTTAAGTTTTGTAGGTAACGGCTATTTGTGGTTTGTAAACTTGTTTTATTCTTGTTCTCAGTCTCATAATGGCTTCTTTGACTTTATTCAGGATGGGGCCCATGATTGGTGGAGCAAGAGAGCAATGAGTACAAATTTCTGCTCCTGGTTTGCTGCTTGGGGATTTTTGATGAAAATCAGCCATGCGTAGGTTCATTGGTGGTGCCTCCTTCAACTGAGTTGTCTGCCATTACTCTTTTTTTTTGGATATAGATAAAGGCGAGACATTTTGTCAAACGTTCCATTGAAGTAATGGGCGTGGGACTACCTTGAGGCCACATTTAATGTACAGTGTATATTTCTAGTCACCGCAAGATAGGGAAAACGTGCAGACGTGGCAGAGTGCGATCATCGAGATGTTATTTGAGATGGAGTGTTTCAATTATGAGGAAGGGTAGGTTTGCTTTCCTTGGAGCAGAGTAACCTGAGCAGCAGACCTAGTAGAGAGGTGTATAAATTTAGGAGCACCATGAATAGGGTAGATAGTAGAAAACTTTGCCTGTTGGCCAAGATGTTAAAAACGATAGGGATATGGTCACGTGGGACGGGAGTACACGTGAGGCGATCAGAGGATTAAAGGAAAACATGAAATGAATCAGGTGGACAAAGTAATGGAAAATCCTGAGAGTTTCTACAGGTATATTAAAAGGATGACCAAGAATAGGTGCCCGAAAGAGCAGTATCATTGTCTTTGTGTAGTGCCACAAGATATGGGGGAGATATTAAATTAATATTTCTCATCCGTACTTGCACAAGTATCAGGTCGCTAAGAAATTGTGGCATAGAATTATGATGTCTTAGGCCATATATGAATTACCAAAGGGGAGGTATTGGTAGCTTTAAAGCAGATTAAGATGGTTAAATCGCCAGAGCCTGACCAAGCATATCCTCAGACCTTATAGAAAGCTTGGGAAGAAATCGCAGAGGCCCTTGCATAGATGTATGCATTATCTTTAACCACAGATGAACTTTGAAAGGGGGGGAGTGGACTGAAAAAGACTGGACATTATTACAGTTGGGTGAGCCTGGCGTCAGTGATGGGACAATCGTTGAATGCAATTCTATGGGGCCGTGTGTACTGGCACGTGGATAGACAGGGACGGATACGAGTATGCCAGCATGGCTTTGTGTGTGGGAAATCTTGACTCACAAATCTGACATGGTTTTTGAAGAGTTCACCAAGAGGATTGATCAGGGCAGCAATCGCTGACTATATGGATTTTAGCAAGGCATTTGACATAGTCCCACATGGTAGGCTAGTTTGGAATCACGAGGAATCCAGGAGAGGCAGCCAATTAGATTCAAAGTAAGCTTGGATGCAGGAGTCAAAAAGTAGTTGTGAAGCATTGTTTTGCTAGTTGGAGGCCTGTGACCAATAGTGTGCTGCAAAGGTCAGTGCTGGGTCCACTATTTGTTATCTACATTAACAATTTGGATGATAATGTGGTAAACATTGTTAGTAAAATTGCAGGTGACACTGAAATAGTGCAGTCTACAACAATGCATCAGAAATAGTAAGCCGTTTAGCTCTCAAACCTGTTCATATAGAGTGTTTGATCTTTGACAAAATCTTTTTTATACTGAAACATACAGTTTCTATGGTGGTAAAACAATGCTCATAAATTTGCACATATTTGCAAAAAATCTTTTTGAGAGGTAGGCAAAGGAATGGCTTAATAAAACAAGTATAAGGTGTTGCACTTTATGTCAAACCAGGACAGGACTTGTACAGCAAGTTTTTGGTTTGGTTTATTTATTGTCATGTGAGGCCTGTGACCAATAGTGTGCTGCAAATGTCACAGTGAAATGCTTGTTCCACATGCTCTCCAGTCAAATCATAGCATACATGTGTACAATAGATCCTCTTCTGGAACAGAACGCAATCATCAAATTCCAATGCCATCTTGTAGCTTCCACATTTCTGAGAACTCCAATCTTGGCCGAGGGAGATAAGGAAGTTCTTGTATTCTCACTTTATAGCTTGGTGTCTTAGTGGCATTGGATCGATGAAGTAGATGTTATTCTGGCCCAGCACGGTGCCCTGGAGAGTGCTGTGGAATAGAGAGATCTAAGTACATGGTGCCTTGAAAGTGACGGTTCAGATGGACAAGGCGGTAAAGAAGGCATTTGGCAATCTTACTGCCTTAGTAAAATGTATTGAATACAAAAGTTAGGACATCGTGATGCAGATGGGGACTTTTGGGGCAACTTTTCACTTGGAAGGTAGTCTGTATTTGGAATGAACTTCCAGAGTATGCTATAATAAATAGATGCAATTACAATTTTCAAAGATGTATGGACAAATATATGGGTAGGAAAGGTTTAGAAGAATATATGGACCAAATGCAGGCAACTGGGACTGGCTCTAAATACCATCTTAAATGGCATGGACACGTTGGGCTGAAGGGCCTGTTTCCATGCTGTACAGCTCTGGCTCAAACCCACTACCCACTGTGTATACCTGGCTAGGTTTTGATCTTGATGCGTTCTTCTGAGTTTTTGACACAGTCATCACCTTCACTGGTTTCTTCCGAAGTCTCACTGTTGGTGATCTTGTAAGGCACTTCTTTGTACAACTTGGCTCTTTATTACCATTTACACAGCTGTAATCCCAATCTTTATTCATCCTTATCCTTAATTTCAAAGTCCTGCTACTGCCAGTCCACAATTACTTCAATCATTTGGTCCCTTAATTATCAGATTAGTTGTTTGTTCTTTTGCAATATTAGATTATCCCTTTCATAAACATACCCATTTATTTAGCTTGTTCTCTGGAATGGTTTATAATGGGTTAGTTCTCAGGGCTGTAAAGCTGTCCACTATATTCTCAGTTGGCATTGACCCAGGTGTTGATTACATGACCTTCCTTCCCTGTGCTTTGTACAGATGTGTGCATCTCTTTTTAGTCAGCAGAGTGTCCTTCAGAGCCCAATAGGATACTTGCCATCTCTCTGGCTGCTACAAATGAGTGGTCAAGACACATTATTTCTTGCAAGCGTAGGTGGATGTTTTCAACAATCTAATACTTAGTCGCTCGTTGCTGATTTGATTGCTTAGTTTCAATTAAAATCAACATTTTCTTTTAAAGGATTGTCTCAAATCATTTTCCAAAGAAGAGAAACTCACAGACAACAATCGCTTCCATTGTAGCAATTGTAAGGCTCACCGCGATTCCACAAAGAAGCTAGAGATCTGGAAACTGCCCCCCATTCTACTGGTGCATCTGAAACGGTAGGGCTCTTTGATAAGTTATAGAGTGATACAGTGTGGAAACAGGCCCTTCGGCCCAACTTGCCCATACCAGCCAACATGTTCCAGCTACACTAGCCCCACCTGCCATTATTTGGTCCATATCCCTCCAAACCTGGCCAAGCCATGAACCTGTCGAGCTGTTTCTTAAATGTTGGAATAGTTCCTGCCTCGACTACCTCCTCTGGCAGTTTGTTCCATACATCCACCACCAAAAAGTTACCTCTCAGATTCCTATTAAATCTTTTCCCCTTCACCTTATACCTATGTCCGCTGGTCCTCGATTCACCTACTCTGGGTAGGAGACTCTGTGTAACAGACTCTGTGCATCTACCCAATCTATTCCTCTTATGATCATATACACCTCAATAAGATAACCCATCATCCTTCTGCACTCCAAGGAATAGAGTCCCAGCCTACTCAACCTCTGCCCATAGCTCAGACCCTCTTGTCCTGACCACATCTTCGTAAATCTTCTCTGTACCCTTTCCAACTTGACAACATCTTTCCTATAACACCGTGCCCAGAACTGAACACAATACTATAAATGTGGGTAGACACAAAATGCTGGAGTAACTCAGCGGGACAGGCAGCATCTCTGGAGAAGGAAAGGGTGACGTTTTGGGTCGAGACCCTTCTTCAGACTATAAATGCGGCCTCACCAACGTCTTGTACAACTGCAACATGACCTCCCAACTTCTATACTCAATTCTATTCCGCTTGGGCAATTTACACCCCAACGGCATGAACATTGGCTTCGCTAATGTCTGGTAGCCCTTATTGTCTCCTCCCCTTCTCAGCTCTCCCTCGCCCCTCTGGCTCCTCCTCTTCCTTTCTTCTTTCCACACCTGCTGAGTTTCTCCAGCACTTTTGTCTACCTTCTATACTCAATATTCTGGCTGATGATGGCCAATGTGCCAGAAGCCTTTTTGACCACACGATCTACCTGCGAATCCATCTTTAGGAAACTATCAACTAACTCTTAGATCCCTCTGCTCTACAAAACTACCGAAAGCCCTACCGTTCACGGTGTAGGTCTTGCCCATGTTAGACTTATTAAAATGCAACACCTCACATTTTTCTGCATTAAATTCCATCAACATTCCTCAGCCCACTTGGCCAATTGATCAAGATCCTACTACAGTTTTTCACAGCCATCTTCATTATCTGCAAAACCACCCTACTTTTGTTTCAAAAGTGACAAATAATGAAAATTAAGTTGACAAATGTGGGTTGGAGGTGGGAAATTCTAAATTAACTGTAGTTGGACATGCAAATCAAACTCAATGTTATAATGTGTGGATAAATTGACCAAAGTGGCGCTTATGATAATGTCCACTTTGAGAAATGTGCATATGATTGGTAAAGACTGGGTTGGAGGGGCTGTGAAGCCTTCATGAAGACTGTCAGCGCATTATTGGTGACGAGGGAACTATGTAACTGGTGCATATGCGTAGTACTGAGCCTACATTCCTTCACACCAGCTTGCCTGCGTGTTCTTTGCTGCTTGGTTCTCAGTGTGGAGAACGGCAGGTCCAACTGAGAGGAGGAATTTGGTTGTAGAGCAGGTACGTCGTCAGGAGGCAGATGTGAGATGTGTAAGGACAGTAGCTCAGGTTTAGCAGGGACAGTGGATGAGCTGGGGAAGTGTAAAGAGGAGGTTTAGCTGGAGGGACCTGTGGTGCATGGAGGCGGGTCATGTAAGTTTCCTTACCAGGGTTATTTATGATGTGCTGCCATCACCGCAGAACCTCAAACAATGGGAAGGTGGGGATCTGACCCCATGTGTTCAGAGGTGGCAACATTGAGGCATATTTTATCAGGATGTAGGACTAGTCTTTCTCAGGGTTGGTATACTTGGTGGCATAACCAGGTATTGAAGTGCACAGTTGCAGCAATTGAGGCTGTGGGGGCGGGGGGGTGGAAGAGTACAGGTGAATTTGGTAGGCATCAGGACTGGGAGTGTAGCGATTCATTTTGTCCGTGAGAGAGAGAAAGGCAGAGGAGAGAAGTTTGCGGATAGGTATGAGTCAGGCCAGTTATGGACCGATTTCGGGAGCTCCAACCACACTAGCTTCGACCGCCCCGATCGCCAGATGTGGGAGCTTCGATCACCCCACCTGCGGATGGTTCGACGCCCCCCGACCGCGGGAGAAAAAGGAGGAAAGAAGATAAGACTTTATTGCCTTCCATCACAGTGAGGAATGTGGAGGAGCCGCTGTGGTGGATGTTTATGTAAAATTTTATGTGTGTCTTGTTGCTTTTTTGGTATGACTATGGCAAATCAAATTCCTCATATGTTGCAAAACATACTTGGTTAATAAATTATGATTATGATAATACTTAGGTTTTGGGCTTGTTTTTCTTAGTTGAGCACCTATATGGAGTTATAGCACAAGTACTTTGTGTTTTAATTGTAATCTCGATATGGTTTTCATCGCAGATTCTCTTACGAAGGAAGATGGAAACAGAAGTTGCAGACAAATGTTGACTTTCCTTTGGAGAATCTGGAGCTGTCAAACTATGTGATTGGTCCAAAGAACAATGTGAAAAAATACAATTCATTCGCAGTGTCGGTAGGTTGTTCCTTTATTGCTACATTTCTGGTCTAACATTCTACTTAAATTAGGGTAAATTAGGGTAAGTAGGGTAAGAGGGACTCTTGTAAGGTTATACAGCATAGAAATGGGCCCTTAAGCCCACTGCATCGATGCTGACCATTATGCCTGTCCATACTAATTCCATATCCCTCTATGCCCTGCTCGTTCAAGTACCTGTCCCAATGCCTCTTAAATGCTATTACTGTTTCAGCCTATACCACCAACTCCGGCAGCTTGTTCCAGATACCAACTATACGAGTTACAAATGTAGCAGTAAGATACCGTTTAATCCAACCCTCTTAAACCTATGCCTTTGAGCTTTAGACACCCCTGCCATGGAAAATGGGTCATTGGCTATCTACTTTATAGAAACGTAGAAAATGGGTGCAGGAGTAGGCCATTCGGCCCTTCGAGCCTGCACCGCCATTCAATATGATCATGGCTGATCATCCAACTCAGTATCCTGTACCTGCCTTCTCTCCATACCCCCTGATCCCCCTAGCCACAAGGGCCACATCTAACTCCCTCTTAAATATAGCCAATGAACTGGCCTCAACTACCTTCTGCGGGAGAGAATTCCAGAGATTCACCACTCTCTGTGTGAAAAAAGTTTTCTTCATCTCGGTCCTAAAAGATTTCCCCTTTATCCTTAAACTGTGACCCCTTGTTCTGGACTTCCCCAACATCGGGAACAATCTTCCTGCATCTAGCCTGTCCAACCCCTTAAGAATTTTGTAAGTTTCTAT
Organism: Amblyraja radiata; assembly: GCF_010909765.2. NCBI lineage: Eukaryota > Metazoa > Chordata > Chondrichthyes > Rajiformes > Rajidae > Amblyraja > Amblyraja radiata. Next base: position 14,460,986 of record NC_045989.1, on the reverse strand, counting down.
AAGATCCCCCCTCAATCTTCTAAATTCCATCTGTGCTTATCATTATTTTAAATACTTGTATCACATCACCTCTCAGCTTCCTTCACACTCGGGAAAACAGTCCTGCCTGTACGATCTCTCCTTTAAAATAAAGCCTCCAATCCAGGCAATATCCTTGTGAATTTTTTCTGCATCCCCCATAGCTTCATCATGCCCTTCCTGTAGTATGGTGAGCAAAACCGCACTCAATTCTCCAAATGGGCCCGAACCAATGATTTGTAAAATGATGTCCTAACTCTTGTACTCAATGTCACAGCTAATGAAGGCAAGTATACGATATGTCATCTTCACCACCCTTTTTTACCTATGTTGCTACTTTCAGGGTTTGCTAGTATAACCAAAGTTTTCTCTCTTGAACAACACTCCACAGGGCCCTACAATTCACTGAGTATGTCTTGTATTGGTTCAACTTGCCAAAATGCATAATTTTGCACTTGTTAGAGGTAAATTCCATATACCATTCCTTTGCCCACTTTCCCAGTTGCTCAATATCCTGTTGTAACTTTAGACAACCTTCTTCATTGTCCACTTTAATGTTAATTTTGGTGTAATTTGCAAATTTATTAATGATACCACCTACATTATTTTCCAAGTCTATAATATTCATGTGTCGGAAGGAACTGCAGATGCTGGTTTAAACCAAAGATAGACACAAAAAGCTGGGTTAACTCAGCGGGTCAGACAGCATCTCTGGATAAAAGGAATAGGTGACGATTCTTCTCGAGACCCTTCTTCAGACTGAGAGTCAGGGGACAGTCACGACCCAAAACGTCACCTATTCCTTTTTGCCAGAGATGCTGACTGACTCGCTGTGTCACCCCAGCTTTTTGTGTCTCTCTTTAAGATACACGATGAACAAGAAAGGAGGCAGCACTAATCCCTGTGGTATACCACTGGACAAAGATCTCCAATCTGAAAAACACCTCCACCACATTCTGATCCCTAATCAAGGCAATTTTGTATGTTACTAGACTAAGTGGGACCCGTTGGGTCCCAGTCACATGGGAGGCCTGGTCCCCCAACGCAACCTGTTCCCCAACACAATATTCCACCACTCACCCGTTCCCCCAACGCAAGCCGTTCCCACAAAGCAATATTGCACCACTCACCAATAGCCCCCACGGGAGGCCTGGTGCACCAAAGCAACCCGTTCACCAAAGCAATATTCCATCATTCACCTGTTCCCCCAACGCAACCCATTCCCCCAACGCAATATTCCATCACTCACCCATAGCCCCTAACTGCGCAAGCACGGCTCAATTCCTCTCATTCTGCCCCTCCTCTTCATCCTCCCTCTTCTTTCCCCTCTCCTCCTCCCCTCCCCTCCCCAATCCCTCCCTCACCTCTCCTTTACCTTTCCCCTACCCTCAGTCACCCTCCCTCCCTCCATAACTCATCTCCCCTCCCTACCCCCTCCTATCCCTCTATCCCCCACCTCTCCCACTCCTCACCTCCCCCTCTCTCCCCCCCCCCACTATCCTCCTGACCTGCCCCACTGCCCTCCTCGCCCTCTATCTCTCCCCCCCCCCCCCACTCCCTATTTCCCCCACTCCTTTCCCTCTATTCCCCCTCCTCCCCCACCCTCCCTCCTCACCTCCCCCACTTTTCCCCCTCTCCCTCAATCTCCCCACTCTCCCTCCTCACCTCCCCAGGATCTCAAGGTTGCAGGGGTCGGCCTCAGTCGGCCAGGCTCTGGGCGACACCGCTCCAGCCGGCGGTGGTGCACAAACACTGCTCGCTCCGCTCCTTCAATTCTCCCCGCCCGTGAGTGACAGTGGACCCGTCCAATCAGTGTGGCGATATTGCACCGGAAGGGGTGTCGCTGTCCCGGGTGACTGACAGGAGAGGAGACCAATGTGCATTTTTAAATATTTTAAAACTGGAACTCAACTATTATTCCAAACATCAAATGCTGTTAAGTTTCAAAAATATTTTGTTCTGTAACCAAGTATCCTGCTGGTCATTTTGAAAAGTGGTTGATGTTAATCACATTGTTTTAATTTGTATAGAATCATTATGGAGGACTAGATGGAGGGCACTACACAGCATACTGCAAGAATGCAGTGAAGCAGCGCTGGTACAAGTTTGATGACCAAGATGTTTCGGAGATATCTTCTTCCTCGGTGAGGTCTTCAGCTGCTTACATTCTCTTCTACAGTTCATTGGAGCTCTGTGTAGCCGACTTAGCTACATAACAGCATTTATTGCTCCACTTTGTTGTACTCTGTTAGTGTTATATCTGGCTGCATTGGGCATGTGCCTAGAAGAACTTGCAGTATATTCTGCTGAAGCAAAACACTTTCACAATGAGATCTTAACTGGATGATCTGCCCATTGTACTTGGAGTACCTGCATACCAGAAAGGTGAACTTCAGTTATGTAATAGAATTAAAAATCTTCTATTAGAATGTCAAATTCTGTTCTCTAAGCAGAGATTGTAGTTTGCGATAGTTTCACAGCCAAAATTCCATTGCCCGTCAGATTATCTTTGCTGCTATGTGAAAAAGAGGTACTTGTATGATTCTCCCAAATTAACTTCCTGTTGTATTGGCCTTTCTATATCAGTTATAGTGAATCTTTCTGTACTGTGGAAAATAGCCGGGAGTAATATAAACTGATGGAGATGTATCTGTACATAATAACTGCAGATTGCACAAAATGTCTGTGTGTGTGTGTGTATATAAGCTATAAATACTTTTAAAAAGTAATACTTTTTTTTGAAGTAATGTTGGCTATATTTCTACCTAAAACCTGAACAAGTGCTTAATTGAAAATGTAACTGCTGCACCTGATCTTATCCCAAAGTTGTATTGCAATTTTTTTCAGATTTTTGCAAAACCTATGCATTTAAAATATACTAAACAGTTAATCCAGACAACCTGTCTGATTTGCTGATGAATGATTGTTCTCTCTATTGGAGAGTAGTGGAGCCATTTCCACATTGCCTGTATAATTGCCTGTGTTTATTGATGTACCGATACTGCAGTCTCGCGGTAATTTAAGTGGAGGAATGTAACTAAACTCTAATGAAACCTCCACTCTGCCTGCTTCTCACTAAGGTTGTTGATATTGCTGGCATTCTTATCTCTTTCCTTGGTGAAGGCAAAGAATAATTGGGAAATGGAATGTTGATCTTGAGTTAGAATGGATGAAAGAGATGTTGAAGCTGAAGGGTTCTGTTCAGACTCCATCTACGACACTGGGTTCACTTCTCAAAGCACCAGCATTGGTGCAGTGCAAATTTGCCAGAGTGGAAGTGCAGCTAAATTAGTTCAATTTGGAGACTTCTGTACACAGTCCAGGCTTGTATTCCCATAAAGTTTGAAAGTGAGGGAGTAATTTACCCAAGATGTTTAATGTATTCAAAGGATGTGGATCCAACTAATCCCCTTCTATCTCTCCCCCCCCCCCCCCCCCCCCCCTATCATCCCCAGGCCCTAGCAGTAAGGTTCTCTCTCAATTATCAAAGGTTACAAGACCATTGCTGTAAGAAAAAACTGATCAAAGTATCCTGCTGGCAGGTAAAGCCAGCTCTGCTTCGAACGATGCAGGTGGAAAATGAAAATAGTTTCTTCTAATGGGAGAGGCTCAAGAATTCAGGCTATGTTAATGCAGATCCTGCCGGGGTTCTGCAGGACTTCAAATTACTGTTTGAAATTAGTGCTTTTCAAATAGTACTTTTTACTCTTGACAAAGTTAAAAATACATGAATTATTGAGCAGTAGATATTGTGAGTTACAAAACAAAGTTGGGTAGTTAGTGTGGAAGAAACTGGCCATGATCTTATTGAGGGTACGTGTATGAGGGATGATTACTCGCTCCTCTTGTTGACCACCTCACTCCCTCCTTTGCTTTCCCCTGTGTTTCTTGTGTATCCCTAGGATCACAGTAAGGGATTGTGTACAAATTACTTTTGGCATCAACTAAGAAAATGTTGCTGTTGCAATCCCCAGTTCCTCTTTTAGTTGGAGACTTGCATAACAGATTGACAATGAAACTTCGACAAAGTCCTTGCCCAAATGATTAAAAAAATGATTCAGCTCAGAGCAATATGGTACACTGAGTTAGCAATTTTAAACAGCAATCCCAACATTAAATATGGAAACCCATTCACCAAGTGGAGATTATACTTTTATAGAATAGATTAAACTTCTAATGACCGTCTAGAAATACCAGCACATGTTCTACAGAATTCATTTTGCTCAGAAAAAGATTTGTATTGGCACTTTGATTTGAGAAACTTTTTATTTAAATGTTTATTTTTATCTGCTTCTTGTTGGAGTTAGTCATTTATATTCCCACACTACACATGACAGGAAGATCTGAAATCACATCAAGATGCATGATGGCCTGGCTTAGTCCAAATTTTATTTTGAGGATCTAACAAGTTGCTGTCCTTGCTTGACCGCCTTTTAATGAATCTGTAGTCTTAGTGCGGTAACTACACTAAATATTTCATTTGGATTAATAAAATATTATCTGGTTATATTGACACTATTTGTTTGAAATTATTCAACTTCCATAATTTGAAGATGGTCCACTGTGTTTTCAACATTTATTAATAATGAAAGCAACAGTGGAAACGGGCCTTAGGTGGTATTATAGTTGTAGTACAAGATATTCCACCTTATCCTCCTATTTCTGTGGCATCTATCATATGACATGCCTTAAGTTGTATTGTTTTAATACTTCACATTAGGAGTTTTGTTCCTGAGATGTGATGCTTTGCTAGCCTTTTTCTGTATTTTTCTCAATATTAAACATTGCTGATTCAAGTGATCATTTGCTGAGCTTGGCTTTTTAGACTTTAGAGATACAGCGCGAACAGGCCCCTCGGCCCACCGAGTTTGTGCCGACCAGCAATCACCCTGTACACTATCGCTATTCTACACACTAGGGACAATTTATAATTTTGCTGACGCCAACTAACCTACAAACCTGTACGCCTTTGGAGTGTCCCACATGGTAAATTGGTCCAAAAAGGTTGATCACGTGGAATCCAGGGTAGAAGACAGGGTGGCACATTGGAGAACTACAACCATTGGTGCCCTGCAGAAATTGGTGCTGAATCCCTTATCTCACTCACACACGCTCACACATTCGCTCCCGTGCTCAATCACACGCTCACTCACGCACACTCACACTCGTCTTGTTTGTTTGTTTGTGTGATCCCGAAACTGCGCCAAAACGGTACACGATAGCGCCACAATTATTGGCCCACCTTACCATTGTCCTGAGGTGTGCTGTGGCAAGTTTCGTTCAGATTGATGGTATATTTTACAAGTTATTCACATTTTAAACTTTACAAAAAACACTTTGACAAAAAACACTTCCACTTGCACTGCCCGTTAGCAGCGTATGACGTCAAATAGGATCCCAACCCTCATTTACATAAAAAGCTTTTTTTAAAATCAGTTTTATTCAAATTCTTCTGTTTTCATTCACAATTACGTCACAATGGGATCCCGATACTCATTTACATTAAAAAATCGCGATTTAAAAAAAAAACTCAGTTTAAATCAAATTCTTGGGGGGAGGTTTCATTTACAAAAAAAAACTATTTTCATTGGCGGGGGGGAGGTTGGGATAGAGGAGAGGTTTCATTTACAAAAAAAATCACGATTTTCATTATGGGGGGTGGGATAGGGGGAGGTGAGGAGCAGGGGATAGAGGGAGAGAAGGGGGTAGGGAGGGGCAAGTGGGGGAGGTGAGGAGCAGGGGATAGAGGGAAATGAGTTCAGTTGGGGAGCAGGGAGATAGAGGATAGGGGTAGGGAGGGGAGAGGGGTTATGGAGGGAGGCAGGGGTGACTAAGGTAAGGGAAAGGAAAGGGCGGGGGAATGGAGGAAGATCGGGTAGGAAGAGGGCTGATGAGGCAGTTGGGGAGGGTTGCCGTGACTCGCATCACAACGGGAACCCGTCAGCCGCGCCTGCGCAGTTGGGGGCTATGGGTGAGTGGTGGAATATTGCATTGGGGGAACGGGGCCCAACAGGTCCCACTTGGTCTAGTATATACTAAAGATTTGAAAGAGAATGCAGGTTGCATGATTAATAGGTTGGTGGATGACACCAAAATTTGTGGTGTAGTGGGCAGTGAAGAAGGTGTCAAAGTTTACTACAGGATTTAGATCAACTGGATACGCCAAGGGTCTGGCACATGGCATTTAACTGGCATGTGAAGTGAGATTTTGGAAAGTTAAAACCAGGTCAGGACATAAGTGAATGGCAGGGCCCTGGGAGTGTTATTGAATAGAGATCTATGTTCATTGTTCAATGATAGTGATGGGCATGAGTTATAAGGAGTGTTTGAATACATTGGAACTCATTTCTCATGGAATGTGTGAGTTTGAGGGGAGACCTTGGAGTTGTGTCAAATTATTGAAAGATGTAGATAAAATAGATGATCACAGCTTTTTTTCCCCATGGTAGAGGATTCTAAAACTAGGGAGCATAAGTTTAAGTGAGAAGGGAAGGGAGACCCGAAGGACATGTTTTACCCCACAGGATGTTGGAATGAGCTTCCAAAGGGATCAGTAGAGGCAGGTATACTTACAACATTTAACGTGCATGGATTGGAAAGGTTTAGAGATGAGGCAAACGCGGGAAAAGGATTTGCATAGATTATTACTTTGACGAGTCGGGTTTCAAGTTTCTATGCTGTATAATGTCTATGAAACAGTGGTCCTACTTAGCATGTGAAAGTGAGCATGCAGATTTCAAGGTGTCATAGAAGAATACAACACAGGAACAGGTCCTTTAGCCCACAATGACTGGGCTGTGCATGATATCAACTTAAATTAATCTCTGCCTGCATTGCATTCATATCCCTCTTATCATATCCACGTGCTTATCTAAAAGACCCTTAAACGCCACTATCATATCTACTACTATCACCCTGGTAGCACTGTCCAGACACCCATCACTATGAATAAATAAAACGTGTCCTGTATATGCATTAATACAGAGCTGTATATTAATATTATTTGATCCAGGACATGGATTTGGGCTGGGGGTCAATGATATAGGCATTATGTTAGGGTTTAGCTAGAGTCCTCTTACAAACAAACCTTTAGGATTTGTTCTTGGTTAGCTTAAATATATTTTGCAGTTGACTAATTTCAGATGAGGATGAGTGAATTTGATAATTTAGATGCTGTGCCCTTTTTTGGGGGGTAATTGTCCAAAAACTGACCCATGGGTAGACTGGCTGTAAGAGAAGACCTTTACAGTGGTTGATGTGGCTACAACAAGGCATGAGGAATGGTCAACAAGGGCTGAGATTCATTCTTCTCACACATCAGTAGGCTTGTGTTCACTCTACCTACATAATAACCTGCTTCAGTGAGATTCTGGGGCTTCAGTGTTGAGGCACCCACTAATCACTTAAGCAACTTTGAAATTGAACTGAAACATCTTGTGCAACTTGTGAAAAGAATTAGTGCTAAGCGACCCTATTCTAAACTGGATTCCAGAATTTTGAGGAAAAAAATGTAAATCATTTAGGCCTAGTATAATCTGTAGGCTATTGTCAGTAAAATGGAAAAGGTGCTGAAAAGATTTGTGAGGAAGTGACTGGAACTGGAGGTTAAATTGAGAGGCTGGATAGGTTGAGCATGGGAGGCCGAGTGATTAACTTAAAATCATGGCAAGTCTAGATAAGGGATGATCAGTCTTTCCCCAGTAGAGTATAAAACTAGAGAGAATAGATTTTGAGAGTGGAATGATTTAAAAGGGATGAATGGGGCAACCTTTTCACAGACAGGGTGATGAACTGTCAGAGAAAGCTGTAGAGACAGCTGGAACCTGTGTAGGGTAGAGATGGTTTAGATGGATAGCTGGGATAGACATCTTGGCTGGCATGTATGAGTTGGGCCAAAATAAGTTTTTTTCCATGCTATAAAGACTTGGTACCAGAAAGTGGTCACATACTGCAGCATGGACTGTTTGCAGAGGGGATTCCTTTAATCCATGAGACACTGTCCACTTTAGACAATAACCAACAAAATAACAGCATATGTTAGCCAAAATTAGAACAAATTCCATAATTTATATAGATTGCTTCCCTTTAGGGCTGGTACAGAATGAAAACTGGATTATGGGGAAACTGTTTATTACGATGATCCAGGATGCCATTATTGAGGCCACTGAAAATTCACACAATTATAGAAAAGTACATAGGCTGCTGGCGACTGGACCTTCTGCTCAGAAATGCTGGTTACTTTTGCATCGTTGAACTCATGCCAGTTCTGTGTCACTGGGTTCTTGCAGAAGGCTGTGTAATGGCCACTGTCCAAGGTGCCGGTGTGGTTCTGTGGACAGGGCACAGAAATTTGACAACTTCAGGTAAAGATCTTATATGAAACATGTTCACACATTGAAAAGCTCAATGTATGGCTTACACTTTGGATCCAAAATTGGCTTGGCCATACATAAGAGAAGAATGATAGCAGGGTATTTTCCTGAGTGGAGGTCTGTGATCAGTTGCATTTCACAAGGATTAGAGCTAGAACCTCTGTAATGTAAACAATTGATGCAACGGAAAATCTAGGTGGGCGGATTACATTTGCAAATGACACAAAAATTGAAGTGATTAGTGAACAGGTTGTCAAAGGAAGCAGCACGGCATATTTGAGGAGGAGGTGGATACATTTCTGGTACATAAAAAATCTGTGGCAAAGATGTGGTATTGTGATACATGATCAGCCAAGATAATGTGGAAGAAGCCGAATGAACTTCTGTTTGTAGTTTGCCATGATTCTAATGTTCATTTGTGAATCGCCATCTGCCTGATCTTTCAGTTAGATTACATTCATTGTGGAGACGGGACTGCCTATCCATCACTGCGAGTTCCCATCTGTTACCAGCTTCCATACTCCCCTGACCCAGCCCCTCGAACAGACACGGATCTTTATAAAATGCTGCTTTATACTTTGCAAAAGAGAGATTGATGAATGGATCGGAACTTCATTAACGAACAGATGAAGGTGAGACTCACCACCACAGCATAGAGCTGATACTTCAGCTGCTGACTTGATGGAGTGGTTGTGTACTGTGTCAGATCGAGATCTTCAAGTGGAAAAGTCACCGTGCTGGTCAGTTTCCTGTGGCCATGATCATCTGATTCAAAGCTGGTGGGGAAAGGGAATGATTATATCGCAGACAGAACTATTGAACAATTGTGAGGCAAGACATCGACACCGAAAGGGAGAACAACAGGGAGAGAGGGGCAGTCCATGCCCTTGAATATTCCAGTGGAAGGTGTTTGATGGCTCCTACACAGAGAAAATCCCCATCATTTAAATTATGCAAAGATTGGCATCAAAGACTGGCACTGATTAATCATTAATGGAAACTCTAGCTCACAGAGAGTCAAGCACGGTCACCGAAGCTAGTGCTTCCCAGTGGGACTAGGGACCATCTCCTGCCCCCCACCTCCCCTGACGGAAGGAAACCAAAGCTGGGAGAACTCACCGCTTCAGGTGGATGATGATGATGTCAGGAGCCTTCAGCAGCTGGATACTCTCTGCCTGGTCCTGCTTCTGGCCGCAGAAGGAGCAGAAAGGCTGGTCCCTCGAGCTCAGAACCTCTTCTTTAAAGAACAGCCTGAGACAGTCCTGCAATCAGCAGCCATCATTAGCAAAGCTGCAGCAGACGCCACACACCCCAACACAACACAACATTGTCAGCCTGACACAGATCCCCTCCCAGTGGGCCATTGGAGCCTGAGGTCTGGAGATCCACTTTGACCAGCCTCTACTGCAGAGGTTTCACTGACCACATTGCTATCCCTGCAGCGCTGCCCGGCCCAGGCTGATGCAGCCGGCAACCAGGAGACAGCCTACACACCAGCCGTGCAATTGCAATAGCCCAGAAACATTTACCAGTGAAGTGTGAAAAGGGGAATGGTTAAAGATGTACAGGGCAAGTTTTTTTTACACAGGTGCCTGGAATTTGCTGCCGAGGATGATGGTGGAAACCGATACGATCGTGGCATTTTACCGGTTTTTGGAGAGGCATATGAATACCCAGGTAATGAAGGGATCTGGATCACATGGAGGAAGAAGATAAGATTGATTTGGCCTTGTGTTCAGCAAAGATAATGTTGGCCGCAGGGTCTGTCTTGTACTGTACAGTTCTACATACTTGATGACAGGCAAACGGTGATTCTAATGAAGTCCATGCAGAATGAAATCCTACCTCTCACCACAACAATACATCTCAATCCCAACAAGTTTCACCTGGGAGCACAACTAATCTGCATGATGAATGAGAAATTGCCCAACCTTCTAGTTCCCCTCCTGACTTTTTGTTTGACCCCTGTGTCTCTTTCCTCCCTCCACCTCGCAGCCTTTTGAAACGTCTTTGGAAACGGAAGGTCGCATATCAGCAGGTTTCTGGCCAACTACACAATCAAGTGGTATCAGGTTAGTGCACCGAAAGTTTGAAATCCATTTTCTTGGCATTAACATAATGGTGAGTCTTTACCTGAATGGAACATCTGCTGTCAGGTGGCATGGGGAGTGAGAGGCTCAGGAAGTTCTCGGTTTGGTTGGACTTGTGGTAACAATTCAGGCAGAGTTTTAAGTAGCTCAGTTGCCCTTGGAACAACTTTGTAACGATTGATGTTTCTATGTTTCTCACACCTGAAGACTGAGAAGAGAATATTCTTCAGTTCACTGTCCATCTCAAAAGGTCTGGTGTGTCTTAATCGGTACTCGGCACATGGCACCTCGCCAACAAGGGTGATTATAGGGCAGCATTGCAGTGCAGCAAGTAGTGCTGCTGCCTTGCAGCTCCAGTGACTTGTGTTCAATCCCAACCTTGGGTGCTGTTGATGTGGAGTCTGCTCGTTCTCCGTGCGACCACACAGGTTTCCCCAACTGCATTGGTTTCCTCCCTCATCCCAAAGACGTGCGACTGGTAGGTTAACTGGTGGCTACAAATTGTCCCTGGTGTTTGTGGGCGGTAGGAGAATCATGATGGAGTTAATGGGTTTGTCAGAGAGATGAGGTTCCAGGGATATAAGTGGGACAATGAAATATCTGTGAGGGACATATCAATGGGGCTGCCCCATGGAGAGATGCTGAGTGGCAAAGGTGAGGACTGAGGGTTGGAATTGTTGTCAAATATCAATCAATACATGATGGTATTATCAATCGCAACATCGCAAACAAATGCAATGTTGGGCTGGTACAGCGAATAATAAAGTGATAGTCACACAGCATGGAAACAGGGCCTTTGGCCTGACTCATCCATGAAGCCCCATCTCAGTTAGTCCATTTACACGTTTTTGGCCCATATTCCTCTAAACCATTCCAATCCATGTACCTGTCCAAATATCTTTGAAATGTCACTACTCTACCAGTAGCCACGGGCAGCTCGTGTCATATACCCACCACCCAATGTTTGAAAAAGTTGTCACTCAGGTTCCTATTCAAACTTTTCCCTCTAGTTTTTTACTTCCCTATGGAATAATGGCAACTAAGTTGGAGGAACTCAGCGATTCAGACAGCACCTGTGGAAGGATTGGACGAACCCCGTTTCAGGTTGGGATCCTTCTTCAGACTGAAGAGTCCCGACCCAAAACATTGTCTGCCCATTATTCTTACAGATGCTGCCTGACCCAACTACGTTCTCCAGCAGTTTTTGTTTTGTTTAAGAATTCAGCATCTGCAGTCTCAGGTCACTATTGGCAAGTGAGTTGTCTATTTGTACATTTTATGAGTAAAGTAATGTTTTGAAAGAAGAAGGGCCAGAAGGGCAACAGCTGTTTTAAGCAGTCAGGTTGTCAGGGAAGGTCAGTGGAATGGGCTGCTGACTGCTCTTCAGGGTAAATGTCCTCTCCCTTCAGTGCTGTCCACTGCATGCATTCCCTCAGCACTCACTCTCTTCAGATCATTTTGGAGAACGTTGAGAAAGAAGAGAAGCAGCTCCTGGGCATCTTGCTGGGTCCCATCGGAGAAGGAAGGGTGCATCTTTCCAAGAACTCTCTTCACTTCATCCGGAAAGATGTACACACAATCCCCCAACCACATGTCCATCACTAATGCCGAGAAGGCATTAGATAGCTCCCCACGGCCTCTGCATAAGGAAAGATCTGTCAGAAGTGGAAAAACCATCCGAGTGCAGGTGATACTGATCCATTAGATGGCGCCAGATTTCACTCACAGCCCACAATTCATGCCACAACCCCCTCCCCTCACCCTACCAACCCTCACCATACCCACCCCACCAATTCCAATCCTCCCCTCACCCTCTCACCTCAGCCAACCCCATTAACCCCTCACCCTCAACCCCACTCACCAAACCCACCTCTCCGCGTATCTCCCTTACCCACTCCTGGTTTACCCAGCTAACCCCCCTCCACCAATCCCGCCACTTTCACCACGACTCACACACACCCACTCACCCCTCATTCTCCTTTCACTCCTTCACCTCACTCACCCCTTCCCACTCACCTCCCCTTTCACTCACCCCTCACTCCTATTCTCATCTTGCCCCATCCAGCCTTCCCCTGACCCTCTCAACCAACCCCTCCCATTCACCTCATTCCACCCACTTCTCTCCTTAACCTCGCCCCTTCAGCCGACAGCTGGGGGTGGGGGTGAGGGCCGAGCGCTGAGCTGGTGCCCACCTGCTTATATCATCAGCGTAGGCCCCGGTGATGAAGTACTCGACCAGCGGCGTGGTGTTGCACAGGCACTGCAGGATGCAGTTCATGTAGCAGGTGTTGCCCGTGTTGCCCAGGCCTGTCTGCCCTGCGCCTCCATCCTGCCGCTCGATGCCAGCGCTGGAGACGCTGGAGTCAAACAGCGAGCCATTGCTGTACTTGGGGACAAGGTGGTAGTATCGTGCTCTGGGGAGGGGGGGGAGGGGGGAGTGGGAGGGGTAGAGGGAAAGTGGGGGATGAAGAAACAGGAAAGAGGGGGTGAAGAAGGGGGGGAAGGGGGAGGGGTGAAGGAATGAGAGGTAGGTGAAGGTTGGAGTATGGATGGGTAGCAGTTGCGGAGAGGGGCGGGTAGAGAGGGTGAGGTAGAGGGGTGGGAGGTGGAGGGTAGTTGAAAGGGTTGAATAAAACTAATCACAACTCTGCCGCTGAAGGGAGGTTTGCCCCGTCGCCGGGCTGACCCCGCGTGACCCCACCCGCGCGGATAGACTGTGGTTTCCATGGCAACCACAGGACAGGTCGCGCCGGCACAGCCCGGTGGTGAGTCTTTCAACCGCAGGACCAGGCCTGGGGCGATGGGCCGAGCACACCTTGTCCAGCAGGCCTGGCCTGGGAACAGGCCTCGGAACAGGCCTCGGGATCGCCCGACATCAACAGAGGGGGCGAGACCACGGAAGCAGGCCAGTCGTCCCACCGGCCCGCGTCCACCGCCAAGAGCCCGTCAACCATTCAATTTATGGGACTCAAGTAACGCTGTGGGTACGGGACTGATGATATAGACAATAGGTGCAGGAGAGGGCCATTTGGCCCTTCAAGCCAGTACCGCCATTCAATATGATCATGGCTGATCATCCACAATCTACCCCGTTCCTGCCTTCTCCCCATATCCCCTATCTTTAAGAGATCTATCTTACTCTCTCTTGAAAGCGTCAAAAGAACCAGTCTCCACTGCCTTCTGAGGCAGAGAATTCCACAGATTTACAACTCTCTGTGAGAAAAAGTTTTTCCTCATTTCTTTCTAAATGGCTTACCCCTTATTTATAAACTGTGGCCCCTGGTTCTGGACTCCCCCAACATCGGGAACATGTTTCCTGCCTCTAGCGTGTCCAAACCCTGAAGAATCTTATATGTTTCAATAAAATACCCTCTCATCCTTCTAAATTCCAGTATACAAGCCCAGCCGCTCCATTCTATCAACATATGACAGTCCCGCCATCCTGGGAATTCACCTGGTGAACCTATGCTACACTCCCTCAATAGCAAGAATGGCCTTTCTCAAATTCCTAAAGCGACAAGTGTAGCATTTCCTGCGGTTGCAAGGGAAAGTACCAGGGGAGGGGATGGTTTGGATGGGAAGGGATGAATTGACTCCCTGTCCACTCCCCTGGTACTTTTCTTTGCAACCACAGGAAATGCTACATTGTCGCTTTACCTCCCCCCTCGACTCCATCCAAGGACCCAAGCAGTCTTTCCAGGTGAGGCAGAGGTTCACCTGCACCTCCTCCAACCTCATTTATTGCATCCGCTGTTCCAGGTACCAACTGCTCTACATTGGTGAGACTAAGCGCAAGCTTGGCGATCGCTTCGCCCAACACCTCCGCTCAGTTCGCAATAACCAACCTGATCTCCCGGTGGCTCAGCACTAAAACTCCCCCTCCCATTCCGAATCCGACCTTTCGGTCCTGGGCCTCCTCCATGGCCAGAGTAAGTCCCACTGCAAATTGGAGGAGCAGCACCTCATGTTTCGCTTGGGTAGTTTACACCCCAGCGGTATGAACATTGACTTCTCCAATTTCAGGTAGTCCTTGCTTTCTCCTTCCCCTCCCCCTCCTAGCTCTCCCACAGCCTACTGTCTCCGCATCTTCCTTTATTTTTCCCGCCCCCCCCCCTTCCTCCCCCCCCACATCAGTCTGAAGAAGCGTCTCGACCCGAAACGTCACCTATTTCTTCGCTCCATAGATGCTGCCTCACTCGCTGGGTTTCTCCAGCATTTTTGTCCAAACTCCCATGTCTGCTGCTCTCCCTTCACAGCTGTTTCTATGATTCTCTTCCGCGCACTATGTTTTTGTTTCCGGTTTACGAACAGTTTAGATTACGAACCGTTCTCAGGAACAAAACCTCGAGGTAACACATGCTTTGCTTGTACCTCCCTCTACTCTGCAAACCAAAGATCACCCAAAACTCCATTCCAACAATAATTTGGCAAGGCTAGAAAAAGGTGAGCCAGTCTTAGGGACAAGATTCACTGAAATATAGGAGAAAAAGTAAGTCAGTCCAAAGACGGAGCAGATATGGCATAGAGTTATACATCATGGAAGCTGTCCCTTCAGCCTGAATCATCTACACCATTGTCTAGTAGAGCTAATCCCACTTGCTTGCACCTGGCCGATATCCCTCAACAACTCTCCTAACCTTGTATCTGTCGAAGAATCTTTTAAATGTTAATTGTACCACCTCTACCAATTCTTCTGGCAGCTCATTCTACTTATGCACCACATTCTGTGTGGAAAAGGTTGACCCTTAGATCACTTTTAAATCTTTCTCTTCCCACCTTAAACCTTTGCCTTTCAGTTTTAGACTCCCCTGCCTCAGAGAAAACACTATGGTTATTGGTAAGGCAAATAGAAAGATTGGAACTATTTTGATGCAAGGAACCTGACTGATGAGGATAATGAACTAGGAGTATTGATCAGCATGCAGGAATATGACCACTGAGACATGGTTGACGTGGGCAGGACTGGTAATTCAACATACTAGGGCAGTCGTTCTTAACTTAGGGGTCGAGCCCATGTTTAGGAACCTAACAAAGGTACATACCACGAACAGTATTTTGTTCAAGTATGCGCGTACTGGTGCCAAAAAGGTTAAGAACCACTGTTCTAGGGTATGGGAGTTTCAGGCATGACGGGGGTGGATGAAAAAGAGGAAGCAATATGAATTAAGGAGACCGTCACAGCATGTCTCAGAAGATTCTTCAAATGAAGCCGTATGGATAGATCTGCGAAATACCGTAGACATGTCAGTCACTGGGATTGTACCACAGGCCCTACAGTCAGCAGACATGTAGTCAAATCTGCAGAGAGGTGTTAATAGGATTAGGAATGTCATTGTTGGGAATTTCAACATTCTTGCCTGCGATTGACTTAGTGTGAAAGTATTAAATGGGGTGGAATTTTTAAAGTGCTTCTAGGTCAGTTTTTTGTGAAAGTATGTACAGTCCTGGTCGAGTGGAGTAGTGAAAGCAACAATTAAGAGATATTTAAATAGACACATGAACAGACAGGGAATGGACCACATGCAGGCAAATGTGCAGTTTACCACAGGTATCAACGTTGGGACTTGCTGGTTGTTAGATGCATGTTAGATGTGAATGCAGGCGTTACAATCTGTAAGTTTGCAGATGACATGAACATCGATATTATTGATAGTGTGGAGGACAGTCCTAGGCAATAGAATGATATTGTTGAGTTGGTAAGTTGTGCAGGGCAATGTCAGACAGAATTTAATCAATCAAGGATGGTTATATCAAGAATGGCAAGCCCTGAGGGAGTATTGAGAAATAAAGGGATCTTGACATACTGTACTAATCCAAAGATCGCTGAAAGTGGCAGAGGAGATAGATAGCAGGGTGAATTAGGCATATGGGATGCTTGCCTTTATCGGCCAGGGCACAGGAGGGAGTTCTTGGTTTGACTTTATAAAGCATTGTTTTTGCCATAGCTGGAGCACTGTGTACAGTCCAGTTGCCACACTATATGTGATTGCACTGGATAGGGTGCAGAGGAAATCCACCTGAATGTTGCCTGTAGTAGTTACCTAAAATTGGAGATTTCAATGCTCATACCAATGTTCATTCCGGAAGTGGCGGCGCTGTTAACAGCTGCGGCTCGCCTGCAGTCCGTCTGTCTTTACTTTTTTCTGTTGTTTTTTTTGTCTTGTTTTGGTTAAGTTTTAGTTTGTTGGGTTGTGTTAGAGGGAGTGAAACATGTTCTCTGTCTCTTCCTTCGGGGGAATGCGACTTTTTCGTGTCGTATCCCCCTTCTCTGCCTCCGTCTGCGCTGAGGCCTAATGGCGGAGCTGGCGGCCTCCAACCTGCGGCCGGCCCCGAGGCTCCGGGGGCAGAGCCAGCCAGGACTTACCAACGGGAGGCTGGCCGTCTTCGGGGCTAAGGCAGCGGTGGCCCGACTTGCTGGTGCGGCTTTCTGGCTTTCGGCAGCGGCCTGGAGCTGGGGCGGCGGCCCGGAGCTGGGGCGGCGGCCCGGAGCGGAGACTGCGGGACCTGGAGCGGCGACTGCGGGACCCGGAGCTGGGGCAGCGGCCTGGAGCTGGGGCGGCGGCCCGGAGCGGAGACTGCGGGACCTGGAGCGGCGACTGCGGGACCCGGAGCTGGGGCGGTGGCCCGGAGCTGATGCTGTGGCGGGCCGTCTCGGAGCGGAGACGGCGTTCCGGCTTTCGGCGGCGGCGACATCACCACGGAGGTCCGCTGGACTGGAGGACGGCATCTTCGGCCTGGATCAATCGCCTCAGCGCAGAGGGAGAACAAGGAGGGAAGAGACGGAGACTAAGACTTTGCCTCCATCACAGTGAGGATGTGCTTGGTGAACTCACTGTGGTGGATGTTTAATTTGTGTTTATTGTATGTTTTGTTATTATTGATTCTGTGTATGACTGCAGGCAACATAATTTCGTTCAGACCGAAAGGTCTGAATGACAATAAAGGAATCTAATTCTAAAATTGGGTTGTAAGCCACCCACACATTAATATGAGGTGCTGTTCCTCCAGTTTGCATGTGGCCTCATCCTGGCAATGGCATAGTTCAAGCACTTAAATTGCCACAGAATGAAGGCCTATGGACTAAGTGCTGATCCATAAGATTAGTATAAAGATTGACTTGATTTTGGCGTGTACATGATGGACCCAAGATCCTGTTTCTGTGTTAGGTTACGCAATGACACAAACATTACCTCACCCTACCCACACCCCCACTACCACTACCCACACCCCCACTACCTCTACCCACACACCCACTACCTCTACTTCCACTGGCGAACCCCATAACCCTCATCTATCTCTTGTTTCACCTCTCAACCACATCACTCTCTTAAACCATCCTATATCCCATTGAAGCCGCAGGCCTCTCTCCAGCAAGGTCACACTCACTTTTCCATCCCCAGATCTTTCTCCTCCTATTTCAACCACCCCCACATCCCCCGGCAGCTTCTCCCAGTTCTGGGACATGCCTGCAGCACTGAAGCCCCCAGAGAAGGGAGATGCTGTTGCAGTGAGAGAGGCCCTTAGTTTAGTTACACATTTTGGTAAACCCTCAATATGGCTTTTAAATCATAATTTGAAACGCTGGTCTTATATTTATACAAAGTGACATTCCTCTGAGGCTATCTATGATCCCATCAGGGTCCTGGAGTTATATAGTATGGGCACAGGCCCTTCGGCCCAACTTGCCTACGCTGAAGTTGTCTAACCAAGTTTGTCCTACTTACCCGCTCCGGGCCCATATTGTTCCAAATTTCCCATGTACTAAAGTATCTTTCAAATGTCATAATGCACCTGTCTTTCCTACTTCCATTGTTCAGTTGTTCACTAAACTAATTAAAACATCTCTAGATAGCTAGAATCCATTTTTGCAGAGTTAAAAAGGCACGAGGAATCTGAGGTGTGTGGGCAAACTGATTCCAAGGTTGGCTGGGTGATAGGAGGCAAAGCAAGTGGTTTATCTGACTGGAAGTCAGGGACAAGTGGCGTAAAATAGAAATCGGTGCTAGGACCTTTGATGTTTGTGATATATTTAAATGCTTTGATGAGAATGTAGGCAATCTGATTAGTAAGTTTACAGTTAACAAATAAATGGATGGAGTCATAGATAGCATGAAAAATCGCCAAATGTACAGAGGGATATTAAAGGCATGTTTTGA
The DNA here is from genome assembly GCF_010909765.2 of Amblyraja radiata. Lineage (NCBI taxonomy): Eukaryota > Metazoa > Chordata > Chondrichthyes > Rajiformes > Rajidae > Amblyraja > Amblyraja radiata. The sequence goes on along the minus strand of NC_045989.1, from coordinate 14,442,350 downwards.
GAAAACATAAATATTTAGTATTGTTATTGGTTTAATATTGTCATGAGTGTTGAGGTACAGTAAAACATTTAGTTTTCTGTGCTAACCAGGTAAAGCAATATAATACACGGAGTGTAGAATATAGTGTTAGAACTGCAGAGAAAGTAAAGATTTAAACAAAACTCATAATGAGGTAGATTGGAAGATGGGGAATACATCCTAAACTTATGAGAGGTCTTTCACGACTCTGTTAACAGCAGGGAAGAGGCTGTTCTTGAATCTGATGTTACATGCCTTCAAGCTGTTGTATCTTCTGCTGGATGGGAGGGGGGAGGGGGGGGGAGTGGATGACTGGGGTGTGAGTGGTCCTTGAATATATTGGATGCTTTCCCGAGACATTGTGAAGTACAGAAGAAGTGGAGAATTTGTGGAACCAGCACAATAATTACATTGAATTAATTAATTATGCTTTTGATCAAACTCAGGAATAGGAAATCTTCCAACCAATAGATTTTCTGAAAAATGACCATGGTAGGTTGCATTGGTTGTCATGTTGCAGTTGAAGAAAGCATTGTCCAGGCTGCACTTGGAGTATTGTGTACAGTTCTGAACGCCACACTACAGCATGGATGTGGCAACAACAGAAACAATGGTTTCAACAGGATATTGCCTGGAATGGAGGCTTTTTGTTACAAAGAAAGATTGAATAGGTTGGGTTTATTCTCACTGCAACACAGGAAGTTGAGGTGTGACCTGATAGAGATTTATAAAAATTATGAGGAGCATAGATATGACAGACAGGCAGAATCATTTCTCCAAGACAGGGCGGATCTAAAACTAGAGGGTTACTTAAACGGTAAGTTGTTCCAAACTAAGAGTGGTAGTTATCTGGAACAAACTGCCTGAGGAGGTGGAGGAGGCAGGTACAATTACAATAGTTAAAAGGCATTTGGACAGTTATTTAGATAGGAAAGGAATAGACAGATATAGGCCTAATGTAGGCAAATAGGATTAGTATAGATAGGAATTACAGTCGACATGGGTCTAAAGGGACTGTTACTGTGCTGTAGGATTTTATGATTCTTTAGCTGGAGAGAATACAGTCAGAACTTACCTGCTGTTGTTATCCTCCATGAATTTGGATCATTGTTACAAAGCTTAAACTGTAAGAACTCTGTGACCTGGATCCTTTCCCATTAATCTTCAGCAAAGCACAGCTCCCATGATATCATTGCCTGAAGTGACATCACAAAGTGCCCACAACAGACAGTGCAATTGATATAGTGTACCTTCGCACCAGTCAAATACTCAGTTGAGATGGTTGTAAACAAGCTCAGTGAAAAGTGACCAGGATCTTGCTGAGAGTCCCCATCCAAACACGACACTCTAATAGACTGCGTAGAGCTATTACAACATGGACTCAGGCCCTTTGGCCCAACTCGTCCAAAAGTAGGGAGATCAAAGAGCAGGGAAGGTGGGTGGAGCTTGCTGAAGGTGATGCTTAGCCAATCATTATAATACAATTTATAAGTAGCCAATTACATAACATGGGTGAAGCCACTTAATAAATTCCTGCAACTGTCATCTGGATTCTAGAACACTGTTTGGTGTCTTGTCATTTCATTAAATCTGATATTCACTCGGAACATCACTGCCTAGCCAAGAGGTCCTCTTGCAGCTGCAGGGTTTGAAACCTTTCTTCCTCAGATATTACATTAGTAACCCTTAAACCAGCTGAATCCAACACAGTTCCTCTGTAAAGCTTCCTATTGAAGGGTTTATGTTGCAGCCCACAGCTCCCAGTGACTAATCCGCCAGGCAGTGGCTCTGGTGGCCAACGCCTTCCTGTTATCTAATCTTCCAGTCACATTCACAGCCGAGGTTTGGATTGAGGTGGGTAATTTTGAGTCGTAACTCCATCCATGGCTCAGTTATTGGCACGGTAATAAGATCATATGTCATAGGACCAGAATTAGGCCAATTTTCCCCATAAATTCTGCACCGCCATTCGATCTTATCTGATCTATGTTTCCCTCTGAACCCCATTCTCCAGCCTTCTCCCTGTAACTTTTGACACCCTTACTAATCATGAACCTATCAATCTCTGTTTTAAATAGCCAATGTATCCAATAATGTATGGAGGAAATAATCAACAAATAGAAGCCCCCTAGAGAGGCAATGTATGGGCAGTAATAACTAGCTCAGTGTATGGGCAGTAATAACTAGCTCAGTGTAGGGGCAGTAATAACTAGCTCAGTGTATGGGCAGTAATAACTAGCTCAGTGTACGGGCAGTAATAACTAGCTCAGTGTATGGGCAGTAATAACTAGCTCAGTGTACGGGCAGTAATAACTATCTCAGTGTATGGGCAGTAATAACTAACGCTGTAAATATCCAGTCATCTTACTCAGCTATCGATGTAAACCTGACTATAACAGCCAACCAAAATCATAGCCACTTGGGATAATTTCATAAAATCTTCCATTTGGATTTTCACCCCTTGCTCAATTTTTGAACAGTTCTGAACGGAAACAGGTCAAAATCTGGACATCCTGTGATGAGTGAATCACTTCCTGATGCTAGACAGTCATTCCATCTACTAGGCACAATGCCGTATGTCGCTAATATGTCGCTGAGCAGTATGCAGTATGTCCAGGAATCGTTTTCATTTGCCTGGATGTGCACACTCTAGTAAATCTCAAGAATCTCAACTCCTTCCAGTGCAATTGGGAACTTATCTACCACCCTAAACATCCCCTCCCTCCAACATGGATGTACAGTGGTTGCAAGTGTGAACCATCTACAAAATGCACTGCAGTTACTTGCCCAGGCTGCTCTGACAGCACTTCCCAAACCTGCAACTTCCAGCATGAAGCTGTATAAGAGTCTGCAGGCTCCCATTTGGGCAACACACCATCCAGCGCTGTATATATATCTGCATCATTCATCAATGCCATGTCTAAATCCTAGAATTCCCTCAACAACACCTTCATGAAACTGATTGCAGCAATTCAAAATGAGGCTCACCATCAGCTTCTCAATGCACAATTCCACAAATTGCCGACATTCGGCCCTTATCCTTCTAAACCTTTCCTGTCTATGTCTTTTGAAATTTGCAATTGTATCCACATCTCAGCTTCCTATGACAACTTGTTCCAGATACGGACAACCCACTGAATAAAAAAGCTGCCCATGAGATCCTTTATAAATACCTGGCCTGTTAGCCTCCTCCAGCAGTCAGTTTCTTGTACAGAAACAGACATTTCTGCCAATGTTGTCTGTTCTGCCCTCTCTCTGCTCTCACCTTTAGACAATGCCCTTCAGTTTTAGAATCCTCTACTCTGGGGATACTGTTAGTGTTCACTTTACCCATGCCTTCATTATTTTGCATACTTCAAGATGTGTCTTTTTACAATACTGGAGAGATTTTGAGGAACAAGATTATTATTCCGTTTTTTACACCAATACACTGTCCTAAACAAAAATCTACCCATCATGTGAAACCTTATAAATAACAGATATAAATTAGATAACTTCAAGCCCGAAAGTCAAAAACTTTTTTCATGACAAACAAATCTTCATCGTTTTACCACTAATTTGGACACCAAAAATGTGACATTAAAAACGCTGCCACATTTAGTCATGAATATTTAATTCATAAATAAATTTCATATGGCCCCTCATACATATATGTTTTGATGATGATCTAGGGAAATATCTTCATCAATACCAGGAGAACAATACAGTAACATAAAGATAATACAGTACAGTAAAGATCCTGTCACAGTCGTTGTACTTGGTGTCCATTGTCACAACGACCATCATCGGGGTTGGTACGTCCGTAAGTTAAACCACGGAGGCTCCAAACCTCTAATGCTTTTTAAAAACCCAACGAGGTATCCTATGGTAGTAGCGATTTTTGGACGAGTTAATTATTTTTTCTTATTTTCCAATTTATTATATCAAAAACATTGTGGTGTCAAAAATGCAACGACCGTTTACGATATATTTTCCAACTTTTTTAAATCAATTTAAAAAAAAAATTGGACATAAATTGGTCATCAAAACTAAGAAAACTGAGCCAATCATTAATTTGGCAACACACTGTCTCTTGTTTACCTGTCGTATGGACCAAGTCGCTAACTTCATTCCTTCGTGTCAAACTTTCGGAAGCTCCGCAACGGTTTACTTACAAAAAATCATTTTACTTACAAATAAATCAGCCCAAATCAAACGATCTGATGAATCAACGGCCATTGGCAGCTCAAATCCATAAGGTAATGTACCGTTTAGATCACATTGGTGAAAATGCTTGGTTCTCGCTAATAATGTAACGTTCGTTTTCTGGGACACCAAACATTTTAGTGTCCACCGCAACGTACGTTTGTGTGTATGATGTGTAACGCGCGTTGCGGTGACCACTCAGATGGATGCAGTATTCTACTACATGATCAGGTGAATGAAGTGGAAACGCTGTTTGCAATTTTATTGTTCTATGTGGTATTCATAAACATAGAAAGGAATAAGAAATACGTGCACTTACTGCGCCAACCAGGTCACCGGTGGACACCACACGACAACCGTTACACAAAATATATTTGTATATTCTGATACCATTTTCGGAAACTTTCCAGCAATATGCTATCTTTTCTTATATTTTTTGTTGATACTATGTTAGCCATGAACCCAATAAAGTGCTTGTGACCTTTTTTGAAGGAATTTGAAATTTGACCCCCTTTGTCACATTTTTGTGTGCAGTATTGTAAAAAGACACAAAAAATCACCCTCGGCCTCTACTGCTGAAAAGAAAAAAGTCTCATCCTGTGTAGCCTCTCTCTATAAATCAAGCCCGCAAGTCCAGGTAGCATCCTGGTGAATCTTTTCTGCACCCTTTCTAACTTAGACATATTTTCTATAGTTGGGTGACCAGAATGGTACAAAGTACTCCAAGTGTGGTTTCAAAAAACAGCTTGTACACTTCCAACTTTTGTACTCTACACCCTTCCCAATGCAGGAAAGCATGCCACTGTATCCACCTGAACTGCCACTTTCAGGGAACCATGCACTTGTACCCCCATATCTCTCTGTTTTACAACATTTTCCAGGGCTCTACCATTTACAGTGTAAGTCCTGTCCTGGTTTGCAATACCTCACACTTGTAATTACTGGAGATAAAATTAAAAAATGTATAGGTCATAAAGTTACATTATTTTGCTGTTGAACCACCTACCAACGGTATGCGCTAAAAATATTATTCTTGTGTACATCTGATTTTGAGGTCAAGATCCAGTGGTTGATGAGTTCACCTTTGAGGCCAATGATGCCCAGGATGTTGCAGCATAGTCCATATCAGGTCAGTGGTGCAACTGATGCACACACCAAGCACTAACTGATGTCTGGTAAGAATGAGAGCAGGTTTGAGATCAGTGAGGCTCCTGTTGGACACTTTCGCATGAATTAACGATACAGCTGTGTGTGTAGGCGTCCATCAACGCAAGACATTTGTGACACAAAGTGGTCATACATGACGAATACAACACCATCCAACCCACTGATGTCACTGTTGTGTATGTGCAATAAAAGTGGTGTCTGGTGGTTGACTACACCAAAACGAAGCCGGTGATATAACCTGTGAGTGATCAGAGAAGTGTTGATTGCAGGATGTGCCTGGTGGCTAGTCAAAGTGCAGTTGTGTGATGTACCTGGGGAAGCAATTGAAGCATGTCACTGAATCATTCATACACACACACATTATATATGTCTGTACTCTTTTCAGCTTCATATTATTATAATATACATATATGTGAGTAGTGTGTATCTATGCCGCAGTGACATTCTTTAGTGGGAATTTGCTGTGAAAGCCAATAATTGTCTTGGAGCCATACAGCACGGAAACAGGTCCTTCAGCCCAACCAAAATGCCCCAATTGTACCAACCTCAACTACTTCCTCTGGCAGCTTGTTCCATACCCACCACTCTCTGTGTGAAAAGGTTGCCCTTGGATTCCTATTAAATCTCTCCCCTCTTGCCTTAATCCTTTGCCCTCTAGTTCTTGATTTCCCTATCATGGGAAAAACTCTGTGCATGCAGTGCATCTATTCCCCACATGATATTATACTCTATAAGCCTGTGTTCGAAGAAATTAAGTCCAAACCTGCCCAACCTCTCCCTTTAGCCCAGACACTCGAGTCCTGGCAATATCACCGTAAATCTCTGTTGCAGACGAGTTGAACAGGTACTTTGGATCTGTCTTCACTAAGGAAGACACAAACAATCTCCCAGGTGTACTAGTGGCCAGAGGACCTAGGGTGACATAGGAACTGAAGGAAATTCACATTATGCACAAAATGGGGTTGGAAAGAATAAGAATAAGAATATTTAGGCTGGTTCCTAGGATAGCTGATCTGTTGCATGGAGTAGGATGTTTACATAGCTAGGTGTCACTGTCTAATGAGTAGTAGGCCATATAGGACTGCAATTAGAAATGTATTCACTCAGAATTGTGAACCTTTGGAATTCTTTACCCTGGAACACAGTAGATAGTTTTGGGCTCCACCTAAAAAAGGAGAGACTTTTCATAACTCACCAGACTGGTTCTTAGGTGGCGGGCCAGCCATGTGAGGAAAGATTGTGTAGAATTGGACTCCATTCTTTTTTGGAGATCTCACTGGAACTCACAAAATTCTTACAGGTTTGATAGGCTGGTGACAGGGAGGAGAATATCCCTGGCAGAGGGGCAAACAATTTGGTGAAGAGATGAGGAGATGTTTCTTCACACTCGGAGGTGAATCTTTGGAATTCTTTACCCAGGAGGCTGGGTTCATTCAAACTGAGATTGATACATTTCTGGATATTAAGGGAATCGAGGGAGATGGGGATAGTGCAGAATGGTGATGATCAGGGGGATCAACCATGGTCCTGATGATTGACAGCAGACTCGAGATGAAGCGCTGGCTCCTATTTCTATTTCCTTTGTTCTTATTTCTATTGGCATCTCCTGCCCGCAATCATAGAAACATAGAAAATAGGTGCAGGAGAAGGCCATTCGGCCCTTCGAGCCAGCACCGCCATTCATTGCGATCATGGCTGATCGTCCCCTATCAATAACCCGTGCCTGCCTTCTCCCCATATCCCTTGACTCCACTAGCCCCTAGAGCTCTATCTAACTTTCTCTTAAATCCATCCAGTGATTTGGCCTCCACTGCCCTCTGTGGCAGGTAATTCCATAAATTCACAACTCTCTGGGTGAAAAATCACTGGAATGGGTCAGGATATGTCACAGAGGAGGAGGAAACACTAAGAGCTGGTCATGAGAACCAAAGAACGACTCTACTGTTAAATCTGAGCCACTGTGCCTGATGGAGAGAGCCATTGCCGCAGCTGATAGGTCTATTGAATATCAACACACCCATCAGGTCTCAATGCCATTAAGATCAAGGAGCTTGGTGGTGGAGCGAGTCAGCAGCTTCAAGTTCACATCTCCAAAGATCAAGGTTGGGCCAGGCACATTGATGCAATTATAAAGAAAACAAAGTAATGCCTCTACTTCTTTAGAAGATTGGGGAGAGTTGATATGTCGATGAATACTCACAAGAACTTCTATAGATGTATGGCAGAGAATCTATTAACTGGTTGCATCACAGCCTTGGGCAACCCGAATGCCCAGGAACAAAGGAGATTTTAAAAAGTGGACGACGCTGCCCAGGCTATCATGGTTACTGACCCTCCCCCCCCCCCCCCCCCCCCCCCCCCCCCCCCCAATTGAAGGGATCTATAGGAAGTGCTGCCTCAAAAAGACAGCTGGCATCATCAAGTTCCCATGCCACCTTGGCCATGTTCTCATTTTACTCCTGTCATCGGGAAGAAGATATAGGAGTTTGAAAACTGACCGACAAGTTCAGGTACAGCTTCTTCCCAACCACCAGGCACGGAAACACTACAAACACCAACTGAACTATGAACTGTTGTACTTGGGACTTGGGACTTTTTTTTACATGAACAATTTTTTTAAATGTAATTGTTTTTTGTTAATTATGTTATATAAGAGTTCCATGGTTACCATGGTTACAGACCTTTACGTTGCTGCATTTATATGCTGCTGCAAATAATAATTTAATTGTTCCGATCTTGATACACATGGCAATTAAATACTCTTTACTCATGACATAATATAGAGAACAAGACTGGAAAGTTTAACAAATTCAGTTTTAATGAAGTGACAATATGACAGCAGTTATCTGTGTACAACAGACTGACCAATGACAATGTTTGCAGCAGATCCCAAACAGGGGAAGCACCTTTTCTGATTTCTGTTCATGTCTTCACCACCAGCTTTAGGGGAAACCAATCATTGACAGAATGGTGCTTCATCAATCTGAACCGTAAACTGATGCCAGGTTCCTCAGTCTCTGCTATAATACAGTGCAAGTTTTCTTCTTGATCATAATGTCCTCCCCACTTATAATGTTCTGCATCAATCCATCCCTCGCTGCCTTCACTGCCGCAATGATCTGAGGGAATTGGAGACAATATTTTGTACACAAGAGCCAACAAAGTCCAAAAGCTTCGAAAAACACAAACATTGTTATTGTCAGAGTTTCTCTCTCACACGTTGGAGGCTGACGGACATGTTCAAAGATAAATTAATTCAATGTGTATCAACATGGACTGTGGACACGGGGCAATCCTAGAAAAGGCTGCTCGCTCCGTGTGTGCACCCTCCCTCTGAAAATGACCATTGTTTGACAGTTACAAGTTGGAGAAGGACCAGGCACTCCTTCCTCAACGTGTCTCAACTGCATTTCGTTGTCTCTGTACTGTACACTGACAATTAAAGTTGAATCTGAATCGGTCTCCTGATTCAGTAGTATTGGGAATAGTTCTTTATCTATTTTCCAATCCTATCCCTTCATTCCCTCATTATTTAAACATGAATCATTTGGCACCAGGGTAGAGAATTCAGAAGATTCACCGCTCTCTCAGTGAAGACATTTCTTCTCTTCCTGCCCTAAAACCATGGTCTCTTATCCGGAGACTCTGCATCGCCCCAGATTTCAACCTGACAAACAGCCACGACCCTGACAAATCCCTTCACACAGTTCTTTCTTAATGAGATCATCTGTCATTCTTCAGTGCTGCAGATCTTTCTTAAACTTCCCTCGTGATGCAGCCCCTCATCCCCAGAATCAATCCAATGAGTATACACTGCACCGACCAAGGCAATATTTTCCTCCGTCCCTCTAGTGGTGCAAGCCCTGAACTAGCTCAACGAATCCGTCTTATTTTCTTATTTCTGCAGCCCACACCCTTACTGTAGCCAGGGGTTTGCCTGGATTAGAGGACTATAGTTATGGTGAGAGATTGTATAGGGTGGGCTTGTTTTCCCTGGAGTGAAGGAGACTGAGGGGGTGATCTGATGGGCACAGTTTGGAGAGATTGTTCAAATCTTTTCCCCATGGTAGAGGATATTAAAAATGCCAAAGGTTTAGAGTGAGAGGAATGAGTTTTAAAGGAAATCTGAGGGAGGATTTTTTTTGTTACACAGAGTGGTTGATATCTGGAATTCACTGCCAGAGGAGGTGGTGGATTCTGATACAATCACTATATTTAAGATACATTTATATGAACTTTAATATGGAAGTCATAGAAGGATACGCAGGGATCTCTGCTGAGACCTCTGCTGTTTGTGATATATATAAATGACTTGGACATACAGTGCATTCAGAAAGTATTCAGACCCCTTCACTTTTTCCACATTTTCTTATGTTACAGCCTTATTCTAAAATTGATTAAACACATTTTTTAAATCATCAACCTACACACAATACCTCATAATATAAAAGCAAAAACAGGTGGTTAGAAATTTTTACAAAGTAATTAAAAATAAATAACTGAAATATCACATTTACTTAAGTATTCAGACCCTTTGCTATGACACTCAAAATTGAGCTTCGGTGCATCCTGTTTCCATTGATTATCCTTGAGATGTTTCTACAACTTGATTGGAGTCCACAAGTGGTAAATTAAATTGATTGTACATGATTTGGAAAGGAACACACCTGTCTATATAAGGTCCCTGCAGAGCAAAAACCAAGCCATGAAGATGAAGGAATTGTCCGTAGACCTCCGAGACAGGATTGTATCGAGACACAAATCTGGGGAAGGGTATAAAACAATTTCTGCAGCGTTGCAAGTCCCAAAGAGCAGTGGCCCTGTCTTTTAAAATGGAAGAACTTTGGAACCACCAGGACTCTTCATAGAGCTGGCTGCCCAGCCAAACTGAGCAATCGCTCAAGGAGAAGGGCCTTGGTTAGGGAGGTGACCAAGAACCCGATGGTCACTCTGACAGAGCTCCAGAGTTCCTTTGTGGAAATGAGAGAAACTTCCAGAAGGACAACTATATCTGCAGCACTCCACCAATCAGGCCTTTATGGTAGAGTAGCCAGACGGAAGACACTCTTCAGTAAATGGCACATAGGCACTTGGCACTTGGAGTTTGCCAAAAGGCACCTAAACAAGATTCTCTGGTCTGAGGCCTGAATGCCAAGCGTCACGTCTGGAGGAAACCAGGCACCGCTCATCACCTGGCCAATACCATACCTACGGTGAACCATGGTGGTGGCAGCATCATGCTGTTGGGATGTTTTTCAGCGGCAGGAACTGGGAGACTAGTCAGGATCGAAGGAAAGATGAACGGAGCAAAGTACAGAGAGATCCTTGATGAAAACCTGCTCCAGAGCTTTCAGGACCTCAGACTGGGGCAGAGGTTCACCTTCCAACAGGACAACGAACCTAAGCACAAGGCCAAGTCAATGCAGGAGTGGCTTTGTGACAAGTCTGTGAATAGACAATAGGTGCAGGAGTAGGCCATTCGGCCCTTGGAGCCAGCACCGCCATTCAATGTGATCATGGCTGATCATCCCCAATCAGTACCCCGTTCCTGCCTTCTGCCCATATCCCCTGACTCCGCTATCTTTAAGAGCCCTATCTAGCTCTCTCTTGAAAGTATCCAGAGAACCAGCCTCCACCGCCCTCTGAGACAGAGAATTCCACAGACTCACAACTCTCTGTATGAAAAAGTGTTTCCTCGTCTCCGTTCTAAATGACTTACCCCTTATTCTTAAACCGTGGCCCCTGGTTCTGGACTCCCCCAACATCGGCAACATGTTTCCTGCCTCTAGCGTGTCCAAACCCTTAATAATCTTATATGTTGCAATAAGATACCCTCTCATCCTTCTAAACTCCAGAGTGTACAAGCCCAGCCGCTCCATTCTCTCAGCATATAACAGTCCCGCCATCCCAGGAATTAACCTTGTAAACCTACGCTGTACTCCCTCTATAGCAAGAATGTCCTTCCTCAAATTAGGGGACCAAAACTGCACACAATACTCCAGGTGTGGTCTCACTAAGGCCCTATACACCTGCAGAAGGACCTCTTTGCTCCTATACTCAACTCCTCTTGTTATGAAGGCCAACATGTCATTCGCTTTCTTCACTGCCCTTCAATGTCCTTGAGTGGCCCAGCCAGAGCCCGGACTGAAATCCCATCGAATATCTCTGGAGGGACCTGAAAATAGCTGTGTATCGACGCTCCCCATCCAACCTGACAGAGTCTGAGAGGATCTGCGGAGAAGAATGGGAGAAATTACCCAAATACAGGTGTGCCAAGCTTGTAGCGTCATACCCAAGAAGACGAGGCTGTAATCGCTGCCAAAGGTGCCTCAACAAAGTACTGCGTGAAGGATGGGAGGAGCAGCCATCTTGGGGAAGGGTGCTAATCAGCAGCCGTCCGTTTAATTCACTTTTTTTTTGCAGTTTTACTGAGTCCTGTGCCTTGTCTGTGGGAGAAATTACTTTTTAATGTGGGGGGTAGGGGGTAACAATATTTCTAGGTCCCTACCTGGTCGGTGAGGCGGCTTTTTCTCCGGGCTGCCCCGTCCTCGTGGCCTACCAGCGGGCGTGGAGCGCCGTTTCCTGGCGGGGACCGTCCTGCACCTCGGCTTCGGCGGCGGCACAGCGCTGGAGCGCTATCGCAGAGCGGAGCGGGCGATGCCTTGCCTGGGTCGCCGCGATGGATCGACGCGCTGGAGCTCCGGTGAGCTGTGACCGCCAAGATCAACACCTCCGGGCTGCGGGTCTGCGGAGCGGGCGGCGCCGACTCTAACATCGGGAGCCTGGGAGCTCCAAACCGGCGCAGCCTTGTCGGCTTCGGAAGCCGCGGTCCCCAGCTAGGAAGCGGCCGTTCCAGGTGGCCCAGCCGCTGAGAGGACTCTCCCGACGCCGGGGCAACACCACCCGGCCAGGAACATCGGGCCTCCGTAGAGGCAATAGCGGTGGCCTCAATAGGCCTGACTTTGGGAGAACTGGAGATGGGGACTGGACATTGTGCCTTCCCCCACAGTGGTAACCATTGTGGGGGGATGATTTTTTTGTGTGTAAGTTAATATGTTAGTCTGTGTCCAAGATGGCTGTCGGAAGCGAGAGTGGACGCTAGCGCGCTTTAGCTGCCGCTGCTCTCTCTTCATATTGTGTTTTTGATTTTTTGTCTTTGTAGCGATTTCTGTCTTTAATTTGTGTATTGGTGATGTCCTTATTATTTATTTTACTCCATGTTTTTTCTCTTTTGTTAATTTCTGTAAGGTGTCCTTGAGACTTTGAAAGGCGCCCGCAAATAAAATGTATTATTATTATTATTATCTGAATACTTATCTAAATGTGATATTTCAGTTATTTATTTTTTATTATTTTGAAAAAATTTCTGAACACCCGTTTTTACTTTTTTAATATGGGGTATTATGTAGAGATTAATGATTTAAAAAATGAATTTAATCAATTTTAGAATAAGGCTGTAACGTAACAAAATGTGGAAAAAGTGAAGGGGTCTGACCACACATTTCACTACCAATTGGTGCATGTGACAAATAAATGTATCTTTCTGAATGCACTGTAAATGTAGACAGGTTGGTCACTAAATTTGCAGATGACACCAAGATTGCTGGTGTCGTGGACTGTGAAGAAAACTGCCAAATGATACAGTGAGATATAGGTTAGCTAGAGAAATGGGCAGAGAAATGGCAGATGGAGATTACTTTCAGCAAGTGTAAGATGTTAGACAGGGAGATAAAATGTAAGGGGAAAATATACGATTTATGGCATACCTGTTATTACCATTATAGGTAGGACGTGGAAGCTTTGTAAAGTGTACAGAGGAGGTTTACCAGAATGATGCCTAGCTACAGGGAAAAAGGTTGAACAGACTTAGATTGTTTCCTCTGGAAACCAAAGGTTGTGGGGAGATCTGATAGAATTATGAGAGGCATAGATAGGGTAGACAGTCAGAACCTTTTTCCACGGAAGGAAAAAATAAATAGTAGCGGGCATAGCTCTAAGGTGGGAAGGGCAACGTTTAGAGGAGTTGTGCAGCAGTAGTTTTTTTTACAGAAAGTGATGAGGGCTTGGCAAATAAGACCCTTTTGGATAGACATATGGACATGCAAGGAATGGAGAGATATGGATTACATGCAGGCAGATAACAGTTGGTCTTGGCATCATGTTTGGATTAGACTTGTGGGTTGACAGGCATGTTCTTGTGTTTTACTGTACGATGTTCTATGATACAATTCTATTGTGCGCTAATGGGTTTAGCGAAGATGACCAAAAAGGTTACATAGGCATGCTGGGCAGAAGGGCTTATTGTGCGCTGTACAACTCTGACATTAACACCATTTGGTTCCTATCTGCCTGCTACTTCTTCATAGCATTTATACTGGGTATATATTTTGGCAGTACTGGTGTTGAGTGTATCTGTAGACATTTATGGCCAGACTGAATGATGGGGAGGTGGCCACCATCTTGGGTCTCCTGTAGAGAAAGGGCTGCATGCCCCCTGCTACTGTGACATCCAAACGCTTCCTCAGGGAGTTCAAAAATGTTCACTAAGATCATGGCTTTAATAGTGAGCAACCTTCCCACTTAACAATTAATTGCGGCACGGTGAGATAGCGCTTGAGCTACTGCAGGAGACCCTGGTTTGATCCTGACTACGGGTGCTTGTCTGTACGGAATTTGTACGTTCTTCCCGCGCCCTGCGTGGGTTTTCTCCGAGATGTTCGGTTTCTTCCCACACTGCAAAGATGTACAGGTTTGTGCAGGTTAATTGGCTTGGTGTAAATGTAATAAAATGTCCCTAGTGTGTAGCGTAGTGTTAATGTGCGGGGATCACTGGTTGGTGCAGGCTGGGGGGAGAAGACATTCAGCAGTGGTTCTGTGGTGCATCTTCCTGCTATTTTATGGCCTAGAATTCACTGATGAATCTGGACCTTTGAGTGGGAATTAATTGAATGTGAAGGAGAATCATTTAGAGGATATAATGAGGACAGAGCAGAAAATAGGACAGTTGAAATTACCAGGCGCCCGCATGATTTCAATGGATTGAATGTCCTACGATTACTCTGAGGCAGGTAGCTCAGTATTCCTGGGAATAACACCTTAATGACACCAGGGTTCTGGATGTGATTATACCAATACATGCCAACATCGCATTGTTCATATTACTGAAAAAACTGCTTTCTAACTAATTTACTCACGTCGCCATGGTGAGGGAATGTATTTGATTGCAGTTTAGAGAAAACCAACTTATTGTTAATTGTAACTTCAAAACTTCCTGAGGAGACAAAGAAATATAATTTGCAGCATTTCACAAACCTGATGCAGTCTCTGCCCAAACTGAAATTGGTTTAAACAGCTGGAGTTCAGGGGGAACTGGCCTCACCCTGAATGCTTCACCTGTGTTAGACCATGATAGACTGTGAATTATAGCTTTATCATCTTGGTTGAGAGTATTAGTTACTTCAATGGGCCGAGGAATGGCAGACGGAGTTTAATTCTGATAAATGCAAAATGTTGCATTTTAGTAGCATAAACCAGGGCAAGACTTACAATGTAAATAATAGGGCTTGGGGAGTGGAGTAGAAAGAGACCTAGGGGTGCGGGTATATAGTTCATGAAACTGTTGACATAGGTTGATTTGGTGGTGAACAAGATGTCTGCCATGCTTGCCTTCATCGGTCAGGGTATTCATTATAGACGGTAGAGACAAAATGCTGGAGTAACTCAGGCAGCATCTCTGGAGAGAAGTAATGGATGATGTTTTGGGTCGAGACAGCCAATCCCCTGACATCAGTCTGAAAAAGAGCGGCTGACTCCCCTGGAGCCATGTTCTGCTTGGGTAGTTTGAACATTGAAGGAACAAGGAACTACAAAAAAAATGTCACAAGGTGTTGGAGTAACTCAGAGGGTCAGGCAGCGTCCTTTGAGAACAAGGATAAGTGATGTATTGGGTTGGAACCCTTCTTCAGACCAATTTCGAGGGAGGGAGAAGAAAGCTGGAAGAGAGGAGGGGCAGGACAAAGCCTGGCAGGTAATAGGTTGATGCAGGTGAGTGGGCTTTTTTTTAGGCAAACGGTTAGAAATTAGATGAAAAGATGAGATGAATACTTAAATTCTGGAAAAATGCGCCCACACCAACAATAAAAATGTGGATATCAAATATGTTTGAAACATTACATCTGGAAGAGATGAGATTCCTCTTAGCAGATAAAGCAAACCAATTCCAAAAGACGTGGTCTACGTTTATGGACCTATTACAAGCATGAGGTGCAATAGTAATTTTAAAAAATAAATAAATAAATAAATGGTATCAGGACCTGGCATTGGGAGATAAAACAACAAAAACAGACTTGGTTGGTAGTCTTTCTGCGGAGTTTAATGTTATAATAGAGCGATTGTCCTTACTTTCTTTTTCTTTTTCTTTCTTTTCTAGGGTCTACTTTCTTACTTTACTTCCTTCTCTAACTTCTTTTCTAAGGGGCTTTCTTTTCCCAACACTCTTCTGCACTTCACAACTCTTGCGCACCTTCTTTACTTTCCTTACTTCTATCTTTTTCTTAAAGCTTTAAAAAAAAAAAAAAATGAAGCGGTACAAAAAATGTATTAAGATATATGTGTTGTGTGTTATTGTAATTTACCGTACTTCTAATAAATAATAAAAAAAAAAAAAAAAAAAAAAGAAAAGATGAGATGAAAAGTAAATCAAAGGAGAACTGTAGAGGGTGAGGACAGGTTCCGTTGGCCGAGAAGAATGTTCATAAAAGGAAATTGATTGGTCTCTGTTCAAGGAAGAACCGGGGAGCCTTTAGACCTTCTTGATAGGGGGTGGAGGTGTAAAGGGACTAGATGCCCATGGTAAAAATTAGGCGATAGGGTCCATGAAACTGAAAGTTGTTGAGTTGAAAGGCGTGTGAGGTGTCACGACCGATTTAAGTCAGAAAGGACTGGTCAAGGGGGGAGGGGGGGGGGGCGGGGGGGAATAGGATGGAATCAAGGTATTTGGAGGTGAGTTCTGTGGGGCAGGAACAAGCAGAAACAATGGGTCTGCCAGGGCAGTCTTAACAGTGGATTTTGAGAAGGAGTTAGAAGCAGGCAGTGTGGGGCTGGGGTGTGTTACATTTGGAGGCTGTGGAGGGAGATGACCAGAGGTGATGAGATCAGAAACAGTCTGGGAGATGATGGCCTGGTGTTCGACTGTACGGTCATGGTCAAGGGATAAGTCGGAGGTATCCGAGTGCTGGTGCCTGGTCGACGGGTTGAATTTGTATGAACATTGAATTCTCCAATTTTAGATAATTCCCCCCCTTCTCCTCCCACCCTATCTCCCCATGTGCCCCATCTGGATATTCCCCTATTTATCCTCCAACCCTCCCCTTCCACCTACATTCCTCCCTCTAGCTTCACAATTCGCAACTCTTCAATCTTCTTGTTGCACACCTTCTGTCTTTTCATCTCTGGCCTTTGAGCAACCATCTACCTGTCAAAAACACCCTCACCTGTAATCCACCTATTACTTGCCAGGCTTTGTTCTGTTCCTCTTCTCTCTCGACCCAACAATCAGTCTGAATAAGAGCCCTGACCCAAAACGTCACCTATCCACATTCTCCAGAGATGCTGCCTGACCTGTTGAGTTAGGCCAACACTTTGTGTCTTTTTATGTAAACCAGCACAAGCAGGTTTCTTGTTTCTACAATTGCCCAAGACATTGGTACGGCCACATTTGGAGTACAGTGTACAGTTCTGGTCACCCTGTTAGAGGAATGATGCCATTTAACAGGAAACGGGTGCAGAAAAGATATATGAAGATATTACAGGGGAGGAGGGGGCAGAGGTGGTGGAGAGGTTGTTCTCTGGGAACCAGAAGGGGGTCAGATATCAAGGTGGTCCCAGTGGTGGTGATCAGAGCTGTTTCAAAAGTCAGGGGAGCCTCTGATTTGGCGAATAAAGAAACTAAATGAGAAGCGATTCTTACAGAACGTTGGGCATATTAAAGTCTGCATTATGTGATAGGTCCACTCACCTTTCTGTCCTATGAAGCCGATGATGTGCGCCTCTGGAATTTGCTCCTTAATCTCAGTGGCAAGGAACAGGAAACGCGCCAGGAAGCCTCATCCGGCACTGGGGACAGAGTGTCAGAATGACAAGCGGTACTAGCGCCATCCACCCCACAACCCGCTGTCCCAGTGAGTGACGGTGGAGGCAAGCCCTGCTGACTGTACTTACCCCTGATTATCTCAACAGCGTTGATGTTGAACTAATCTGCACTATCTTGTAGTCACAGTCCAGCCACAACCAATAGCCCATAGTACTCAGAGAATGCAGCCGCCGCAACTCAGGAACAGCTTCTTTCCCTCTGTTATCGTCTGAATTTGTAGTCTGCAGGGCAGTACTCTGCATATCGCCAACTTGTCCTTCATAAGCTTGGATAATGTCAGATTCACCTGCATCCTTGACATGGTTGTTGTCTCTGGAACTGGTGCACTAAACTACACTATATATTCTATCCTTTGCTCTATCTATTGAGTTTGGCTTGATTGTATTTATGTGTAGTAATATGTGATGGGATGGGACAAAAGGCACAACAAAGCTTTTCACTGTACCTCGGTGCACGTGACAATAATAACCCTAAACCAATTCCCGGGACGGCAGACACGCCCCACTCACCAGTACTCCACCTTGACATCCACTTTGTGTTCGCCTTCGTACACGCCCCCAGCCAGGCTGCTTTCCGCCAGGCTTTGTTGGCTTTCCGAGGGGATATCTTCAGGCTGGACACCGCAGCCACATCCACAAGGCCTCATCTTCTGGGCGACGACCGCCACTTGAGCCCGGGGCCCCGTTGACGTCCCGGGGTCTCTTGTGACCACTCGCCCCCCAGAGCCGCGCACAGGCAGGCACCACTGACGTTGCCCCACCCGAGACCGTCCCAGGCCCAGCGGGTGGCTTGCAACACACCGGACATCGAAGCCAGGCCAGCACTTTGAATTCCAAATAAAACTAAATGCTGGAAATCAAAGATCTTATAGGATCTTTGTTAGAAATGGTCGGGCAGGAGAAGGGAGGCAGGGAAGAGCTCGCCAGCTGACCCACCTGCGGTCGGCAAATGAACAAAGTGAAGGTCGGCTCGTTTGTTGCTTCAAATTCCAGCATCTATGGCCTACGTCCACTGAGCAGCGATCGATGCCGATGCAAAACAATGTGTCGGGAATAACTGCAGATGCTGGTTTAAATCGAAGGTAGACACAAAATTCTGCCGTAACTCAGCGGGACGGGCAGCACGTCTGGGAGAGAAGGAATGGGGCACGTTTCGGGTCGAGACCCTTCTCTCCAGAGATGCTGCCTGTCCCGCTGAGTTACTCCAGAATTTTGTGTCTACCTCCGATGCGAAACAAGTTGTACAGACTTCGCACATGTGGAACACACACTGAGCACATAAGATGCTGATGAATGGAAAGTTCTGAGGCTTTATCACCAAAGGCTTCAGCGGAGATGCTGAGAAGTGGAGAAGTAAGATACAATCTTTCTAACTTTCCTCTTTTGCTTTATTGTAGTCAGGACGGCAGCTAGGACAGTGCCCTTCCTGCTGGAAGTGGTAGACCAGGGAAACTTCCAGTGTTCCCGCTGACTACACCTGTGGGCAATGTGTCCAGCTCCAGCTGGTGGCATTGAGTGGCTGGAAGTGCAGTTGGATTCATCCTGGACCGTGATGCTGAGAGCGTCATAGGTAGGAATTTCAATGAGGTTGTCACACCAGGTAGACGAGTAACTTCCAGGAAAGGCAGAGTGTTAGGTATGGAGTGCAGGATTGTCTGTGGCTAATCCTGGCACAGAACACGGAACAATACGGCACAGGTACAAGTTATTTGGCCCACAATATCTGCATTGAACGTGATGACAAGTTAATCTCCTCAGATATGGATACGTGATATCTGCATATCCATGTGTGTATCTAAATGCCTCTTAAACACCACTATCATATTTGCCCCTACCACCACCCTTGGCTGCGTGTTCCTGACACTTATCACTGTGCCAAAAACGTACCCCGCATATCTCCTTTAAAATTTGCCCTTTTCACCTTAAAGCTATGCCTTTGACATTTTCACCCTGAGGGAAAAAAAGTCCTGACTGTCCACCCTACCTTTGCCTCTCATTATTTTATTTACTTCTATCAGGTCTCCCCTCACCCTCCAGAAAAATAGGCCAAGTTTGTTCAACCTCTCCTTATAGCTAGTATTCTCTAATCCAGGCACATTCTGGTAAACCTCTTCTGCATCCTTTCCAAAGTTTCCTCATTCTTCCAATGGGGGGGGGGGGGGGGGGGGGGGGGGGGGGGGGGGGGGGAGGTGACTAGAACACAATAATACTGCTCTTTGTAACAACTATATCATTTTGGATACCATGTTTCAGAGTTTCGATGTTTCAGATGCGATAGAGAGGAAGATAAAAGAAATAGAAACAAGGAACTGCAGATGCTGGTTTACAAAAAAAGACAAAGCTCTGGAGTAACTCAGCAGGTCAGGCAGCATCTCTGGAGAACATGGATAGGTGACGATTTGTTGGGTGGGGGGGGGGGGGGATGACAGCTGGAACAGAGAAGGGCAGAGAGGCTTTTAAGGTGAATGTCAAAAGTTACAGGGAGAACAGCCTAGCAAGTAATAGATGGATGCAGGTGAGGGGTTTTTTGATAAGCAGATGGTTGGACAAAGACAGAAATAAAAAGACAGAAGGTGTGAGACAGGATTAAAAAGTTGCGATCGTGAAGCTAGTTGAAGGAATTAGATGCAGTTGTTGTTGGGTAAGTCAGCACCTGACACGCGGGAGTCATTTAAGAGCCATTGATCAAAATCCATGACCAGCATGTTCCAGTAATTACTCATAAAGAATGGCAAGGTAAGGGACTATGGATGACCACAGAGATTGTAAATTTGGTCAAAATGAAGTTAATGTAATGTTTAAGAAGATGAAATCAGACAGGATCTTTGAGGAATAATGATAATTTATTTGTCATTCGAACATATAAGTATACATTTATGAGCGAAATGTCGTTTCTCACAGGACTGAGGCGCAGGGTGCATAGTGGTTGATATTGTGTTTTAGGTGGGGTGTGTGTGTTGGGGGGGGCAGCAGAATATTCATCATTCTAACAGCCAGGGGGAAGAAGTTGTTGCACATCCTGGTGGCGGTGGCCTTGATGCTCCGGTACCTCATGCCGGACGGCAGAAGGGCAAAGAGTCCATGGAGGAGGTGGGAGGAATCCGTTATAATGTTGAAGGCTTTTTTTTTGTTGAAATGCATCTTTTGTTGAAATTGTCCGGAATGATTGGGAGATGTTCTCCGCTGCCCTGACTAATCGCTGCAGGGTCTTTCTGCCTGATGTGGTGTAGTTCCCGTACCAGACGGTGATGCAGCTGGTCATGATGCTCTCTGTGGTACCTCTAAAGAACATAAATAGGATGGGTGGGGGAAGCCTCGCTCATTTCAGCCTCCTGAGGAAGTACAGCCCCTGCTGAGCCCTCCCGGCCAGGTGTGTAGTGTTGAGTGACCAGGAGAGGGCGTCAGCGAGGTGCATCCCTCGAGATTTGATGTTGCTCACTCTCTCCACGATGGAGCCATTGATGTGCAGGGGGGGAGTGGGCAGCCTGCGTTCTCCAGAAGTCTACAATCATCTCTGGTCTTGGTAACGTTCAGAGACAGATTGTTATCTTAGCACCAGTTCACAAGCTGTGCCACTTCCTCTCTGTAGGCAGTCTCATTGGTGTCTCTGATGAGGCCCACCACTGTAGTGTCATCTGTAAATTTGATTATTTGGTTGGTGTTGTGTTTGGCGGCACAGTCGTGGATAAGTAGTGTGAATAGTGGTGGACTAAGGACACAGCCTTGGGGGGCTCCGGTGTTCAGGAAGGTGGTGTTTGAGGTGTTGTTGCCAACATGGACTGACTGGTTGATGTGTTAAAAAGTCCAGGATCCAGTTGCAGAGCAGGGTTATTGAAGCTGAGCAGGGAGAGCTTCCCCACCAGCTTCTGAGGGATGATCATGTTAAATGCCGAGCTGAAGTCAATAAATAGCATTCTAGCATAGGTGGGGTTTTTTTTTGTTGTCTATGTGGGAGAGGACTGCATAGAGGGTGGAGGAGATGGCATAGAGGGTGTGGAGCGGTTAGGGCGGTATGCAAACTGGTGCGGGTCTAGTGAGGTGAGGAGGTTATTCTTGATGTGTCCCATGACTAACTATTCGAAGCACTTCATCACGATGGGGGTCAGTGCCACGTGACGGTAGTCATTGAGGCAGGAGACAGATTACTTTTTTTGGCACCAGGATGATGGTGGCGGCTTTGAAGCAGGTGGGGACGGTAGCCTGGCTCAGGGAGATGTTGAAAATGTCTTGAGAGGACATCCGCCAGCTGGTTAGCACATTCCTTGAGCACACAACCAGGTATGTTGTCTGGTCCTATGGCTTTCCGTGGGTCAACCCTGGTTATGGCTCTTCACACGTCGGCTGAATCCAGTATTATTATCTGCTCTAAAACAAATAGGAAAGAACTCAAGCAGACAATTGGAAGGGCCAAAATGGGCCAAAGGAAAGGCTTTGGTGAAAGGCGTTAAAGATTAAGGAAAATCCCAAGCCGTTTTATAACTACATTAAAAACAAGAGGGTAACCAGGCAGAAGATTAGACTGCTCAAGGATAAAGGAGGAAATGTATGTCTGGAGTCAGGGGATGAAGGCAAGATATTAAATAAATACTTTGCATTTGTATTCACCAAGGAGAAAGACGTGGATGACTAATGTAAGAACTGTTTGAAATCAAGAAAGAGGTGGTTTGGGAGCATGTGCAAGGTGCTGCATTTTGGAGGTTGAATGTAAGGGGAAAGTAATAATGGAAATACCCCTAACAGCATTAATATATGGAGGGATCTTGGGGAGGGTCAAGTTCGTAACTCCCAGAAAGTGGCAACACAAGTAGATAGTCGTAAAGACATACTTGCTTTCATGGGTCAGCGCATTGAGTATAGGAGTCAGAAAGACATGATGCAGCTTTGTAAGCGAGTTTGATGGCTGGCACGGACTTGATGGACTGAAGGGCTTGCTTCAGTTCTGTATGACTATTTATATCTCAAACTGTATTGCAATGACTTGTTCTACCAGTGTTAACACCTTGTAAGTGTCATATGCCCAAGATGCACTGTGAATTTCATCATTCAGGTAGGATGCAAACTGTTGGCTCAGGCTCAATAGTCCAGGACTCAGTTCCAGTGGTGAGAAACCACAGGGCACAGCCTCAGAATAAAAGGATGTACCTGTAGAATGGAGATGAGGAGGAATTTCTTCAGCCAGAGGGAGGTGAATCTGTGAAATTCATTGCCACAATCCAGTCACTGGGTATTTTTAAGGCGAATGTCAACAGTCCAGGGGAATGCCCCCCCCCCCCCCCCCCCCCCCAATAACTGTTGACAGTTAGGGAAAGAGAGGGAAAATAGATCAGCCATGATTGAATGGCAGAACAGACTCAATGGGCCAAATGGTCTAATTTTGCTCGTATGCCTTATGACTCTGGAGTATAATCAAGCAAATTAACCACCATCCTAATCAGTGTTCCTAATCTACTGAAATGGATTTTCCACCAGCAAGTGAAGTATATTCAAGACAAAATTTCAAAAAAATATTTTATTAGATTAAATGATGTACAAAATTTATGCAGCATGATCCCATTAGCGCTTGGCCTTTACCATCCAACCTATGTAAAACCACCATCTTATTTTAAGTTGTGTTCGTGCCTTAGATACAGTATCTATAAGATACATCTATTAGATTAAAAATTATACAGCTCTTCATATAAACACCCTTGTTTTAAAAATGACAATAGTACCTCTGTAACATAGAAAAGATGCCCGATGCCACCATTTACATAAATATTTTAAGGTCGACATGCGGCTTCATCGTGCTGACAATTCAACCAATTCAGGTCTCATTATTTGCATAAAGATAGATTGCAATCTGCCCATTACCATATATACAAGGATTTCAATACTTCCTTTTAAATTCAATCTGCATGTACCACAAATTCTAGCATTATAACGGAAATTCATTAAAATCAGATTACCAGAACATTCTTTTGACTGTGCTGACTAAACAATTCTTGCTTGTTTCATGTGTTAGTTTAATTGATCGGCTTATTAAAAACCTGCCATATTTTGTCATACATAACACTACTTCACATTTTATAGAGGATTTTTCTGCTTGGTAATTTGTAGTTTAAATATTATTTGCCAATATTGGTACAATACAATTGTACCAATATACATGGCTTTATTAAATAAACTGATTAAAAATGGTTTAAAATGTATGCATTGTGAAGACTTAAAACCGGCATTTAGCTTTGTTTAAAATCTTTACACTTCAATTAAATTTGTTTTCAACATGGATTGCTCTGTAGAGAACAGATAATTTCAGTTCATTAACCTCAACATCACTTGCTGCAATTCTCACAACAGGTCAATTACACAACAACAAAATAGCTAGTTACATTTAGATTGCACTGCAAATGCATCAGGCAAGACTACAGACAAGTCACAGCATTCTTTACCCTTTGTTTTTGTTTCAACAAATCGTCCGTGATTAGATTTTGGGAACTTGCTTCCACAGAACTCTTGGCAGCCCTTCTGATTCAGCGACAAAGGCGACTTCAGGCAATTTCAAGTTTCTGGCAGCGGGAGACTGTCTCTGTACCATTCTCAGTGCCTAAATCATTAGGCGTATTGAGTTTCGTACATCTTTGGTACCACTGCCAGACTGGATTGCAACTTCTACATCATCTTGAGCTAGTACCACTTTGTCTGGCGTATAATCATTCCTTTTGATATCTAAGTACAGAAAATAAAATATGACATTGATTATGCAACGGATCAAAAAAAAGTTAAAAAGATTAACTTGCCTCCATGTCTGCGGAAATAGGGAGGAATGACTCAACAGCAGATGTTTATCTATATCTTGCCACCGACAGCAATATTTACTAAAAGGCAGGTTAAACTCATCATTCAATTGGTTTGGAAGGAAATTCAAATGATCAGAAACATCCGAGGCAAATTATAATGTCACAGAACATATGGGCCACCAGTATCAATGAGGTCTTTAGAGATGCATCCATTCACAGGATAGGATAGCAAATGTATTATATCAGATGAAAATCATGAAAAAAAAATGGATTGCTGGAAATCTGAAATAAAAATGGGAAGTGCTCGAAGGAGTCAGCAGGACAGACCGTGGGAAAAGAAAGAGCGTTGACATTTCAGATCTCAGAGCTTTGACAAAAAGTTTTGGACCTGAAATATTAACTGTTTCCCCTCACACCTTGACCCAAGTGTTTGCAGCATTTTATGCACAGTCCATTAGTATGTTTCACTGATTTATGAAAATCCGACATCTGTTCACACAGTTGTAAGAGTTGGGATGTGATGTTGCAACTGCGCAAGATGTCGGTGAGACCACACGTGGAGTATTTTGTGTAGTCCTGGTTGCCATGTTATGAGGATGTGATTAAAAGAGGATACAGAAAAGATTCACAAGGAAATTACTGAGACTGGAGGGCATGAGTTATATGGAGAAACTGAATAGGTTGGGCCTGTTTTCCCTGGTGCAAAGGAGGCTGAGGGGTAAAGGTTTACAAAATCAACAGGGGCAGGTCAGACTTTAACCACATCAGTGGAATCTAAAACTAGGGGGCAGAGATTTCAGATGAGAGGGGAGGGATTTTCCACACTGAGAGTGGTTGGTTTATGAAACAAACTGCCTTAAGAATTGATAGAAGCGGGTACAATTACAATGTTTAAAAGGTACACGGATAACAAAGGTTTAGAGAAAAATGGGCCAACACAAGTAAATGGGAGTAGTATGGATGAATTGGATCAAAGGGCTGTGTAATTATGACTCTAACTTTGACCTCTGGATCAAAAATATTTTCCATACATACACACACTTATCTACCACAATAAATCCACACTGGCTCGTGTAATCTGGTCAGATTTTCCAAAATGCTTAGTGTGCAGCAAATGTTACATAGCTGCAGTGAAATGGGTTTATTGGGACCTCTAATGCTGTGTGGAGTTTGTTTGGTCTCCGTAACTGCATTTTTCCTGGTGATCTATATCCTGAATACTTTTTGGATGGCAGGTTTACTGGCCACTATTAATTGCCCCAATAGTACATGATGATAGAATCAGGGGGGGTAATGGATATATATATATATACCAGATACATTTGAGGACATTAAGTGGGAGAATGGGATTAAAGGAATGATCAAGACTCATCCCTTGAGTTGTGATCATCCCTTTAATCCCAGTCTCCCAATTCATGTGCTGAATTAGCTCTCTAGGACATATGTAAATATACAAGAGAATTGAGTAAAATATCATAAACTGAAATTAATCCAACAGATGTATTATTTCTCTGAACCCCCCACATCACCTTCATACCCTGTCTTATCACCAAGCTTCAATTTCATCTTTGACTTGGAAAAATGTGAAGACATGTTAAAGGCAGCTTGTGATCGATCTAACAGAACGCAGAGAACGACAAGGGGAAGAATGTTTCACTGAGACAACAGCGTACTGTGGAAAATAACTGGAGGGATTCAATGATGGGCAGAAAGGAGAACAACCTGGAGGCGTGCATGTATTTAATGAAAAAGAACAGCCGAACATGTTTTCAAGAATTGATAGCAGCAGTATTTGAGGCAACAAGGGTAAATATTTAATCTTTTTGCTGGGTGCACCAATAATGGCACAACAAAGTGTCTCGCTGGATCATTTAAGAGATAATTTATACGATAGTAGAGATTGACCAACAAGTTTGTTGCAGGGAAGGATCAAAGGGTCTAAAGTAAAATAAAAATTGCAGCAATTGCATTTGGATATTTTGACCAAATGCACGTCACACCAGCAGAGAGATCTTCACATTATTATCCAATTTAATATCCTTTAGGTAAGGATTCGGCAACCTATGGCCCATGAGCCGGATCCGGCCCATAACCCGAAATTATCCGGCCCGCAGGCGTATTTTCCCCCCCTTCATCTAGACTTCTTTAGACTGTTTAATACAGCGACATTTAATATGGCCAGCGACATAAAGGCTTGCTTTAATGCTCCTAGCAATCCTGTTTGTGGATACAAAAAATCGGAACTGATATAATCCCGTGAACTGGGCAAAAGGTTAGTTGGATTGGTGGACGCAGTTCCACTGATGTAAAAGTAGGTATGTTGCAAAACCTACCTTAAGCGTCGCTGCAGATCTGTCCCAGCCCGTGTGTGCGATTATGGCGCCGTTTAGAGGGGGGGCGGGTTTAGAACGCGATTTTCCCTAGGCTATTCAAATCGAGCTTGTTCAGTCGACTTAGTTGCTGACGAAAAATCGCTGCGAGGTTTGGTCGCTGGAGCTATTTTTACATTTTACGGGTTTATTTAATTATTATAGTAAGTTAAAAATTAACCTCTAAACCTGCGACCGCCGACAACGGGCCGGATCTCATACAGGGGACAACGGAAGGTAGGTTTATACAAAGTTTAATGTTGCGAGTAGCTAATTTGGGGCCCCATTAAATCCCGCAGTATTTATCTGGGCATTTGGGGTACAAATCTACCGCAATGTGAATGTTCTAAACCAGCACGCGTTCCACAGGATCCCACTCGAAAGCCGATTTAAATGGCCATTAATTTACAGCAATTGAACACTAAATTCCTTCCATTGGGCCTATAAATTAATGTAAATGAGATTTAAAAATCATGTTTTATTGTGAATTCTTTGTGAATGTTATTTGGACACTTAGGCTATTTAAAAATGTTAATCTTTTCTTAAGAAATGGATAGATGTTTAGATCTAGTAATTGAAGTTTGGAATTAGCTACAATTGGGTAACTAACTAATTATATGCTTTAATTTCAGGTCATCCAAGTAAGATTGTTTTATATTTGTTTCAGAATGCTTCAATCTATGATAACTGAAAATTTCATTCAGTTCCCTTAATTTTTAAGAAAGTTATGGGCTTTTGACTGTCCACGATCACAGCTTTTTTGTTATGTCCATAGAAAATCAATAGGGAACAAGATGCTAATTTCCGAGTATGAAAATGGCCATAACTTTTTTAATACTTGAGATATGAAAGTGAATTAGGTGTCAAATTAAACTTATTTTTATGCTTTATCTGATGGGATAAATTGCAGACTTGATTTTTAAAATCTCAAAATTTTGAAACATTGCTAGTAAAGGTGTAGCTACAGTTGCAGCGGGTGTGGTGCCTGGTGCACAGAGCGCCTCGGAGCCCGGGGGACGGTCAGGGCCAGGACCGCCCTCCTCAAAGATGGCGGCGCTGCCGGCCGTTGGTTCGTGGACACGCCAGACAGGAATCCAGCAGTAAATGGACGGGATTGGACCTTGGAGAGGAGGGAGGTGGAGAGGTAGAGGGGTAGAGAGGGAATGGGGAAAGTGAAGTAAAGAGGAGAGAGAGAGGGGGGAGGATAGGGAGAGAGGGGGGGAGGAGAGAGGGGGGAGGAGAGAGGGGGGGGAGAGGTGGAGAGAGAGGGGGGAAGGGAGAGGGGGAGGAGAGAGTGAATGGGGGGGGGGAGGGGGAAGAGAGGGTAACAAAGGGTCTGCATGAAGTTTAGGACAGAGGGGTGAGAGTAGTTTCAATACCAGTGTCTCAAACTGCTATGTTCGGAAGACATAATATTGCTTAAATATATAAATATTTATATATGTGGCCTGCCATCCACTCACAGGCATGGGTCCTGGACCCTATGCAGAACAAGGTTGCCTACCCCTGCTTTAGGTTAAACGTGTATATTTAGTTGTGTAACACCAAATGGCTTTCTTCATAAATATATTGTGGTAATAAACCATCTAGTTCAGCCCTGAAACTCAATACTTAGATATGCTACATTTTAACTAAAACCCAGACTTAACAGCTCAAAGCTGACCACAATAACTTTCCAGGTGTGCAGCAACTCCAATGCCACAGTTGCTGCTTGAACGGAGGAATAAGGATTTCATGAGGATTCTACCCATGATCCAAACATCCCAGTTATTGTGCGGCTCACCACAGGGGTTTCAGGGTTTGTACGGTAATGAGTCATTGCTCACAGAGAGAAAAGATTTAAGAAAAATAATA
Organism: Amblyraja radiata; assembly: GCF_010909765.2. NCBI lineage: Eukaryota > Metazoa > Chordata > Chondrichthyes > Rajiformes > Rajidae > Amblyraja > Amblyraja radiata. The sequence goes on along the minus strand of NC_045989.1, from coordinate 14,413,831 downwards.
ATAACATCTTACCAGGAAGTTTAAGTCTCCCGCAGCAAGAATTACAATGGTGTTTTGATCGAAAGTTTTTAACCGCATCTTCTCCCAAATTGGCAGGTCCAAATACCATGTCATGTGACCTGAAAGAAACAGCGTAAACTTGGATATTGCAGTCACTTACAGAATGCAGGTAACAATGCGTTAGCTTAAAGTCTGTCTGCAGGTTCACCTCCAGCAAGAAGAGGTAGGTGACTCGTGATCTTCATGAATGTGGAGCAAAAGCCTGAAGGACCAACTCCCATTTCTACTGCTCTTCCATATGATAACATTTTCAGATTTAAGGAATCCAGGGATAACATGTTAGTGTTAGCACTGAGGGGAAAGTAGCACTGAGATAAACACCACAGTACAACTGGGCGGTGAAGCAGGTGTGTTCCTTAAGCTTTATTTAGCAAAACTTCCAACAAAAAACAAATAAAGTAACATAATTTTTGACAAAAAATGTAAAAAAAGATTTATTTACTGAGCTGGATCACAAATCCGCCAGAACACAGTGAATGGCGAAACAGCATCAGGAGGAAATGACCTACTCCTGTCCCTATTTTCTAGCATCTCTACAATTGTAGTAAATCATTTTTGCAACCTCTAAAGACTGACATTTTCCTTGAGTAATTCCCAGAAAGAAATATGATTCTACAGGTGCACAACCTTTTATCCGAAAGCCTTGGGACCAGACACTTGTCGGATTTCGGAATTTTTCGGATTTCCGAATGGAAGATTTTTAGCGTAGATTAGGTAGGTAGCGCGGGCGGCTTGAAAAGTCTGGAGCGGCTGCCTCCTCCCCGGAGAATCATTGTAAATCATTGCATAAATGTTAGTCAGTTAGTTTGGAGGGATTTTATGTGGTGGGGGGGGGGGGGGTGAAGGGGGAAACTTTAATTCTTAGTCCCCTACCTGGTCGGAGAGGCGGGGAGCGGGCAATGCCTTACCGGGTCGCCGCGCAGTAAGCTCCGGAGCGCTATGGCCGCCGACTCCCAACATCGTGGAGCTGGGGGCTGGGGGCTGCGGGCGGGCGGCGCCGGTTGGAGCTCCGACCCCGGCAACTCTACCCCTGGCTGCGCGGCGCTCCAAATCCAGCGCCGCCCGCGGCCGGACGCCCGCAGCCCCAGCTCCACGAATGTTGGGAGTCGGCGGCGTCGCAGCGCTGGGATACCAGCGGGGAGTGGGCAATGCCTTACCGGGTCGCCGTGCGGTAAGCTCCGGAGCGCTGTGGCCGCCGACACACATCGCGGAGCTGGGGCTGCGGGCGTCCGGCCGCGGGCCGCGCTAGATTTGGAGCGCCGCGCAGCCAGGGGTAGAGTTGCCGGGGACGGAGCTACAACCGGCGCCGCCCGCGGCCGGACGCCCGCAGCCCCAGCTGGGAGTTGGCGGCCACAGCGCTGCGGAGCTTACTGCACGGCGACCCGGTAAGGCATTGACCTCGCCTCTCCGACCAGGTAGGGGACTAAGAATTAAAGTTTCCCCCTTCACATAAAAGCCCTCCAAACTAACTGACTAACATTTAAGCAATGATTTACAGATGTTTAAGTGTCTCCCCGGTCTCCGGGGAGGAGGCAGCCGCTACAGTAGTACAGACCTGGGTTGACCGTGGGTCGTTTTGAGTCAAGTTTGGTGCCAAACGCGAGCTTTGGTGTGCAGACGACATCCTGGAAAAAATGGCCGGTTTTCGGAGTTTTTCGGTTTCCGGAACTCCGGATAAAAGGTTGTGCACCTGTACTAATTTTCCTGCCAATAAATTGAAGTTACTGCATTGCCAAAGACTTTAGGTACAGATCACTGTACTACCATCAAATTATGTGTCGTGGAAGGAGGAAAATTGATATTTAAATTAATACTCACTGTTTCTCCTCAGACTTTATTACCGAAGGATCAGTTAAGTTCTCCCCAACACCTATAAAAGTAAATATACAAAACTAGATTAAACTACCCCTCTTACTAATATATCAATGTAGAACATGAAATAAATGCACCTACTGGAAATAGATACAAAAATGCTGAAAGCAGTTTGCAGGTCAGGCAACATCAGTGGAAAGGGAAAGACTTGATGATTCAGGTCCAAGACCCTTCATCTAATGAAAAGTCTGAGACACAAAACATTATTTCTATTTATCTTTCCACAGATGCTATTCATCTGCTCAATGTTTCCAGCGTGTTCTGTTTTTATATCAATATGGATTTATGTCCTTCGGGCTTCAAGCTTCAATAGCAATGCCATGACAAAGAAGCACGACCCCATTTAAATGCTACGGTCTTCACATTCAGTCAGCTTCAGTTTCAGGCTATGACATTTTTCTGATTGCACGTCCTATCACCATGGTAAATGTAAGGACATTTTGGATGCTGCTACTCTGTTCATTTTGCCTGGTGTTTGTTTTAGGTTTTGTGTCCAGACCTGTTCATGGCATTCATTCAACTGCTTCTCTTTCTCCCTTGTGTCAGCAAATGCTTTCATAACTTGTCTAAATAATGGTAGTTTTCCTTTATTGTACACTTTAACAATTTAAGTTCCACTTTCTAGAGTGATTAGCAGCTTTGACAATAGTTGGTCTTATGCATAAAGTAGACGTCATTATCAACACCTGTCAAATGTCTCTGCGTACTAATTATTTACCAGACCCTATCATAGAGTTTACTTTTGGGGAGAGAAATCTGAAATACTCATGCCAAGCTGCATCCAAGGGATTTTTGTTAGATGGCCCGTTATAACGCGGGTTTACTCTATTCATGTATAGTATTACCTGATTTGATTGAACAGCATGCAAAACCAAGCTTTTCATTGTACTTCGGTAAAATGACCATAATAAACCTAAACCTATTGCTACCAAAAGAAAAGTTTTAAGTTTTTACAATTTATAATCTGTTTGAAACTGCTTATTTTTAACAGTTCAGTGTTCTGACATGATCATATATCGAAGCCTTTTAAAAATGATGACATTTGGAAGTTTAGAATCACCAATTATTAACTATTTAAGAATAAAAAAATTTAAATCAGCATTCACAACTAATATAAAGCTACTTCACTTTAACAAAAGCTTATCGTACTCACCTTGCAAGTCCAGAACCAGTAGTTCACCTCTCGTATACTCATAGGTCCAGTGACTAAAGGCAAGCATGGTCTCCTCCAGCATGTTGTTTGGACGGATCTCATCACCACTGTTATGATTAAATTTCCGGAACTCCCCAGTCATACATTCTTCAATTGCAAACCATTGGCTTGCTGAATGACAATACAGAAGGAACACTTCCAGGAACCTGAGGTTAATCAGACATTTATTCAATATAACATAGGAGACAACTATACTATGTAACTATATAGACACAAACAATATAATGAATAATTATAGTGGTAGCAAACTAACTTACTCTTCCTGACAGATATTATAATTAAAAACTTATGCTTGTACTGTTAAGGAAAAACATGAATTATTTCTCTTCTTAAGTGTCTTAAGGGACTTTGTCACACTAAAGGTGCTGCACAAATACACATTATAATAATAGAGCCAACCAACATGGAAACAGGCCCTTCAGCCTAACTTATCCATGTTAACCAAGTTACATCATCCAAGCTAGTGCCATTTTCCACACCTGGCCCATTTTCTTCTAAGCCTTTCCTATTCATGTACCTGTCCAAATGTGTTTTAAACTTTGTCATAGTACAACTACATAATCTGGCAACTTGCTCCATATTCCAACCACCCACTGTGTGAAAAGGTTGCCCCTCGGATTCCTATTAAGTCTTTGCCCTCTCACCTTAAATCTGTGCCCTCTAGTTCTTGATTCTCCCCCCAGGGGTAAATACTATGCATTCACCTTATAGATTCACATTAATAGATTTTCTTTCAGATACAAAGAATCAGGGAATATGGGGATAGTACACCGAGGTAATAGATCAGCTATAAAATCAATGATTGGCACAATGGGACTGAATGGTTTATCACTGCTTCTGTTCCATAATGTGTACAATATTCCTCATATCTTTCCATCCTGTAGCAATCGATGAAACTGTAAAGTTATACCAATCTTACCAAAAATAATACTGGGATGAAAATAACTGGCAATTGTTTTTAAAGGCATTACTTCTTCTGCTAGGGAAGCATGGCAAAAAAGCTCAGAAACCATCCATTTGGACCTGAAGACTCTGTTCCTCATTACTGATCAGATGATGATTCAGCATTCATGAAGATTGTGCGTAATACCGTGCTTTTTTCAACATAACAATGTTTGAAGGTCTTCTACAACACCAAATAACTGTCTGTTATATAACTCAAGCAAATCAATGTCACATTCAGCCTCCACAAGTATTGGCGGTTTGGTAATTAGGAGAAATTTGGTGAATTATTCCATTCTATAATTCTATCTACACCATACTTCTGTTGATGTTCCATCTTCACACTGCTCTTCTAACAAAACTGAGCTATCAGAATTACAATTTAAACTTTAACTTTCTTTTGTGATTAGAAAATTGGAGGAAAGAATTTATAATGAAAAGTTGGAAAAACTTTATAGAGATGCAAGTTTTTTTTAAAAGTAGAGATTGTAGATGCCTACTCAATTATTTCTCCTCACCTTGGAGAATATGGAATGGTCTTTGGTTTCATATGGTTGAAGGCAAATGCGAGCTTCTGTGCAGCCCTCTGCTGCTGAATTTCCTAGAAACAAGAGATTGTCTGGTAACATGTTCTACAAATCTACAAGATAGCATCTGACATATACTGATTTGGCATTCCACCAAACCAGCGACAGTAGCCAGTCAGACAGCCTAACGTATGATTCTACAACTATTACGTAGAAAATCCCATAGGAAACACAATATCCCTTTAAAGCACAAAACCATCCAGTTTCATTTAATACCAAACTATATTCATCAATCCTGAATGGATCATGTTCTGCCAATTGCAGCACATCTGATATCACTGGCCAGCATAACCCAACTACCGGTTTAGAAAGAAAAAAGTGATTTTAGGACAGAGTAGTAATTATGTAGTGCAGTTTCTAGTAAAAAGCTGAAAAAGTATAATGCTTCCATTAACTTTGAAAATATAGTTTAGATTAAAAAAGAAAGTAGAAGACCTGAACAATCAAACATACAAAAATAAAGTTTCTCTTTCAGCAGTACCGTGTTAACTTTACCTCTTAAATAAAAGCATTAGGAATCATATCTGACAATTGCCAATTGAGGGAAATAGTCTTAAATCCTGACTTATTCAAGGACCACCTGAATATTAAAAAAACTTTGAGGCAGTCTAACAGTAAGAAAAAAGATCATTTGGCCCATAGTTCCCACTGGCCACCTATTCTAAACCTACTCTAATCCAATTCGATTTTCTCCACACTCCCATCAATTCAAAGCCTCACAGAGGCCATTTACAGTGGATAATTAACCCAACAACTACGCAGTCACAGAGGAACATGCAACACCAGAGTCTATGGGATGCTACAATTAACAGCTCATTAGTAATTTAAAAAATCCCGTAACCTTCTCTTGCCCACTGAGCCAACATACAGTCCAAATATGGATACGATGAGCACGTACCTTCAAACACAGATGTAATACAGTATCTTCCTTGTAGATTCTCTTCCACGTGTTCACTACTTCAGGAAGAAAGGATTTCACAATATACAGCTGACCTGGTTTTAATATATCAAACTCAGACCATGTGCACTCTACTTTTAAAGCTCGCCTCAATCCTCCTCCCATTTCTTCTTTACTTAAGAACTCAATCTTGGCACATCGGCCCTGTTGCGACCAGGAAGACATGCTGTTGTTCAGACTGACTGGTGAGCTCTCCTCAAGTCGATATATTGTCACAGGTTCACCTTTAACACAAAAGTGAAGCAAACATTTCAAAACAGTCCACTATTATAATAATAGTTTCAAGCTTTTCAGTATTGTCTCACTTTAATCAATTCTTCTGTCTAAATTGTAAATACAGCAAACTTCACACCAACTTTGTTTGGCTTAACTCCACAGATGCTGTCTGATCCACTGGCTATTTCCAGTGATTACATTGGTTTCAGATTTCCAACAACTGGTAATAGAATCGTACAACATAGAAACAGGTTAATGTAGCCACCTTGTCCATGCTGATAGTGTTACCAATCTACACTAATCCCATACATCATGCTTGTATTTCCTGTCCAAAACGCCTTTTAAATCTTGTAGTTCCACCCACATCCAGCACCTCCTCTGAGAGAGCATTCCTGATAATAACCACCCTCTGCTTGAAAAACCTGCCCCTCAGAGCTCCCTTCTCGCCTTAAACTTGTGCTGTATGGTCCTAAACTCCCTTGCCTTGGGGCAAAGACTGGCTATATATTTTATCTGTGTCCCTCATAAATTTCTTCATCCATCTCATCTCAGGCCAGTAAGCAGCATTAAGACAACACTGCTCAAGATGGAGGAAAGAAGTCAATACTACCCACTCTGACCCAAAGAGAATTATTTACATTGAATGGTTGGCAGCAGTTTGTCATTCTGCCTTAAAAGAAGAGGAGGCGAAAATCCTCACTTAAAAAAAGGTACAAGGCACATAATGCTGCAGATCTAGGACTGGGAAATGGTCTTAAGCCAGAAAATGTTTTAGAGGCATCACTGACGGTTCAGACTGAATCAATCATTCAGCTTTTCCCACTGAGAGTAGGGAAGATTCAAACAAGGGGACATGACTTGAGAATTAAGGGACTGAAGTTTAGGGGTAACATGAGGGGGAACTTCTTTACACAGAGAGTGGTAGCTGTGTGGAATGAGCTTCCAGTGAAGGTGGTGGAGGCAGGTTCGTTTTTATCATTTAAAAATAAATTGGATAGTTATATGGATGGGAAAGGAATGGAGGGTTATGGTCTGAGCGCAGGTATATGGGACTAGGGGAGACTATGTGTTCGGCACGGACTAGAGGGGTCGAGATGGCCTGTTTCCGTGCTGTAATTGTTATATGGTTATTATATGGTTAATCATGAAATAAATGTTTAAGCCTCCGAAGTAGACCCAAAGTATAACACAATATTACATACAATTAACATCCAGTAGGCGGCAGTCTAAACCAAGTCTTCACTGCAAAGAAAAACAGCGTATGAAGTCCTGGTGTTTTTTTTTGTTAGACCCAATCATATAGCAGGGAAACAGGCTCTTCGGCTCAACTAGTAAATGCTGACCAAGATTCCCAATCAAAAGCTTGTCTGCATTTGGCCCATATCCCTCTCAACCGTTCCTATTTTATCCAAGCGTCTTTTAAATGTTGTTTTAGTACCTACCTCACTAACTGCTCTGGCAGTTCGTTCCATATACCAACCACTCTGAGTGAAAAGATTGCCCATCTAGTTCTTATTAAATCTCTCCCCTCTCATTTTAAACCTATTTTGGTTCTTGATTCCCCTACACTGATAAATATAATCTGTGAAGTTACCCCATCAATTGCTTCATGAATTTATTCACCTCTATGAGAGCACCTTGAAGCCTTCGCCACTCTAAGGAATAAAGAACCAGCCTGCACAACCTCTCACTATACCTCCAACCCTCAAGTCCTGACGGACCTCGCAAATCTTCTCTGTATTCTTTCCAGCTTAACCTGTTCATTGCTAAGTTTTTTTTTCACTTGTATACTCTGATCAGAGTATACTCGGGGGTGGCACTGAACAGGTTAATGACATCCTTCCAAGAGCAGGGTGACCAAAACTGAACGCAATACTTCAAATGCAGCCTCACCAACGTCTTGTACAACTGTAACAGAATGTCCAATACTGATAAAGGCAAATATACCAAAAGCCTTCTTTACCAGCCTATCTAGTGATGTCACTTTCAGGAAACTGCACCTGTACTCCTAACTCCCTGTCTACAACATTCTGTCTTCATCAGAATATTGAATTTTGAAGTTGGGAGGTTATGTTACTGTTGTACAAAACATTGGTGAGGCCACATTTGGAGTACAGATGCTCCTTGACTTACGATGCTTCGACTTACGATATTTCGACTTTACGATGGTGCAAAAGCATTACACATTCAGTGGAAACGGTACTTAGAATGTTGAATTTTGATCTTTTATGGCGATATGCGGTACGATACTCTCTCGTGATGCTGAGCAACGGCAGCGAGCCGCAGCTCCCAGACAACCACGGATTAGATGGGGTAAATGCATGGAATCTTTTATTCAGAGTAGGGGAATCAAGGCGTAGGTTCAGGTGAGGGAGGAAAGATTTAATAGGCACCTGAGGGTCAACATATTACACAAAGGGTGGTGGATATATGGAGCCGCCAGAAGAGGTAGTTGAGTCATGTTCTATCACAACGTTTAAAAGACATTTGGACAGGTACATGGATAGGATAGGTTTAGAAGGATATGGGCCAAACACAGGCAGGTGGGATTAGTGTAGATGGACCATGTTGGTCAGCATGGGCAAGTTGGGCCAGAGGGTCTGTTTTCACACTGTATGACTCATGACCCAGATCAACTAACAAGCAAATTAAGAGTAAGGGCTGAAAAATTCTCTTTGACCTGATGGCCTGCATCATAATTCTTTAAAGTAGTGGCTGCAGAGAGAGTGCATTTTTTGGGAGTGATCTTTCAAAAATCCTTACATTTTGGAAACCCTCAAGCAAACTGAAAATAGAAGTTACTTTGCAATTCAAAAAGGATGAGAGAGAGTGAGAGAGAAGGTGGAGGGAGAGAGGGGGAGAATAGAAACCATGGTTCAATAATCTACCAATTATTGGTAAAATGCTGGAATCCATCATTAATATTGAATATTTGAAACGTATATTTTCTGCCAACATCACCCAGGCATCTGAATACGCAGTCGGGCCTTATCTAGTGTCTCACTCAGAAGCCTTCAATATATCAAAACCTCCTAAATAATTTGCAAAATTGTAACATTGGGTTATGAGCTCAAGTATCAGGTGCTCCCTAAACTGTGCACCTATTGCACATTTTGTCTGCGTTTATAATCCTGCGTTGCATTGAAGACTAAATGTAAACCCAACTGTAGCATTTTCTCAAAAACAAAGAAGTAATCCCCAAATCAGGGAATCGTAATGCACAGAAAGGGGCCTCTATCAGCCCACCTCCTTTAAATTTTAGCTCTCATCTTAAACCTGTGTCTCTAGATTCCCCTGCCTTGGGGAAAAGACCCTGATCATTTATCTTATCTATGCCCCTTACAATTTTATAAACCTCAATAAGGTCACCGCGCAGCTGCCTACGTTTGAGTGAGAATAAACCTAGGCTAACCAATCTCTCCACATAATTACAGCCCTCCATTCCAGGTCACATCCAAGTGAATCCCTTCTGTGCTTTGTTGCTACCATAGCCTTTCTGCAATGTGCTAACCAGAAATATACGGATTACGTTAAATGGGGGCCACCCACTGTTTTGTACAGCAACAACATTTACCATCTCTTGTACTCAATAGCTCGGCTTATGAACGCAAGCATGCCAAATGCTGCCATCACTACTTTCAGTGAGCCATTGGACGTGCACTCCCAAGCTCTGTCTGTATATTAATGTTCCTACAGTCCCTGCTGTGTACATGCATTAAGGAACACGAGGGGTACTGGTGATGCTGGCAAAGCCACTATTTATTTCTAATCTTAATTTTCTTGGGAAAGTAGACAAAATACTGCAACATTTAATTTGAATTGAGGATGCCAGGAGCTTTCTGCACATCGCACTTTGTTTAGTTGAAGAGTTTTTCAGGAGAATACAGTCTCTCAGCGTAACCCAAAAACAAACATTACAGGAATTAATAGCTATTGAAAACTTACTATGTGCAGCAGTATGTTGGCTCCAATGTGAACAATAAAACCAAAGTCAAAGGGTTTTAGTCAGACAAGGGAAGACATTTTCCCACTGACTGCATAGATTGAGGGCGAAAAGAAGAGCTGTGATTATTGAGTGCAAAAAGGTCAACTGTCTGTAACCTTAGTGCAAACAAACTGATAACTTTCAAAGTGACTAATGATTTCTGAAAACATACGGCCATACTGTCATTTAAACAAGTCAAAAGATAAATGAAAATCAAGCAAAAATGACAACCGACAAAAAATAACAATATAAGAACAGATTATTGAAAACATTTGGGCATGAATATAGAAATAAAATTAGTTGCCAGAAATTACAAACATTGACTTTAAGATGCGACAACGTGCTTTATCCTAATCATAATGGCTGACAGAGCATAAAAAAGATTTATATTTGCATTCTCAATGGAAGATACGAAAACCTGACAACAGTGGAACGTGTCAACAAGAATGGGCAATCAAGCGTTTTACATTTAGGTAAAAAGATGTGTCATTTTAAGTTGCCAGAAATTCTACTCACCCCTGTTTGGAAGAGGAGTAAATGGAATAGTCTGTGAAAGCCGCATCAAATTATTCCTCTCAACAGCTGTAAAGAAGACACACAGAGCACATCATTAGTCAAGTGAAACAGCAGTTAAAGTAAACATGTATGAAGCTTAATGTTTAGTCACACTGACCTGAATAGTAGTAATTTACATCCAGTGCAGGTTTAAAAGGAGAACCAATCACTAAGAGGCAAAGGAGGGAAAAAGAGACATAGCACTTTTAAAATGAAACATAACAGTTCTTGCAAAAACAGCGATGGTTTACTATTATAAATACGAGTCATATTTACACAAAGTAAAATAACTAATTTTCCCTGAAATTTTTAAATGCTATTCATTTTGTTACAAAACAAAACAAAATGACAATCCATTTAAAAACTGTGCTTTGAGAAGCTGAAAATATCAATATCATCTTACCTCCCATTTTTCTTTGCCTTGCATGAGATTGATGAGGATTGTAAAAGTGTTGTGCTGAAAAAGATGGGAGAACAAAATCCTTAAACTCTCCCTACACAAAGCCAATGAAAGTAGATTTTCAAAACATAGATGGGTTTGGAACACATCAGAATTCCAAACAGCATTAAAGTCCATCACTTCACAAAATTATATTCTTCATGCACATCAGTATGTATTTCAGGACAACTGCAGTATAAATATGTTCACACAAGCTGCCATTATTCCAGAATAATGGAGGCTGGTGTTAACAACTATGACCATCATTAACAGGACTGCGTCGACCACTGATTTCAGGCATCTTGCTGGAAAGCTGACAATTTCTCAGTTGGTCTGCTCTTCTTTGACTGGCACAAGTATTTTCAAACATCCAAGAAAGATTTTAAATACTGAGAATACTGTTGCCCAACTTGCTGTGTACTTCAATTATCCGGTTTTTAATTATGGAGCCTTTAAATAAATATCTGATAAATAATCAGTTTGAAGTATGTAATAATACTTTGTCTACATAGGGAAAGTTGGTTAAGCAGAAAGCATTATGTGAAGCTAATGAAAGAACAGGATTAGTGTATACGGAGAAATAAATCCAATTATGTCAGGATCTGAAAAAAGTGAAAGCATTTTAATTATCAAAGGTTTATTGGGATTAGGTTTTATAACCAGAGTTTGATTATTGGCACAAGGCACTGCATTCTTTTCCAAAACACTAACTAAAGCTCCATAAAGGTAAAATAATTGTCAGTTTAGCATTGTTAAACGCATGGAGTATGAATACAAAATAGCTTGGACACAAAATTACTAAGATTGGCCAAGATTACTAAATAAATGAGTCCTATCAATGCATAATCACAAAGGTGAGATTGGTAGCCCTGGAACAAAGTACTGGTGCTCACTACAACAACAGTGGAGTTATATTTTGAGACAGCTTTTTAAAATCAAATGGTTTCAATAAAATATAAGTGTTATGGAGATTCAATTAGCACATGTTGAATTCAAGTCTTACCACTTAAGGCATCTTCACCAGCAGCCCTGAAATGAAAAAATAAACAATTCATACTTGATCAAAAAGATTTAAAACCAGAATTAATTACTTACATGCCAAGTAAATTATTTAAACATGTAGCAAACTTTACCAAATAAGTTTTCATAATTAGCTAAATCTGTGTTGTGCTTATGCAGGGTTTAATGAGGGAAAGATAGATCAGCCATGACTGAATGGTAGAGTAGACTTGAAGGGCTGAATGACCTAATTCTGCTCCTATGATTTATGAATATTTGGGACAGTCGTTTCAAAGACTATTAATAATTGATAAAAAATATTAATAGGTATTAATGTAAATATAACATTTGTCATCCAAAGTAGCAATGAACAGAAATAGAAAAGGATTTAACTTCATTATATTCATATAATTTTATTCCCTATTATATTTTCACATTTTCTTATGAAATAGAAGATCATATGCAACAACCAAATCTATGCCAGCACTCAGCATTTTTTTGGTCTCGTTTTCAGCAATAACTTTTCTCCCACATCCTTCAACTCCCATGAGCCTTCCTGGATGCAGTCCTAACCTTCCAGTCTACCTCGGTGCACTATTCACACTTTTTGTTTTTTTGCACTTTCTCTGTAGCTGCAAAACTATATTCTGGATCGTTAATTTTTTCTTTTGCAAAACCTTTTGCATTCGGGTACAGTATGACCTGCCTGGATAACACACAACGTTTTTCATTCTATTTTAGTTTACATGACAATAATAAACTAATACAAATACCAATTCTCCATGAAGACACTCATTGCCCACTGGTCTGCACCTGGACTATATCGCTCCAAATCTTTCCTATTTAGGTACTTGTCTAAGTGTCTTTTCAATATTGTAACTGTACCCACCTGTTCCACTTCCTCTGGCAGCTTATTGTCCAAACCCATCATCTTCTGAATGAAGAAATTGCCCCACCGTTCCCTTTTAAAGCTCTCCCCTCTCACTTTAAAACCTGCTAGGTTGCGATTCCCCTGCCATGGGAAAAGGCTGTCCCTCATATCATATACCTCTGTAAGATCACAGCCCAGCTTCTTACTTTTCAGGGGGGAAAAGACACACCCTATCCAGACTCTCCTGATAACTCGAACACTCCAGCCCCAGTAACATCCTCTTAAATCTATTTTGTGCCCTTTCCCATTTATAGCATTTCTAATGGAATATAAATTTGTGCAGTCATCACCAACATGCTCACCTCTGACATTAAGATGGAAGGAAGATTATTGATGAAGAAGCTGAACACAGTTGGGTCAAGGAAACTGCCCTGAGGAACCCCAGCAGTGATTCAATGAGTGATTGATCTCCAATAACCATGCCTTAATTTCTAGGAATCTATTAAATTCTATCCACTTACATTTGACTACTGGATGCAACAGATTTATCTTCCAGACGACCCTAAAGCAAAATGGAAAAAATGAAGGTGCACATGAACACATTGATAAACATAATGTACAATATGCTTTAATGTCATTGTTCTCAGGCTGTGTGCACATCCAGTGCTTGGTAGAAAGTTAGTTCATGCTCTAGCTTGTAGATTAGAAGATTTAAAATCAAGAAGAATTTAATGTCAATAGTTCTTCCTGGAATGGAATTTGGCTACAACCTTATCACGTTCTTTACCTGGAAATTACTACTTTTACCTAAAGTCTGTTCATTTCATTTTTCAATTCTAATGAATATCTGATAAGTGATAACCATTTTTTTCCCTTTGCCAATGCTACCTGACCCGAGTTATCCTGTTTTTAATTCTAGTCCCTTTAAGGATCTGTTTTGGAAACAAACAAATCATTTCAGTAAAGCTCATCCTGATGGATACTCAAAACAGATATGTCAATTATTCAAAATTTTCTTGAACAAAATTTGCTCATTTGTAAGTGAAGATAAATTAACACTGAGGGCATCTTATTGTAAATTAACACTTTCCCATCACACTTTCCAGTAAATCTCAAACAGCCCAGTTTAGGATATTGCTCCTTGCTTTGGACTGAAAATAGCAGTCAAAAAGAGGCACAATACATGAAAAAATGAATGCTTCAAAGAAAGTCAGAGAGGAGAGCAGAGGCTTACAATGTTTGCAAGAATGTATTTGACTATTACTTTTCGTGGCAACTTGTTCCATATACCCACCACCTTCTGTGTGAAGAAATTGCTCCTTAGGTCATTTTTAAAGTTTTACCCTCTCACCTTAAACCTATGCTCTTTTTGACTCCCCTACCCTAGGGAAAAAACTTTCCATCAAGATTTTATACACCTCAATAAAGGTCAACCTTCAGTCTCCTGCATTCCAGGGAAAAAAGACTTGACTGACAACTCAAATCCTTCAGACTTGATTAACATCCTCGTAAATCTTTTTTTGTACCCTTTCCAGTTTAATGACATCCTTCCTGCAGCAGGGCGACCAAAACTGTACACAGTACTCCATATGTGGCTTGCCCATGTCCTGTGAAGCTGAAACATGACATCCTAACCCCTGTACTCAATGCACTGACCAATGAAGACAAGCATGCCCAACAACTTCTTTACTACCCTGTCTGTCTACTTGCATTCCCACTTCAATGCACCATTAAAGGTATTTCTGAACTATAACACTGCCCTATCATTTACTGTGCAAATCTTACCCTGGCTTGTCATACCAAAATGATCTTTTATTTATCTCCCTTCATTGATATGATACAACTTGAATGACTGGAGGACATTGTATGAATTTGGGAAGTTAACACAGTTGGTCAAAACCATGTTGTAGCAAAATAAATATTAGCTTTATGAAACAAGTCAGGTACAGATTATACAATTTAGCAAGCAGGTTTTGGCAGCATGCAACCAGAATGAAGTAACATCCTTTTATTGAACGTTACCAGATTGCAGCAATCTTTGTAGTAATGCTCATGGTAATTTGTGTTGTATTTAGTATAACATTATGCCAAGCAGAACAGACAGAATGGAGATATGTGAAAGACAAATGACCTGTTGACTATATAAACCAAGCTAGGGAACGGTTGCAGCATATAAAAGGGAATGAGGAGAGATAGGTAATGGAGGGATGCTTTTCTGACTGGATGTATATGACTAGTTAAGTACTACAGGAAGTGGTGCCGAACCTTCTGTTGTTTAATATATATATATACTTTGGAAAGTCAAACAGTGGTAGAATATTTACAATAAAAGGTAGAAATTATGATAACCAGAATGACCTTCAGTGTGCATGTCCATCATTGGTGGGTAGGGTGGTGTAGAAGGCATATGGCATGCCTCTCTTCATAGATCAGGGAATAGAATACAAGAATTAGGGGATTACATTGCAATGTAACTCAACAGACTTGGAATATTATGTGCAGTTCCGGTCACCACACCATAGAAAGGATGTGATTGCACCAAAGAGAGTGAAGAGAAGATTCACCCGGATGTTGCCTCGATTCGACTTTAATTATGGGGAGAGATTGCATAAACTGGCCTTGTCTTCCCTGAAGCCAAGGAGGCCGAGGGGTCACCCAATAGAGGTACCGTATTTTGCACTGTCCGCTGTCCGTTCCCGACGGCCGCTCGCAGCCACCCGAGCCAATTTGAGCCGTGCTGACCCGGGCCAGACTCCCCACACCCTGTGAAAGGAACTCTTTCTCCCCCCCCCCCCCCGTCCTTTTACAGCCGCTTCCCATCAGCTGCCAGCAATGAGGGATAGACTTGGCTATCTTTCTTGGCTAACAACCTAACCTTCGGCCTCCAATACGCAGGTAAATTTTTGTGCCTTATTTTTGGGTAAAAAATAGCATCTTCATTGCCAGGAAATACGGTATATAAAATCATGAGCAGCATGAAAATGATGGACAGTCAGATTGGTTTTCCCTTTTGTACAAAGAAGAGGAGCAATTTCAGATAACACCTAGAATTCATCATCATGAAAACAGGTTAAGCAGTATCCAAAGCGAAACAGAATTAAAGTTTTAACAAAGACTCTTCGTCGTATGACCCTTCTAGGCCTGTTGAAATGTTAACCACTTCCTTGTCAGTTCCTGCCTGAGCTATGAATTGTTACTGTGCATTTTTTAATTTCCAGCATCTTCAATTTTTTAATTCTCATCATCATCTTGTGTATTGATGGAGAACAATTAAAATAGATGGCATCAGTCAAGGAAAGGCCCAATAAAAACACAAGGATTCAAAACGTGCATCAAATAGAGGAGACTTGTGTGCCACATTGTAAAATCACAGGGTTTAAATGCTATTTTTAAACCACACATGAACACACTTTAAAATGTTTACTTTTCAAAATTAATATTACATTACCAACATTATTTGATAACAAGCATAGCAATCAAACTGACCAGTAGAGAAGCTTTTGAATTCTCTCGATAGAATGTTACATCTTCAGCTGAGGCCCTGGTCCTGTCTTTACCACCCCTGCCTTGTACTGGTAAACAAAAGAAACACATTAAAGTCTTTGCTGTAAAGACTATTTCAGAAAGGCTTCAATGATGTTTTAAGTATTTCCTCGTATTTGATTGCTGGCAGGAAGTGGAAGACCATTGTACAAATACATTGGGATATATCCAAATACATCACTTGCCAATAAAGTTCCTAATGTCAAAACAATTCAATGACTTTACAAATATAGTCCTACTAGGAATGGGGAAGTGCTAGATCTGATCCCAGAGATTGAAGCAGGGTAAATGGGTGTGCACTTTGGAAATAGTGACAATATTAAGTTCCAAAGTAGTAACGGAAAGGGATTGTCTAAATTGGGGCAAGGTCAATTTCAATATCAATAGACAAGACCTGGCAAACACAGACTGGTTGAAGTTAAATGCAGGTAAATAAACACTGGAGAACAGAGAGTCATGTACAAATGAAAAAGAAAGTTCAGGGTCAACATGTTCCAATAAAGATTATGGGTAATAAAGGCAAATGCAGGGAATCATGGATGTTAAGTTTGAAAAATAAAAAAAAGAGAAGCACATAGTGGATGAAAATGATGGAGACCCTTCAGGAGCATAGAGTGTAGTGGGAATGCTTACACAAAAATTAGGAGGGCAACGAAGGGTCTTGAAATATCACTGGCAGATAATGTTAAACAAAATCCCATGGTAATTTATAAATGCCTTAAGGATAACCAGGGGAGTGGAGCTCCTTAGCCTCCGTAGAGGGAATCTGTGCATAGAGCAAGAGAAATGTGTGAGCGCACTGGAGAGCGTGCAGAGGAGAATCAGCCAGATGTTGCCTGGAATGGAGCATCTCAGTTATAATGGATGAGGCTGGGCTTGTATTGGAGAAGAGCAGACAGAGGGGTTCTAATGAGAGATATCACAGTGCCCTCCATAATGTTTGGGACAAAGACCCGTCATTTATTTATTTGCCTCTGTACTTCACAATTTGAGATTTGTAATATAAACAAAAAAATCACATGTGGTTAAATTCACACTGTCAGATTTTATTGAAGGGTATTTTTTATACATTTTGGTTTCACCATGTAGAAATTACAGCTGTGTTTATACAGTCCCCCCATTTCAGGGCACCATAATGTTTGGGACACATGGCTTCACAGGTGTTTGTAATTGCTCAGGTGTGTTTAATTGCCTCCTTAATGCAGGTATAAGAGAGCTCCCAGCACCTAGTCTTTCCTTCAGTCTTTCCATCACCTTTGGAAACTTTTATTGCTGTTTATCAACATGAGTACCAAAGTTGTGCCAATGAAAGTCCAAGAAGCCATTATGAGACTGAGAAACAAGAATAAAACTGTTAGAAAAATCAGCCAAACTTTAGGTTTACCAAAATGTTTGGAACATCATCAAGAAGAAAGAGAGCACTGGTGAGCTTACTAATCACAAAAAGACTGGCAGACCAAGGAATACCTCCACAGCTGATGACAGAAGAATTCTCTCTATAATAAAGAAAAATCCCCCAAAACCTGTCCGACAGATCAGAAACACTCTTCAGGAGTCAGGTGTGGATTTGTCAATGATCATTGTCCGCAGAAGACATCATGAACAGAAATACAGAGGCTACACTGCAAGATGCAAACTACTGGTTAGCCGCAAAAATAGCATGGCCGGGTTACAGTTTGCCAAGAAGTACTTAAAAGAGCAACCACAGTTCTGGAAAAAGGTCTTGTGGACAGATGAGACGAAGATGAACTTATATCAGAGGGATGGCAAGAGCAAAGTATGGAAGAGAGAAGGAACTGCCCAAGATCCAAAGCATACCACCTCATCTGTGAAACACAGTGGTGGGGGTGTTATGGCCTGAGCCTGTATGGCTGCTGAAGGTACTGGCTCACTTATCATCATTGATGATACAACTGCTGATGGTAGTAGCATAATGAATTCTGAAGTGTATAGACACATCCTATCTGCTCAAGTTCAAACAAATGCCTCAAAACTCATTGACCGGCGGTTCATTCTACAGCAAGACAATGATCCCAAACATACTGCTAAAGCAACAAAGGAGTTTTTCAAAGCTAAAATATGGTCAATTCTTGAGTGGCCAGGTAAATCGCCCAATCTGAACCCAATTGAGCATGCCTTTTATATGCTGAAGGGAACACTGAAGGAGACTAGCCCCCAAAGCAAGCATAAGCTAAAGATGGCTGCAATACAGGCCTGGCAGAGCATCACCAGAGAAGACACCCAGCAACTGGTGATGTCCATGAATCGCAGACTTCAAGCAGTCATTGCATGCAAAGAATATGCAACAAAATACTAAACATGACTACTTTCATTTATGACATTGCTGTGTCCCAAACATTATGGTGCCCTGAAATGGGGTGACTATATATAAACACCGCTGTAATTTCTACATGGTGAAACCAAAATGTATAAATATGGGCTTTAAATCTGACAATGTGCACTTTAACCACGTGTTTTTTTCCAGTACAAATGTCAAATTGTGGAGTACAGACGTAAATAAATAAATGATGTGTCTTTGTCACAAACATTATGGAGGGCACTTATTAAACTATTCCCCTTGGCACGGGTATCTAAGACCAGAAGGCCTAAGTTTAAAGTAAGTAAGACGTTTAGAGAGGATATGAAGAAAAACAAATGTTGTAAAGTCTAACCAACTGGGACTTGGAACACAATAGTACAGCTCAGGAAAAGGCTCATCGGCCCATCATGTAAATTATGCCAATTTGAACTAATCAGATCTGCCTGCTTACAGCCCATATACCACCTCTTCCCTGCATGTTTTTGTATGTCTTATTTTTTTCTTAAATGTTGCTACAATATCTGTTTATCGCACATCTACCACCATTTGTGTAACAAAAAACAACTTGCCTCTTAAATCTTTCAACTTTCATTCTCTCTTAAATTTTTGCTCACTAATATTTGTTGCTTCCACTCTGGGAAAAAGACGTTATCAACTCTACCTATGTCTCTCAATGTTATATATTTTTAATCAGGTCTTTTTTTGCCATCCTAAGCTTCATCAAAAACAAACCAAGTTTGTCCAGCTTTTTGTTTCAGCTAATAGTCTCCAATCCAGGCAACATCTTGATGAATCCAGGCAACATCTTGACGAATCTCTTCAGCACCCATTCCAAAGTCTCCATATCTTTCAATAAAGCAGTGACCAGAATTCCTTAGATATGTCTAACCAAAGTTTTATCCAGTTGCGACATGACTTCCTGACTTTTATTTGGGGCTCCCCTAAACAAAAGTGCAGAGCTGTCCAACTTAGAAATGACTTTCACGGCGAGCTTGAAACTTACAAGAGAATGCGTGAGCAGACGCAGTAGAAGTTAACTGACTGCCATGAAATTCCGCAAATCCAGCATAAGAATTCACTGTCCTCAAATGATAGTCACCATGGTGGGCACCCTAATAAAGAAATTAGATATTAATAACATTCAATGAACCTCAATACAAAAGGTAGAGTGTGTGAGGGGTGTGGGGAGGAGAGTGAGAAAAGGAAGTACAAATCAGTGTACCAAATCATGAATGGCTCCCACAGTTATTTTCTGGTCTTTGAATTTCAGCACTCCTCCAGTTCCTAACTTTGGCAGCTCCAATACATCTTTGTGGCCTGAAATATTTACATTTGAGATGAACAGAATTTACTTTATGGCTGCTAATAAACTGACAATACAAAAGAAAATGTTAGTAATACATGCAAATTTGAAACGTTTCCGATCTGACCTCGCACACCTAATCCCTACCACCACAGGTACAATTGATTGCAAAGTAATTGGAAATTGATACTTAAAATAGCAAACACTTTTTTGATATAAAATGTATTTTACAATTAGTTTTAAATTTAATATTGTAAATTTGCATGCTTCAATCCGTATACCCTTTCTAATTAAAGTAACTGATTTTTAATTCAAGACCAAGCAAAGGTCTTATCAATTCTATCTTATGGAAACCATTCAGATGTCAAATCTCGGGCCAGGTGGGAGATGGGGGAGGGAAAACCTTTTAAAATCTCTTACCCCGACGGAGATGCGATTTTTATCTGTATCGTATCTCCGTCTGCACTGTGGCCTAACATCGAGGAGTTGGCGGCCTCTTGCTGGAGACCAACTTCGGGAGCTCCAACCACGGGAGCCTGCAGGAAATACCATTGTGGAGCTCGCATTCTCTGGTTAGAGACTGACCGGGAGTTCCAAGCCGCAGGAGCTTCGACCGCCCGACGCGGGAGCTTTGATCGCCCCGACTTCAGATGGTTCCATTGCCCGACCACGGGAGAATAAAGAGGAAGAAGCTTGGACTTTATTGCCTTCCATCAGTGAGGAATCCACTGTGGTGGATGTTTATTTTAACTTTTATGTAGTTGGGTGTCTTGTTGCTTTTTGTTTTGTATGGCTGTATGGTAATTTGAGTTTCACTGTACCTTAATTGGTACATGTGACAAACTGATCTTTGAAACTTTGAAGGAAGGAAACATTCAGAATTGCTAAAAGCAAGCATGGGTTTGAGGTACAAATCTGAGACATTAAGAGGATGTGGAAGTGTTACTGAACTGGGTAAAACAGAATGGAACAGTAGTGCCTTTTTCAAGCAACATAGATATAGGAAAAAGGGCAATAAAACCAAGGAGAGTCCCAAGCAGTGCACCAACAGTGAAGTCACCTGCAACCAGCAGAAGTCCCGTAAAGTTACAGTGGTACAGGAGCTCAAACCTCTAAATTGGGTTTTGTTCCACAGGTCACTCAGATGTCCTGAACAGTTCCCAATATTGATATGTTGATTTTGCAATTCGATAGCCTGCATGAAGCAATCGTCCAAATTTCTTTGCTCTTTTCTGTATTCTTCATGGGTCTCTTTACTGGATATGGTGGCTGAAGTCAACTCGCCTGTTTGCAGAGGTCCATTCTTTTCGAATTGGTTCTCAAAGTAGTGCATGGCACTTGGGTCACATTCAGTGCTTCGGTCATTATTATTATCAGTGTCTGTGCTACTCTCAGTATCAATGAATGCATGATTAAGATACCCTTCAGTCTCATAGCAAGGTGTAGTACGATTACTGCAACAGAAGCTGCAAGCAGGATGAGAAGGGCAGTAGCAAATTTCTTCAGGTAAAGCACAAACAACTTCACTATACTTACCAACAAAGGCCCCAAATTCAATAGAACTCCCGTCAGCATCTACACCAGTTTTAATTGAATCGACCGAATCTGGCACAAGCTCCAATTGGCTTGAACCGCTTGGCTGAGATGGGGTACTAACAAAAAATTTGGCAGATGGGGAGGAGAGATTTGGTATGCTATGGAATGACTGTCCTGGTTTCTGGTCATTGGTCAAAGACTGAGTTTTCCCAAGGCCAACATGGCTTCTATGCCTAAGTTCAGAGTACACTGCTGCTTTTGGTAATAAGGCACAGCCGGAGGAACCAGCCTCTTGAAAATTCTGTTCATTTTGTTGGGAACCTGGAAGTAGTTCCTGACCAAATTTTCTGCACACCTCCTTTGGGGAAGAGTTAACATATTCTTGAAGAAAACCATCCGTACAGATAGAATTGCCAGTGTTAATCCCTCGCTGAGGAAAAGAAGAGCCAAAATATCTTCCAATGCTGTGCTTCTTCAACGAAGTTTTAAGTGGGACATCAGAAACATTCTCTCCCAGATTTTTTGAAATGCTGAGCTCACGAGTAATTTCATTGTGCACCTCTGTAGCCTCCGAAGCTTTTTGAGCAGTCAGTGCTTTCAATGTATCCACTGTAAGAGCTGACAAGTCCTGCAAGTGCCCTATTTGACTGTCCAATGTTTGCAATGAACGCTTTATATAATTTACTCGATCACCTACTTCTTTTAATTGGATGGACATATTTTCAACTCTAAATAGAAAAGAGAAGAAAAGTCTTCATTACTTCACATTAAATAAATGAAGATCACAAAATGTCTCGGATATACAAACTGTATTTATGCGGCACCATTTCCCCAAAAATATTTTGCAAGATTAATAAATGGACACCAAATCAAAAGGGCTAGTGTTAGAAGTGGAGGCAAAGCTTGGTCTAAGAGGATTTAAAGAGTCTAAAAGTAGTGAAATGGTGTGGTGGGGGTGGTGATAGATGGTAATTCAGGCATAGAATTCTAGAGCCTTAGGCCTAGGTGAGTGAATGCATAAATAATAGTGGGACAAAGAACAAGAGTTATACAACGCCAAAGGCGTTTCAATCGGAGGCCTGGGAAGTGTGAAGATGGGGTTTCATAGAGATAAAGATGGCAATGACCAAATAATTCAAACACTGACATCTTCACCTTGAGTGTATCAGCAAGAACACGAACAGTAGATGAGCAGGATATGGTAAGGGCAGTGATGTTGCTGGTTTGAGTTGGTTTATAGAGGCAGAGAGTATGCCAAGTGGATAGCTATATCCATAAGATGGGCTATAATAAGAGAGAGGTGACTTAAGAAAAGGAAGGAAGCTTGGAGTCTGTGTCAATTATGGTACAAGGTCAATAGCTCAAGTTATGTTTAAGTATAAACCTATGTGTCATCTGGTTCAATAAGCAATGGTAAGAAGGGGAGATGATTCAGTGGCGAGCCTCAAAGATTATAGATTCCCAGCACCTAACTGGAAAATTTAATATCTCCTTTTTCTAGTATTCCACAAGTGTACGCCACATTACCAAATATGATGATTAGTTTCATTTAAGAGGGTAAATAAACTCCAGCATCTTGTTTTTTTAATTGCTACTTAACATTAAAAGCACAAACTGCAGTGTCAGGAAATCATACCAGTTAAATTCTCAATATTATGTCTGCTGCTTATAACTGTGTGTACAACAAAAGAACACCAAATGGGAATCATAACATCAAAACAGGATATAGGACTTTAAGATAGTAAATAAAAATCAATTATGAAGCAAAAATATCTTTCAACTATGGGCTTCAACTTTTGAACCCTTCAGGTGGGACATTACGATTACGATACCATTACATTACGATACCATTTATTTCAGCAAGTTAAACTTCAACTGGATACAACTTTTAAAGTAGTTTGAATCGAACTACATTTCAACAACAATGCATTATTGCACTGGATGATGTGTGCGATCAGATGAGCAGCCAGCTTGCGGATGACACGAAGCTGGGGGGCAGTGTTAGCTGTGAGGAGGATGCTAGGAGGCTGCAAGGTGACTTGGATAGGCTGGGTGAGTGGGCAAATGCATGGCAGATGCAGTATAATGTGGATAAATGTGAGGTTAACCACTTTGGTGGCAAAAACAGGAAAGTAGATTATTATCTGAATGGTGGCCGATTAGGAAAGGGGGAGATGCAACGAGACCTGGGTGTCATGGTACACCAGTCATTAAAAGTAGGCATGCAGGTGCAGAAGGCAGTGAAGAAGGCGAATGATATGTTAGCATTCATAGCAAAAGGATTTGAGTATAGGAGCAGGAAGGTTCTACTGCAGTTGTACAGGGTCTTGGTGAGACCACACCTGGAGTATTGCGTACAGTTTTGGTCTCCTAATCTGAGGAAAGACATTCTTGCCATAGAGGGAGTACAGAGAAGTTCCACCGGACTGATTCCTGGGATGTCAGGACTTTCATATGAAGAAAGACTGGATAGACTCGGTTTGTACTCGCTAGAATTTAGAAGATTGAGGGGGGATCTTATAGAAATTACAAAATTCTTAAGGGGTTGGACAGGCTAGATGCAGGAAGATTGTTCCCGATGTTGGGGAAGTCCAGAACAAGGGGTCACAGTTTAAGGATAAGGGGGAAATCTTTTAGGACTGAGATGAGGAAAACTTTTTTCACACAGAGAGTGGTGAATCTCTGGAATTCTCTGCCGCAGAACGTAGTTGAGGCCAGTTCATTGGCTATATTTAAGAGGGAGTTAGATGTGGCCCTTGTGGCTAAAGGGATCAGGGGTTATGGAGAGAAGGCAGGTACAGGATACTGAGTTGGATGATCAGCCATGATCATATTGAATGGCGGTGCAGGCTCGAAGGGCCGAATGGCCTACTCCTGCACCTATTTTCTATGTTTCTATGTTTACCTGTGCCAGTAGTTCTAATGAAACAGTTGGCGTTCAGGCAATGAAACTCATCCTAAACTAGTGCGTGCAAACTGTGTAGGAAATAACTGCAGATGCAGAACTCTCGACCCGAAACATCACCCATTCCTTCTCTCCAGAGATGCTGCCTGTCCCGCTGAGTTACTCCAGCATTTTGTGTCTACCGAGTTTGTGCAAACTCCGTGACTCACTATTTATACTGCCTAACTTTATATGCAATCCAATGCTGGGATCTAGTCAGTGGAGGGGCAGAAAGAAGGAATCGCATTGATCTTGTCATACCTTGTTCATGATCAAAGAAAACATTATTTCAAAATCGACTGTTAAATAAAGGAATAGAGACCAGGGGGAAAATAAGTTATTTTAAATTTTGCTCCTTTCCATGGTTTTTATTTATTGGGAAATATACTTTGGCTTTCTCAACTGTTTTTTGCTTATGTCTGCTTAATTTTAAGAGCTTTTTATTTTCTATGAATATCAGAGACATTCAGAGCCTATTGAAACCATTGCAAAATGTTACATTTGGCAAAGCTTCATCCTCAGCATTGCTGGCCATCAGGGATACTGCCTTTGCACCATGCAGCTTGAGGTCCCATATTTCAGACCATACTGCTGGATTCCAGAGGGCCTGTGAGACAACCGGGCCAATAGGGGTCAGGGCCACCCCAGACACCATTCTGGGCTAGATCTGTAACAAGTTTTTAAATTGTCCTAATCTCCCAGTTACAGAGACAATTAAAGAACCTGTGCTATTTGTACAGACCAAGCCACGAAACACTTCAAAATGGATTACTTAATCTTCTTGTTCTTTTGGGCAAAACGACAGCTAAATTTGACAAAATATTAGTAATTGCAGACTATGATACGTCAGTTAGCTGCAGAAGATCAAACTGAATCAAAACTTCAGTTTTAAAACAACTAAATATGGTACTTTAGTTCTTTAAAAAAGACACTACCTTTCAGAAGTCACTCGAATTCGTTCCTCACTACCTGAATGAAACCGATCCTCTTTTTCATGGAAATATTTGTCCACACATTGCTCTTCAAAGTCATGCAATTTTTTCTGGTCATCCTCACTTACAAACAGTTCTGCAAGACACAAGATCGAGGGAAATGTGTAATTTGTTGAGACAATTTTGACAAAAGAAAGCAACAAATTTATTCATCTAAAAACTGAAAATCCTACAGCATATAAATCTGAGCATCTGTGGCCTTACAATCATTGAATATGTTAAATTCCAGATTAATAGGCAAAGATTGCAGGCATTCCAACAAATGCAAAGAAGCAAGAGTTTTGTTTTGAATAAAGGCAAATGTGAAAAGATCTATGAAAATACCAATTATAAAGAATACAATTCTGCAATGAGGAGATACCGAACAAAAATAGTGCAATCAACCTGAAACAGACAAAAGAGGGAAGAGAATTTAAAGTGCCAAAATTTGTATGTAGCTTGTTATTACAAAAAGTCAAATGTGGACTTTTAATCTCTTTAATAAAATCAACTTCACTTAACAGAAAACATTATGATGCATATGCAAGAAATCATGCAACTGTAGATCACAAAATAATAATTTTAGCAACTGACATCCTGAATACATTGGTAGACAAAAATGCTGGAGAAACTCAGCGGGTGAGGCAGCATCTATGGAGCGAAGGAAATAGGCAACTTTTCGGGTCGAAACCCTTCTTCAGACTGATGTGAGGGTGGGGGGAGGGGGAAGAAGAAAGGAAGAGGTGGAGCCAGTGGGCTGAAGGAGAGCTGTGAAGAGGAGGAGAAAGTAAGGACTACCTGAAATTAGAGAAGTCAATGTTCATACCGCTGGGGTGCAAACTGCCCAAGCGATATATGAGGTGCTGCTCCTCCAATTTACGGTGGTCCGCACATTCAGAATTGATGTCCTCATTCTTCAGGGAACAGGGGTACCCCTCTTCTCCTATAGATGAGGCTCTCACCAGGGTCTCTTCCATACACCGTGACTCTGCTCTCACTCCCCCCCCCCCCCCACTCGTAACAAGGACAGAGTCCCCCTTATCCTCACCTTCCACCCTACCAGCCGTCACATACAACAAATAATCCTCCGACATTTTCGCCACCTCCAACATGAAGCCACATCTTCCCATCTCCTCCCGTCTGCTTTCCGCAGAGACCGCTCCCTCCGTAACTCCCTGGTCAATTTGTCCCTTCCCATCCGGGCACTTTCCCTTGCTACCGCAGGAAATGCTACACGGGTCGTTTTACCTCCCCCCTTGACTCCATTCAAGGACCCAAGCAGTCTTTCCAGGTGCGGCAGAGGCTCACCTGCACCTCCTCCAACCTCATCTATTGCTTCCGCTGCTCTAGATGTCAGCTGCTCTACATCAGTGAGACCAAGCGTAGGCTTGGCGATCGCTTCGCCGAACACCTCAGCTCGGTTCACAATAACCAACCTGATCTCCCGTTGGCTCAGCACCTCAACTCCCCCTCCCATTCCAAAGGCCTCCTCCATGGCCAGAGTGAGGACCACTGTAAATTGGAGGAGCAGCACCTCATATTTCGCTTGGGCAGTTTGCACCCCAGCGGTATGAACATTGACTTCTCTAATTTCAGGTAGTCCCTACTTTCTCCTCCCCTTCTCAGCTCTCCCTCAGCCCACTGGCTCCACTTCTTCCTTCCCCCCCCCCCCCCCCCCACACCCTCACATCAGTCTGAAGAAGGGTTTCGACCCGAAACGTTGCCTATTTCCTTCACTCCATAGATGCTGCCTTACCCGCTGAGTTTCTCCAGCATCTTCAGTTCCTTCTTAAACATCCTGAATACACTGCTTACTTGGCCCGCCTTGACCTCTGTCATGTTTCTTTCCTTGACGGCAAATGTTAGAGATCATTAAAGCAAAGTGGCTGAGGATGATGAGAGGTGGCGGTAGCACAGGTTTTTCATGATATGCCATGATAAAATGGTACCGTTGATATTTCCATACAATGTTTGAAATGGCCTTCACTTGGAAATACACATTGCTAAAAAGAAAAATAGAAAATGTATTACCACACTATGGTTTTATTAGTTTTACTGTACATTGTGATCATTTTAAATGATTGAAAAAGGATTTAGGCCATTTTACAATGTTTAATTGATAGAAATTGTTTTCTCAAAAAAATTCAAATGCATTAATTACTGAGCGCAGAAATCTTATTGACTGATTAATGTTGGTGTTCAAGTTATATTTTCTAATCAAACATATGAAGGGTGCAATCTCTTCCTGCTCCTTAGGTGACTCTGCCTTCAGCTCCTTAGTTTGCTCTCCAGAATTTTTTCCATAAACCTTTCACACCGTAGCTCTGAGATCACATCTGTTTGACCAAATGCAAAGTCAATCCAAACTCTCCTTTTTGACTCAATGCCAATTTCCCCTCTTTAAGGCCTTATTTGCATTAAAAGGTTGCCAAAATAAAAACAAGTTGTTGCAAGTATTTTGCACTGCACTACCATGACGAACAAGTTGTATTCATTTCGGAAGTTCAAGAAAAGCTCCATTTATGAAAGTAACAAGGTTTAGCCAAAAGGTTTGCTGAAAAAGTAGGCTTCAAGGAGGCATTAGTGAATCGGAAAACAAAAGGAATTGAAGGACAGAATTACGGGGTGGGAATAATGACAGCCAATTAAAAAGCTATTAACAGCAAGGTGAAGAGTAAATCTCAAACTGCACTGCCTCTGTTGTACATTGTTATTGTACTTGTTAGGCTGTGCTTGTGCCCCCTGGTTCCCACAGAATCTAGATAATATATAAAAATGACACAATGTGCCCTTTTAATTAACTGTATAACTGGAAGCAAGAATATACTCACTTGAAAAAGGCAATGAGAAGATTCACCATGAGAATATACTGTACAAAGAGGTAGACAGCTTGTAAAAATGGCGTTATCCAATATCCAATGACACAGCGTTGCCTTGCACCTTCTTCAGTGTTGTTGGCACAGGCTTTATGGAGAAAGGAAATGCAAGGCTGACTAATATGGATTAATTGGAGACATAACAAGTGCTTTCTTTACATAAAGCTCTTCCAGCTAATGCAGACTGAAATGTTAATAGACAGCTGTATATTGTACAGTGTGGAAGCCCAAAGGATTAGCAAAACAAAAAACACTTCTCCTGCAATGACTGCCATCTTCATCTGAGACTGACAATTGGCAATAGTGCTTTTCATCTCAAAAACTCGTGTGTGTGTGTGTGTGTGTGCGCGCGCGCCCTCCTGGCTCTCTTTGGATCCATTTGCTCTCTTCATTTACACATCAATGTCTTCTGCTCATTTGACTCCCGCCATTCTTGGGTTGGGCACGCCTATTCGTCTTCTCACTTGGAAAATAATTGGATGTTCCACTTTCCCTTCAAGAAGTAAGTTTTGCAATTACAGCAATGCAATCTAACAAATCCCCAGGTCCTGATGGATTTCCAAGAGTTTCTAAAGACATTTTTTGATGCTTTTGTTGATGTTCAATGAATCTTTGGAAAATGGTTTGTTACCTCCCACACTGACTCACGCGTCGATAGTTCTTCTTTTAAATAAAGATAAAGACCCTACTTCCTGTGATTCTTATAGACCTCTGTCTTTTTTGAATGCTGATGTAAAGGTTTTGGCCAAAATTATTGCTCTCCATCTAGAGAGGGTTTTGTCTAGTATATTTCTGAGGAACAGAATGGCTTTATTAAGGGACGCCATTTATTTCTCAACACTCGTGCTCTTTTAAATATTATTCATTCAACACATTCTGATAATTTACCTGAGATTGTAATTTCATTAGATGCTGAGAAGGCATTCGATAGGGTTGAGTGGGGGTACCTTTTTGCGGTGTTGAAGAAATTTGGTTTTGGAGATAAATTTATCAGTTGGGTAAGATTACTATACGCATCGCCACATCGTCACATTCATAAAATACGTTGTTAGGTTGATTTTCCTTATTTAGCGGTGCGAACTGGAAGCCCGCTCTTGCCCTCCTTCATCCTCTATATCTACTCTTATATATTCCTCTCTTCCAACCAAGATTTCATTGTTTATCAACAATCCTGTTGTGCTTAATACTTAAAATTTTGGTATCAATTCAGGAAACATTTCAAATTTGTAGCTGCATCTCCCTTAGGTCCATAATGTAACAATCACCTGTTTCCTCCCTCACATTTGGATTCTATTTTTTTGGTATGGCATAACAAAAGTATAATTTTTTTCTTGATCTGTTTTCAGATGCTATTTTTAACAGCTTTACCAATTTACCATCATTGTATGGATTACCAGCAAATCATTTTTTTAGGTACTTTCAAGTTAGACACTTTGTTTCTAAATGTTTTCCTAATTTTCCCTCTTCACCTCCACGACAAATATGGGATAGTTTGTTTACTTTCAAGACACAACAAAGAGGGATTGTTTCAGAGATGTATAACTGCATTCTGGATCTTTGCGATCAGTCCAACTAAAACAAGGGCTGCTTGGGAGGAAGAGCTGGGACTTCAACTTACTGAGGAGTAGTGGGATAACGTTGTGGATGGGCTGTGTACTGTCACGTCTTGTGCTCGTCTTGCACTCATTCAGTTTAAGGTTATTCACAGGGTCCATTTTTCTAAATCAAGACTGTCTGGGATTTATGCAGAGGTGGAGGATAAATGTGATAGATGTTCGGGCCCACACTGTCATCTGAGCCATATGGTTTTTTCTTTGTCCACGATGACATAATTTTTGGTCCGGCTACTTTAATATAGTGTCTACCACAATGGGAATACCTCTACAGCCCTGTCCATTGATTGCCATCTTTGGGGCCCGGATGAGTCAGGTCGATTAAACTCTGTGCAAAAAGAAATTATTAATTTTACATCTTTAATAGCCAGACGTCCTACAGTGGAAATCCCCTAACTCCGCCAGTGGCTCAAAGATGTAGTGTTTTTTCTTAAACTTGAGAAAATTAAATATACATTGAGGGGATGTACTAATAATTTTTTTCCACAAATGGCAACCTTTTTTATCATACTTTAGACTTGCAGGTTCTGCCAGACTAAGGGCTGATTTGTTAATTCCCTCTTAATTAGCCAGGTGGGGTGTGTGACTGATGGTATGGTTGCATTATATATATATAATTTTAAAAATATATATTTCTTTTATGTTTCTGTATATTTTTGTATTTTTCTTTTGTGTATTATTTGAATGTTTCTTATTAACATGTCCCTTTTCTTTTTTGTGTTGATTTATTTTAAATGAAAAACTAAAAATTAAAAAAAACAAAAGATCATTCACTTCAGAGGGTTGATGGATTTTGTTCCAGAGATTTGAAAACAGTTTTTTGCCATTTATTTTTAATCAACAATTCTGAAAAAAAACTGGCAAACACACCCGATAGAATTTATGGCTTCAGCTTTTCATAGGTATCAACAAAAGGGAGCTAATATATAAAAGCAATGTTTTTCTCTTCAACTCTTTATACATATGAATCCTTGTTAAACCTCTGAGCTGCAATGAAAAGATATCAGTTCTGGGCGAGAATACAATTTATCAGATAACACCCTTAAAAACCATATATGTGGCAAAAGTTCACCAATCCAAGTAAATCTATTCAATTAGATACCAGACTCTACTACTGTTGGGCAAAGCCCGAAGATCCACACCACCAGGGTTTAGAACATAATTAGAAAAACAAGAAATTAATTTTAGGTTGTACCATACATGTACAACTTGTGTGGGATGGAATGTAAATTTCCATTTGGAAAGCTCCCGAATACCAATACACTTGCTGATTTTTGCATATTACCTTTCATTCCCTAAGTGAGATTTGTTTTGCCATATACTTAAATAACAATGGTTCCCATTGACTTGTTTGCCCTGAAAGGGACATCAGATCAGAACTAAATTCTGGAGAATATTTATTTACCTGCTGTCAGCTTCTTAACATCATAAACAACTCATGCAATTACTTGGAGGTAGACAAAAATGCTGGAGAAACTCAGCGAGTGAGGCAGCATCTATGGAGCCAATGAAATAGGCAATGTTTCAGGTCGAAATCCTTCTTCAGCTCCATAGGTGCTGCCCCACCCGCTGAATTTCTCCAGCATTTTTGTCTACATTCGATTTTCCAGCATCTGCAGTTCCTTCTTATACATTTCATGCAATTACTTGTTATGAGTGCTACACTAACGTAAACCTGTGGAGATGAGAGATTTTGAATCAATTCTTTGATAAGAGGTTCAGCATAAGGATCATAGAATTTTTGCTGGAGAGAACAAATAGTGTCAATTATTCTGATTCTCAAACTTTGCAAGGCAAACATACAAATCATATTTGGCAAATGATTATGGAGGCCAACAAGACATTTTTATTCATTGGTGTTCTACCTATCTCCACAGAACCTTCAAGCTAGATTACCTGATGCTGAGTGGAGGTTATATAATGAGTTACGAGATTTTGTCAGATTAATTCTAAGTAGCAAGAAAATGCAAAAGCTTACTTACGATCAATTTCATAGGCATATACTTCACCATATATCATCCAATAAGGTTGAAAGACAATATCTTTTGCCAGCTCCCAAGATGGAGATTCATCTGGGTAAAGGATTGCTTTTCTTGGAACTCCAAAGCTCAGCAAGACCACTGCCATAATTACCACAATATAAAACATATTTGCCACCTGTAATTGAAGAGGTTAAAAAAAGTTTAGATCTCAAACATCCAAGTAAAATAAGGGAATTTGAAACCTGAATGATAATAAACTTTTACAGGTGATATATTTAATGTAGGGTCTCGATCCAAAATGTCGACTATCCCTCTGCCTCCATACATGTTCGCTGACTAGCAGTTTGATTTGTGCTCCAGATTCCAACATCTGGGGTATCTTTCATCTCCGGGATATATTTGATCAATTTTGTAAATAACCGTTAGATTTTCAATTGAATAAGAGCTTTTATTCTATTCATATTCTTTCTATCTAAATCTAGCCAGACTTCCTTATGTGCCACTCTCCAATAAGTAGTGATAGGAGTAACTCTGTTCTGCTTTGAAATCTAAATACAACATATGCAATAATTATGCCAGGGCATTATCACATACCTTTATTATGTTTTTATATCTTTTTGTCTTCATGTAACATCTCCACACAAAAAAATTCCCAGATGAGAATTCTGTTAAAATCTAACACCACTTCCTAGTATGTTATTATTACACTTTTCCAAACCTTGTTAAAACAAGTTTCAAGCAATCCACTTACCATTTTACCTATCATTGTGACGTAAGGCCCTGCATGCTGATTGACTGCCAGGAAATCCAGAAGTCGCACATACCAAAATATAATATTGAGGCAATACATTGTTCTCCCAGCAATCTTCACTTGCCCACTTCCAAACCTCAGTCCAAAACCAACAAAAAATAAAATTATAGCAAGTGCGTCAGTGATGTTGAAATAGTCACTGAAATAGACATTGATCTTCTGGTTTATCTTTCCAGCTTCTGACATGAAGATCTAGACAAAAACAAAATACCATATAATCCCAATGACAAACTAAAAATAGCAGGTTAGATTAGGCAATGCTAGATTTCTGCTTCATGTATCCAGTAAACTTCTGGAGTTTGAAATGACAAAATCAAGCAAACTCATGGAGCCACTCTGAAATAATTTATGAACAGCAGGGAGTTTCACGAGTGGAGATATGATAACGGTTCGGGTTCGACCTGAGATTTCATAGTCGACCTGACTTGTTGAGTGTTTCTTACGTTTACTATTTTTATTGCAGATATCCAGCTTTTTTGATTTTCACAATGCCAAGTGGATGACAAAAGTTATTTAGGGAAAAAACACAGGGAAATGTGCAAGATACTAAAGAGGTTTCAAAGGACTGCAGATAGATACAAAGTGCTGGAGTAACTCAACCGGTCAGGCAGCATCTCTGGAGAAAAAGGATGAGTGAAGTTTTGGATTGTTTGGAAGCGAGTTTTAGTGGTTACAGGTTGTCAATTGTGCTTCACCACCATGGATGATAAATGTGGGCTCAACATGGAAAATGCAGTAAAGAGATAGGAGAAATGATATTGAGTATTGGTGAACTAACCAAAATAATGTGAGGGAGGATGGATTAATAGAGTGGCAGAAATTTTGTATAGGGAAGGTTCAAACAGTTATTAAAAAAAACTATTATTGGGGAGGGGTAGGGGCTTGCAGACAACAATGAATGAACAATCATGTTTCAATGATGCAAAGCGAATAAAGACTAGATATGTCTAGCTCAGGACGAAATGAACCAAAAACCTACAAAATACAAAATGACTAAAATTCTGAGCCTTGAGGACACCATGGTCCCACTCAACTTTAGCAGATGTCTTCAGTAAACAATTTAATACAGAATATTTTACAAACAATGCATACAATATTAAACTATGGATAGAAAATATTAAGAGTGACTCATACCTCTCTAATTTTTTCTATGGCTAATGTAAAAATAAAGGAAATCACGATCCATTCCTGTACTGACGGTGACTCTTGCATTCGTACCAAGACAACATATGTATACAGCATGAGGAATCCCAAATAAGCCAACTGAAAATAATAAAAGATACATTAGTGTTTTGAAATGCAGGAGATTCCTCAAGCTAGCAGTCTAAATTTCATGCATAGTACTACAGCAGGGAAAATTGGAAATATTCAAGCAGGTTAAGTTGCATCTGTAGGAAGATAAATAGGGTTGATATTTCAAGTCAAAGACTCTTTGTTATAACTGGGAAGGAGACAAAAACATTAAGCGAAATGGAGTATGGAATGGGGAAGTCCAATGGGGAAGATTAAAAACAGGGTGACCATGGGCATAAGGTGTATATGTCAATAGGTCAATTGGAGCAGGTAGAGTGCAAAGACGTAGACAAAGGAACACTGACAAAAAAGGTAGGTGTCCAAAATGCAGAGCAGGAGGACATGCCCAGCAAGTCAGGCTGAAAAAAAGGGGGGGGGGGGGGGGGGGGGGAAACTGCACAAACTGATACTGACATAGAAATTAAATTACCCAAAGTGTATAATTTAATACTGAGTCCAGAAGTTTCCAGATGGAAGATGAAGTGCTTCTTCTTCTTGCGTAAGGCGTGCACAGCCTAAAGTTGTAGGACAACTTGTTCTATTTGATCTTACTTGATTGTGCATGCCAGGTTGATTGCATTCGTCGAAACAGGGCTGACCACGTGAAGGTTGCAATCTTCCACCCCGAAGATGAAGTGCTGTTCCACAAGCTTGCATTGGGCATCAATCATTGTAACAGTTAAGTCAGCATGAGATGGGAAATTAAAAGGGCTGTCAACGAGAAGCTGAAAGTCGCTCCAGCGGACTAAAGGTAAGTGCTCTACAAAACAGTCACCCAATCTGCGTTTGGTTTTTTCAATGTAGAGGAGACCACATTGTAAACAATAAATGCAGTACAAGTGATGCAGTGGAAATGAATCACTGCTTCACCTGGAAAGATTGTTAGGGTTGTTGAATGGTGGAAAAGGACGATCGTCCAGCATAGCAACCTTAAGCAACAGCATCTCATCTTCTGTCTTGACACATTGTAGCCTTCTGGACTCAGTATTAAATTATACAACTTTGGGTAACTCGATTTCTCTCTCTGTACCAAATGTTCATCTGTGATATTGGTTTCGTTTTTTTTTTCTCTTTCTTTCCTCTGGCAGTGGGACATGCCCAGGCTGACCAGCCAGACACGTCTTCAAGCTCTGCATTTCACAAATCCTTTGTTCCATCGTCCTTAAATTTTATTTTGTTGTCAAATAATTAAGCGGATTCCTTTAATCATACTGCAATTTCCGTATCCTCCCTGTTTTGCATTCACTTCCGCCCTCAAGCATCTTTGCATTGTGTATTGAATCTCAGAGCAGTTTTGCACTTTTAAAATGAAATTGCAAACCGAGCCTGTTCCTCAGGGTAAACTCATGAGACACACATATTTGAAAGAGTGGGTTCCATAGTTGGCCTTTAAGAAATTACAGTCCAGGTAATGAATCGAAGTTCTAACTCACTGCACATTTATAACCAAATTATTTTTATATGACTAACTCTTCTAGGAAGATCCTTCTTTTCCCCCCAGAATCAATAATAGAGCTTGGATCTATAAACAGAATGTCCAGTTCCTCACTCAATTAAGGGAAACTGAAAATAATTGATTCTAGAAAGTTTCCTTAAACACAATTTAATAATGATTCTATTTTACAACAGTGGAATTTTTCATTTGTTTCGCTTGTCACTTACTGTGTTAAACCAAAACTTTGCAATTGGTGCATGGTAAAAGGAGTAGAACTTTCTTGTGATAGGCAATCTTCTTGGTTTAGTCAGACTTGTATCTTCATGTTTCACTTCATGGTGGTCACAGATTCCTTCTTCTTTAAATACTTCCTGCAGAAAAATAGTTCCATGTCATATAGCTACAACAGTTGACCATTATGTACAAATCAGGACAAATAGAGGCATTTTGAACAGATATCAAAATTTCAGTCTTATAATTTATTCACTTTTTGGATGTTATAATTCCTTACTTTAATCAGGCCTTTTGATCCACTAAGAGATCAAGCAGTACCTATGTTACTTGAATGTACAATCATATCCAAAAAGTGAAATTATTGCTGATTACTGAACCAGATTAGTTCAAATCTCTTAAATCCCTTAAACCAAGCTAGCGGTTGTGACATACCAGACAGAAATGATACATGATTTTGTCAAGATTTGTTTTTTCATATTTGGATTGAATAATCAAGGAAAGTAGAACTCGACTAGCTCACACTCACAATTTTAACTCACAACCGTAATTGATCAGTGAAATCATTTAAAGAATCATTTTCTTCCACCCTTTTTTTCCCCTTGGTCACCAATTTGATTGTTTCACATGGCTTTGCCGTACTTCTCAGTCACTGTTAAAACTATTTGCTACACTTCTGTGTCATTCTCCTGCACCTTTCTACTTCGTACCCCTATTGCTATTCTGCAACTTTCCCTAAAAAAAGTTATCTTCCAATTCAGTGGCATTTTTTTTTTTTATAAGCTCCCCGCTACACACAAACACATAGTTGACCTATCCAAACCTGCTGCCCATAATATTTAACCACCCACACTTCATTTTTTAGAAGCAGATGGCCTGGCCCTCCATGGAGCGGCTTAAAGAAATAAGCAGACTGCAGGCAGCCTTACAAAGTGAAAGGTTTCTGAATTTAAAAATATATATTTCTGATAGCAGAAACAAAAATTACATTTTATATTTGG
The DNA here is from genome assembly GCF_010909765.2 of Amblyraja radiata. Lineage (NCBI taxonomy): Eukaryota > Metazoa > Chordata > Chondrichthyes > Rajiformes > Rajidae > Amblyraja > Amblyraja radiata. The sequence goes on along the minus strand of NC_045989.1, from coordinate 14,377,275 downwards.
TTGAAGGATAATTTGCCTCCATCTGGGTTCTGAGGTGGTTGATGAACCAATGTGGAATCGGGAGACTCAGTCACAGAAGGGCATGAGGTGCTTGATGGGACCAGGGCAAAGTATGAAACAGCTGCATGCCAAGAGTTATGAAAAATATTCTATCCCAATTGTTTCATCACATAAATGACTCGTGTTATATTTGAAACTATCTTACCATTGATATTTGATCAGTTGGACTCTGAAAGTTGTGTTCACTGTCCTCCATGTTCATTTGATGTGCATCCTCAGTTTGAGGAATATGAGACATTTCAGCCTTGGTTTTAAACTCCAGCATGAGAATAGCAGGTGGGAATAGAATACTGAGAATAACCTGCCCCAAAAAAAAGTAAATGTCAACACACGGATTATTCAGGTAATTCTTTCAGTGACTTGTACCTAATGCCTTGGCTTCCATGCCATCTCCTTAGTATGTTCAGATTAGCTAAGTTATCTACTCTTCTTCATTTCTCTTTCCATAAAACATTAGAACATGCAACATTTTACCTTGTACCATGAATTTTTTCTCATATTCAATCTTCCCATCCACATATCTGACAGCAGCATTTGAGTACAGGTGTGTGCTACAAACGGCCGAAGTCTCGAATGGACAGCTAACTTGAGGCAGGTCGAGTTGCTCCAATTCTTCAGTTCATAAGTCAGCAACTTCATGGCCATGGTTTCATCTTGTCTGAATGACTGATCCAGTAAATCAACAGCTAATTGTCCAAATTCACTGAAATACAACAGTAATAAAATCAACAACTGGTTAAGTTTGTATGTAAAATACCGTAAGAAATTGTACTTAAAGAAAACTCAGTTAAAGTGATCAGACACAATATAAGCATACACAGTAGCTCATGCACCATCTTTGATTGCATGCTGACAGAACCCACTTAAACCTTGTACTTGCATGTTTGCAGAGTGAGCTACCAAGGGCAAAGAACAATAGCTTACTTGTTTAAAGTTCAGCTTAATTCAAACACCAGAGGGGTTTTTTTTTTTTTAAACCTACTACTAAGAGGTCTAGGTGAACTTCAAGTTAACACTAAGCACATTATAAACCCAATTAAGGAAAAACAGTAAAAACACCATTAATACTAGTTTACAACATCAAATTGAAATACTCTCTATCTTCCAGCACTCGGAACCTATCAGTAGCTTGACCACATTGAATGCATCCTTATACAAGTTCAGCAGGAATAGAATGCAAACCTCGATTAATTAAGTTTAAACAATCATTCAAGTCTAAATTGACTCTATACTTCCTCCATCTAAAGATAACATCTCATTCCTAAAGGGGCTGTCCCACTGCGGCGGCCTAATTCGCGAGTTCTAAGAGTTTAGGAGTGTTTGAAAAAAATGTCATGTTGAAGACTAGCTTCGACTAGCTTCGGGAAAATTGGACTCCGAATAGTGGAGAGTGAAGAAGACCTCCTTCGATTATGTTGAAGACTATCTACGATTACTTTTGACTATCTACGATTACCTTTGACTACCTTCGATTACCTTCGACTACCCTCGATTACCTACGAATAACATGTCGACCTACTACAACCTACTTCGACTAAACCTACGAGTAAAACAAGCAACGATTTTTTCCATGGCAACCTTTTTTTATTCGCGGGCATTTTTCAACATGTTGAAAAATACGCCGCGACCTAGCTAAGTCCTCGAGTACGCAGGGACTATCCTCGAGCATGAAGGAGAGTTACAAAGACCTCCTAGGACCTCGTGTCGATCATACTGCGAGTATGAGTCGAGGGCAAACTCGCCAGAACTCGAGGATTAGGTCGCCGCAGTGGGACAGCCCCTTAAGAGGGTTTTCCACAAGGGTTGAGGGTTTACACAATATGTCCATACATCCATTCATCAATGACTCGAAAGGCAAAAGTCATAATTTTTCAGACTTTGCCACAAAATTCATTCCCTTGATTCCATCTACTCCCTGACCAATGGCTGACTACCATGTCAATACTGTTGACTACCATGTTATTCAATTTGAACTCCTGCTGAACTTCTGACTATATATTCTCTACATTATTATCACGGTCAACTGTTCACCAATTCACTTTCACAGCTATATCAGAGATGGATAGCATTATCCAGCTTGGAAGTTATAAAATCATTTGGTCAATTATCCGACTGCTGGCTATCATACACTAAATTTTAGTTTGAGCATGGAAATAGGCCCTTCGGTCCACTCCATCAATTCCACGCCGACCATCGATCACCAGTTCACACCCACTGCCTACACACTAGGGGAAATTTTCAGAGGCCAATCCCAGACATCTTTGTGATGTGGTAGGAATCCACAGCACCAGGAGAAAGCTCACCTGGTTCCGAGGAAAACTAGCAAGTTCCACACAGATGGTACCCGAGGTCAGGATCGAACCCGGGTCTCTGACACTGCAAGGCAGCAGGTCTACCAATAGCGCCACTGTGCCATCCTGCTAATAGTTCTAAGATCAGACCATCTACCAGCACTCTGTTAATGGTTTAAAAAAGGAAATACATAAAATCACGCGTAAATCTGAAATGATTCTTTACGTTATACCAGTTAAAATGATTTCAATCACATGAAAGTGACTTCTTCTGAACTCAGCTACAGGAACAAAGTCCCTAGATATCAAAATTACCGTAATTAATAATGACTGACCTAGAAGATTGCTTCAGCTCTTCAGAAGTATCATCAACAACATCACTCTGCTTTGCTTCACATGACATAGATCGATTTAGCTTGCATGCAACTAAAGCTTTAGCCATGGACTCTTCTCCATGTTGCCAAAAGAACATGGCCATTTTCTGCCTCTTCATTAGTACAGCCCACACTAGTAGTTCATTGAAAGGATAGGGAAAACATCCGGTTTCGGGGTCATCAATGTCCACAATTTCATCTTTGGCTCTCTTTTTCTTTCCCTGATCAACAGAGGATTCAGGCTAATAAAGCAAAAATACAGAGTCAGCATTTCCTTTGCTAAAAACAGAGTAAAAAAAGTAAGTTAACATAAGATAACAATATGCTCGGTGATTCAAATCAAATTGGTTGCTAATTTACTAATGATATGTGCACCTGTCTATTTAAACTGCAAATCTGTGGAGAGTGCAACATTAGACCTGTTGACTTACCGGCTGTCACAATGATTCATTAGATCACCTGCTTCTGAGTCTCTGGCTTCTCAGCTACTCCTGGACCTATCAGTTGCTTGACCCCGTCTCAGATCCAAGCATTTCTGCTGCAGAATTTTGAAAGCTACCATAATTGTCTACATCTCAAAAGATGAGATAGTACTGATGAGGATGTAAACAAGATTCACTGGGATCTTGCATGGATGAGGCATTTGTGAGGAGACTGGAAAAGCTAGGTCTATGTTCCCTGTTGTGGGGAGGTGGTTAAGAGGGGACACGATTGAGGCATATAAAATTGAGGGGTATAGATAAGGTAGATAGCATCTCAAAGGTTGATAAAACTATAGGTTAAGAGGGGATTGATTTGAAGGGAACCTATCACCTAGAGAGTAGAGAGTACCTGGTATACGCTGCTGGAGAGAGTGGTGAAAGCAGAGTTGCTGACGTAATTTGCGTATCTAAGCAGGCACTTGCATTGCAGCGGCACAGAATGCTATAGGCCAAGTGCTGAAAGATGGAATCAATATGGATGGGTGCCCACTGTCTGGCGTGTACATGGTGGGCTGCACAATCTCTTTCTGAACTGTATTACAACAAGCTTGGGAAACTTCTGCTTCTTATGAAAAGTATCTTGCAAAATGGTGGGCACTTACTCTAACATACATTTTAGTCTGAAGAAGGGTCTCGACCCGAAACGTCGTCAATTCCTTCACTCCAGAGATGCTGCCTCACCCGTTGAGTTACTCCAGCACTGTGTCTACCTTCGATTTAAACCAGCATCTGCAGTTCTTTCTTACACATTTTTAAGAACAATGCATACATAGTTTTGTAAGATCATTGAAATTCTTGCTAAGTTTAAAGAGATTCCAGATAGAGAAAAATACTCAGCAGAGCAATGAGCATCAGTTCATTGGATTATAGGATTAATAGTGCAAGAACAAAGATTTTAGGTAGCAGAATGCCATGGCATTCTTTAAATACATTTTTCAAATAAACCGAATAAAAACATGAATAAACTAAAATAAAATAAAATGTTCCTTAGACCGCAAGCTGATGCCTATATCATTGAAATCTATGCACAGTGTGACAACTCGGTTGTGATGAGAGTATGTTTTTCTGTGTTTAAAATCTAGCAGGTAGTGCATTCACCTCCTCTATCTGCCAAACGTATCATGCCATGTTTCCCAGTACCTTAAGTTTATAAGGTTGTGCAGTCTTAATGAAGTGATTATGTCGAGTCTTTTCCTTTTTGTCTGCTCGATTAGTCAGTGACTCCTGGTGCTTGCGTAGCTGAGGTATACTGCTTGATGAATGCCGCCCAGATCTCTGGATTAAAAGGGTAAAGGAATACTCATTAAAATTTTCCAATGACATTCAAGTGTTACATGAGTTTAGATGTTAGGGCTGAACATACTCTCCTGCTTTATGGTCACTTTAATTAACAAGAGTTTTAAATTCCCACTATTTTATTTGAATTGCTTTGTGGTCCCTGAATTATATGTCCAGGCTTCTGGATTATTAATTCAGTAACCACAAAGAAATTCCATCAGACTGGTATTTTGGGTACACAAAATTGCTGGGGAAACTCAGCGGGTGCAGCAGCATCTATGGAGCGAAGGAAATAGGCGACGTTTCGGGCCGAAACCCTTCTTCAGACTGATGGGGGGTGGGGAGAAGGAAGGAAAAGGGGAGGAGGAGGAGGAGCCCGAGGGTGGGCGGATGGGAGGGTGGGAGGAGACAGCTAGAGGGTTAAGGAAGGGGAGGAGACAGCAAGGGCTAGCAAAATTAGGCATCTTGGGCATCTGAGTATCAGATGAAATTTACCATAGGGATATGAGAGATGATGCAATTTAGGATGAATAATAATCAGTTATTAAATATTAAAACCTTTTCAGATATAAAAACAAACAGTCTTGAAGGTTCAAAGGGACTGAATATACTTAAAAGTGGCCAGAGATATTGCAGGGAATATTCTTAAAACGCTGAAGTTTATTAGAACGTGAAATGACTAAACAGCTACGATGGACAAAACAGAATGCACATTTCTTTACAAAAATATATATAAGGAATTGAAAAACAAGTTTGAGTAAACCCAAGAGATTGAAAGTATGAAGATATCTTTATTAAAAGTTGATTTGAAACTAAGAGCTTCATGAAAAGGTATTACCCGATGCAATTATTTCTGATTCCCTTACATGCATCTATTGACAAACATGCCAACACAACTATTAGTTTGCCTAAAGCAGAACTTGAGCAGCATTTTGTCATAACAGGATTGAATATATAAATTTACTTCAATTCTAATGTCATTTTAACATGTTTATAAATGTAGAAAATAATTTCTGATCAAAATCAAAAGCTAAAACCAAGTGCTACAATCCATAGATAACATTGTGAGCAAATGAGAAATATTGCATCTTTATATTCTCCACTTTATTTCCACATGGTGAGCTACTTGGCAGGCTGGGGCATTAGGATAAATGAGCAATAACTTGCAGTCAAGCATAGAACATTATCAACTCTGCATGTGCTTCAAAAACCCTTGTTGTTCATTTGTAAGTCATTAAATTGAGCTAGCTGACTATACTTCATATACATTAAATATTCTGGAAGGCAAAGAGCATACCCGAGTGGGTCCATGAAGATTGTTGTAGATAATTCTGAAACGTTTCCTTGTGTACGTACATCGATATGTTCCACCCATAAGATATTCGATGACAAGACCCACATCAATCAAAGTGATTTTATAATCTGAAGGAAGATTCCCCTATGAAACATAAATCAAAATTATTAATTCCATGATCAGTGAAATTTCACCCTCAGGGAAGTAATAATGGGTTAAGATCAATGCATCTTTCTAACATAGCTTAGTGGCTCAACTTAAAATATGAAAAGGCATCACCAAAAGCAATTGATAAAAATCCAAATTCCTCCAGTGAACCATTTTCAAACCTGACCTCCGTAGTAGTTTTTGAAGATTATGCACGTCCTGTGCTCTTTGTAGGTATGTTGCAAAGCCTACCTGAAGCGTCGCTGAAAATCTGTCGCTGCGGGTGTGCGCGATTTTGGCGCCGTTTAGAGGGGGGCGGGTTTAAAACGCGATTTTCTCTAGGCTGTTCAAATCGAAGATGTTCAGCCTAGTTAATTATTAACGAAAAATCGCTGGAAGACCCCGTCGCAAAAGCTATTATTAGTTTTAAAGGCCTCGTATAATAGTTATAGTAGTTTAAAAATCAATCTCTAAACCCGCGACCACCGGCAGCTGTCAGGGTCGCATAGAGCAAATAACAGAAGGTAGGCTGCTTATTTTTACATTAAAAAGGGCTTCTTAAGATCCCTTTATACAAAGTTTAATATTGCGAGTAGCTCATTTTGGGCCCATTATATCCCGCAGTATTTTTCTGGGCATTTGAGGCACAAATCTACCGCAATGTGAACGTTCTAAACCAGCGCGTTCACAGGATCCCACTAGAAAGCTGATTTAAAATGGACTTTAATTTACAGCAATTGAACACTAAATTCCTTCCATTTGGCCTATAAATTAATGTAAATGAGATTTAAAAATCATGTTTTATTGTGAATTATTTATGAATATTATTTGGACACAGGCTATTTAAAAATGTTAATCATTTATTAAGAAATGGATAGATGTTTAGATCTAGTAATTGAAGTTTGAAATTAGCTACACTTGGGTAACTAACTAATTATATGCTTTAATTTCAGGTCATCCAAGTAAGATTATTTTATATTTGTTTCAGAATGGTTCAATCTACGATAACTGAAAATTTCATTCAGTTCTCTTAATTTTTAAGAAGGTTATGGGCTTTTGACTGCACACGATCACAGCTTTTTTGTTATGTCCATAGAAAATCAATAGGGAACAAGATGCTAATTTCCGAGTATGAAAATGGCCATAACTTTTTTAATACTTGAGATATGAAAGTGAATTAGGTGTCAAATTAAACTTCTTTTTATGCTTTATCTGATGGGATAAATTACAGACTTGATTTTTTAAATCTCAAAATGTTGTAACATTGCTACTCTTTGGTTTCCAGCCACACCCCAAGGATGTGCTGGTGAGAAGGTTAATTGGCACTGTAAATCACCCCACTATATATATATATATATATATATATATATATGTGCTAGAATCTGAGCAGAAATTGTGGGGGATTAAAATGGGCTGAGTGTAAGGCTAGTGTAAATTGATGTTTGATGACCTGCATGGATATGTTAGGCTAAGGCTTGTTTCCATACTGTCTGACTATGACTCAACGAGGCTGAACTCTTCCTTCAAGTATTCTACTGGACATAACCGAGCATAAATAGCTTCAATTCAAAATGACATTTCTTACTAACAAAACAATGCCATTAAAGAGATGTTGGAAGAAAATCATCTTTATTTTACAAATATCATTGTCATACACATCTATAACAGGTAATTGCAGAAAGCAAGAAAAATGATCCATCTACTTGTTTTTCCCTTCTCTTTCAATATCTGTCTGTACTTATCACTCACGGCCTCCCATCACCCTCGTCATTCAATTGCACCCATCTCCTGACAACCCATGCCTCTCCTCTCTACGCTCACAGTCCTGATGCTGCGCCTCGACCCAAAACATCGACTGTCCCTTGGCCTTCACAGTTGTTGTTTGATAGACTGAGTTCCCCCAGTAGTTCATTTTTTCCTCCAAATTCCATCATCTGTGTGTGTCAGTCTTTACTTGGACATATCGGTTCAACTATCATTGTAAAATATGTATTCTAAAGCTATTTAAACATTGGTGCGAGATCTCAGTATGTAGTTACAAAGCTCAAAGACTAGCAAGAGTAAGATTACCTGTTTAACATCTCTCACTAGATGAAGCAATGTTGGATTAGTTGGCCCTTGTTTCTGCATTGAAAGAGCACAAAAATAAAAATGCAGTTATCCAGCATCGGTCAGGAAAGGCAGAGTAAATATTTTTTCATTGCCCACTTCTACAGAATGTCACCAATTTTCAGCAGAGCTAACAAATAGCTCCCATTGGATGTTTATGTTAAATTTTATTTTATGTGGCTGAATTGTGTATTGTTGTTTTTCTCACTGTATGGTAACTCAAATTTTACTGTACCTTAATTGGTACGTGACAATTAAAATGATTCTTGAATCTTGAAATAACTTCTGTATTTGAAAGACGTTTGTATTAATTCATCCTTATAATGTTCACTGTAAAGTACTCTTGAAGTTCAATGTATAGCCACAAACAAACAGAACATACATTTTGGATTAATCAATGTATTAACTAACTCTCTCTCTTTAATTTGATACAAGGTCATACATCCCAGTTTATGTTCTTACAGATCAATTAGAAATACACAAAGTATGAAATCCTAAATATTTTCTATACACATAATGCAACACCCCAAACAACTATTGCATTGTAATGCCAAAGCATTAACCATTATTTTTCGTTATTGAAAATTTGCAGAAACTGCAAGCAAAAATTCAGCAGGTCAGGTAACATCAGTGGAATGGGAAACAGAGTTAATCTTTCATGCTGAAGCTCCTGTTCCAGTGCAGTGACAGGCATACATGTCGGTACAAAACAGGGATACAGACGTCCTCGTATCCCTATCGTTAGCGCATCTTCCCCAGCCAACAATGGGCCATTATGAACTCAACCCTTCCTGAGGTAATTTGTTCTGACCCTTTTACAATACAATACAATACAATACAATACAATACAAATTTATTGTCATTTGAGCCCCAGTGAGACTCAAACGAAATTTTGTTTCCACAGCCATACAAACAAAAACAATGTCCTACAGACATACACTTTTTATCGCATTTTATCGCATCCAATTGCCCCCCCCCCCCCCCCCACCTCTATCTTTCAGTCTGAAGGGTTCCAACTCAAAATGTCACCTATTCCTTGTTTCCAGAAATGCTGCCTGACCCACTGAGTTACTCCAGCATTTTGTGTCTATCTTACTTTTTCATAGTTGCTCCCCGCACTGCTAAGTGTTTCCAACGTTTTATGTTTTTATTTCAGATTTGCAGTATTTGTAGTTTTGCTTTGACATTCCTTCCACTTACTGTATTGTACAACTCTTCAAGTCTAGGGATTGTGAGGAACTTGTGCATGCTAACGCCATTTTCAATGAGAAGTTTCACAAATTCCACTCTGTCCATGACAAGAGCATCCAACATCGCTTGTTCAAGGGATCCAACCTGAAACATTCAATAACAATTAGAGATTGACCTAAAAAAGGTATGCTAAATGCCCACACCTATCTAAATAGAACCTAATTAGAAAATAATTGAATATATAAAGTTTTGAATTCAACAGGCAACAATTCCATTGTTACCTTTAGAAATAAGCATTATAAAATTAAAATCAACTTGAAATGTTGAAACAAGTCTTCTGCTGAGACCTGCTGGACATACCGATAATTAGGCAATCTCAGGCAGAGGTTTTAGTGTTTCCTTCTGCATAGCTCAGCTATAAACAGAATGAAATCAGCGAGAAAAGTTAAATTTTAACAATTTTATTTTTCAGAAATCCTAAGTGATTTCTAATGTTCGTGATTTCAAGATTATCAAACACTCAAAAAAAGTATGACGGTAAGAGACACAAGAAACTGCAGAAGCTGGAATCTTGAGCAAAAATCAAAATGCTGGGGGAACTCTGTGGGTCTGGCAGCATTTGTGGAGGGACAAGAACAGAGGACGTTTTAGGTCAGGACCCTTCTTCAGATTGATGGAGTAGGGAGGCGAAAGTTGGAAAAGAGAGAAGTAGATGGGGCAGAGTTGGCAATTGATAGGTGGATATAGACGAGGGGTCTATATCCACCTATGCCGATTAGCGGATGAGTGCAGTAAGTGACAAAGGTTGGAGGTGTAATGAAGACAAAAGTATGTCAGATAAGTGTGGAATGGGAAGGGCGTAAAGGGAAAATATGGGACTCAGGGATGGGAGATTTGCATGCAGAGGAGGGCAAAGGAGCAGGGTGACTAAGGTTGTGGAAGAACAATGTGCACATTGGGGTGGGAGGTTAGGGGAAAAAAGAGTGGAGGCGGTTACTCGAAATTTGGAGAATTCAATGTTCATTCCGTTGGATTGTAGGCTATCCAAGGGGAAATATGAAGTACTATTCTTCCAGTTTGCACGTGGCCTAACTCTGCCAATGGAGGCCAAGGACAAAAAGGTCGGTATGGGAACAGGCAGGAGTCACGTTTCTTTGTTGTTGATGTAATTCCCGTCACTACAGCGAGTCAGAAGTCCTGTACCTCGATGAGCTGGGAGCCAGACTCCCAGGTAAAAAACTATGCTGTAGTTTGGGTTAGGAGAAATAGCATAGCCCAGGTAGCAGACAAACAGCAAACACAGGATAGCAGAAGATTTGCTTCATTCATTTCTCTCTCTCTGGTTGAATATAATTTTTCTTAAATGTGTACATACCTGCCACTGCTGCCCATAAACAAATGTATGATTCTTGGCAATATCCACTCTGTCCCAGGCAAGTGTTAAGATCAATTGATTAAATGCAGAAGAATTGGTACCTGAATAAACAGTTAAAGGTTTAGGGAAATAGGAGTTTTGAGAACTGGAGTAGGTTCTAGAAATAATTCCATTTTCTTATTCCAAACAACAAAAATGTGTTCCTCTTGACTATCATTTCACACTCAGAGTAGACCATCAACAGCAAAAATAATTGTTACTGTTATGGTCAGCTTGATTTTTAGGCTAAATATGGAATGATTCCATAGCTGACAGATTAAGGCAATACCCCTAATAATCAAAGTCGCTGGTCGCAATGCTCCAAGTAATTAATACATCTTTATATATATTCTGTGAGCAACTATCTGCAAGAGTAGATCTGGAAGAATTTATAATGGGGAAGCAGGAAAATGGCAGAGCAAACATCCAAATGTCTAAATAACTTCCCAGAAGTGTAAAGAAACCATGAATCTAATGAGGCTGAAGTAAAGAACATTAGTAAGAAAATGGTGCAAAAGTTTTTGATAAATCCCCAAGGCTTGATAATTTCAAATCAGTTGTAAAGGAGGAGCCTTGGAGACAATGGTTGTATTGGTTACCATTTCCAGGATCAGAGCAGAAATCAAGTCAAGTCAAGTTTATTCGTCACATACACATACGAGATGTGCAGTGAAATGAAAAGTGGCAATGCTCGCGGACTTTGTGCAAAAAGACAAACAAACAACCAAACAAACTATAAACACAATCATAAACACACATATTCTTTTACATAATAAATATTGGAAGGAAAAACGTTCAGTATAGTTAGTCCCTGGTGAGAAAGGCATTTACAGTCCGAAATGCAGACAAAGGAGGAAATATGGCAGAAAGGAAGCCATGCTTTAGGAAGGATGATATTTCAGAAAATTTGGAGCAGATGTGGCTGAGATGGAGAAATTGGGAAAAGGGGATGACACCATAATAGAAACAATGTGGGAGGAAATATGGTCAAGATAGCTGTGGGATTTGTGGGTTTATCGAAGAATAGCAATATAATGTAGTTTATTTTGGCTTCTGCTCTAATCCCATTTGTCTACGGGTCATCTTTCGTTTTATGACAAGAGATTTAGGATTGAAGGGATAGATTTCTTCATTAAAAGGGTGATGACCATGCAGAATCTGGAACAATTTGGTACACTGCTGTATTGTTACTGAAAATATATATTTAAGCACCAGTTTGATAAACGTCTGTACACAGAACTCATCAAGAAGACCACTTAACACCATACACTTTATTGCAAAATTAAATCAAAGGTGGATCTTAAACTTTCTTAAATATCCTTTTAAGGAACAAATTTTACTATGAATACATCTCACCTACAATGTAATAAAACAAAGCCAAGATCTCAGCACCAAATAAAATGAGATTAAGAATGGTGTTATTGAAGCTGGTCAAGCTCAGCATACTTGCCTTTTAACAATGCTGTTAGAATGGCCACATCTATATCTTGGTGTTCCTCTGCCCCAATGTGATATACAGTAATCTGAAAATGTAAAATAACATGTTCGATCTCTTCTCCTTAATGAAGCCATTGGTAATGATTTTTCCATGAAAGTTACAACATAGATGCTACTTCTATTATTATAGACAAGGTTTGTGCAGGTATCAAATTCAAGTAGGTGGATATCCATCTCAGCTGTGCCTAAACATTCCCCCAATCAATACCTACATGCACTTTTGGAGAGGAGGCTACTAATTTGTTTAGGATTTGAGTATATACTATAGAGACATGCAGGGTAAAATATAGAGGAAATTTCAACGCTTTCAACACAAATAAATTATTGGTTGTGAAAGAAAAGGCATGGATCACGTTTCCCTTTGATAAGTGGAAGAGTCATTATATTAGTTTAAGATGTCAAGAATGCAATGAGAAAATAGTTCTTTGCTCATTAAAAGTTAATCTGTGGCATTCTTTACCCAGGTTCAATGGATAAATACAGGGTTACATTCCATAAACCCTTTACGCAAGTCAGATTTTATGCAAGTTGGAATCACCTTAAAACTAGGTAGAAACAAAGAAATGCATGCGAGGCCTTCCTCACGAGCTGTCGTACCGTCCGTTGACGTGGCTGTTGTTGCAGCTCGCATTGTAGCCCCTGACCGACAGCGCTTTCTTCAGGTTGCTGCCGACAGGATGTGATCGGTCACCGTCTGTCCCCCCCACCAGTTGTCGCTTTTTCCTGGCGCCCCCCCCCTCCACCACCATATCCCTCCCCTGCCTAACCAATGTTTTCATCCTGAGCAAATACTGCCTTGCTAGAATATGTTCAGCCCTAGTATTGCATTATGAGCATCACCTATCACCAGTGCCAGTTTTCCTCATTCCCAATACAAAGTCTTAAAAGTTCAAGCAAGGAGCATGAAAAAAAAACTAATTTGTGAAAAACCAAGGACCTTTACCAAATTCATCCTCGTTAACAGGGTGCAGATATCCCTATTTTATTGCTACGGATCAAATTCAGATCTGGACTTGAAAAATATATAATTTACTAGCTCGCTACAACATACTTTTATGGCAAACTTACAAGTTCTCTAGCCTTCATACATTCCATCAGAGTCTGGAATAAATGATATGCTTCATTTTGGCTGAAGTTAAAAGTCTTTTTGATTGTGGTGAGGATTTCCAATTCCAACCCATCAGGAAGCATACTGGTGGGGAACCAAACAGTCATAATTAATCAGTAAAGTCAGCCAAGCATATTGAATTAGTTATAAAATATTCTAAATAGGTTATTCAAGATAAATAATTTCACAAATCCAGATTTAATGCAGGAAAACAAACTTGTTAATTGGTTACAAGCTAATTCACGATTCCACAAGCTAAATATTGTTGGCCTGATTGATCAATAATGTAAACCTTGCAAATTCATAAAACTCTTATTACTCTTTGCCTCACATCAGTCTTTCTTCACACAAATTAACCTTCTAGCCTCGTATTGAATAAATGGCATTGGTGTGTGCTCCAGGATTAAAGGACTTCAACATAGAAAGTGAAAGAGACTACTTTTGCAGATTGGTAAGTTGTTAACAAGGAAGTGACAATTTTTACAAATCACTGGTGGCTAGAATCAATTTTCAGACTTAAATATTTTGCTTCGGTCTCGTGTTAAAACTGTCTTTTTTATGCAAAACTAGATATTTGGATAAGGGATTTGTCAAAAGTAGTTAACTGGGTAGTGTTTAATTAAAAGAGAGCGATCAGAAGAAGTGGCTCAGACAGGTAATCTCATATTCCACGAGACAGTTAAGCATTACTGTAATTTCCATACTTCAGTGAGACATGAGCACGCATAATTATATAAAAGGTACAAGTGGATACACCCCACATTCAGTTTTCCTGAGTGAGAAACACTGTCTAGGCACAGATGACTGTGAAGTTTGTTTCCTTTGTTGAATAAATTGCATCAGTAACTTACCCTCCCTCCTCAGTCTGCTTGTGCACATAGGCCAGCAGGTCTGCAGCTCGCCCAGTCCCTTCACAAACAACCACAGGTACAGGGGGTGTCTCTAGCAGGTATTCGAGCACAGTGAGGATGACATTAGGACCACCCTCAAATATTAAAGCAACTACTGGTACACCTTGGACTATACCTGTAAAATCAAAGTAACAAATGAATATTTCTCATCGATATTCACCAGGGAGAAGGATATGGATGCAGAGAGTTAAGGGAAGAATTTGCTGATATTATGATTATAAATGTCTGCAGAACTAACTTGCATGAATCTTCTGCTGGTTGATGTGTTTTTCTAGTTCTCTCCGAAGCTTAACTTCAGCACCATATTTCCCAACTGTGCCATCATCCACCAGAATGAAATGGGAATGCAAACTATTTAGAACATTCAATTTACTCAGAGGGTTTAACAAGGTCTGGTATGGTACAATAACCTGAAAACACAGAAATGTTGTTACATCAAAAAGTATTTAAAACCAGACTAAAATTCAACAATGCTCAATTCAACTTGAAATGTAACCCCTTACATCTCTTCCAATGAGGTCATTCCTATTTTCAATAACACCCCAAGGGGCAATTCCAATTGTACAAATCTTCCGAGAAGATCGTGAAATATGTTCTTTCAGTGCATCACCAACGTGTTTCACAACACCTAAGAAGAAGAAATATTACATTTAACACAACGAAACACCAAATTTAAACTTTTGATGCGCTAGTACAGTCCAAGGGACCAAACAGAGAGACATAAACCTTGCTTATATGGATTTTTTTTAATACAAATTTAAACAAATCTCTTTCATTCTCCTAGTTTGTTACAGCATGCTACAGTGGGATGACAATCCATATTTAGTCCTTATTGTAGCATAGATAAATATCCTTGTTATCCGCTCACTTGCCACCTATGGATATGCATACTCATGGGGTCAGTGAAAAACCCCATCTCAATATATTTTTTGAATACCTATATCCATATACATGCATGAATGAAATAAATCATTGTCTATAAATGAATCAGTAGGCAGACCACTTATGGCAAGTATCTTGCTGTGATGTTTTAATATAGTCTTTGTTTTCTAGACACAACTTGAGATTTCAAACTAATCATTGCCTGTAAGTTTCATTGGAAATAGCTAAGAATAGGCATGTCAGCCTTATAATTTGCAACTATTAATCAAAGCTCGTGCATCCTGCTGTAAATTTTGATGAGTCAGTAAAAAATGTTTATTTAATCAATAACATAACTAAATATTTCTTCAATGCAGTCAACATTAATTTGCACACTATCGTGCATTATCTGGAAGCAATGGCCTATTTCAAGCATTGTCCAATTAGTTAACTCATTGGAATCAAAAATTAAAGGTGGTCTTTAAAAATGTTAAAGTAAACACACAAAAGTGTGTGATGTTGCAAGTATTTAACAAGTCCCTCACAATTCAGCTAGTCTTCTGATCAAATGTATAAGTTGGTGACAAGTGACACACAGATAGGAAATTTGGCAGAAAATCATTGCGGGGCAACATCTAAGTCAGGATTTAAACTTCAATGCTTCAAAGCTTCTTTGTATTACCTGCGTTCACCCCTCCAGTTAGAATCCAAGCCCCTGTGGTGACTGCTGCCTTGATCAAGCCTTTTCCAACAACTTGCTTAATGCGTGGATGGAGTTCGAAGTTTTGCATTCCTCCATGCACAGATATGACAAGTTTAGGTAGCTCCATCTGCCATTCTTTCAGCATTAGTTTTAAAGCAGCTTCAGGTTTCGTGTCATAGGATAATCGCACATACTGCATCAATTCAAAACAAAAGGAAAGTTATGGGAAAATGTTTAAACTTCTAACAATATAAATGTTTGTATGAAACACAGGACACACTTGCCATGATAGCACCTCCTCATGTGGCAGTCTTAATCAAATATTAATTATTTCAAAGTAATTCATCACATATACGGGGAAGTGGGACCACAAAGGAAAAGAATCAAAGATGTTCTCAAACTCTCCTTGGAAAAGTGCAACGATTGCCACTATCTCCTGGGAATCCCTGGACACGAGCACCCCACAAAGGGGCATTCAGGATGGCACAGAGTATATCCAAAAATAACCTCAAGGTAAATAGTAGATAGCAAATGACTTAGGACCATGATATTATTAGCCTCTAGTTTCTAAATAACGTTTTGTCCATCATTTTAAGTCAAATTTAACAAATTTACAAGGAAGATCGCAAATTTTACAAACCTTGGCCCTGTAAGAATGTGACCCTCCCTGAAAATTAATGACTCCATAAGCATCTGTTGAACTCTCATTGGTGTGTTTCTCCACTGACCATTCTTCTTTCTCCAAGTTTGCAGTTTCACCCAGTTTTATATCGGAGTATTTCATTGCCAGACTTGCAGTGAAGCCAAGGTGCTGCCGGACCAATCGCCCACAGCAACACCTGTAAGGAAGTAATAGATGGGGAATTATGGATTAGTAAGTACAACATATAGATTTGTTGTTGGATTAATATCATTGAATTTTGTCAAAGGAGAATACACATTTCCTTGGAAAAGATCCATTTTAAACAGCATTAAATGACAATCATAAATTCATTGCAAGGGAAACAACACTGAAGGATACGTATGAGAAAGAAAAAATATAGGAATATGGGGGAAATGCTGTGCAATTGGATTGGGATAGATGCTCTGAAGAGGCTTGCACTTTTACAAAAGGGATAAGCTTTATTGTCATCCTTTCACAATTTTATTCATCTGTATATGCTCTGAACAACAACAAAAAGTATCAACGCAAAGTATCGTCTTTAACGTACTTTGGATTATCACGGAATCAGTGATTTTCAGCACACAATGCTACCTGACTTATTATGCCCATGTCAGTCAAAGGTCATGGCTCCTCAAGCCAGGTACTAATTAAAATACGATTAGTTTTCCTCTCTCTACCACCCATTTGGATGCCAGTTTAATTGTTACAACACTGTAGCAAGCAAGAATGTCATTGTCCTTATCTGGGACACATGACAATAAAACTCTCTTGACTTGACTTATTAAATCAATAAAGTGTTCTCAACTCTCCTCCAATTCTTTCAACAATGAATTCATATTTATATTCCCTTAGATCGTGAAAGGCACCATGTAAATAAATATCTTCCAAATCCACAGCCAAAAATTTGGAGTTTTGCTCGTACCGTTATGTAAACCAAAAATTCCTAGAGTCTCATTCTCTGGTAATGAGACAGACTACCAGAAATTCAAGCAGCAATACACATGCCAAATACATCCTTATCACCCATTTTGAAAAAAAAAAAGAATTGTGTTAAATTGTTCATTGAGCCTTAATTCTTTCAGTTGTAAGTGGTAATCACTTGCTTTAAAGCAAGGTGATATCATTTAAGTACAATTTTAACATTGGAGTGGTCATTTTACCAAGTTCAGCATTAAAAAGGAATTAAAGAATGCATTTGACTTCTGCAAATGTCAAGTAGAGCACATTCATAAGATGAATGAAACATGTTGAACTTGGCTTCAATTACACACACACACAATATTCTAGCAGCCATTCACTTTGATGAGATTTACATTCTAATAAACCAGATTCAAGATGCAATTGCTGTGAATTTACTACAGGAACAACATTAATGTTTTAAAAGCAGCAGAAACTCGACTAAATGATTGTGGAAAAACAGCAGCAAAATTAAACACTTCAACCTTTCCAAGCGTAGCTCTGCACATCTCATTAGCATCACTCAATCTAATTCAGTCTAAAGGCATTTTCTAATGTGTTCATTTTGCTAATATGTTCAAATGAAAATTCATGTTATCCACTAAGGCAGGACAATGTTCTCGGGGTCAAATGCTCCAAATCCAATTCTACATCCAGCATCCTGGGCTTTGTGGTAATTTTAAGATACACAACTTCTACAATCCCCGCACATTAACACCATCCTACACACACACACACACACACACAAGACAATTTACATTTATTTATACCAAGCCAATTAACCTACATCATTGTACGTCGTTGGAGTGTGGGATCAAACCGAAAATCTCGGAGAAAACCCAAGCGCTTACAGAGAGAACATACAAACTCCGTACAACAGCACCCGTAGTCGGGATCGAACCTGGGTCTCTGGCGCTGTAAGCGCTGTTAGGCAGCAACTGTACTGCTGTGCCACCATGCCGCAATAAATGAATTCAAATCAGGAGTGCTCCTCCTGACATACAGATAGACACTAGAACTTCATTGTTTTAAACAATTCTGAAAATAAAACCTCATTAAAATAAAACTCACCTTACCAACTGCTGGCATATCTGACATCCTGGAAGACATCTGAAACCAGAAGCAATACATTTGAACTTTTGCAGAGATTCCGATTGCACATACAATAGATAATAAGGAGTGTGTTTGTCAATACATACAATAGCAATAAATCAGCAGCAGACTGGGCTCCACATAGACAAATTTAAATTCAGTTAATGCAATGAAAATAATGCCTTCATGGTTTGGAATCTTTCCAGAATGAATAGAATTCAGATACATCAATAGCATGTGTTTTATTTAAGCAATCAGTTGAGCACTATTATCTAACAAAAGTTGAAACTCAGTAGACTATCTGTACAAATTAGTACAGTGTATTTTATTCAGTCTGTTTTAGAACCCTAGTAAGACCATACCTGGGATACTTTGAACAGTTTTGTTCAGGGAGGGAGTGTAGCAAAGATTCGACGGACTGGCTCATGGGTTGGCAAGTTGTGTTGTAGTGAGACACTGAGTGGGACTGTATCGTCAAGAATTTAGAAGGATGAGAGGTCTTATTAGATGTTACTAATATTCTTAACTGGGTGGATATAGGGAGAAGCTTTCCCCGAGCTAAACCGAGAATAACGGGACGCTGTTTCAGAATCAGACGAAGCCATTTAGGACTGAGATGAAAAAATTCTTCACTCAAAGGGTGGTAAATATTTGCAATTCTCCACCTCACGCCATTGAGGATGAAATGAAGATTCACCAGACTATATTCATGAAATGATTACGCTACCCGAGTAATCATTTCATGAATGATTAATCCAATAATCAGAGTTTGAAACCCTCCATTGTAGTTGTAGATTTTAAATTAAATTGATAATGTCAAATGTTAAAAAACTCATCAGGAATGGTGACCACAAAAAAAACTGGTTGTCACAAAACTCATCTGGTTCACCAATGTCTTTCATGGGTAAATCTATCATCTTCGCTCATGTGACCTACATGACTCCAGACTCAATGTACTTGACTTGTAAATTCCCTGTGAAGCAGTAGAAAAAAACACTTGGTTTGTGGGCAGTTAGGTATAGACAAAAAAAATCGGCATTGCAAGCAACTCACAACTCCAAACAAGAATAAATAAAATCCAAGTGTCTCACGAAGAACAATAAGCGAGTTCGTTATTCGGACTGCGCATGCCCAGGTCAAAGTTCATCATGCATAAACATTGCGGGAAAGCAGTGGAGCTGTGTACATACACCTTCATGTCTTCTGTTTTTTCCAGCTTTGATTCTTCGAGTTAAGAAAATACTGCTTTCAAACTATGAAATAGTTGTATTTAGTTGTTCCTTTGTTAAAAGCTAAGATTATTTTGCCGTTTTTATTGCTTTATGCTTTGGTGAGTGAGCACGATCAGGCCGGGGTCTGCGGGCGCTGTTGAGTTGCCGCTGGGTGTCCCCGTCCCCTCCCGGGTGTCCCATCCCTGTCCGGGGGCGGGCGCAGGTGCCGGGCTGGGCTTGCAGCTGGCGTGGAGAAGAGGATGAGTTGATGCAGCGCTTTGTGTGTATGGCTGGTGCGCGGCTTTCGCCGGCGCCGGAGGTGGGGGGGGGGGGGGGCCAACTTCTAACCGAGGGTGCGGCGGGGATCCGACCGCCGGCCCTGCAGTCTGCGGTGCTTCTGGCTGCGGCGCGGCCGGGGACTTTAGATCTTCGACCGCCGTCCTGCTGCCTACACCATCTTGAAGCCGCGGTCTCTGGTGGGGAGGTACCGATTCAGGACCTACCTGGACTTACCTTGTCTGCACATCTGGAAGCCCGTAGCGGCAACTGCGGAAGGTTGTGGCCCCGACCACGGGGGAAAATGGAGGAGGACTGACCAAGTGTTGTGCCTTCCAGCACTGTGACGAATGCTGTGGTGAATGTTTGTGTTAAATTTTTATTGTGTACTGTGTGTTTTTTTAATTGTACCGCTGCTGGCAAATTCATTTCACTGCACTTAAAACTTGACTTGACTTGACTCAAGAAGGCCTTTGACACATTGACCTTCATCAGTCAGAATATTGAGTATAGAAGTTGGAATGTTATGTTACCATTGTATAAGACATTGGTGAGGCCACATTTGGACTATTGTATTTAGTTTTGGTCACCACCACTTTCTCCTGCCAACAAATGGTTATAGGAAAGATGTTGTTAAGCTGGAGATGGTACAGTAAAGGTATATGAAGATTTTGCCAGGAATCGAAGGCATGAGCTATAGGAAAAGGTTAAGCATGTCAGGACTTTATTCCTTGGAGCACAGGAGGATGAGAAGTGCTTGTATAGAGATGTACAAGATCATGAGGGGAATAGGTAGTGTAAATGCAGAGCCTTTAATCCCAAGTTGGGGAATCAAGAACCAGAGGACAAAGGTTTATGGTGAGAGAGGAAAGATTTAATAGGAACCTGAGGGGCACCTTTTTCCCCACAAAGGATAGTGGGTATATGGAACGAGCTGCCAGAAGAGGTAGTTGAGGCAGGTACTATCACAACATTTAAAAGACATTTGGACAGGTGCAACGGTAGGAAAAGTTTAGAAGGATATGAGCCAAACACAGGCAGTTGGGTTTAGCATGGAAGGGTCTGATTCCCCGCTGTAACGACTCTATGACTTTATGAGATGGATATAAAGATATTTAGTACAACATAGATGAGTAGAAATAAAACTAGATAATAGAAGTAGAATTAGACCATTCAGTCCTTTGAGCCCACTCTGCCTTTCAATATAATTATGGCTAACCACCCAAAATTCAGTGTGTCGGAAGGAACTGCATCGAAAATAGCCACAAAATACTGTGGGACTCAGTGGAACAGGCAGCATCTCTGGAGAGAAGGAATGAATGACGCTTTGGGTCGAGCCACTTCTTCAGACAGTTTGTCTGTCCTGCTGTTACGCCAGTATTTATGTCTATCTTCACCCAAATTCAGTACTCAATTCTCTGCCTATATTCCTTGATTCCTGTGGACCCCAGAACAATATCTAACTGTCTTGAATAAAGTTATAAAGCAGCCATGATCTTCACTGACAGACAAGCTTGGGAATATATGGCATTCTGTTTAAGCTCTTAAAGGTTAGTTCCAACTACGTTTTCCCTATTTAACTGAGATCACTTTAGTGTGAAAGGTTTAGAAGGGGCAGAATTTTTTTCAAATGTATCTTGGGAGTGCCTTTTGAGCCAAGACATAGATAGTCCTACTAAAGGAGGGGGATACACAGAATCTTTGGAAGTGTTGGTGGGCAAGTGGTGGGAATGTCAGTCGGAGAATATTTTGGAGATAGTGGTTGTAGCAGCAAGTTTTATGGCTGTTATGAAGAACAAGAATAGACCAGAAACTAGGATCCTGAATTGTGAGAAGGCTGATTTCAAGTTGATAAAAAACTGCAATGGGAGCGACTACTTTCTTTACTCTAGGGATGACCAGTGTGAGGATCCAGAAAAAGAGAGTTCAGGGCCAACTTGTTCCCATAATGGTGAAGGATAACAGCACAAGTATAAGGTACCCTAGATGTCAAGTGACAAGGGGTAGGATCTAAAAAAAAAGAATGCTTACGTTAGGTTTAGAGAACGGAAATCCGACAAAGCCCAACTGGATAGGGATGTGTAGGAGTTACTTAAAATAATTAGGAGAGTGCAGATGCACATCAAATGACATCAATTGACAAGACTAATCAAAATTCCAAAATGCTGGAGTAACTCAGCGTTTAAGAAGGAACTGCAGATGCTGGAAAAATCGAAGGTAGACAAAAATGCTGGAGAAACTCAGCGGGTGAGGCAGCATCTATGGTGCGAAGGAAAAGGCGACGTTTCGGGTCGAGACCCTTCTTCAGACTTGAAAATTCCAATGTGTTCTTATAAGAATATTAAAGCATGAGTAATTGGAGAAAGAGTACGATTCACGAGAGAACAAGGACTTAATTGCCATCTCCATTCACAATGCAGAAGAATTTTGAGCTTGATCGATGGAACCTTTGAATAAATTACTATCAAAATGGAGAGAGCAGGAGATGTCCAAGTGCTCATTGAGTCTTCATTGAATACATTCTGTCAAATTTTTATTTTAAAAGGTGGATAAATATCTATGCTGCAATGGGAGGTAAGAAAGGAATTTGTTGGGAGTTCAACAAAAATGTTCAAATCTTTCTGGCCACAGAAGAGATGCCTCTTTTATTTAAGAGGGGCAGTTGGAATCAGCTACGTAATTATAGGCCCGTGAGCCAAACATCAAGAGTAGGGAAATAATTGAAAAAAAATTCTGATGCACAGGATTACGCTACACGGGAGAGATTAATGCAGGATAGTCAACATTTTTTCCGCTTGGAAGGTAGTTGAAATCAAGAATTGACAGGCTGAAGAAGCAGGTACTCTCTCACATCTAACTGACACCTTAGCAAAGAAGGCTTCTAAATAAGTGTTGGGAAATTAGTTGAGCTGAGAAGGCCCACAGGGCATTGTGAACTGCTGGACCAGTTTTTGTGCTATATAACTGCAACCCTATAATAAAGTTCCTTAGTTTGATGAACAAGGTCATGAATAACATCTGACAATGGATACAAAGAAGAACAACAAATCACAATAGCTCCTCGAAGCTCAAATCAGTGTAATTCCATAACCATATTTTAAATTAACCAAGAACTTTCATCTGCACAAAATCACTGGTTTTGGCCATTGTCCCGTAAGCAATATATACATAAGAAAAATATCACCTATATTTAAAAAAAAAGTACATTGAAAACAGAATCACAAATTAAATTTACGTTCCTTTACCTGTGTGGGTCTTTTGAGCTTGGAATTATATAAACACATTCTCTCTTGGTAAAGGTATTCTCTATCCAGGATTTTTGGGACTATAAAATAAAACAAACCAAGGTAAATACTTCAGAAGATAAATGCTTTCCATGTTTCAGCATTCAATTTGCAATGTGATAACACTGCACCATATGTCCTGCTCCCAATCCGTGAATTTACAGAAATATGGTGGATAATCTTTGAAAAATAATAATAAACACATAAAGACAATTCACTACTGGCAAATTTTCTTTCACAACTTTTCTGTTTATTTCAGATCACTTATCTTTTTTCACACACTGGAAAATTTACCCGGAAGAGATCAATCAATACAAATTCAATGCAAATGCACTTTTCACCAGCAAATGGCTATGATTGTACCTTTCCAAAGAGTTCCAAGGATTTGGAAAATTGCTGAGAATTTTGGGTGTAGAATGTACAGTTGTGTGCAAGAAAAAAACCACGCAGATAATCATAAAATCAGTGTTGACATTTAACTGATAACATAAAAGAGGCATTTGAGCCATTACATTGTTGGCTGCTTTGCTCCATTTTCCTTCACTACTAGATCCCTTCATTCTTTTAATAATCGCTATAAATCTAGATACAAGAAGCTGCAGATGCTGGTTTATCAAGGAAAGACACAAAATGCAGGAGTAACTTAGTTACTGAAGTTCACCATGTATGGCAGCATCCCAGAAGAACATGGAGAGGAAACATTTCGGGCCCTTCTTCAGACTCGTTCTATAAATCTGTTTTGAAAAAGCTCAATCACTTAATTCCACAGCGCTTCGGGATAGAGAATTCTTAAGATGCTTCACCTGTATGAAGAAATCTCTCCTCAATTCAGTCTTAAATCATCTACGTCATACTTAGAATGTGGCCTTTGATTCTAAACTCTCAGCCAAGGAAGCATCCTCCCTGTCAAGCAGTGTCAGAATTTTAAAAACATTTCAGTGCAATCATCTCATTTGAACAATAGAAACTAAAGGCCAAATCTATTCAATCTTTCCAACCCAAGAATCACTATTCTTCAGTGTATGGAAAGAACCCATTTGTCAGTCATGGAGTCATACGACATGGAAAGAGGTCATTCAACCCACCACGTCCACGCTGACCCATCTGTATTAATCCAATTCTTCTGCACTTGTCCTGTAGCCTTCTAGGCCTAACTGATTCAGTGCTCATCTAAACACTTAAATGATGTCAGCGACTATCTCTATTCAACCACTATTTCTGGCAGCGCATACCACGTACTTATCCACTCTGATGAAAATAGGTCTTCTTCAGATTCCCCTCTAAACATAGAGCCTCTAATTTTATCTACCTCTGCTATGGGGTAAAGCATCCTGCTGTGTACCCTATCTCTACCCCTCAATTTTATATGCCTGTCATGTTCCATCTTAACCTCTTCCACTCCAGGAAAAACAGCCCCAGCCTCTCCTACTTTCCACACAGCTAAAATGCTCCATCTCTCCGAGATGGAGCATTTCTGCACCTCTCCATGTCATCACATTTCCCAATTGTATGGTGAGTAGAACTGCATGCTGATGTTTGACCATAATTTTACAAAATTGGAGCATAACCTCACTGTTCTTGTTTTCAATCCCCTGACTGATGGTAATATACATAAAACTTTTTAACCAAGTTATCTAATTGGATATCACCTTCAAGAACCTTTAGACTTGTGCACCGTTGTTCGTCTGTTCCTCAATACGCCCTAGGACCCTACATTCATGGTGTATGTCCTAATCTAATTAGTGCTTGCAAAAAGCATCACTTCACATTCATCTGGATTAAATTTAATCTGCCATTTTGTAAAAAATTGATATCCTATAGCCTCAGACAACCATCCACACAGTAAATCATCAACCTTACTAAACTGAATAATTATCTGAAACGGCACCTATAATGGGCTTCCCAAGTATTCTTTCTTAATCCGCTAGCAAAAGCAAACAACGCTGGTCAGTTATTTCTTGGATCTAATCTCAATAAAATCTCAACAAACTGTACACAAATAATCTTGCAATAGAACAGAAAGCTTAGTTCACTGGCGAATGACAATGCCACTGAGGTTAGAGCAAATTCCAAACACATTTACTGTAAGCAATATGGTCCCCTTTTCTAGTGCCATACCTTGATCTGGTTATGACGCACATCAACTCCAGCCTTCTAGACAGCCTTAATCCACTACAGTTCATCTACTGCATCAACATGTCCATGTCAGATGCTACTTCCCTTGTCCTACATTAATTGCTGGATAATCTGGCTAACTCACCTTGTTTATTGACTATAACTCTTACACCAGTATTCTAATCAAATTCATTTCCAATCTCCTGCACCCAGGACTCATAACCCAACCCCCCCCCCCCCCCCCCCAAACAAATTGTGCACCAGATCACAAACAATAATGAAACAGAATACAGAAAGGAGATAGGGAGCTTAGGACCATAATTCCAAGATGACCATTCCCTCAAATTCGGCAATGGTGAAGGAGTTTTAAATTCAGGAAGCAACCTCACAAAGCTGGATGATGTACATGTTCCAGTCTCAATCACATGGAGGTTGTCGAGAATGTAAATCCTAGGTATAAATATCAGCAGCAGTTTTTGTCCTGATCCAACCACATTGACGCTACCACAAGAAAGCGCAGCCTCTACTTCCTGAGAAGACTAAGGAAATTCAGTATGCCTCTAATGACTGTTATCAACTTCTACCAATGCACAATAGAAAGCACCTGATCTGAATTAATCACAGAGTGATATGGCAAGTGCTCTTCCCAAGACCGCAAGAAATTGTAGTGTCGTGAATGCAGCCTCCCCCTCCCATCGATTCCATCTACACCTCACACTGCCTCAAGAAAGCAGCCAACATAATCAAGTGCCACTCATACCCAGGTCATTCTCTCTTCGTCCCTATCCCATTGGGCAGAAGATACAAAAGTCTGAAAGCACTTACCACATGATTCAAGAACAGCTTCTTTCTTACTTATCAGACTTCTCTTAAACCACGAATGCACTCCTGATCTACCTTGTGGTGGTCCTTGCACTTTGTAAAAATGCATTTTAACGTGGCTGTAACACTATATTGTGCATTTGGTTTCCTTTTACTTCTTTCACTACCTTGATGCAGTTATATTTGGTATGATATGCCTGGATTGCAAGCAGAACAACGTTTTTTTTACTATATCTTGGTTCAAGTGACAATAATAAACCACTCCCAATCTGAATGGAAACAAATCCCTATTCTCAATCGGATTGGTAAAATGACATGACATGACAATATATTTAGCACTAATTTCCATCCCCCCCCCCCTCCCCCACCTCCCGCTTCCCAGTTCCAAAGACAGGTATTCCAATGATAGCCAAATCATGACTCTCATTTCCACCTGTGCATTTTCCTTATTTTCTGTTTTTGTTTCAAATTTCTAGCATATACAGCTTTTTGATTTTCATTAATGAGTATACTTTTCTGAAGTCAAAGACAAGATTTGAACGGACAAAACTGCCAAAGCATCACAGACTTCAAGGCAAGTGCTGGTAAATGGGAGTAATAAGTACTTGATGGTTAGAATGAACATGTAGGCTGAGAGAGCAATTTTGGTGTTGCATGACTGTGTGTTAATTAAAGAATAGTGCACCATGAAGCAAAACAGAAACAATTCCTATTTCAAAAGTTGGACAAAATGTTCTTTAGAAAGATCAATTTCTTATTATTTGATACATTAGTGCCAAAAACGTACGTGTAAATGCAGTCAATATCCAGTACACAAAGACCACCAATTCAAAGTTATCACCCTTGACTTCAAATATTTTCACTGTGATTTCTCTATTAGAACTTTTCAAAGAGCCAATTTCTCTCAACAACATTGAGCTTTATACAGATATTGAAAAACACGTTACCAAAAATAAAATGTATTCTCTGGCTCAATTGTGTGGGAGAACAGCTGTGAAAAACCATTGAAACTATATGCGAAATAGAGAAAGATATAACAAATCAAAGCCAAAGTAAACTGTGATATAAATATCACAGAACTTGCATATTTCAGTTCAGAGGTTTAAAAAGAAACTTTACCTAAACAAACCGATGAGGATTTGGCAAATTTACACCTCACCCCAAACATCCTTAGACTTTGAAACCTTTTGTCAAGAATAAAATGATTTTGAACATTTGTTCTAATTGACAATTTCCAGGAAATACACTTTAAAAGTCCATGTTTTAGTATAAAAGTAAATACTGCAAATATTCTTTATACTTGTTATTTATAATTGCTTGGAATCCTTCCAATCTGCCCTCTGACCGCCTTCTCTACACGAGAAGGAATGGGCAGTGAGAATGCAATCAAAATGATCATTCTGTAAAAGGGTATTAATCTAATACTCGGTCAATTATAAAAGTACTCAACCAATGTAAGACAACGTACATTTCAAAACAGTACAAAATATGTCCCTTACTTAAAACCACAATAATGGTTTAGTTTGGTCATATGGACATACATAAAGCAAATTTCATTTGGCTACAAGGTGAATCAGAAAAATTGTGGATAGCCCTTGAACAACAACCAGCAATATATATATCAAATCTAGCAACTGCATATTGTCTACCTAGACAAGTCCATTTGGTGGTTAACAACATTTCTGGTTTGGATATAATGATAAATAGAACACAGCCAAACACAAGTAACGCAAGTTAGCTCAAGTTACTCAAAATGGCAAGAGTTCATTCAACAATAAAGCACAATCATAGCTAGGCCTGCCTGTCCTTACCCAACGGCCATATTATAAGTTGCCATGAAACGGAAAGAAACCATCGCTCCCGAGTGAAGAAACATTGATGCCATTTGTTTTAGAGATACAGTGTGGAAACATGCTCTTTGAATCACCAAGTTCACGCCAACCAGTGATCACCCGTTCACACTAGTTCTATCCCACACATATAGGGACGATTTTACAGAAGCGAATTAACCTACATACCTGCACGACTTTGGAATGTGGGAGGAAACCGGAGTACCCAGAGAAAACCCACACGGTCACAGGGAGGATGTACAAACTGCGTACAGACAGCACCCGTAGTCAGGATCAAATCTGGGTCTTTACCCCTCCAACTTCTTAAATCTGACATATGTTCCCTTTTTCTTCCTAAGTTACAACCTTCTTGGTCACCCACAGTTCCCGTACCTTGCCATCCTTATTCCAATTTTGTTTAAATGCAAATGCTTCTTTCAATAATTTGAATTTCTACAAAATATTTCTGCAGCAGTAGTAGTTCTAGCCAGCTAAACCAGTGGGCTAGAATTTTTAATCTTTCCATCATTATCCAACTTCAAATGTAACATTATTTACATGGACAAAACCCAAAGCACACAGGGACTTGCCAAAGAGGATCATGACAGATCCACAAAGTTAAAAATAGTTTTGCGAAAGTCAAGTTTGTATCTTCATGTAGGACAGTTTGAAACCAGACAGCTTACTGCTGGAGTAAATAGAGCCAATCCGTAGAATTGTTGTCCAAATTAGAGTAACTTTTACACACTTATTAAAAAACTATTAGCCATGAGCACTTGCATTCCATTGAAACGGTTTACAACACAAAACTAGAATCTGTAGAACTTAATAGTAGGAATAAAGACAAGCATGTGACAAACTAGGTTTGTGGCAATAAAAAAAGATGCAAATTAATCAACAGCAAAGCCCAAAACATACATGCTGCAAAAGAAGATTGTTGATCAAGGAAATAGTCTTCTCATATCTTCAGTGACCTGGACCCCTTCTCACCAACTGTGTTTTCTAAGCATGATCTTACAACAAACTGCCCTGCATGCTAATATTTTGTACAAAGATTATAGAAACTTGTCACTTTTGAATAACTGTGGGTGGTTTTTGGCCGTTGAAAGATGGTTTAATAATATTTTTAATTAAAATTAAAAATCCATGGGAAACTGGGATGAAAGGCCGAATTCCATTGCGTGCAGTCTGGTTCCCCACGAAGCAAATAATTAACCAAATGGATCAGCAAACCTTAAAATTGTTAGGCGTCTGTAGCACATTCCCAGGCCTAACAATCGGGAGAGAAAATAGCAGATGTGCAGACAAGGCACAGGGAGATACAGGAAGAATAGGTTAAAATAGTTGGCTGGAGAAAGAAGGAACTGCAACTGCTGGTTTACAAAAAAAAAGACAAAGTGCTGGAGTAACTCAGCGGGTCTGGCAGCATCTCTTGAAAATATGAATAGGTGACATTTCGGTCAAGACCCTTCTTCTGACTGATTGTGATGGGGAGAGAAAGCTGGGAGAGATGGGGCAGAATGCCTTAAAAAAAATTAAGAATAAAGTAGCAATCTACAATATTAGCAGCCTGACCCAAACTAAAAATAATGGCAATACCTACCTTTATCTTTCAACTGCTTGTTAAACAACAGCAAGCTTTCATCGTTTTTCAATTTGTGTCAAATCTCACTGCGCTATCTTCTGATTGATAGATAAACCTGGTTATTTCTAAATGGAACCTTAGATTCATTTGACTACACATTTAACCAAAACTAACAGCTAACTTTAGTGCAGTATCACAATACGTTCATGGGCCAGATAAGCCACGGTCCGTTTGTTTGTTCAGATGGATGTGCTTGGTAAACTTCTCCAACTAGAAGAAACAAAATTAACGATGGCCTAGAATTTCTTCTTGTACTTAGGTTTTCTCTTACTGCATAACAACCCATTTTCATCTCGTTGCCTTTCACTACTGAATTTGGAGGAGAGCAAACAATCAAGTATACTTTATTTATTAGCATTAGTTTAAGAGTTTTCCATCAAGTGTTCAATCTGGAAACAAGAAATATAGACTATTCCATTCTTCAGTTGTCCAAATTACAGTAGTGCATAGCATGTTAAACTCAACAATATTGTTCTGATAGAAAGCAAACTAAATATTTATAGTAGTTTTATTTAGCGTTCTATAGCTTAGAAGAGGTCAATTGTCATAATTACTTAAAAGTAGTACACAAAAAGCTGTTTAAAGCTACACCGATGTCCAATTGAGTACAACATAGGTATCAATTAGGAACAAAGTCAATACTTTGAGGGAAAGAATTAATTGATATGAACTTCAAAAACATTAATCTCATTTGAAATTGGGCTATAAGAAATTCATAAGAAAAGAATTTCTTATGATTATTATTTCATACATTGGAGTTTATATATATGTCAATATTTAACACATCAGCGCATGAATTTAGTCATATATGAGCGTGGTAAACAT
The DNA here is from genome assembly GCF_010909765.2 of Amblyraja radiata. Lineage (NCBI taxonomy): Eukaryota > Metazoa > Chordata > Chondrichthyes > Rajiformes > Rajidae > Amblyraja > Amblyraja radiata. The sequence continues at coordinate 14,346,835 of NC_045989.1, read as the reverse complement.
GCCCTTCAGCCTAACTTGCTCACATGGGCCAACATGTCCCAGCTACACTAATCTCACTTGCCTGCGTTTGGCCCATATCCCCCCCAAAAAACTGTCCTATTCATGTACCTGTCTAACTGTTTCTTAAACGTTACGATAATCCCTGCCTCAACTACCTCCTCTGGCAACTTGTTCCATACACCCCATACATACAAAAAGTTACCCTTCAGATTCCTATTAAATCTTTTCCTCTTCACCTTAAACCTATGTCAACTGACCCTTGATTCCCCTACTCTGGGCAAGAGACTTTGTGCATCTACCCGATCTATTTATCTCATGATTTTATACACCTCTATAAGATCATCCCTCATCCTCCTGCGCTCCAAAGAATAGAGTCCCAGCCGATTCAACCTCTCCCTATAGCTCAAACGCACGAGTCCTGGCAACATCCTCAAATCGTTGTACCCGTTCCAGTTTGACAACATCTTTCCTACAGCATGGTATCCAGAACTGAACACTATACTGTAAATGCGGCCTCCCCAGTGTCTTAACTGCAACATGACCTCCCAACTTCTATACTCAATACTCTGGCTGACGAAGGCCAATGTGCCTAAAGCCTTTTTGGCCACCTATCTACTTGCGACTCAACTTTCAAGGAATTATGTACCCGCACTCTTAAATCTATCTGCTCTACAACACTCCTCATAGCTCTGCCATTCACTGTGTTGGTCCTGCCGATGTTAGACTTCTCACAATGCAACACCTCACATTTCTCTGTATTAAATTCCATCAACCATTCCGCAGCCCACTGGCCTACCAATCAAGATCCTGCTGCAATTTTCACATCCATCTTAACTGTCGGCAATACCACCTACTTTTGTATCATCTGCAAACTTGAAAGTGTTAAAATCTGCTTTTAATAATACAATATCAAACAGGGGGAAAAAGCAGCTTACAGGCATAATTTTGCCTTGGCATTATGAATAACTAAGAGAAAGCAAAAAAAAAAAAAATTTCATACAGATATTTTAGCCTCAGTGAGGAAGAAAATGTAAACCAGCATTATAGCATTCAGGGTTTTGAAGGAACTGCAGATGCTGGAAAATCGAAGGTAGACAAAAATGCTGGAGAAACTCAATGGGTGAGGCAGCATCTATGGAGCGAAGGAAATAGGCAATGTTTTGGGTCGAGACCCTTCTTCAGACTGATGTGAGGGTGGGAGGGGGGCGGGAAGAAGAAAGGAAGAGGCGGTGACAGTGGGCTAAGGGATAGCTGAGAAGGGGAGGAGAAAGCAGGGACTACCTGAAATTAGAGAAGTCAACGTTCATACCGCTGGGGTGTAAACTGCCCAAGTGAAATATGAGGTGCTGCTCCACCAAATCACGGTGGTCTGCACTCTGGCCATGGAGGAGGCCCAGGACATAAAGGTCGGATTTGGAATGGGAGGGGGAGTTGAAGTGCTGAGCCACTGTGAGATCAGGTAGGTTAATGCGAACCGAGCGGGGGTGTTGGGCGAAGCGATCGCCAAGCCTACGCTTGGTCTCACCAATCTAGAGCAGTTGACACCTAGAGCAGCGGATACAATAGATGAGGTGGGAGGAGGTGCAGGTGATCCTCTGTCGCACCTGGAAAGACTGCTTGGGTCCTTGAATGGAGTCAAGGGGGGAGGTAAAGTGACAAGTGTAGCAATTCCTGCGGCGCAAGGGAAAGTGCCAGAGAGGGGGCGGTTTGGGTGGGAAGGGACGAATTGACCAGGAAGTTACGGAGGGAGCAGTCTCTGCGGAAAGCAGACAGGGGAGGAGATGGGAAAATATGGTCGGTGGTGGGATCCTGTTGGAGGTGGTGAAAATGGCGGAGGATTATTTGTTGGATGTGACGGCTGGTAGGGTGGAAGATGAGGACAAGGGGGACTCTGCCCTTGTTAAGAGTGGGGGGGATGGGGAGTGAGAGCAGAGTTACAGGTTATAGAAGAGTGTAGGCTTGGCGATCGCTTCGCCCAACACCTCAGCTCGGTTCGCATTAACCTACCTGATCTCCCGGTGGCTAAGCACTTCAACTCCCCCTCCCATTCCGAATCCGACCTTTCTGTCCTGGGCCTTCTCCATGGCCAGAGTGAGGCCCACCGTAAATTGGAGGAGCAGCACCTCATATTTTGCTTGGGCAGTTTGCACCCCAGCGGTATGAACATTGACTTCTCTAATTTCAGGTAGTCCCTGCTTTCTCCTCCCCTTCTCAGCTCTCCCTCAGTCCATTGTCTCCGCTTCTTCCTTTCTTCTTTCCACCACCCCCTCCCCCCATCACATCAGTCTGAAGAATGATCTCGACCCGAAGCGTTGCCTATTTCCTTTGCTCCATAGATGCTGCCTCACTCGCTGAGTTTCTTATAGCATTCAGGGAATACCTTAATGCAGCGCAGAATTATTAACCCTGCCTGCAGATATTTTCACATATAGATACCCGAAAAACCAACATCAGCTTTGTCCCTTGAGCTAATCTTGCAAACACCCCAACATTACTTCACCAGGTCACTCATACCATACAGATGCCTAACTTCAAGTTCAGAGGCATACAGGGTTCTGAAAGAAAGCAGAAAGGAATGGAAAGGGAGCCCAAAATAATGTTTCTGGTTGAAAATCCTTCACCAGAGGTTTCTGAGATGGATTGACAGGAAGACTTTACTTTAGACTTTAGAGATACAGCGTGGAAACAGGCCCTTCCTACCACAGAGTTCCTTCCTACCAGTGATCACCCCTTACACTGCAGTATCCTAGGGACAATTCACAATTAACAGAAACCAAACAACTTACTAACCTGTATGTCTTTGGAGTGTGGGAGGAAAATTGAGCACCCAGAGAAAACCCAAACGGTCACAGGGAAAACATACAAACTGCAGAGACAGCACGCACAGTCAGGATTGAACACGGGTCTCTGGCACTGTAAGGCAGCAACTCTACCACCGCGCCACTGTGCTGCCCAGCTCACAGAGTTTGTCCTGGCTGAAGAATCAAAATCCAAGGGCTTGGTTTTAAAATAAGGCATGGTAGGTGAGGGGGAAGATTCCTCAAAGAACTTTGGAATCTTTGGAATTCTCTATCCCAATAGACTGTGGTTTGTCGGACAGTATATTCAAGATCAACAGTTGTTTTTTGGCTTATGTGGAAACATATGGAATTTTGATTTAAAGGTTTAGGAGGAATAGCTCAGCTATGATCCTAATGAAACTGAAATTAGAATTGTTTCAAGGGAATGTATGGTCTACCCCCACTTCTATTTTTTAACTTCCTATTTTTAAAACACACGACTCTGTCCAAATTCAATTAAGGGCAGAGTTAGCAGAAAAACAAATGAACACATTAACATGTATTCATGAGAGACATGCCCAGGGCTGACCTAAACAAACCACAAGCCTGTGAAGCAAGCACATAGTAGAGAGGAAATAGCATTTCCACAAGATCAACATTCCAAGCCCACCCGTCCCACTTGGTCACGTACATTTCTAAGTTCTATTGAACTCAGCAACTTCATCAGTGGCCTCTTCAGCCATCCCAGAACCTACAAAATAATCCTGATTGAGGAAGGTGGGGGGAGCAAAGGATCATTCTTAAACATCAATGTACTGTCAAAATACGACATTTTCAAAGATTAGTCTAGTCAGGTTATACAAGTGCAATAATAATCAAATGTAAATGTACAATTTACAAATGTTCAATTTACATACAACCCGCACATATGGATAAGTATTTGGGAGTACTGCGGGTTTGAATTGCCAGGTGCTGCAGGGTTGCACACATCTTCTACTTTGTGGAAATTCTGTTCATGACAATATCTGAATGGTTGTGTTAAACTCCCTGGTTTAAATACAGTGTCCTTGGTTGACCTATGTTTTTGTCTGAATATATTGCCGGACAGTCGCATTTCCAACTAACAAGCTGTTCAGATTATGAATAATTCTCAGGAATTCTCTTTCTGTAATTAAATTTGCAATAGATATACCTCCTTCAAGCTCTCAAGTGTTAACTGTACCCAAATGATTGGCCAAATAATGCCAAACTAAGGACAAGAACATTATGTTAAAATATTTAGCCTCTAATTTAAATTAAATTAAATTAAATTTCTTTATTTATATAGCACATTTTTAGTCAACTTGCATTGACCCCAAAGTGCTTCACATAATTACATCCACACACACAGGCAAAGGTGGGTGAAGTGTCTTGCCCAAGGACACACACAGGCAAAGGTGGGTGAAGTGTCTTGCCCAAGGACACAACGACAGTATGCACTCCAAGCGGGATTCGAACCAGCTACCTTCCGGTTGCCAGCCGAACACTTAGCCCATTGTGCCATCTGTCGTATTAAAATATGCATCCCATCCAAAGAGGAAGTCTCCCCTTTTAATGTATGTTATTTATGCAAAGGACAATCACACCTATATTAGACAGATGAAAAAATCTCTTCAAAGCTAACCATACATTTTCACAAGATGACATTTCCAACATCTGGAGCCATCCGAATGACTAGTGGCATCAAGATTTAAAAAACCTCTCATTATAAAAGGGTGTATTCATTTTAACTGTAATTAACAGAGTTTACACTATTTAAACAAGTTTCAATTAATTTCCTGCTTCACTTCATTCTACATGCAGGTTCCGTTCCCTGTTGGCAGAAATTTAACCAATAACCATCAGGAGTTGCTGACGATCAGCTAGACAGGCATCTTCCCCATACCACAAATGGTGCTAGTAATTTATCTTTACCTCCAGTTTCCCCAAAAAAGCATATTTCATAGTTAACAGCAAATCTCTTCAATTTAATGCTAATACCTCCAACACAAGACTCTTTTCTTTTTTTTAATGGTCACTACTGCAAAAGGACACATAAAACCCAGACTAATTTGTAGAAACCATAATGCAAAATAATTTAAAACAACATAAAAATATCCAAAACAGAAGAATGCACTAAAAGCTGTCAAATTTTAGTTAAAAAAAGCACCATCATCCAAAAATGGTAATTTGATTTGAGAGGCAGATAACCATCAATGTGATGCAACAAATTTGCATCAAAACAGTTAAATCTCCTGCAGCATCTTTAATCAGCCACAAAAACTGCATATTACTAAAACTGCTCTACAACTGGTTGTAACAACTAAATGATTGTAAAATGAAACAGGGATGCCTTCAAGAATATGAACACATCAGATTGTATTAGGATTGTAGAGACATCAGTTTGACCATACCTCTTCGAGATCAGTCTGCAAAGGGAACTGGAACTGCAGATGGGGAAAAAATAAATAAGTATAAATGGAATAAATAAAGCACAACAGTTAAGAATAATCAAATTAATCAATTATTATTATTACATTTAAAAATAACAATGTAAACATTATGTACCTACCAACTTTGTTACATTGAAGCAGTTTGAATTTTAAAATTTAAAACATTCCTACAAATAGCTACCTACTGTAAATATATTTAAATTTGTCTGAGTAACTAAATCACAGCATTTCAGTCAATGACTCAGTCAAGCAAAGTTTAAATACCAGTTACATTAAGAACTAAATTAAATACATAACAGGAATATAAATTTAGAGTTCAAACTATTTATAAAATGAAATATATCCGTTTATATTGTATTTACTTACAATCATGGTCATCTGATTATAGCAATAAAGCTTAAATTATTCCAATTCAGGGTCTTCATTGACTTATTCCTCCAGAAAAAGTCATCAGTTCTCATCAAAGCTGAATTATTAAACTTTCTTTTAAAAGATCAAAATCTGCAATTTTCTCATTAAGAATAGCCATAAGAATAATCAACAGACTAGTCGGCAGAAAAGCAGGGATGATGCACAGCTCTTCAGATGTCATGCGCTTAATGTCTATCCTGAAATAGGATGCATCAGCTCTCAGGGATACACAAATCCTCAATAGCCCATCTCTCTAAATAAAATAAAATATACAAGACTGCCTCCAAAAATGAATCATTGGGCTGAGAAAATTATAATCATCCCTAATGTGCCACAATCATGTCAAACTGCTCTACAATTACAAATCAAAATAACAAAATTGTTAACTCTGCCCCATAGAAAGACTTTATAAACAATAATTAAAAATGTGAGAGAACCTATCATCAACAAAGGGACATATATACGTAACCTAACTATTTTAGCAAGAACTTGGAAAAGAGCAAGTTCGTACACCCTTTCATGTAGTACAGCTTTGACATTCATTCATTTGTAGCACGATGAAATGTTGAGCTACAAACCATAGCTAGCAATGTAAAATTACACAAACAGCCAACATATTAAAGATCTGACTGGGTAGAAAGGACAAAGTGATCTAGAACAAGTATGCAAAAATCTTTGGTGACAGGGTTTGCCACGTGTGTGATCACACATTAGTAATTCACTCACACTGATGTGCAAGCTTTACAGCCCAATTTAATACCAGACTATGGAGAGTAATTATAAAGTAGACCTTGGCAAGGCAATAAACCAGACGACAGGAAGAGTTTCTCAGTTGTTGTCATGCTTCAGTGTGTATTGTTATTGGACAGTAAGTCACAAGTCTTTATGCTTGTTAGCTGCTACGTACACCAAGTTCTGCAACCATTGCTAAAAGTAAACTTTGCAAATTGAAAGCAGTAATAAGGGAAGATATCTCATGAATTTCTCTCTGAAAAAACTCAGGGAAAAAGTAGTATTAAAAACAAATTTGTAATTTAAAATACCAAAGAAGCAACACAAAATGTTAGCATTTTGAATGGGGCTCCAGCAAACACCCAAAGGTTATTATTACCTTTTACATCACAAAGACATTTTACCACTAATATTCTTTTTTTTTAAATTTTTTTTTTTTTAAATTTGTTTATTTTATTAGAAGTTAATACAATACAAAACAATACAGTGGCACCTAATTTTAGGTGCCAACTATGTCATACCGTAATCCATTCTATGTACAACCTCTAGTTTTATGTTATGAGAAGGAAGTAAGCAAGACAAGAAAAAGAAAACAATAGAAAGGGGAAAAAGTGGAAAAATAGATGGTAGAGAGTAGAAAAATGTGAAGTGTGTATATAAAAAAAAAATTAAAAAAAATAAAAGAAAAAAGAAAAGGTGGAAAGTAGAAATAGAAGAGAAGGCCCCTTAAAAGAGAATTTTTCAAATCTATATTCAGAGATGTAGATCTAGCCACGTCATGAACTGAAATCAGCAATCCTTATGGTACTGCTGCATCACATGATTCCAAAAAGTCGATGAAAGGAGACCAACTCCTTAAGAATTGGTCATATTTATCTATTAGTCGGAGTCTCATTTCTTCAATGCGTGCTATGTCCATCATATTCCTAATCCACATTTTAACAGTTGGTATGGTTGTATTTTTCCAAAATTTAAGTATCAATTTCTTTCCAATTATTAACCCATAATTAAAAAAAACATTTTGGTCTTTATTTAAATTGGTATCTTCTCCTATTATTCCAAATATAATCCATTCCATTTTGGGTTCTATTCTTGACTTGAAGAGCTTTGTAAATATATCAAATATATCACTCCAAAATTTATTCAACTTTGTACATCCTACAAATGAATGTGTTATATTAGCGTTTTGAAACAAACATTTATCGCATCTGGGAGAGACGTTTGGATAAAATTTATTCAACCTCGTTTTGGAATAATATAGTCTATGTAATAATTTGAATTGAATTAAATTATGTCTTGTATTAATAGAACAATTATGTGTATTCATCAAATACTTTTCCCATCTATCCTTCGAGATCTTTATCATTAGCTCATGTTCCCAATCTTCCCTTAGTGCTTCTGTTGAGGGTGATTCTCTATATAATATATTATTATAAAAGTATGATATTAATTTTTGTGAATCAGCCTTAATATTCATTGCTTCTTCTAAAGGGTCTAAAAATATAGTTTGAAATCTATGTATATATTTCTTCATAAAGTCACATACCTGTATATATTTAAAATATTCATTATCCTTCAATTTAAATTTAAATTTAAATTGTTGAAATGATAACAGTTTACCCAATTCATACATATCCCCTACTTTCCTAATCCCCAGTCTATCCCATTGTTGATATGTGTTGTCAATGAGAGAAGGTTTGAATGCGGGGTTGTTCAATAGTGGGGTTAGTACTGATAAATTATTTAATTTCAAGGATACTTTTATTTGTTTCCAAATTCTTATTATATTGTGAATAATTGGGTTCTTCTTATATATTATACTATTCAATTTTATCGGTGAGAGCAGGATCGTTCCTATATCGTGCGGATAGCACTCCTCTTTCTCCATTCTTATCCACTCCAACTGCTGAGTGGAACTATCCAGCCAGTACATTATGTTCTTAATATGCACTGCCCAGTAGTAATACATAAAGTTAGGTAATGATAAACCCCCAACTTCTTTAGATTTGCACAAATGCTTTCGTTGAATTCTATGTGTTCTGTAATCCCATATAAAATTAGTGATAGTGGAATCTAGTTTTTTGAAAAAATATTTTGGAATATATATTGTGATCGCTTGAAACAAATATATTAATTATGGTAAGAAAGTCATTTTTATAGCGTTAATTCTACCTATCAATGAGAGCGGAAGTGTTTTCCAAAATTTAATCATATCATTCAGTTTATTTAATAGTGGTATGAAATTGGCACTAAATAATGATTTGTGTCTTCTCGTAATTTGAATACCCAGATACTTGAATTTTTCTGTTGCAATTTTGAAGGGGAATTTTAGTAAGTGTCTCGAATCCTGTGGTTTTAAAGACATAATTTCACCTTTATTCCAATTTATTCTATATCCTGAAAAAGAGCCGAATTCCTCAATTAGTGTTAATAAGGTGGGTATACTCGTTTGTGTATTAGTAATATATAAAAGAATATCATCAGCATATAGTGAAATTTTATTCTTTGAATCCTTAGTGTTATATCCGTGAATATTCGGGTGATTTCTAATCCTTTCGGCCAACGGTTCTATCATAAGGGCAAATAGCAATGGTGATAAGGCACACCCTTGCCCATTACCCCTTGATAAGTAAAATTTTGGAGATAGCGTATTGTTAGTTAATATTCTTGCCGTAGGTCTATCGTAAAGTAGTTTAACCCATCTAATAAAATTCTCTCCCATATTGAATTTTTGGAGTACCTTGTATAAATACTGCCATTCTACTTGATCAAATGCCTTCTCTGCATCCAGCGTGACAACTGAAATATCTTTTGTCCTCATTATGAGAGTACATTATATTGAAAAGCCTTCTCAAATTATTAAATTATTGTCTTTTGGGTATAAATCCCGTTTGATCCGTATTTATTAAATCGTTAATATAATTATTTAGCCTTCTAGCTAGAATCTTTGCTAAAATTTTCTGATCCGTATTTAGTAGTGAAATAGCTCTATAAGAACCTGGTTCATCTAAATCTTTATCTTTTTTTGGTATAAGTGTTATTGTTGCTTCTGCTAGGGTTTCTGGTAGTTTATTTTCGGTATAAGCCTGCGTGTATAAATTGAATAATCTTGGTATAATTGACTCCTGAAATCTTTTATAAAATTCATTACTAAAACCGTCTGGTCCTGGGGTCTTCCCATTTTTCAGTGAGTTTATTATTTGTTTTATTTCTTCACTAGTAATCCGTGCTCCTAATTGCTCTTGTTCTAAACTATCCAATTTTGGGAGCTTGCAATTTTCTAAAAAAATTGTAATTTTACTTACATCTGTATTTATTTTAGATGTATATAAATTGCGATAAAATTGGGCAAACCTCTTATTAATATCCTTAGGCAGTTAAAAACTCACCCTTATCCGATTTAATTTTAGTAATAGTTTTTTCCTTTTCTCGTTGCTTCAGTTGCCTCGCAAGTAGTTTATGTGGCTTATCCCCAAATTCGAAGTGTGCTTGTTTTGTAATTTGGAATAATCTTATTACTCTAGCCGATAGTATTCTATTGACTTTATATTTCAATAAAGTTATCTTATTATGTTTATTTATGGTTGGGTCAGTTGCATTGTCCAGTTCTAGTAGTTTTATTTTCTGTTCTATCCGCTGAAGTTCTCTTTTATTTTCCTTATTTTGAAAACTTTGGTAAGAAATTATGACGCCGCGAATATATGCCTTGAAGGTTTCCCATAATAGCGGTGCAGAAATACCCGGCGTGTCATTTATTTCGAAAAAAAGTTTTATTTGTTCTTTTATATACTCATAACCCTGCGGGTTATTTAATATGTGTACATTGAATCTCCAAAAAGGTTTTATACTCGGCATTCCCTCAATTTTAAGTATAATAGTCAATGGTGAATGATCAGAAATAATACTATTATGATATGATGGTTTATTCGTATACTGGATTAATTTTGTGTCCAATAAAAAATAGTCAATTCGCGAATAAGTTTTGTGAACTGATGAATAAAATGAGTATTCCCTACCGCTTGGATTTGCTATTCTCCAAATATCAGCTACGTTATTATTTTTTATATAAGTATTTAAAAATTCACAGGTCTTAGTTTTAACAAGACGCTTCCCTAGCTTTATTGATTTATCTAAGTATGGATCTATTACACAGTTAAAATCTCCCCCCATTATTATATTTTGATAATTATGCTCTGCGATTAAATCTATTATTTTCCTAAAAAATTGTGGGTTATCAAAATTAGGCGCGTAAATATTTATCATAGTTAATGGTGTATTGTAAATTTCTCCCGTGACTATAACATATCTTCCCTCTTTATCAGATATAGATTTCTTTAATTTAAAAGGTATACCCTTCCGAATTATAATAGCCGTGCCTCTTGCTTTAGAGGTGAATGAGGAGTAATAGGTTTGACCTATCCAATTTGCCCTTAATCTGATCTGAGTGTTGTTTCAGATGTATCTCTTGTAGGAAAGCAATATCCATATTTAATTATTTTAATTGTGCCAGATAAATATTCTTTATCTTCATCTAGAATCTAGTGATTCCCTCACCCTAATCTTTATTACCTCCAGTCGCTACATCACTACTCTCCTGACCTGGTTGGTCCCCATTTGGTTATATTCAGCACATTCCAAAGCTCCTGCTCACATGTGATAATGGCAACCTGTAATGGCAAAAAACGAGTTCGGTATTCTGACTGCGCATGCCCATGTCATAGGTCACTCGCTATAAACATTCTCGGCAAATGTGGTGCTGCATTGTGTGCAGGCTTGCGTTTCGTCCGTGTTTGTGGTTGGGCCCGGGTCTCCGGCACTGCGGGTGCTGTTGAGTTGCTGCTGGGCCGGCCCCATCCCATCCCGGGTGTCCCGTCCCTGTCTGGGGGTGGCCGGAGGTGTCCGGGGTGGCCCTGGACTTGCAGTCGGCGCGGGGGTGGGGCGCTGGCTCCAGTTTGGCTCTGCTCAATGTAAGACTCAGTATGGTCCATCCTCTTGTTGAACTATCCACATATAGTTTCAAGAAACCCTTTTGGATGCACAGCCCAAATTCTGCCCTGTCTAAGCCTCTTGCATTAGGAAGTTCCAGTCAATGTTGTGGAAGTTAGACACTTGCTATAACAACTCTGTCGCTTTTACATCTTCCCATAATATGTCTACATATCTGTTCTTCAATCTCTCTTATTTTAAGCTCTCCAAAATTGCCTCAGTGGATGATTGCAACTCTGCTCCAAGTCTGGCCCAGGTGAAGTGCATCCTTCGTTGAGGAGGAGATGGGTTGCAGAAAAGGTTAAAACAATTATTGTCCCTAGATGCAACTGAGTACCAGGGACCAGGAAAGTAAAAAGCACGAGTACGTACTCAACAATTACTGCTGGTCAGTCAATTGCGGGAAAGCTTATCGATACAAAAATAACGAAAAGGTTATCAGGCATTTGGGGAAGCAAGTTAAATAAGATCAGCAAGCATGGATTTGTTAAATAAAAATCTTGTTTGATTAATCTGATTGGATTATTTTGCTAATATAAATTTAAGAAGACAATGCAATAAAGGTAATCTATACAACATATTTGTGCAGTGAAAAGCTTTTTGTTGATTGCTATCCATCAATGAAAAGACTATACATGATCACAATCAAACCGTCCAGTGTGCAGTTACAGGATAAAGGGCATAACATTTAGTGCAAGAAAGTCCGTTAAAGAGACCAGGATTGCACTCCAGCTGGTAACAAGATGTATTAGTTGTCTGATAACAGCTAGGAAGAAACTATCTCTGAATCTGGAGACATGTTAAAACATAGAGCATTACAACACAGGAACAGGCCCTGTAGCCTACAATGTGCGTTGAACATGCTGCTAAACTAATCTCTTCTGCTGATATCCTCAAATTCCCTGCATCTCCATGGTTTTCGCCAAGATCTTCGATTTCCTCCCACACTCCAAAGACATACAGGTTTGTAGATTAATTGGCTTGGTAAATGTAAAAATTGTCCCTAATGGGTGTAGGATACTGTTAATGTGCAGGGATCGCTGGTCGGCGTGGACCCGGTGGGCAGAAGGGCCGTGCTGTATCTCTAAACAAAACTAAATAAATGGAGCAATAATCTTTATAATCTTTGCAGTTTGTTGCTTTTATTACACAATTTGCAGTGTCACATATATTCATGGCATCAACAAACATAGAAACTTGGGATTTCTATTCCATTGCTAGACTAATTTGAAAACATTTCAAATAGTAAAGGGCCACGTTCAAGCAAAAAACATCAGAGGTTAGCAGTGTATGAACAGCAAAACATCTGGTTCAATCCAATACAACAGTTGAAAAGGAGAACAGATAAAAACTGAGGTCTGGATGTGACCTTCTCAAAGTTTAGCTGGAAGAAATTACAGCACCTCCAATAAAGCTATCACACAAACAGCCTGACAACATGCCAAGGAGCAGTATGAAGATGAAAGACAGAATGGCATCAAGGAAAGTCCGTTGATGGGCTTCAGAGATAAACGTGCAGAGGAGTTTGAAAAGATATTGCTCAAGATTCAATTCAATTCAATTCAATTCAATTTATTGTCATTTGGACCCCTTGAGGTCCAAACGAAATGCCGTTTCTGCAGCCATACATTACAAACAAATAGACCCAAGACACAACATATTTTACATAAACATCCATCACATTGCTGTGATGGAAGGCCAAAAAAACTTTTCTCTCCACTGCACTCTCCCCCCCCATGTCAGAGTCAAAGTCAAAGCCCCCGGCGGGCGATGGCGAATTGTCCCGTGGCCATTAAAACCACGCCGGGTGATGCAAGGTCGCGCACTGGGTTCTTGATGTTAGAGCCCCCGGCGTGCGCTCGCAGAGACCCGCCGCCATTCCAAGCCGCGCGGGGCGGTGATGTAGGCCCCGCTCCAGGAGCTCTTCAACCCCGCAACTCGGGCGGGAGAAGTCGCCGCTGCGGAAGCCCCGAAAAGCGGTCTCCCTCCAGGGACCCGCAGGCTCCCAGTGCCGTCCGCCAAACCCGCAGTTGCAGCCTCCGAATCTCCGGGGGTCGGGTCGCAGCAGCGTCCACCACAGCTCCACCCGCTCTGGACTCGGCCAGCTCCGCGACGGTGAGGTGAGTAGTCAGCACCAGAGCCCCCGGTTTTCCTGTTGGAGGCCGCTCCTCGTTGCAGCCCCAACGACAACGGAGACCCGACAGAGAAAAGGTCGGGTCTCCCGTGCAGGGAGAGATTTAAAAGTTACCCCCAACCCCCCCACACCACCCCCACCCCCCCACACATACCCCAACAAAAAATAACAAAAACTACATAAAAACATAGACATAAAATAATAAAAACGCAGACGGACTGCAGAGGCCGCTGCAGACGAGAGTCGCGCCGCTTCCGGAGATAGTCTTGGCCACAACAAGATAGACAAGAGCAGAACTGAACAAAGGCAGTCTGGATGAATTGGGCAATGGAGTACAACTACACTAAAGTCTTCAGTGGAGTCCAAAACATATAACAGGGATAAAATAATATTAATATTATCACCAGGCATGCTAGTTGTAACTGATTAGCTTATCAAGAATGCTGTGACAAAGGCACAATACCAACTAAAGATCCAAATATGGCAGTTAAGGAAAGATAAATATAGATTCAGAAAGTCAAACTGCAAGCTATGACTTAATAGGAAACAAAGGCTTGAGACTATGATGTAGTTTGGCAAGTTAACTCAAATATTTTTGAAGAGGGGGATATGATGGCTGTTTTTAAAAAAGGGACAGTTCCTGAAGGCAATAATTCAGTGAAAAGTACTGATATCATAAACTGCAGATGCTTCCCACATATCCTGCTCATTTTCAGCATAACAGTAAAACCTTTATAATCCGATATCTGATGGTTCGAAAATCCCCAAAGCTCGGCAATTGTTTCACTCATTAGTCCAGAGTGGGAGTTGGAGATCTGGAGTGCAGCCCAGGGTAAGCAATTGGAGTGCGAGTTGGTTTGCATCTGGAACCTGGGTCCAAGCATTTATGCGTTTCAATTTATTTTGACATACCAGGTTCTACTTCATGCTCCCTTTAAAATCATTTGGCTTACTGGAAAACATTTTGAACTCCTACCTAACATTTGTTTAAAAAGTGAAACAACATTTATATTGGGCTGTTAATAGAAGTAGCATCAACTGCATGGAAAATCTAATAATCCAGCACCAAAGTCCGCAAATAACAGATTAATACTGTATTTGCTTTTCCTGTGCAGATAAACTTTAATCGAGGCCAACAAAATTATAACAGGATGCAATCTTACTCGAGTTGGGAGACTGAAATGATAACATCAATTCCATCAGTAAAGTGATAGAGATAGAAGTCTTTGAGCAATATTGGCCTGGTGGGAGAGAAGTGAATACAAACTCTTGAAGGGTGGAGGATTCAAACAAACATTCAAGAAGTTACAGAAATATTGGGAAAGAGATCAAATTATTATTTAATAAGGGCAAGCTCACTAGACCAATAGTTTAAATAGAACACACGAAAAGAATATCCGGATTATGATGCCATTTTCTAGCCAGGTTTCAGTCAGTCATATTGTTTATACAAATCTATTGAAATCTATATTCTGGAGGGAGAAAATGGTGAAAGGTATAATTGATGATCAGATTCTCGCTGATGACAGCAGAGGTTATCTTAAATTAATCCAGTAAGTGCAATACTTAGGCAGGTCAGATTGAAAAATAGAAATTAAGAAATGGAGCAAGCCATTAAAGTCCATTACAACATACATTATCATAGATGAGATGTAACTCTGTTTTATTTAACTTGTTTCTTCCATATCCTCTGAATACATCAGCAAAGCTGCCAGTCCATAACTTCCAAGTAAACTCAGCATATTGGTTTTGGAATAAGTTAATTCCAAATAATCTGATTCTAATTTTAAGAAAACAATTTCATGATTGTAGTGGACCAGATTAAAGTTTCCCTTTAGCTGACAGAATTCCTTCATCAAGTTAAATCACCAATAATCTTCTAAACTGAAAGGCATACCAGACTGAGTGAAACTTTTAGTGGAATCTTCAAAAGGAAGCAATGATTCACTCATTTCGGAGAATGCCAAGAGAAAAGTTGCATTCATATTATTTAAGGAATTTGACTGCTTCAGGATGACAGAGTGCTGACAGTTTGGTGTAGAGATTGTGATATAATTTTCTAGAACATCAGGTTAATTTATGAAACATTGATAAGGAACTGATGTGGGAGTAAGACGTCAAGAGTAGGTGAGATGGCAGGCAAAATCCACATGAATTCAGATCTCAAAAGCATGGAAAACATCAAAAATCATGACATGCCCAAAGCACGATGATCACATGCCCCAGAGCATTAAAGCTTCTACACGCAAGTAAAAGTACGTATCAAAATTAATCTTTGATCCCTTGGAAACCAAGGCACTAGAATTTACAATGGAATGCAAATAAAAATGGTATTGACATCAGATATGTTATACCTGCCCAAAAGCACACAGAAGTCACAGATCAAGAGAGTATAAGAAGCTTCTAACTGCTATCAGCTCAAGAGATAGCTTCTAAGAAAACAGGATTAAGGCCTGATAAATCTCCAGACCCGTCTCTATCCCAGGGTTCTAAAATACATGATTATAAGTGTAGTGGATGCTATAGTACTACACTATCAAGATTCTCTTAATTCAGGGCAGCTATCAACAGATTATAAAACAAGTAAATATTACACCACAAGAAATGAGGGAGAGAAAATGTATTTCAATATGTCAAAGAAACAATTAGGGGAATAGTCATTTTGTGCAACAAGGAAGAGTTAATTGAGAAGGTACACAAAATTGCTGGGGAAACTCAGCGGGTGCAGCAGCATCTATGGAGCGAAGGAAATAGGCGACGTTTCGGGCCGAAACCCTTCTTCAGACTGATCAGGGTTAATTGAGAATCTTGTTTTAAAGGAGCCTTCAGGAAAGAGAGTGACCATACAACAATATAATTTTATAGAGTTTGAAAGTGTAATTGAATCTGAAAATAAGGTCTTCAGTGCAATCAAATTATCCTATGGAGAGTTAAGACAAGAGTTGGCCATGATCTATTGGGAAAATGTATTGAACGCACTACAATGATAGGCTGTCAACAATGTCCCATGTGAGGTTGCTTGCTAGGCTTGGAGTAGAGTTGGGGGTAATATCCTGACAAGATTGAGATATGGTGATCAATCAGGAAGTAGTAAGAATAAACAGATCCTTTTTTGTCAGTTTTGCAGTTTGTCACTGAGGTGGTACTGCAGGGAGGTAGTTCGGCTAAAACCACTCACGGTCTGTATCAAGAATTTATCTGAAGAAAACAAATATTGTGTTTCTAAATTTGCTTATAACAATAAACTGGCTAGGATTGTGACCATTAAGAAGAAATAGACCGGCTTTAGGGGATATATAAAAGCTGAGCAAAAATAAGGCAAATGCAACTTGGAAAAAGTGAAGTTATCTACTTTGATGCACAAATTAAAACAAACATGCTATTTCTTTTAAATGGAAAGTGGGTTGGTTGATGCCCGAAGGGTCTATAGTGTCCATATGCAAAGATCACGACAACCAAATGACATGTTACCCGAGTATTTGATTGAAGGTGTCTTACTGTAATTACATAAGGCCTTGCTAAGACCACATCCTGGAGTAGTCTTAGCAAGGTTTTCTTACCCAAAACAGTATATCTTCCACAAAGGGAATGCAGCAAAGATTCACAAGACTGTTCCCAAAAAATGGAAGATTTGCAGTATGAGATTACATAAACCAGGCCTGTAATCTCTGGAGTTTATAATAACAAGTGATCAAATTGAAACTTATATTTCTTACAGGATGTTTGAGATCTAAGCAATGAAGAACCTGAGTTCCCATACACAGACTAACGGTCAGTTAGGGCTGAGAAGAGAAATCTCTTCACAGAAGGCGATGAACCATTGCAATTTTCTACCCAGGGGCTGTAGAAGCTTAGCAATTGTGTTCATTCAAAACCAAAATCAGTCAATATCTGAATACAAGAGAATTAAGGGAGAGTGCAGGAAAATGCTGCTGAGGTACAAGGTCACCCATAATCTTAATGAATGGCAGAGCAGGCTCAAAAGTTATAAATGGCCTACTTTCATTTATGTTCAAGTAAATGATGACACTAAAGCGAGTGGTATTGTATAGTGAAGATGGTTGTCAAAATTGCAGCAGGATCTTGATCGGTTGGGCAGAGAAAAGGCTGTTGGAATTTAATACAAAGAAATGTAAGGTGTTGCATTTTGGGAAGACTAACATGGGCAAGACCTCCACAGTGAAAGACAGAGCTCTGGGGAGTGTTATAGAACAGAGGGATCTAGGAGTGCACACACATAGTTCCTTGAAGATCGTGTCACAATTAGATAGGATGGTCAAAAAGGCTTTTGGCACATTGGTATTCATCAGTCAGAGTATTGAGTGTAGAAATTGGGAGATCATGTTGCAGTTATAGAAAACACTAGTGACACTAGAGTATTTATTGTGTGTTGTGTTTCGGACACCATGTTATAGGATAGATGTTGTCAAGCTGGAAAGGGTGCAAAGATTTGCACAGATGTTGCCAGGACTCAAGGGCCTGAGCTTAGGGAGAGGTTGAGCAGGCTAGACTCTATTCCTTGCGTGCAGGAGAATGAGGAGTGATCTTATGGACGTGTACAAAATCATAAGAGGAATAGATTTTGGTAGACACACTCGTTCTCTTGCCCAGAGTAGAGGAATCGAGAACCAGAGGACATAGGTTTAAGGTGAAGGGGGAAAGATTTAATAGGAACCTAAGGGGTAACTTTTTCACATAAAGGGTGGTTGGTTGTAAGGCACGGGCTGCTGGAGGAGGTAGTCGATACAGGTACTATCACAACATTATTATTATTTCAATGTTTAAGAAAGATTTAGACAGGTAAAGTGAGAGGTTTAGAGAAATATGGGCCAAACGCAAGCAGATGGGACTAGTGTAGATGGGACACGTTGCTCGGTGTGGGCAAGTTGGGCCGTGGGTTTTTTCATGCTCTAAACGGTCTAAAGATTTAGCCGATGAAGCAGATAATATAGAGGAAATATGTAACAATCATTTTGGTACGAAAGAGCAGGAGGATAATTTAATGTAGACAAAAGTGCTGGAGAAATTCAGCAGGTGCAGCAGCATTTATGGAGCGAAGGAAATAGGCAACGTTTCAGGCCGAAACCCTTTTTCAGACTAATTCAGGAGAATTTAGATGTTTTCAAACTACTAAATGACCGTGTTCAAAGTGAGAGCCATGTGTACGTACAAAAAACAAAATTACCATGCACATGCATCTAAATAGAAGACAAATGAGCAATGACTTTTATTGAAAGGGAGATGGAGTACAAAACGCTTGCTACAACTGTAGAGGTTTAGTAAGAAAACAGCCTCGGCATACACAGTTAACATATGAAACGCGTACTTTCTTACCCGTTAAAAACCGCCAAAATGGTCAATTTTTGCGCTGTAAATAATTGTGGGTGCTGTCATTGAAAGCGGGAAGGTATAAGGTGTAAACTGGTGTTATCTCATGGTGTAGCGTCTTTTACAATCCGTTACTAATAGCTGCATTCATTGTCGTGTCCAGACAGCACCATCTCAATAAGCCTTCGCTATATAAAGCAAACTCAAACTCAGAGCAACTTGATTGCAATATCGTGGGGTTATCTTTTTTTGGGTAACTGAGCGCTCTGAACCAAATGTTCTAGTATATTTGCTCTGAACCCGAGCACCAAGGTGTAAGCGGCCGAAGGAGCGCATCCCTCGGGACAGCTCCCACTCTCCCCCCCGGAGTCGGCGCTGTCCGGCTATGGCCGCCCTCCGTCCCGTCTCCCCCTGTGGGCCGCACTGTCACTGGCAGTGGGTCGGCAGCACCCACACACGGGGCCGGTGGAGCAGGGCCGTGGCTCCGGGCAACGTCAGCTGCAGCAGAGTTGGGGATGGTCTGCTCCCTCCGCCCACCCCACCCAGAGTCACTGACCACGCTGCATCGGCACCCAGACCTCCTTCTTCCCCCATTCCCCCCCCCCGACCTCCCCCCCACCCTCGGCCGCAGGGATAGATGGCCCGGGGTTCGCGAGTGTGCAACCAGTCCGGATGCTGTGCCAGAAGGGCTCGCTGTGCTGGCAGCCATAGTAAATGCTTACCTGCAGTTCATTGCGTGTACTTCAGTTGGCGTTGCGAGGCAACAGTACAGGGCCTGTCCCACTTGGCCGTCATTCGCGTGCCATTTACGCGACCTTCTAGCGCATGGAGTGGCGTGGAGGAGTGTGGACTTCGTCCTGCACAAAATCTTCACGCGCCACCAGCCTGTCAAGTAACTGACGGCCAAAGTGGGACGGGCCCAAGACCCTGACGCGGTGCAACGTCTCACCTCCAACAGCAGCTGAAGCAGGCAAACGATGGCCGAGCTCGGCCTGGGGCTCGCGACCGTTGCGGATCCGGATCCGCCTCCACTCCTACTCCCAGAGCGGGGCCAAGACGATTGGAGATAGACACAAAATGCTGGAGTAATCTCTGGAAAGCAATGGATGACGTTTCGGGTCGAGACCCTTCTTCAGACTGAAGAAGAGTTTCGACCCGAAACATCATCCATTCCTTCTCTCCAGAGATGCTGCCGGTCCCGCTAAGTTACTGCTGCATTTTGTGTCTATCTTCAAATTACGTCACACGCTCCAGACGGCGGCGCGGACGCATGTTGACGCGCGCGACCATCACGCGTCAGTCACTACCGGCCTGTCGCGTAAATGAAGGCCAAGTGGGACATGCCCTTACGGGTTACGGGTCTCGACTGCATGCAACCTCCCTATAGTTACCTAATTTTAATAGCGCAGCAAAGATTCACAAGACTAATCACGAAATAATGGGTCTGTCATAAGAAAATATTGAACCAAACGGGCAATACTATTACGTTTAAAAGAATGACATGTAGCAGCATGCACTACAAAATACAAAATGTTGAAGGAACTCAGCATGAAGTTTCAGATCAGGACCACTCACTGAGTAGGTCAAGAACCACACATTAATTACACAAGTGTATACAGTATCAATTTAAACTAAAGCACTTTAGTGGTGGGTTGAAAAGGAATAAATTCTTGAATGTGCCCCCAGATAAGTCATCTAATTCAAACAGAAGATACTGAGAAGGGTAGATTCAAAGGGGATATTTCCTTCGGTGGGAGAAGATCAAGCCAGACACAGACCCAGAATATGGGAAGAAACACTTCAGACTGATGAAGTGGAATTTAAAGACGTTTTAGAAACTCCTTATCTGCAAAATAAAGAAAGGGGGGGGGGGGGGCATATAAGGTGACGAAATGTCGGTCTTATTAAATTAAAATGATTATGACCTCGTGTTATTTCGATTTCAAAATGCTCTAAGATTACGGCCCTCGGCGCACTAGCGCTGTCAATCACAGGCACTCCAAACAGCATTGACCGACTAGATCAGCAGGCGTCATGGTTACTGATCGACATTCACCGGCAGGTTAGGCACCCGAGCCGCGGCCTCCGAGTCAGTGTAGGCTCAGACCAGGCACCAAGCCAGACCTACCCCACGGTACCGCGGCCACCGTTACCGGCAGTTGCAGCGGCCGATACAGCTCAAGCGCACAGCATGTCCCCGCCGACGGGCCTACGCCCGATGCACAGCAGGCCTCACCACGCGGCTAGGTCGAATGGCCCAGCAATTGACGCACCCCGAGTCACCTACCATTCTCTTCACGGGTGAGGAGGCTGCAGCAGTGGCTCCACGTGGCACTGAGCCATCGACGTGGTGTGAGGGCAGACAGCGCGGGAGAGTCCCGGGTGGTGCAGAGTGCCAGGCCCGCGGCAGCCACCGTTTTCATAATGGAGAGACTCCGACTGACGATCGAGCACCGCGGCCGCCAACAGCCGTCATGTGACAGTCGCGTGGAGAGGGGTGGAGCAGGAGAGGCGGCCTTCACACGTGACCGCTGCCCTGGGCGGATCGTTGCGTGCGTGAGTCAGTCTCCGCCCCCCCGTGGCACGTACTTGGACTGCGGCGGCAAGGCGGGCGGGGCTGGCAGTCCAAGCGTAGGTAGAATGCTAATTGTAGCGGTGTTACAAAACCTACCATTAGCGGCGCTGTAGATCTGTCGCTGTCGGTGCGTGCGACTCCGGGGGGTGGGGGAGGGGGAGGGCGGGATTAAAATGCAGGTTTGGGTATTGGTTGTCGGTGGGGGATTTCCTCGGGCTGCTAGCTGATGAAGAAAAATCGTTCGCACTTCCGTTCCTGGTTTACTTTAAACAAAAATTGTTGGACGATTTAATCGCTTGGTTGAAGTAAAAAGCGACTTCTAACGCCTTCAACATCACGGATCACAATATCAGGTCAAAACAAAAGGTATGTACAAGATACAAGATACATTTGTCACATGTGCCAGATGGCACAGTGAAATGTGATTACCATACAGCCAACATTTAAGTTCTGAACTTAAAGAAAGGTAACTTTGAGGGTATGAGACTTGAATTGGCCAAGATTGACTGGCAATTAATTCTAAAAGGGTTGACAGTGGATATGCAATGGAAGACATTTAAAGACTACATGGATGAACTACAAAAATTGTTCATCCCAGTTTGGCAAAAGAATAAATCAGGGAAGGTAGTACATCCGTGGATAACAAGGGAAATCAGGGATAGTATCAAAGCGAAGGATGATGCGTACAAATTAGCCAGAAAAAGCAGCATACCGGAGGACTGGGAGAAATTCAGAGACCAGCAGAGGAGGACAAAGGGCTTAATTAGGAAAGGAAAAATAGATTATGAAAGAAAACTGGCAGGGAACATAAAAACTGACTGCAAAAGTTTTTATAGATATGTGAAAAGAAAGAGATGAGTTAAAACAAATGTAGGTCCCTTGCAGTCAGAAACAGGTGAGTTGATCATGGGGAACAAGGATATGGCGGACCAATTGAATAACTACTTTGGTTCCGTCTTCACTAAGGAAGACATAAATAATCTGCCGGAAATAGCAGGGGACCGCGGGTCAAAGGAGTTGGAGGAATTGAGTGAAATCCAGGTTAGCCGGGAAGTGGTGTTGGGTAAATTGAATGGATTAAAGGCCGATAAATCCCCAGGGCCAGATAGGCTGCATCCCAGAGTACTTAAGGAAGTAGCTCCAGAAATAGTGGATGCATTAGTAATAATCTTTCAAAACTCTTTAGATTCTGGAGTAGTTCCTGAGGATTGGCGGGTAGCAAACGTAACCTCACTTTTTAAGAAGGGAGGGAGAGAGAAAACGGGGAATTACAGACCAGTTAGTCTAACATCGGTAGTAGGGAAACTGCTAGAGTCAGTTATTAAAGATGGGATAGCAGCACATTTGGAAAGTGGTGAAATCATTGGACAAAGTCAGCATGGATTTACAAAAGGTAAATCATGTCTGACGAATCTTATAGAATTTTTAGAGGATGTAACTAGTAGCGTGGATAGAGGAGAACCAGTGGATGTGGTGTATCTGGACTTCCAGAAGGCTTTCGACAAGGTCCCACATAAGAGATTAGTATACAAACTTAAAGCACACGGCATTGGGGGTTCAGTATTGATGTGGATAGAGAACTGGCTGGCAAACAGGAAGCAAAGAGTAGGAGTAAACGGGTCCTTTTCACAATGGCAGGCAGTGACTAGTGGGGTACCGCAAGGCTCAGTGTTGGGACCCCAGCTATTTACAATATATATTAATGATCTGGATGAGGGAATTGAAGGCAATATCTCCAAGTTTGCGGATGACACTAAGCTGGGGGGCAGTGTTAGCTGTGAGGAGGATGCTAGGAGACTGCAAGGTGACTTGGATAGGCTGGGTGAGTGGGCAAATATTTGGCAGATGCAGTATAATGTGGATAAATGTGAGGTTATCCATTTTGGTGGCAAAAACAGGAAAGCAGACTATTATCTAAATGGTGGCCGACTAGGAAAAGGGGAGATGCAGCGAGACCTGGGTGTCATGGTACACCAGTCATTGAAGGTAGGCATTCAGGTGCAGCAGGCAGTGAAGAAAGCTATGGTATGTTAGCTTTCGTAGCAAAAGGATTTGAGTATAGGAGCAGGGAGGTTCTACTGCAGTTGTACAGGGTCTTGGTGAGACCACACCTGGAGTATTGCGTACAGTTTTGGTCTCCAAATCTGAGGAAGGACATTATTGCCCTAGAGGGAGTGCAGAGAAGGTTCACCAGACTGATTCCTGGGATGTCAGGACTGTCTTATGAAGAAAGACTGGATAGACTTGGTTTATACTCTCTAGAATTTAGGAGATTGAGAGGGGATCTTATAGAAACTTATAAAATTCTTAAGGGGTTGGACAGGCTAGATGCAGGAAGATTGCTCCCGATGTTGGGGAAGTCCAGGACAAGGGGTCACAGCTTAAGGATAAGGGGGAAATCCTTTAAAACCGAGATGAGAAGAACTTTTTTCACACAGAGAGTGGTGAATCTCTGGAACTCTGCCACAGAGGGTAGTCGAGGCCAGTTCATTGGCTATATTTAAGAGGGAGTTTAAGATGTGGCCCTTGTGGCTAAGGGGATCAGAGGGTATGGAGAGAAGGCAGGTACGGGATACTGAGTTGGATGATCAGCCATGATCATATTGAATGGCGGTGCAGGCTCGAAGGGCCGAATGGCCTACTCCTGCACCTAATTTCTATGTTTCTATACAATAAAAATAAAGAACACAATACACGATAGAATTCAACATAAAAACATCCCCACACAGCAGAATCAAAGTTTCCCACTGTGAGGGAAGGCACCAAAGTCAGTCATCTTTCTCTAATGTTCCCCAATGTTCACCCGTGGTCGGGGCCTCCCCAAGCCCTCCGCAGTCGCTGCTACGGGCGGCCCGATGTTTAGGTCCACTCGCCGGGGTGATGCAAGTCCGACGTCAGGGCTGGGGGACATCCTCAGCGGCCTGGACATCAGAGTCGGCCACCTCCTACCGGAGTCCGTGGCTCCCAAAGTACGCGGACTCCGGTGTGGGCGGAGATGCAACACTGGCGGCCCTCGTTTATTTAACATATTATCGTGCTTTTTGGTGTGGCTTCATTATAATCTTATGATGCAAAAATGTTATTTAGGCCCCATACAAATCGGCCGTGTCTTGCCTGACAATATGGGCTTAAAATTTATGGCAACGGCAACATTCCAATCGATCACATTCCAGAAACATCCACTCTCAAGATAATCAAATTCATTATTTATTTATTTTTGCATAATGTCATAAGAACATCTAAATCATCTATATTTTGTGTTATTGTCTATCCATGATCAATATTTCCATACTAAATATCCACAGTACAGTTTTAGTCAGATGTATTGTGCAAAAAATAATTATTTTGATTATCTTGAGTGGATGTTTCTGGATTAATGTATGGGAATTAAACATTAAATTCCTTCCATTTGGCATATAAATTCAGGACAAAGTGAGATTTAAAAATCATGTTATATAGTGAATTCTTGTGTGAATGGGATCAGTTTGTTATTTGGATACTTAGGCTATTTAAAATATTTAGCCTTTTCTTAAGAAATGGATGTTTAGATCTAGTAATTGAATTTAGATGAATTTAATAGATTAGATGAATTTAATTTATTTGATGAAACTGATGAATATGAATTTTTTGTTGGGTATTTACTATTTGATTTCGCATTTAACTTTATCATGTCTATCTTTTTTTCAAAAACTTCATATAATAACTTGTTTCTGTCAATGCTGTTCAGTGTTTTTTTTTGCTTTACATATGTCTCCGAAGAAGAATTACAAAATTGTCAATCCAAATGCCTAGCAAAAGAGACTGATTTAGACAGCATTCGCAGAGATTATCCGAATTTGGACTACACCAAATGTGATGATCTACAGGACATTCTTAATGAGAAAGTAGTGGTCAGAAAGGCATGTCATGCGCGGTTTGAAGAGCAAAAACTTGTAGTTTACAATGCCAACATTGAAAAGTTGAGGAAAAACAATGTGTACAGAGTTGCTTATTGTTTACAATCTGAGGAGCATGATGATGCTACTGATTATGATATGCCAATGTACCAGCTAGCAACTGATCTTCTCCATAAAGACTTATGGTCTTTTGCTAGAAATTGTAATTTCTTTACGTCAATAATATTAAAGTTCTGATCTTGAGAACATCACATTTTTTGAATTTTCAAGGCTGTCTCGGTGTAATTACTATTTCCGTCACAACGGTCAATTTTGTAATTAAATTAGTTAGGTAACTAACTAATTATATGCTTTAATTTCAGGTCATCCAAGTGAAATGTTTCATATTTGCTTCAGAATTCTTCAATCTATAACAACTGAAATTTCATTCAGTTCTCTTAATTTTTAAGAAAGTTATGGGCTTTTGACTGTGCTCGATCACAGCTTTTGTGTTAAGTCAATGGAAAAGCAATTTGCTAATTTCCGAGTATGAAAATGATCATAACTTTTTTTAATACTGAAGATATGAAAGTAAATTGGGTATCAAATTAAAGTTCTTTTCATGCTTTATCTGATGGGATAAAGTACAGGCTTGATTTTTAAAATCTCAACATTTTGTAACATTCCTACTAATGGTACATAGAAATATAGGCATAGAAAATAGGTGCAGGAATAGGCCATTCGGCCTATACAGTGAATTGGCCTCCACTGCCTTCTGTGACAGAGAATTCCACAGATTCGTAACTCAATGTGTGAAAACGTTTTTCCTCATCTCAATCCTAAATGCCCTATCCCTTATTCTTAAACTGTGACCCCTGGTTCTGGCCTCCCCCAACATTGGAACCATTTTTCCTGCATCTAGCTGTCCAATCTCTTAATAATTTCATATGTATCTATAAGATCCCCTCTCACCCTTCTAAATTCCAGTGAATATAAGACCAGTCGATCCATTCTTTCATTATATGTCAGTCCCGCCTTCCTGGGAATTAACCTGGTGAATCTGCACCGCACTCCCTCAATAGAAAGAATGTCCTTCCTCAAATTAGGAGACCAAAACTGTACACAATACTCCAGGCGTGGTCTCACCAGGGCCCAGTACACCCACAGTAGGACTACTTGCTCCAAAACGCAAATCCTCTCGCTATGAAGGCTAACATGCCATTTGCTTTCTTCACTGCCTGCTGTACCTGAATGCTTACTTTCAGTGACTGATGTACAAGGACACCCAGGTCTCATTGCACCTCCTCTTTTCCGAATCAGACACCATTCAGATAATAATCTGCCTACTTGTTCTCGCCACCAAAGCAGATTACTTCACATTTATCCACATCATATTGCATCTGCCATGGATATGCCCACTCAGCCAACCTATCCATCACCCTGCAGCTTCATGGTATCCTCCTAGCAGCTCACAGTGCCACCCAACTTAGTGTCATCCGCAAATTTGGAGATGTTACATTCCTTCATCTAAATCGTTAATATCTGCTTTGATGACAGGCAGTGAGACATGGCAGGCTTTGATGAAGAGTCATCATAATTTAATGTTAGCGATAAATATTTTCTCACCAAAGAAAAAAAAAAAACTTGCCACAATTTTGAGCACCATTTTCTGTCCCTTGGACTCTGGATTGTGTTCTTATTCGGGCATTTGATCTCACCGCAGAGCGGTCAGGAATGAATGCAGTCTGTCTGGAACAACGCCCTGACAAAGTCTGATCATAGCAATCAAATAAACAAGGGGCTGTCTAACCTCCGTGCACTGATGCTTCAGTATGTTGCACACAATTATATCTTTTGATAATATATAATTAAAACAGATTGTTTTCCTTTCCCTGCTGCTTCTCCCAACCCCCAGACCTTTGTTTTGCAAAACATTTTTGCTAGGCACCAGTAAAGTGAAAACACATCTTGGAAATGTAAAAGAAGGTACACAAAATTGCTGGGGAAACTCAGCGGGTGCAGCAGCATCTATGGAGCGAAGGAAATAGGCGACGTTTCGGGCCGAAACCCTTCTTCAGACTGATGGGGGGGGGGAAATGTAAATGTTGGATTAACAACCATGACAAAGAGTTGTTAAATCACACAATGCTAAATAAGTTGAAATTTGAATAAAGATTGATTCTGATATTAACTGGTCTGCATATTTTCATTTTTAAGTTCTTGTGTTAATTATTGAAGACATTTTCTTTATAAATCACCCATTTTCTATTAGCCTACCAATGAAGGGTTGAAATCCAGGATATCAAAAAGGTCAATCTACCATGTAGAAAATAGAGGGTGTGCTTTTAAAAGCTTATTGGTTATAGGAAGATAATTGATCCGAAGCCTTTTCCTCTTTCACTGTTAATATTCAGTCAATTTTTTCCAATGTCAGTATTGTGACCTCAACCCAAAACACTGCTCAACCCAAAACACGGCATCAGCTCTCATCATGAGCACAACCTCAGTAGTAAATCATACAAAATCAGATCTCCTATCAGCTCATACCCAACATTCATTCACTAACTTACTGTTAGCTCACACCATTTCCAACTGATACCAAATGACAACTTTCACAAACCACAATTCATCAACCCATACCAATAAGGCCTGCACTCTACATATTTTGTGCATTAACCCATACCCTCCTTTAACACAACCATCAACTCAAAACTACCATCAAATCATGCTGTCAACTTGCTCCCTGTCAACGCCCAGGCACATTCAACTCATCAACCCCCACAGCTCATACCTATCAGGTCACACCCACCATCATCTTGGACCCACCATGAGATCACCCCCATTGTCAGACTAGACTAATACTTGTAATGAGTTACATGTCTTCTAAGGAAAGATTGGACATGCTAGTTTTGAATCCACAAAAGGCACTCTGAAGGCACCAGGACCTAAACATTCCAAAATGGAAATGTCAAATACTGGAGAGCATAGGTTTAAGGTGAAGGGGGAAAGATTAAAGGAGATTTATGAGACAATTTTTTTTTATAAACAGAGAGTGGTAGATGCACGGAACATGTTACCAGCAGAAGTGGCAGAAGTATATATGAATAGCAACATTTAAGAACCATTTAGGCAGACACGAGCAGGCAGGGGATACATGGCATATGGACCTTGTGCAGACAGATGGGATTAATTTAGATGGCTTCATGGTTGGTGCAAATATTAAGGGCCTGTTCCTGAGCTGCATAGTTGTAATTCCAAGAGGTATTTGAGACCAAAATATTTCCTCTGATGGACCAAATCAAGAACTAGAGATCACAGTTTAAAAATAAGGGATTGCCTATTTAAAAATGGCAAGATAAACCTTTCTTCTCTGATGGTTATGAGTCTTTGGAGCTCCTTCAGAAGGTGGTGGAAGCAGTCTGAATGTTCCTTGGGCTGAGGGGGAGAGATACAGTTAATCTGGATAAAATGCAAGAGTATGTTGCATTCAGAGCAGCCATGATGGTATTAAATAGTGGAGTAGGCATGAAAGCCAGAATGGCCTAATCCTACTCCTAATTTGTGTATTCTTAAGCGACGGATCCACTATTTGTTTACAGCCATTTTAAATTAATAGCAACCCATTTTCTGTTCAATCTACAATCGACTGAAATCAACTTGCACAGTAAAAACTAATTCCCACTGAAAATCCCTACTCACCATGAACTCACACGCCATCAAGTAACATCAACCTACACTTTATATCAACTCCCATTCATCGTAAACTCCAAATCAGAGCCACCATTGATATATGTACACCATTAACCCATAGGGACCATTAATTCACACCAACTAACTCATCTCCAAACTGGAACCACCAATTCCTATTCACTCTCAATGCACACCAACTTACAACTACAATCATCTTACTCCCACCGTGAGGTCACACCCACCAATGAACACCCATCATCCAAATCCACCAACCCACACTCATTGTCAATTATATAAATTCAGACCAATTCACAACTATCGTCAACTTATGCTATCTCACAAACACCATGACCTCGACCCTTTGCCAACTCGCACCTTCTCAACCACCATACATCAATGTATGCCAACTGGCATATACTTTGAGCTCACCCACCGACCTTGCTCACCAATTCATTTCCAGTGCTAACTCCTAACACACACGCCACAAACAACTCCTATCAATACATGCCACAATCAATTATCAACACTCGCTACAATCAACTCACTCTGATTAACACCCACCACTATCAATTTGCAGCAGCTCGCCACCCATTGTTCGGTCACACCCACCATTAACTGGCGCGCACCAGAATATTACACCAACTCACACCCAATATTAATTCACTCCCCCCATCTCCACATGCATCAACATGCACAAACTGAAATCCACCATCTGCTCATACCCACCAGCATCTGAAGCACATATGCCCTTCAGATCTGCATATTTAATATTCTTCCAAAAACGGCTTTGTATTTTGAGATTAAATACTTTTCCAGAGATTGTGTACAGTAAAAGTGCCTTTCACGGAATCTGTCACTAGCTAGAAAATATGCAAACTCTGATTCCACAATTATTTAAAAACTCTTTAACTTCAATGGGTTCTGTTAGATTCACAATATTTAGATACGTAGTTACATTTGATTTACACCACTAACCTGCCACAAATCACTCCACTGAGACCATAGCCTTGTTAAAAACACTGTCATTCCTAGTGAGATTACAGACATATTCACTGTTGTTGTTCTACAGATAAACCATCAGGATTAGATTCTAGTTTGGGGGTTGCACTTACCAGATGTGCCATTGGGGGAGCCACAAAGTAGATTGCGTTGATTCCATCTGGAGTTGGGAGAAGTGGAGCCTTTACCTTGGGCATGTTATTATGGCAGGAGGCAGAGGCAGGCTTGCTGCAAGGGCACTCCATGTCCTTGATGCGAGGGTGTTCACACTAGTGCATTCTGTAGGTTTATCAGGAAATTTCTCTGTATTTTGTTTGTATAATAACATGGCCCTATGCCAGCGCCAATTACATCCCTCTCCAGTCTATGTTCCAACCAGGCTCTGTGCTGCTTTGTGCCGTCACGTCCTCTTTTCCAAAATAGGCAGTTGCACTCTCACATTTGGTGCCCAGAGGTGGGTCACACATACCTAAATGTGCAACTCTTCCTCTTAGGTCATTTATAATTTCATCTTTGCTAATTGCTGCCTGTGTCAGATATCCTCCCACTGCTTGTATCCAAGTCTGTACAGAGTACCGTCAGGATATTTCAGCACATCTTTATCAGGAAACCTCCCTGATCTAGGTTGTTACGACTGACGATATTTTTGTTATTGTTCCTGAGGCTCAAATCAACACAGATCAAAAACAAAATCCCGAAAATGCACCAAATCTGAAATTGTAAAGCAGGTCAGGCAACATCTTTGAAAAGGAAGAGAGCTAACTAGATACTATTTTATAAGAACTGGATGGGTCTTTTGGAATGAAGTGAAAAGTTATAAATTAGTCTGGACGAGACTAAGCAGAAGCTAGTTAATTGTCTGAAAATGTTGAGTTCAATATTGAGTTTGTAAGGAACCTATTGGAAGAGTGAAGGTAGACAAAAATGCTGGAGAAACTCAGCGGGTGAGGCAGCATCTATGGAGAGAAGGAATAGGTGACGTTTCGGGTCGAGACCCTTCTTCAGACTCAGTGATGCTTCTTCAGATAGAGTGATGCTTCTTGTGCTTAAGCTTTGTTGAAACGGTATAGATCAAGGATGGAGGATGGAGAGGGATTGAGAGAGAATGAATGTGACGGGTAAACTCATGCAAAGCAGTTACCCAATCTGCACTTGGTCTCCCCATGCTGGAGGAGATCCTATCCATAGCCCCTCATCAATGGATCATCCTTTGTTTTATCCAATACTACCTTCAAACACTTTTCCCTCTTCCTCACCCTCTTGTCTTTGCACCAGCATTCTGAAGGGCTGAGAAATCATTGCCAGCCTAATCCACTCACCAACTAACCCCCCCCCCCCCCTCCCAACCAATAACCTGTTACATATTGAACATCATTTCTGATTTAGCATATTCCAATCTTCCGGACAACATTATGTTCAACAATGTTAAACACTGATTCTTCTAATGTCATTGATAAAAGATGGTTGGCCAGAAGTTATTTCTTATCCATTGCCATCTTTTTCACCCAGCACCATTACCCCTTCGTTATCAATTCTCTCCTGCCCACCTCCCAACACAGATCTTTTGTTCTCTCCACGGTTTCTTTAATTTACCCAGTTCCGATGAAAACTGTTTCTCTCCCCACAGATGCAGCCTCTCCTGTTCAGTATTTCCATAATTTTCTGTTTTTCATTCAAAATGTAAATGCTTGAACCGGCACCATTACTTGCTATTTTTCTCATAGCTCCAAATTATTCCCGCAGAGATCTCACCAAAGTCCACATACAATCTCACAAAAAATATTTTTTTAATTCCAATCCCTTGCAAAAGATGGCCACCTTCTTCACTGATCTTCACTGCATGATTGCCTGTGTCCAGATCCATTTGTACCTAATTTCAGTTTCATTCCTCAAAACTATTTTAATTTTTATTCTTTCTACCAAGTTACTAACCTTACATTCACCTCACATAATTAGTTCTTACACTTTTCTGTTTTTAATTCATGTCACGATATTTTCTCTTTTCAGTATTCAGGAAAATTGGTTAATTGCGGGTTTTCAAAAACATCAGACAAGACATGCATCATCCTTCACTCTCTGTAAATGGATGCATTGAAAATGCAAAGAACTATGCATATGCATAATTTCCACATTGCCCATTAGGGAGTTCATCCCCCATTGGAACATAAACAGGACAGCAACAGCCAGATACAGTTGCTGTTTTATCAAAGTTATTGGTGTTTTTTTTAATTACTGATCCCACTCGCAATGTATCACAAATTATCTTGTCAAAAATGTTCAGTGAAACTGCAGAGGTGAGGCTCCTGTAGCAGGCAAACTGCCTACTTAATTTAGCATGCTGTCCGATTCCATCATTGCCCCTAAAAATTAATTATAACATTTTCCTGTTCTTCATATTATCCTTTTATTTCTGTTAGTTTTGTTAGTAACACCTGCAACAGAACTACTTAAAATTCAATTTTTAAGTCCGTGACTGATGTCATGCAGATGCTGTGAAATCCAACAGGCACTTTTGCCAGAAGCTGTAAAAAAAAAAAAAAATGGTAAGTGCAGGATTTCCAGACTAGTTTAGGATTTTGCTTCATATTCCTATTAATTTTGGTATAATCTTCATTCCCATTCATGTAAGGTCCACACACTATACTCTGAGCCACATATCTGGCTGCACTTACACTCCTCTACAAATTTGAAAAGATATTTGGACAGTTATATGGATAGGAAGGGTTTAGGGATATGGGATTGCCAAATGCAGGCAAATGGGATTATCGCAACAAGCCAGCGATCTGCATGGATAAGTGGGTTTCCTCACTGTATAGCTCCAAGACTGACTTTTCTCACCAATGCCAAGCCAGTGACCTGTACACCCCACAGATCATGGCACTAGTTTCTCTGCGTGCTTTGAAAACCACTTGGAACATTGAAAGCAAATTATTCTCTCAAATGTGCCTACTTACTTGTAGTGAGAATACAGACTGGCTCCAGAAGTGGCGAGTCTGTCAAAAGAGAACATAGTAAGATAAAAAGGGTAGTCATATGCCAGCTGTCCCTGCACCCACCCCGTCAAACCCTTCAACAATTTTGTTTATTTCAATCAGGAGAGATTGAGCAGGCAAAGATTATACTTTTTAGAGTTTAAAATGAGAGGTTACCTCATGGGAAGGTACAAAGTCCTGCAAAAGATCGACATGATAGATGTTGGGAGAACAGTACCTTGGCAGAGTAAGAGAAATAGGAAACAATCTGGACATAGGGGAATCGGTATGGAAAAACAGCGTCGCATTCTGCTTGGGTAGCCTATGGCATGAACATTAAAGTCTTCAATTACAACCAATACCCAGCTTTGCCCACGCTGGTGCTAACACATTTCTCCCGCCACCATCTTCAACCTTCTTTCGCTTCTGTACACTCATCTCCCATCTCAGAATACCATATTTCCCCTACCTCCCATCCACTTCCACGCAAATCCCTCAATCTGCGTTTACATTTCAGTCAGCGTCTTTCTTTATCTGACACCTTTTGTCTTTAGTCTGAAAAAGGGTCCGGACCTGAAATGTCACCTATCCATGTCAACCCTAGATGCTAACTGACCAGTTGAGCTTTTCCAGCACTTTGAGTTCTATGCCAGATTCCAGCATCTGTAGTTCCACATGTCTCCACTGCTGAAAGTATCTTCACAGATTGCAACTTGGCCAGGTAATGCCAACGCACATGAATGCAAGAGGCTGTAAAGAGTGGTTTACTCAATCCCGTCTATCACAGGCACAGCACTCCCCACTATTGGAAGTGTCCATACCAGGCGCCGCCTCTAAGGGGCAGCATTCATCATCAACTATCCCCAGAATCTGGGCTATGCCCTTTGTTCGCTGCTGCCACCAGCAGGAAGTGCAGAAGCCTGGCATCAAACACCACAGGTTCAGGAGCATCTATTTTACCATCAGGTTCTTTAACCAACATGTACGATCTTATCCTTGCACGAGCATGGACTTATTTTCCGCTGCCTGTGATTTGCGCCATTAGTTTAATTGGCACAAACATTTCTGCTGTCTTTCAGAAATTGTAATTTACGTTGCAAGCAAGATGTTCAGTGTACTTGTAATCACCGTTCTTGTGCAGATGCCAATAAACTCGATCTATTGAATGATGGAGGCTCACAGAGCCCAAAGGCTTCCTCCTCTTCACCATCAGTTTTGGTACTGCAGATGAAACTGCACTAAAAATCACTGAATTATTATTGAGTCTACACTGTATCCAGGATAAGGCCTTGATTGCATTTTCCTCACCCAACAAGGCCATGAATTCCAGATAACCACTTGCGGCATTTATTTAAACAAGTTCTTCCTCACAACTCCCCTACAGTTTTGGTCAAAATGTTATATCTATCTCCCAGATCACTGAATCACACACTAAGGGGAACCTTCCTTCTCGCCATATTATATGGTTTTGTACATATTTATGAAAATTCCTCTCACCATTTTTAACATTGCCTCAATTTCTCCAGTCTAGCCTTGTAGTAGGAATCCCTCATCCCTGGGGCCACATTCAAACATTTTCTGCACTCTTTCAAGCCTTTGACATCCTTAAGTCTGTCAACCTAAATTATACAATATTCCCATAATTGATATTAGTTCAACACAACTTCTTGCTCTTGTAATCTGCTCCTCCATTTCTAAAAACCATATCCATTGTGTTTTACAAACTGCTTGCTCTACAAGCATTAGCATCGAAAGGAATTATGCGCCCAGGTCCCTCTATTCCCACAGTGCCTTAGAACTATGTCACTAACTCGAGGTACAGTTTAAATATGAGAAACACAACAGATTTAAACAACATCCAATTTTTGTTTAGGCTGACATCAAGCAAGGCAGAAATTAGATCTAGTGTGAATGTGTTGGGCAAGATCATGGCTTACCTGGTAGAATGTTGCTGACAAACTGGAATAGAGCAGTACTTTATTTTGCAGGCAACCAAATTTGAGAAGGATGCTCCACAATCCCTCTGGGCCAAGGTCATCAAAGGCATGAGTGATTGGTGCTACTCCCTGTATTTCTCTTGAAGTTGGCAACAAGAGAGCAACTCTTCAGCACTGTAAGGAGTTATTTGGATGACTCTCCCTGTGGCAGGCAGCACAGACTCCTATTCCATAAGATACGAGGCCTTTGAGTACATCAATCTATGACCACTCTCAGATCAATCCCATCCCCCTTTATTTCCCCTTAACCTACTCACTCAACTGCCCTCCCACCTTTTGCACCTCAGTGAAATCCATCATGGAAGAATTCTTCAAGCCAGAGGAATTTCCAAATGTATTTAATAAAATAATTCTGCAGTTACATCCCCTTATTTAAATCATAACAAATATTTCAATTCATCTTCAAACATTAGCACACCCTGTTTCACAGAATGTATTTCCATAATCAAAGTTAGATGCGAATCGTATCACACAGCAGTGCAGGTTAATCTTCACTTCCTATGTACAAAGATATTCAAATGGCCTTCACATGATCAAACCTGCCTGGTTAGTGTTAAATTGGA
This sequence comes from Amblyraja radiata, assembly GCF_010909765.2. Classification (NCBI taxonomy): domain Eukaryota; kingdom Metazoa; phylum Chordata; class Chondrichthyes; order Rajiformes; family Rajidae; genus Amblyraja; species Amblyraja radiata. The sequence continues at coordinate 14,311,322 of NC_045989.1, read as the reverse complement.
ATAGAAACATAACCCTATTTGGCATAATTTGAAGGATGCACAGGCACAGTTGAATAAATGACTGAAAACAACACTGGGGTTCATTTTTAAAGATTTGGTTTTGTTCAAACATTTCTGATTAGCACGTGTTCTTGACCTTCTAGAGAACAGTAACCGTCATTCAAAGCTAAGCATGTCCATCCAAGAGCAACCAGAAAAGTTTGACCAGATTAACCAAAGTTTGAATGTAATTACATATTTATCTATGATATTTACATCCAACAGCTTCTGAAGTAGTGAAAGTACATAATAATAGATTCTCAGATTCAGAAATAAATGTCATTACAAAAATATTTCAATGTAGAAATTTGTGCTTAAAGGCAAGAGAGTTTTTCAGGTAATCACAAATTCTGGGTTACCCCCAGTTTCCTAATTATTTGGTAACAAAGTACATGTAGAAAATGAGTTGCAGTAAAGCAGCAAATTATATCTCGGAGGGATTTTCAGACACTGGCTCAATGAGAGCAGCAGTAGTTTCTTCACTTGCTGCATCAACTGGGGTCATCATCTGAGGGGAGAAACAACCAGTTATTCAGGGCAGTGAATATCTGCATTCAGTTAATCCTTCAAAAGGGAAAGTTTTCAAAGATACACTGCTTTCCAGAAAATCAATATAAAACCATTTCAAGTGTCAACAAACCTTACCATAGCAGTCACTTAATGGAACACCTGAAATTCAAGATTGGGAAACAATCAGTACTTTATAATTGAAAAATACTCTCTCCTGCTGAAGAAAGCAGTGCTGTGGGGTCACGTGTGAATATAGCTCGGATGGTAAAAAGAGCCTGCAGGGAAAGTGACATCCCACAAATGGGAGTTAATGATTTCGGGTGGACAAGTTCCTATAAAGGTGAAAGTTAAGGACAGCAAGTCCAAGGAACCTTGGATGTTAAGGGAAAACGTGGCTTGCATGAAGGGGAAAAAAGGGAAGCAGATGTCACGTGATGAGAAATTGAAATAAAGAATGCCCATCAGGTGTATAGAAAGTTTGGGGGAACGGGGGAGGTACTTAAAGACATTTATGTCAATTAGGAGGCACAAAATATCATGGCAGACCAGATTAAAGAAAATGCCGAAACATTAAAGGGCCTGACCTGCTTAGGCAATTTTACAGCGGACTGCCGGCGACTGTCAAGTTCGCAGCACTCGCCTGAAAAACAGGGAACTGGAACGGCGACTGTCAGAGTGGAACACACACACAAACACATCGCAGAGGCGGGGGCCAGGGAAAGCTTATATATTTTGTCCCCCAATGAGCCAATGAAAATGCCTGGTCAGCAAAGACGATTAATTAAAACTACCTATGACTACCTCGACTACCCATAACTAAACGGCGACCCCACTACAACTGCACCTACAACTACAGGATTATCCATTTTCTCCATGACGACCAACAAGCTGAACATTTTGCGGCGACCATACTGAGGCCGCAACTAGTTCCCAGAATGCAGGAACTCCACGCGACCATGAAGGAGACTCACCAGAGACCGCCAGCGAACATGTGGCGACCGTACGGTGATCATGAGGCGAGCGCAGTCTCCTGCACTCGCCTAAAAAGTCACCTAAGTGGGACAGGCCCTTAAGGATAACAGAATAATCAGGGAAAGAATGGGGTCCATTGGGGACCAAAGGGGAAATCCGTGCATGGAGCCAGAGGACTTAAAGTCTTAGATTATTACCCCTCCACAGTCACCGAGGACACTGTTCATGGCGGATTGAGGGAGGGGTGAGAGTAAAACAATTAAATTATTGAACACATTAACATTAAACAGGTGGGGATATTAGATATCTTAGCAGGCTTAACAGTGGATAAATTCCTAGGACCTGATGAGATATATCCGACTGTTATGGGAAGCAAGGGAGGAAACTGCTGGGGCCCTGACAGATGGAGGCTCACAGATGTGACAATCATTGTTGGCGGTGTTGATAGCGAAGATAGTCCTGGACTGTGAGATGATAATGATTACATGACAGATGGCACAATGGGCTAAGTGTTCGGCTGGCAACCGGAAGGTAGCCGGTTCGAATCCCGTTTGGAGCGCATACTGTCGTTGTGTCCTTGGGCAAGACGCTTCACCCACCTTTGCCGGTGTGTGAATGTGTGTGAGTGATTGGTGGTGGTCGGAGGGGCCGTAGGCGCAGATTGGCAGCCACGCTTCCGTCAGTCTGCCCCAGGGCAGCTGTGGCTACAGAAGTAGCTTACCACCACCGAGTGTGACTGAGGAGTGAATGAATAATGCGATGTAAAGCGCCTTGAGTATTAGAAAGGCGCTATATAAATCCCATCCATTATTATTATTATTATTACTTGATAGGAATAGGCAGAGCAATGGCAGATGGAATTTAATCCTGAAACTCTCTGGCATTGAACCTCCCCAAATAGCGTGTTTGTAATGCAAATTGGATAAATAGATTCCTCACCATAAAGCAACTGCTGAGCTCGAGGAAACTTGTCAGTCTGAGTACTAGTGGGATTGAAGCCTTGTAAAACCTAAGTATAGCACAAACATTCATAAATGTGACCAAATATTAATGCCGATGGGACGAAATTGTATGAGCACAGCTGAAGCTGCATTAAAGGCAAATTGCTTGAAAGTGATGCAGAATTGCTATGTGCAGGTATGGTTGGCAGGCAAGTAATGACTTTTCAGTCTAACAGCTGCAGTTACATGTGTGGAAAGACTGGCTTCAGGAAAAGTGACCATTAAAAAAATCCCTAGATTGCATTGAATTGAGGTAGACTGAGACTGACTGTCCACGCGATCATTCCAGGACTCTTCCTCCAAGGGTAGGCCAAACCACAGTAGTGCGGTTTAAATTTAAATGTCAGACCTAAGGACGTGAAATTGCTGTCCAATATAATTGTGAAATAAGCTTTGCTTTCTTCTGGGCTGAAACAAATCACCAGATCAGAATAGGCTAAAGCAAACCTTTCAGCACTTAGATGATAAGCAGCACATTGTCAGAGCAAGGCTGCGCACCGCCACACTGTCACCCTACTGACAACTATGCAAAGATCGCCTGCCTGAGTTGTCACCAAGCCATGACAACCCCAATTCCAGCAAGCTGCACCATCACAAATGGTCCCAGATCCATCACCCACAGAAATTTGCAAGATATCCAGTCATATGTTGTTTACCTACTGAAGTCCATCACATCATAAGGAAGGCTTATTTTTATTGCTCTAGATAGCACATGGGAATTGTGGGAGACTGAGTTGCTTTAGTTGATTAGATTTGATCACCAATTGCTGTTTCAAGACAGACATCTCAACAAAAATCATTAATTTGATAAGAACAAAGTCAATAATCACAGTTACAACAAACATTAAAGAAAACAGCTTAAAGATTTGATTTCCAAGCAGCTTTTATTTCCCCCAAATGCAACTATTTGTCACACTGTTCAGAATGACCAGCAGCATGCTTTTTATTTTAGGCAAAATGGAATTTGGAATAGTGCACCAGAAGGAAAAGGAGAAAGTAACAACAGAAAGACACTGGAACTGGAATTAAGGAATTGATGAGACAAGCCCCCGACAAATAAAGCATTTCCTTGTGTCCCACTTTGGAATAATGGTTCCTTGGTGATGTCCTAGACCTAGAGAGACTGGTTACATTAAGTTTGTGGTCAATAAAACTGGCAATCGTGCTCTAAAACATCTTCTTCTTCTTGCATATGGTGTGCACAGCCTAAAGTTGTCGGACAACTTGTTCTATTTGATCTTATTTGATTGTGCACACCGGGTTGATTGCATTTGTCGAAACAGGGCAGACTACGTGAAGGTTGCAATTTCCCACCCCCTCTAATACACCATTCCCCATTTAGAAACACAAGCTACATCCTTAGCTCTAAGCTATGAACTCAAATCTGTGACCCATCATTTCCAGTGCAATGTTTGTTCTACCCAGTGTTGATTACAGACGGGACAAATAATTTAAAGTATTCAGCACCAATAGAGCAATAACATTTCAAAAACAGCCACCCTTACAAGTGTCAACATCGGAAGTGAAAAAACTGCATTCTCATTGCCATTCTTGCTCTAAATTTGTCTGAACTTGACTGGCTTGTTACTTCAGGAATCAATCATGTTGTGACTCCAGACCCATATCAAAGGTCAGCATGCACACAGCACATTCCCCATAGAATATTAGTGGCTTTTTTTTTTTAATTGCCAATATCAATGCAAGATTTTAAATTCCACATATCTTGATGAACTGGACTACATTCCCAGTCCAATAATATAATCACAAGCTACATAACATTTATTTGGCTGAAGCCTTCTAATTGAAATCATATCCCGGCAACTTAACAAACCCATCAGTTTGACCAGCATTCAAAGATAGACCCATGTGCTTATCAAATTATCTGCCACTACACTTTAAAAACATAAATACTGGCCACAACTAAATTAGTCACCATTGTGGAACTTGGAGATTTGGAGAACATCTTTTTTCAAGTCTGCAGACTTTTACCATCTTTAGCTGGTGACATGTAAAAATAGCTCACAAAGGGCTACATGATCAAAATTACACTATTATCATGTCCTTTGCGTAATGGAAAAAATTAAAATGTATATACACAGTGTCTAAAGTTCTTTATCAAGCTAACGATCAGACATCTGATGAAATTGGATAGGCAACATTTCAGGTCAGGATTGTTCTTCCGTCTGTAGAAGGGTCCTGATTCAAAACATCATCTATCCATTTTCTCCAGAGATCCTGCCTGACCTACCAAGTTACTCCAGCACCGTGCGTCAATCTTTGGTATAAACCAGCATCTGCGCTTTATTTTTATAACGATCAGACATACTGCAATATAAATAGTAAAAATAGCCATACATTGGCAATACATTTGTGGCCAGTCTTAAAGGTACTTTAATGACTTAGCCACAAATGTATTACCAATATATGCCTATTTTTACTATTCATATTGCAGTATTATACAGCACCATTTACTATGTGCTTATTGCGTTTATGTTTGAAGACACTGAGATTGGCATACAAAGTCAGACAAACACTTTTAAAAAGTTTAATTATAAATTATTCAAACACAGAGGAGCTAATGAATTATGCTAACCTCATAAACACTTCCCGTCCAAAATATTCTTAATTCCTTCCTCGTGATGGCCGTTATAGTGCAAGTGATGAGAGTACATGGTACAAGGTAGAGTAGAGCAGGCTGTGCCATCTTCATAACGATCAGAACAACAAATGTCAACATCATGCCCACTGCATATGCTGGAAAAAAATTATAATTAAATATTGCTTCCCATTTCAGAACTGCAGAATAGACAAAAAAGCAGTTTGTCTTCCTCCCTTTCAACACTATGGGGGAAAAACACTGGTGGCCATCCACAGCATAGAGACCCCCCCCCCCCCCGTATGCCCAGACTAATCAATATCCTCCCATTTACTGTTTATTTGTTTGAACTTTTACAACTCTGCAAATGCATGAACGTACTTCTCTACAATAAATTCCAGAACAGGTGAGCAATATTGTTGAAACGTCATGCAGGATGTTGTCTTTTATTAACCTTGTCCAAGTTTATGGTAGAATAGTTGTTCTGGCCACTGGTTTGTGGGAAAGATGCAACTACAATGAAGAGATTGTAGAGGAAACCAAGGACATTGCCAAGAATGGAACATTTGAGAAATGAGGAACTGCGAGTTATAAGTCAGGACTACATTCTTTGGAGAAGCGGTGGGTGGCATGAGACATAATTGAGATGCGTACTATTACGAGGGGCCATTCAGTAGAAATAGGAATAATCCATTTCTACTATCAGAAGTAGTGAACTAGTTACAATAGAACAACAGGCAGCATCAGAACTAAACCAAAGGTCTCAGAATCGACACAAATCGTTCTTTCCCCTACCAAGGTTAATGGACCCGCTGAACATTTCCAGCACTCTGTTTATGGAATGGAACTTTATTTGTCACATGTACCGAGGTATTTCAGATTCCGAGCATGTGCGTTTTTTGGTTTTCACTTGGTAGAAGGATCAGCTTGTGAGCAATACCATGTCAGAGAGGATAGTGGTTTGGAACAGATGGTCTGAAAACACGGTAGAGGCAGAGTTGTCCCATTTAAGCAGTACTTGGATGTATGCCTGAAGAGCAGTGACCTGCAGGGCCAAGGTGGACAAATGACCTTCTCCCTGCTTGTACGTTGTCTACAATTCTGTGAAGTTTAACAGAGACTGGTTCGGCATATAATAAAGACACTGCAGCTTCCCAATTCTCTGTAATCCATTATCAAAGGTAGAACAGATTGGACTAGTATAACAGCCATTTAATAGACAAGATTCTACAGATTTTAGTGTAGGTGATTTTAATGGCTCTTTCATTGCATGCAAATACTTTAGACCCAGAATACAACAGTATGCAATTCCTCAATTCTCCATGAGGAGATGAGTGCTATTTTATATACATTTCAGACAAGACTGGAATGTTATCATACGATCCTTTACAAAACTTATTCATGATGGAATTGTTTTTTCTGACAATTATTAGCTATAAAAATATTTTCTCATATATTAATTTGTATTAAAATTCCATTACCTATTGTACACAGAATGAAGTAGATGTTGTAGCCGTTAGTCTCCACATCGAATCTTCGGCAATAAGCAACCAATAATCCTGCAAAATATGACTGGCTGTGAAATTCACCATCCTGCACAATACATTCAGAACTCAGCTAAACTCACACATTTGTAGCTTGAACTGTTCCTTACTTTCAGCTCTGTGGAACTGAGGCACGGCATACGCCAAATATTTAGTTCAATGGGCCGTATTTCAGTACAAGCACACATCTGGATTTGTGAAAGTCTCCAACTCCATCACCTGAAACCTACGATCCAAATCTTCCCTGAACTGCCAACATATTCAGCGCGACCTGCCGGGTTCCATAAATTTGATGCACTCCCAAATCCACCTGCCCACCACCTCCACCCTGGCACAATCACACTGCACCTCCCCTCACAGCAACTGGATTCTTATTCTACAATTATAATACATTTCCTTTTTTACACAACTATGGCTTAATCACCTCCATTTTATTTGGAAAAAAACCCAGCGGTAGAGTTGCTGCCTTACAGCGAATGCAGCGCCAGAGACCCGGGTTTGATCCCGACTACGAGTGCTGTCTGTACAGAGTTCGTACATTCTCCCCGTGACCTGCGTGGGTTTTCTCCGAGATCTTCAGTTTCCTCCCATACTCCAAAGACGTACAGGTTAGTAGGTTAATTGGCTTGGTAAATGTAAAATTGTCCCTAGTCCCTAGTAACATTAGGATAGTGTTAATGTGCGGGGATCGTTGTTCGGGGCGGACCGGTGGGCCCAAGGGCCTGTTTCCGCGCTGTATCTCTAAACTAAACTAAATCTATCACCAAATCAAGCAATTGCTGTTCTATCAACATAGGAATTTATCTTTCAAGCTGATAATGAGATTTTTTGGGGGGAAATGGGGAGGGAAAGGGAAGGAATTTACAGATTTCAGAAATTTCAGTGCAGCAGAAGCCATTCAGTGTTTATCCCCCACATAAATGACATAAAATATTTATCTTGTTACCTGTCAAAAAAAATCAAATATCAACATTCAAATGTCCTCATTTATACAGAGGAAATAATCTAGAGAGAGTAAATTCTAGGGCAGTCAACAGATTTGCAAACACTCAGTTCTCATAAAGTCATTCAATGGGTGCAGAATTTACTCACCTGGTACAATAATATCACCAAACCCCAGGACAGAAAATGGAATTCCACACAAGGTTGCAACAGACGGCACCAATCTTGGCACTCTGATAACTACAGGCAACTAGAGAAAACAGCCACAGTCAAGATCAGTAACTGAACCACAAAGATACAATTGGAAGATGCAACTGTCATATTTCCTCACATCATCCATTACTTTTCGAAAGCATTGAAAATGTGAACAGTTCACAATTTGTTCTACTCTGACAATAGGCAACCTCCACATGTCCTCAACCAGGAACAGTATGCCCCAGTGATTCAGAGACAAGCAGCTGGCAGAGCCAATTAAACTGGCCTGCCCCTATCCTCCTCCATTCCCCCTCATCCCCAGCACTCCCTCCCCCTCATCTTCACCCTCCCTCTTCTTTTCCCTCTCCTCCTCCCCTCCCCTCCCCACTCCTATCCCTCGTCCCCCCCACTCTCCTCCCTCTCCCCATACGGGAAATTCGGGATCCCATTGTGACGTCAAACGTGGCTGACGGGCAATGTTTTTTTTGTAAAGTTTAAAATGTCAATAACTGGTAAAATATACCATCATTCTGAATTAAACTGGTTTCATTTACATCACAGGGCAATGGTAAGGTGGGCCAAAAATTGTGTACCGTTTTTACACAAATATATGTACAATGCACAATTTACAAACAAACTTACAAACAAATTTACAAACAAGATGAGAGTTTTTGTAATGTATATATAGATTAAAAAGTAAATAACCTAAATGTATCATTTAAAATTTAAGCTTTGATAAACAGGTTCTTACTTTTTCATTACGAGGCGCTGGTGCAACAGCAAGTTCCATTAAGTTGGTTCCAGTAGTCTAAAATCAAACCCGATATTTTGTGCACAAGGAATCCCAATCCTAGTTTGCCGGTTAGTTAGCAAAGCACCAACCTTAACCCATCACTGAAATATTAGTTTATATTTCACCTTTTCACTGCTGCCAGATCCAGATCCTGTTGCGACCTCAACCATAATGCTCTCGTGATTCTGCAACATGGAGAAACTTGTTGGAGTGACGGTACCAATGTGCTCACATTCTCAGCAACAGTGAGTCTGACTGATTATTATTCACCAATCTTCAATCCACTCGTCCCAACACCGCCTCTTTGAGGACAGTAACTGACGAAGCATGACGAATATGCGGGTTGATACTCCATTGGTGTCCAGGATCACCAACCACCTGACTGGACGACTACAATATTTCAGGCTACAGAACTGTGTCTGGGACATGGCAGTGAGCAACACGGGGGGCCCCCACAGGGGACGATCCTCTCTCCCTTTCTGTTCACCATCTACACCTCGGACTTCAGATATAACTCAGACTCCTGCCACCTGCAGAAGTTTTCAGAAGACTCTACAATTGTGGGCTGCATTAGTGAGGGGAGGGAAGCTGAATACAGAGGTTAGTCAGCAAATTTGTCAAGTGGTGTGGGCTGAATCACCTGCAGCAAATACCTTGGAGTGCACCCCCCCCCCCCCCCCCCCCCCGCCCCCCGCCTTTGGTCCATATTTTTAAAATTGCTATAATGAGGTCTATAACAAAGCCAAACCTAATGGCTGAGTAAATACCAACCATAGCACTGTTGACAATAATATTCATTTTACTGATGACGGACATAGACTGATGCAGTAAAAATTGGCTTAACTAAGACTGGACTTTGAAAGTGCCTGTTTAGTCACAATGAGTCAAGTGGTCTGCCTGTTATAACATTTTATGATCCTACCACTAGCATTGAATTCTGAATTCATAGGTTCTACCAACACTTCCCAGTCAAGAAACAAAACAGATGTTTTACTTTCAAACATTGCAATCTAACAATGTTAGATTGTTACATTGCAATCTAACTGTTTATATTTCATGGACATAAACAGGACATTAGAAATCAAGAGAAACACCCACAGGGTAAGTGCACAAATTGAGACTTAAAACAGATTAGACCCTTGGCTTCATTATCAGTGGTAGGGTGTAAAAGCTAGGCAGTTACTCGACACCCTCTGTAGATACTGGCCTCAATTGCACTGCGGGAAGCTAGAGCGGTAAACTCACCGGCGTGAAGAGTGGCGTGATGAAAACAAAGAAGACATCATAGATGAGGAGGAGAACCAGCAGGATGACACAGGACTGGAAATCAAGTGAAGAGGATTAGCAGGTTCCCTTATGCTACAGGCTTCCAAATGCGCTGAAGCCACTTCAGCCCACCAATACCAAGCAATCACAATCCCAATAACCTCCGGCACGGCCTATTTCCCCCACAGTCCCATCAACTCCACCCCCACCGCTCCACCCTGTTCGAATGGCTGCACCTCAGGGAGCCAGTTGGCAGGTATACACCAAAAGTTATTAAATGCCTGCAGCAAGAAATATATTGTAATTCCCTCAGACTAAGGAACTGCAACTAAGAATATCCCCCCCGATTAATTTAGTTTTCCATCTTGTGAACATTTAGACCATCAGCCAAATTGGTTACGCATATGGTCCCAGAAAAAAAAACCCTGCAGAATGACTGACATTCATTCAGCTTTCCCCTACCACAAATTCCATTTCCTCACTGTTTTTAATGCTCCCCTTGCCCCACATGCTTTATTCAGCTTCATCAGCAAATGGGGGGAAGCAACTTCCTCACGGAGTTTTCCCAAAGTCCACGTCCACTGAAGCCACCACACACTGCTCGTCCCTATGTTTACGAGACTAGTCAACCAACTATCCGGAATCAACACGGGCTCTCATGATTTTCAGCATCTAAATAGTAAGTTATACCTCAGTGACTTCCCAAAATCCACTTTTGTTTTCAGAATTTCCCATAAGGATTCAAATCCACTTTCTTTTGCATTATTATCAGATGATGAACAGACAGTTCTACAACAGAAAAATAGTTTGCCTGTCTAAATAAAAAACAGGATATTCCCGAACAACACATGCATTACCTTATAGTGAGGCATCTTCAAGGTCTTCAAGAAGTTAAGGCAAAAAGCAACTCCAAGACAGTCGTGTAGAATCCAAATCCATCTAAAATGTCAGTCAGTGAATTTAATACCAACTCCATATTTAACAAAGAGAGTACCAATGATCTTGGACCCATTTGCCAATCAAACACAGGACCTTTATTAGGTGAAAGGGCCTCATTATCAAAGGACACACTCCCAGTCTCCTGAAAAACACTACCCGCTCATTTTCAGAGCCACAGACATCAGAGGTAAATCTTCCAGCTTTTGTAAATTGTAATATTTAAAAAAATGCAGACAATTCAGGAGATCACAAGTCATGTCCTGTGCCCTAAATCAGTACATAACTCGATATTGCAAAGGGAAAGGGTATTTGCTATTCCATAACATCTATTAGAGATTGGTCAGGCAAGGAAGGACTCGAATGAAACAGACAAGATCTTGTGGGGTGGACACATTTAATCTTTGGGAGAATCTAGAACTAAGAAAATCTATTTAAAAGTAAGGAATTCACATTTGAGACAGAGAAGACAATATCTTTTGCCAGATGCATGGGTTTTTGCAGCTCTACTTTCAATGGCCTTTTAGGGTGTTTTCAAAAGTCTGAATAAAGTTTCCGACCCGAGGCGTCACCTATTCATGTTCTCCAGGGATGCAGCCTGACCCGCTGAGTTACTCCAGCACTAAGTGTCTTTCATTTGATTATTAATGGTAGACAGATCTGGTGGTTTAATGAAGAGATTAAAGGAATGCGAGTGCAATCAGATCAGCCGGGAGCTTACTGTACACAGAGGCAGGTGTGAGGGTCTGAGTGCCCCATACACAAACCAGATGTCCACATGTAAGTGTGGCATTTTAATGCCAATCTTATCTGATCAAAGAACTACTCAGTAGAAAGCATCTTCTCCCATGGTACCAAAAACTAGAGGGCACAGGCCTGAGGTGAAAGGAAAGGATGTAAAAAAAATTAATGCAGAAACTAATTAATGCAGAACATGGTGCTGGTACAGGTGGTGGAATCGAATGCAATCCCTAAATTTGGGAAATGTTTAGTCAGGCACTTGAATAGCCAAGACATATGCAGACTAATTATTTTGTGAAAAAGTGATCGATTCCAACAATTTGGCACTCTACCTAATTTTCAAACTATTATACCACTGCTTTTTAGCAATTCTTCCTCTAGACAAACACTCAACATCCCACACAGCATGCTGGTTCATTCATTGTGGTCAGCACTAGCACACACCAGTTGATGGCAGCTTGCAGTCTGGACACTCACCTGTCATTATTTCGAAACACAACCCACACAGCAACCAATGTTATACAGAACAATGCGAGCACCACCAAACGAACTTCAATCCTTCTGCTACTGCACATGAAGCTGAAACAAAAAGGCAAAGGCCATCATGTCCATGGAGGCTGAGGAAGGTGGGGGGGGGAACCCGACTTTTCCTTGGACACACGTTAGCCCGGGAAACGGCTCGCAGACAAGTACTAACGTACTATAGTGCAGCTACTGAAAGCTGTACTCATGCACATTTGTAACTGATGTAAATGATACTTCAATGTCCTTCTGCTTCTGAAAGAGAATGTTCAACTACTATGAAAGGATAAAAGGCAGCTTACCTGCATTTGCAATATGGGATTCTCCTCACTAGTGCCGACAAACAATTGTAGAGACTGATTGTTGAAGCTACGCTGAAGATGGCAATGACCACGTACACTAAGGGGAAAAAGCAGAGGTAAGTTTTCCACACATCCATTCTGTGTACTGCTGCATTTTTAAGCTGCACAGAGTTCCGTGCTCAAGACCATTTCCACATATTTGTTTGAAAAGACTTCCAACCTCGAGTAAAACGTAAAACGAATAATCTCTTTTGGGCAACTAAACATCTGTTGATTAGTCTGCAGTACTAATTTTGAACTTTTCCCAATTTACAACTATCCTTGTGAATAAGAGCCCACATTGATTAAAGCTAAACACAACCTTTAACAAACTTTGTGCAACTTGCATATTACACTGGGATTGCATTAACTTGCAGAGAGTGACCTTCCCAAAGTAAATAATGCCGGGCATTGTTCATCAATTCTTTACTACTTTTCTAACAGTCGAATAAGCAGTAGCACTTTTAAACCATGCTCCAAGTTGATTCTTGGCTCTAGCGCAAGAACTATCCCTTCCTTACTCTGGGATTTATTTTATAAACGGAAATGTCTGAATGCACAACGTTCTCACCTAACCACTTGTAGAAGAAGTACAACAGTACAATCATCACGATAACAATGATGACAAAAAATAGGACGGTGACTGGAGTCAAGATGTTCGCCGTGTCCTCATTCTTACTCCCTCTCCGGGTCTTTGATCTGGATTCAGGTGATAAACTTTCACTTGTTCCCGAAAAGAAATAAGATTAAAAACAATCACTTGTTAACTTTTTCAAAGTACAATCCATCATCTTATAGTAAAGCTGTTAAGCTCAGAACAATGAAATGACCAATTAGACTGCTGCTAAAATACAGAAATAGGACTGCAGGAACAAACTGGTGACGAGGAATTTGGGCCTCTGGCAATTGTACAGCACATCCCTACTGTTTGCAGCTTGTAGACCGGCTGTCACACAGCACCCAGGTTCGATCCTGACCACAGATGCTGTCTGTCCAGAGCTGTGGCCATGTGAGTTTCCTGCCACGTCCCAAAGACATGGCTGAAGAAGGGTTTCGGCCCGAAACGTCGCCTATTTCCTTCGCTCCATAGATGCTGCTGCACCCGCTGAGTTCCTCCAGCAATTTTGTGTACCTTCGATATTCCAGCATCTGCAGTTCCCTTTTGAACACGGGTTATATATTAATTGGCTTTTGCAAAATTGCCACTAATGTGTAGGGAGTGGATGAAAAAGCGGGATAACCTAGAACTAGTGTGAACGAGTGATCGATGGTTAGCATAGAATCGGTGGGCTGAAGGGCATGTTTCCATGCTGTATCTTTAAATTAAAATAAAAGATTCAAGTTGTGGGAAAAGAATCCACAAACACTAAAGAAGCAACCCCATACAATGTTGTCAATTGTTCGATGATTAGAAGAGAGAGAGAACGAGAGAGATGACGAGCAAATCAGCCTCCTTAACCTGAAGCTCACTCAGTAGAAAAGAAAATACCCGACCTACATTTAGTTTAGAGATACAGTGTAGAGACAGTCCTCAGCGATCCCCGTAAACTAGCACTATCCTACACACCAGGGACAATTTACAATCTTTACTGAAGTCAATTAACCAACAAGCATGTTCATCTTTGGAGTGTGGGAGGAAACCAGAGCATCCCGGGGAAAACCCACGTGGTCACGGGCAGAACGTATAAATTCCGTACAGACGGCAACTCTACCGCTGCGCCACCATACTGCCCTATGTTAACTTTGATAAGAACACGTGCCAAGCTTAAAAAGCAATTTCACTCAACAGACCCGATTTACCTTTCCGGTTCTTCTATCCCACTCCAGTAACTTCCAAGGGCAACAGTTCCAACAGCAATAAAGAAGACAATCAGGATGCTGTAGTCCATAGAGGGCATGGGAGGAGAGTAGAGTGTGGCTGAAATTTGATTCCCCAGCACCTACAACCAAAATAATACCTAATAAGTGGTACATCAAGGATACGAATCCAACAGTCAATGCCTTCTCCACGCAGGTGACTGATCCAAAGATAAAAATTACCACAATTCGTAAACGTAAAAGCATTGAGTTCACCCAGTTTGGATCAGTATTGTTTAATATTGTCTGAATAATCTGAATAGGGTTTGCTTTGTTTTGTCAGTGATTTGGAATATTTTTCACATATTGCCATGGCATTTGCCAACATGCTACATTAAGAGCTGGTACTCAAGCTGAGGGAACTGGGGAGACGAAGCCTTTACCACGGATCGAAGGTTGGTCATCACACTGATATCGGGAAAATGGGACCAAAAACTGATCTTGGGGTAATTCCCCAGTCAATTCCCTTCAGCCTGAAGATAACCCAAATTATTCATGATTTATACAAGTGTCCTGAAGGAAAAGGCTGAATACATAGGATCAAAGTTTGCTGAAAACACTAAGGTGGATGGGTGGGTATCTTGCAAGGAGGATATCTGGACACTGCTACGAGTGACTGAATAGGCACAAACTTGGCAAACTACGTTTAATATTCATTTGATAACAAAGAACTGCTGATGTTGGCTTATACCAAAGATAGACACAAAATGCTGGTGTAACACAACAGGTCAGGCAGCCTCCCTGGAGAATATGGATAGGCAACCTTTCGGGTTGGAAACCTTCTTCAGACTGAAGAGGTGTTCCGACCCGAAATGCCCCTGTCCATTTTCTCCAGGGATGCTGCCTTACCCTCTGAATCACTCCAGCATTTTGTGTCTATCTTTAACATTCATGCATTTGGTAAGAGGAATGAAAGGCAACGTCTTACAAATAGGTACAGAGGGATCTAGGTGGTCTTGTGCAAGAATCACAATAGGTTAGCGGGCAGATACAGGAGTTTAGGTAGCACATGTCATGTTGTCCTTGTTGCTTGAGGGTTGGAGTTTATAAAAAGGGAAGTTTTCTTATAATCATACAGGGAGTTGGCATGGCATATGAAGCACTTTTCTGCTCCCTTATTTATGAATAGATATGCTAGGTCCAAAAGATTGACTAGGCTAATTCCTGGTATGTGGGGCTTGTTCTAACACATGATAAAAAAATTGTATCTGTGATAGAAGAATGAGAGGTGACCATATTGCAGCATCAGATCCTAAGACAGCACGACCATGTAAATTTAGTGATGAAGAAGAGTTGTAAAGGAAGAGTCTCAGACAAGGAGGCAGGCATTTAACACAGAGGAGCTTAGGAATTTGATCGTACAGAATATGGTCAATTTCTGCAATTCTCTGTCCCCGAGTTGTGGAAGCTGGATCATTGGGGGAATTTAAAAAGGCAGTACGTAATGTTTTTGAAAGAAAAATCAGGGAATTGAGGGCTTTGCAAAACTGGCACAGAATAGTCGAGGGCAAGGGGAGATCAGGCACGTTAACAGTGAATGGCAGAGCAGGCTGAGGGGTCAAGAGGTCTACGCCCAACTCCTTGTGTTTAGAGGGAGACAAATTTAAACCAAGTGTCAAAGAAACCAGAGGGAAAGAGACGAAAAGTATTTATACAAGGAGCGATTAGGATTTGCACGTTCTGCTTCAGAATCACACATCTCCTACTGCATACAGTACAACAGGCCACCTTTTTGGCCATGCCTGTCCCTTTGAAGTGAGCCACCAGGAAACAAATCCAGGACAACATTTCCAACCAAAGCCTGTGCTTGGTCAGTCCAAGCTCTACAACTATTATGAGAATGATCCCGGGGATGATTGCATTAACAAATGAAGAGCGTTTGAAGGCTTTGGGTCTGTACTCATTTGGGTTTAGAAGGATCAGGGGGAACTCATTGAAACCTATTGGATAATGAAAGACCCAAGGATGCTTCCACTAATTTGCAGTGTCCAGGACCAGAGGTCACAGCCTCGGGATAAAGGATGTACCTTCAGAATGGTTATGAGGAAGTGTTTATTTAGCCAGAGGGTGGTGAATCTGTGGAATTCATTGCCACAGATGGCTTGGGAAGCCAAGTCATTGGGTATTTTAAGAGTAGAGATTAATACATTCTTGATTAGTAAGGATGTCAGAGGTTACTGGGAGAAGGCAGAACGGGGTTGAGGGAAAAATAGATCAGCCATGTTCGAATGGCGGAGTAGACTCGATGGGCCGAAAGGCCCTTCAGCTCCTATATCTTATCGTCTTACAACGTTGAAGGTCAATTGACCTCTAAATTGACCCTAATGTGTAGGAAGTGGATGCAAAAGTGAGATAACATAGAACTAGTGTGAACGGGTGATTGATGGTTGGCATGGATTCAGTGAGCCAAAGGGCTTGTTGCTTTCATCAATCTAAATAAATGCTTACATTAGTTTGAACCTCATTTGCTGCCAGGTCCATGGAAAGTCAGGTGGAGCATGCACCACCCAAACGCCAGTACAACAGAATGCAGAGAGAAGAGGTGACAGTGGGGTCCAGGCACAATGAGCAGCAGAAAGGCAAGAATTAACTTACCTTTTTCATGGATAGTATATCATCATAGCTGATTAAGGCCACTGGAATTTGTAGCTGCTCGTATTCAGATGTATTACCCTTAGGAGGAATCTGAAAGAAAAACAAAGAGCATTGATGAGCATAGTACTTTGCAGTAAATGTATTTGAGGAACAGTTAGGTTCTGAACAAACTAGACATTCTTCAAAGTTAATTTAATAACAGCAAATAAAAAACATCCCCATTGGAGATTTTCCCTCCTAACAAAATGTTTCCAGACCTGCATATTGAGAATAATTTTGCTTTCCTTATCTGAACAGGATATATTTTAGAAGGATGCAGCCAAGATTCACCAGCTGGTCCCCGGGATGGCACATCTGCCAGAGAGGAGATGTTGCTGGGCTGGGCTTCCTCTCTGGGGTCCAGGGGATGTAGTCATCAACATCTGCTAAATTCTGAGGGGGTTCAACAGTAAAAGTAGGAAGGACGGTTCCCCGACATGGAGTCAAGAACCAGGGTGACAGTCTCCCAGTGAAGTATATGCCAAATAAAACTGAAATTAAGGAGAAATTTCTTCACACTGTTGACCCTTTGTGATTCTCTGGAGGGCTGTGGACACTGACTCACTCATCACATTCAAAACAGAGTAGCTGATTTCTATAGGCTGTGACCTACACCTACTCCGATTTGTAGCTTTCTCAAAAGGAGAATTGCAACACAAGTCTCTCCTGGTTGGAAGGGGTTGGAAGGTGGGGGGGGGGGGGGGGGGGGGGGAGGGGAGGAGAAGAGGAGTCTTAGTCCCTATTATTAAATATCTAGAAAATATCCGTTGATGTTTGATAACAGACTATTTAGCCACAGTATTTTAGATAAACTAAAAAAGCACATTGTGACACATTGTGTAATTATTCAAATGCCGACTTACTAGACCACTTGTAGAGGCAATCAACAGAGCTTTGGCATGGTTCCCCACAGCAACCCGTGCTTTTTCAATGAATGTACAGTTCCCTCTCATCACAACCACAAGCTTGTCCTTTATACCCTCAGCAGGCACATCTGATGAATTGCAGAGTTCAGTGCTGGTCAGGTCTTGTAATTGGTAATTAGTCTACAGAGATAAAGAAACATCAATAGTGAAAGAAACCCAAGAAGGAACCTTCAAACTCACAGATGACAGTGCCAGTAGTAGCAGCAAGAAGCAAACTATAGGATTGGCATTGAGCAGAGCTTTACAAGTGTGGTTCAGTTTGTCTTAATGCATCAAGCATCCATCAACACTGGAGTTAGCAACCCAGCCCCAGGCCTGCTTGCCTTTCAATGCAAGGACAAACACGGCACCCTGTATTAGAGACCAGGTCACTGAGCAAAGTTGTCACTAATCTTCAGTGTCTGTACCAAATCAACACAAATCTGCTCTAAGAAAAATATGATCTTGCAGAATGTGTAAAATAGATAGGAAATACCCAGAGTCATTTACCTATGATATGGGAATTGGAAATCAAGAACTAGAGTGCATAGCTTTAAGGTGAGAGGGGAAAGATTTAATAGGAAATGAACAGACATCCTTTTCACACAGTGGGTACATGGAACAAACTGCCAGACCAAGTAGATGAGGCAGGTACAATAAGAACATTTAAATGTAATTTGGATAGATACATGCATAGGAAAGTTTTAGAGGGATATGGGCCTAACAAAGCCAAATAGGACATTTTGGTCAGTATGGACAAGTTGAGCCAAAGGACCTGTTTACATGCTGTCTGACAAACAAAAATCACGCAGCTCAAAAAATGGCAATTTTAAATGTGTTCCCTTTTTGGCCAATAGGGTGATTTCACGAAAGGTCACTGGAGCGTAGATCCGCACCCACGTGACCGAAATTTTTAACTGGGGGACAAGCGTCACTTCCGGTACATGTTAGTGAATGGGAAAACACGCACTTTCACACCCGTTAAAAACATCGAAAACGGCCAGGTTTTGAGCTGCAATTTACTGAGCCAGTCGGGGTGACCGTGAGGCACAGCTACCTAAATTTACAGTTAAAAAAAAAGATAGAAACTAAGGTAAATACAAGAGGGAGCTGAAGGGGCAAAATAAGCGGACATTTTTCGTGGAGATTTAAAGATCCAAAATATCGGGAATTATCGCGTTTGCTCGCTGCATTTCATCAAAAGTGGCATTATTGACTGTTATCTTTATTCATTTGTTAGATGAAAAGTATTAAAAGTTATTAAAAGTATGTCTTGTTTTGCTTTCTCTTTCTGATGCAGCCTTTCTCAAGGCTGCATCAGCCCAAGTTTGTACATGATTGATGGAGATGTAGTTACAGACAAAGATGAGACCCGTTTAGGAGCTAGATAGATATTTCAGAGACAGCAGCATCTTCTGACATCATCTCACCCCATTGGACAAGACTGGCAACAGAAATAAGCATGGAGAGAAATTTAAAAAATGAGGAAACCAATGTCTGATAAAGACAAAGTGTTGGAGTAACTCAGCACGCCAGGCAGCATCTCCGTATAGAAAGGATGGGTGACGTTTCGGGTCAGCACCCTTCTTCAAGAGTCTGAAGAAGAGTTCCGACGCCAAACGTCACCTATCCCTTTTCTCCAGAGATGCTGCCTGGCCCGCTGAGTTACTCCAGCATTCCGTGTCTATCTCCGGTATAAATCAGCACCTGCAGTTCCTACACACAATGTCTGACAAGGGTCTGCCTATAATGCAATCCCTAAACCAAAATACACTTGACAGCATCAAGAACCATTAAGAATGACACAATTCCGTTCCTATGATTTATAAGGGACGGTCACCTGATTAAGTTAGGTTAGCTCGGGCTTAGAGTCAAGGAACAAGGCAGAAGTAAATGTCTCAACAGAGGCAAGTTATGAAAAGTACAGAGAAGGTGCAGGGCGCGGTTTTTTCCCCCTCTTGTTGCTTTATTCAGCCAATCCTTTAGTTGTCTGTTACTCACGGCGTTGGTCAGAGTACTGGGAAGCGGCATCCACTGCGCGTTGAAAATAATGCAGTACTCCCGGATTTTGGGAGAGGTCTCTTTGCTGGACGCGCGGAGGATGCCCTCCTGGGCCTCGGCCTGCATTGGGCAGAAGGAGAAAACATTCAGGGCGATGGGACTGACCTGAAGCGACCGCTACCCGCGATGAAGCTGCGGGTCCCGGGCGGGCCTGTGCCCGAGGCCGGAGACGGGGATGCAAGTGACAGGGGTGGGGGGTTGGGGCCAGGGGGTTATCAAGGCCCGGACATGGGGTGGGGAGGGGAGGGGGGGAAGAGAACCGAAGGGAGGAGGAACCGAGGAGACGGGACGACGACCGGACACCGACGGCCTGTCGACCCGAGCGAATGGGCAGCCCACAGATACCGCCAGCGGCCGGCGTGGCTTCTCTCCCTGGGCACCTGGAACACGCCGAGCAGAAGCAGCAAGATCGCGGCCACCGGCCAGTCCCGAACCGTCGCCATGGTCAACACCGTCCCAGCGCGCATGCGCACTGCGGCGCGTGAGCAGCGATGCTTCCTGTTTACAGCAGTTGTGTCGTCATCACGTTGCTGGCGTCCAGCATCAGCGGGGCAGGGTGACGTATGCGACCATAGCGCCACCTGGCGGCCTGAAGGACCATTTACACTTGCTCAATCATACATCAGTCTGAAGTTCAAGTTCAAGTGAATTTATTGTCATCTGTCCCTGTATAGGACAATGACATTCTTGCCCGAATTTCCCGCAGGGTTTCGGCCTGAAACGTTGCCTATTTCCTTCGCTCCATAGATGCTGCTGCACCCGCTGAGTTTCTCCAGCATTTTTGTGTACCTACACTTGCTCAATGTTGCTCAATTTTAAACAGAGGAAGCGCCAGCGAATGCTGTCCGAAGCAAAGATACTGGTCCGAAGTGTCCCAACTGGTTTTCGCCACCTATGCATGTTTTCTAGAGATGCTGGCTGATCTGCTGAGTCTCCAGCATTTTGTGCATCTTTATTTCCATCAAATATCAACATTTCTATTCATCAGATGTGAGCATGGTTGTCTATCCCTAATTGTCCATGCGAGAGGTTGTAATGAACCACCTGGTACTAGTCCAAGCTTTAGTGCAGATCCTTTCTCTCCCCAATTCCCAGGCAGGATCCAGGACAGATGGACATAGTTTATAGTGGGAGGGAGGAATCATCGTAAAGGAGACAGAGGGGAAAGTCTTGGACAAAGACTGCCGATTTTATCGGGAGACACAAAACCCTGCAGATGTTGGAAATGGGAAGAAAAACAAACTACCGAACCTCGTCTGTGGAGAGAAATGGACAGTCTACATTTTGGTTTGAGACCTTTCATTTGGATTTGGATGGATTCAATTTATTGTCATTGTCTTCAATTAGGAGATAACGAAATACTATTTTCCTTACAGTCATACAAATAAAAAAACAACAAAACACAGAATACAGTAGTCCACAACATAAACATCCCCACAACGGCACCAAAGTTCCCCACTGTGAGGGAAGGAACCAAAGTCCAGTCAACCTCCTCGTATCGTAGCGGCTCGTTATACACTACGTTAGACGTAGGTACTCGAGGCATCCGGTAAGTCTGGACTTTTTTTCCAGCATGATGAAAAATGTCCACGAGTAAAAAAATAGCCCCGAGTACCTACGGCTGGCATAACGAGCCGCTACGATATATCCAGAGACTCCTACGGACTCGTTACGGACATTCTGCGAGTTTGAAAACTCGGGGGAATTCGTGAATAACTCGGGAAAGTGGCACAGGCCCTTTATGCAGGCGAATTGGATTAGTGTGGATGGGCAAAAAGGTTGGCATGGATGTGGTGGGCCAAAGGGCCCGTTTCTAAGCTGTACCACGTACGCCATGACTATTACCTACAAATTAACAGTTTATTTCTCCATGGCTACTGTCCACCTGCCTGAGCGTTTCCCACCACATTCCCTGTTGACAATGTGATCTCAGTCACCAATGTCAGAAGATCCTTCACAGGGGTGTACCCTTGGAAAATATCCGACTCTTAGAGGGTATCTGGCCACATGCTCAAAACATGCCCAGAATAGCAGGCTGAAGTTTTCACAGACTTTAGCCTCTCATTACTAAACTCTGAGGTCCCCATCTGCTTTAAAAGAATATCCATACTATCCATAGATAGACATAAAATGCTGGAGCAACTCAGCAGGAGAGGCAGCATCTCTGGGGAGAAGGAATGGGCGACCTTTTGGGTTGAGACCCTTCTTCAGACTGATGTCAGGGGAGAGGGAGATACATAGATAAGGAAGTGTAAGGTGTGCGAACAGGAGAAAGGGAATGGAGATCAAGGGAAATGTAAAATAGATCATTGTTAGCTGGAAGAAGGTAACAACATAGGAAACAGATAAACTGTAGTCAGAGAAAGTAGGGCTGGTCGGAGAACTGGGAAGGGGGAGTACTACATTTTTCTTGATCTCCTTTCCCTTTGTCCCATTCCTTCTCTCTAGAGATACTGCCTGTCCCGTTGAGTTACTCCAGCATTTTATGTCTATCTTCAGTTTAAACCAGCATCTGCAGTTCCTTCCTACACATAATACTAGTATCCTAGAAGAGCAAGGCTTCATGCCTCAATGTCTACTAACCAGGGGCACTTATGTCTGTTGTGACAAAGTGTTTTGAGCGATTGGTTATGATGCGTAACCAATGATGAAACCAGTTATGATATCCCCGCCTTCGTTTAGGGGTATAAAAGTGTATGTAATTTGTTTGGGTGTGTTGGTTGTCTTCTGTTCTGTTTTCACAAGGCTACTGTGGGCTTGCGTGAGTGGATCCGAGACCATTCCTGCAGTGTATACAAATAAAGAAGGGTTTGGACTTCAGTGTTCCACAGTTTCTTTTACTGAACCAGACTAGGGGTAAGATTAGATCCGGGCATTCACAAACTGAGTATGAAATGCTAATGTTAATGGATGGTGTCAATGGTGCAAAACCCCAGTATCAGTGGGTGAGTCCATTCACCATATATCTTCTACTTGGTGCCAAGGTGCATCAGCTTTCTCAGAGGGGCAGGACCTCCCCACAGTCCCCTGCAAACAGAAACCACACAGTTAGAACTCCCAATGTGACACACAGACTCCACCAACATGTAAAGGTACTTTAACACTAGTTTGGTTTATGATGCACGTTAGGTCTACATTTCGAACATAAGAAACACGAACAGGAGTTGTTCATCTTCTCTCAAGCCCGTTTCATCATTCAGAAGGTCATGGCTGATCCAATCTTGGGCTCAACACCACTTTATCAAACCATCTCCATACATACCCCTTGCAGTTTAAATGTGTGTCAGTCTTTTCCTGTATTTATTCAATGGTCCTGCTTTGATAGTTCTTTGGGGGAGAGGGCTTCAAAGATTCGTGGCAATCAAAGGGAAAAACAATCCTCTACAACTGTTAAATTGACAACTTTTATTTTTGAAACTATGTCCCTAGAACTGGATACACGTCTGACAGAAAACACTGAGGGTATACGCTGTCATTGCCCTCTGAATGTTACCTTTCAGAACCTCACCTCTTAACGTCCTCCAGTGAGTCCAGGTCCAACCAGCTCTTCCTTTGTGTGTCAACCCAAAGTACCAACATTTATATTATTCTCTCTCTTCCTTTTCATATATTCTTGGTGTGTCAACCCCTTTCTCCCAGGAAACAGTCCCGTGAACCTTCCTTACACACCTCCAAATGCAAGCACATCTTTCTTTAAATATGCTGACCAAAACCCTACATGGTAGAACTGTCACTTCACCAACACTTTGTAATGTTGCATCAAAACTTCCCAATCCTACACTCAATGCCCCTTGCAATAAGGGCCAATATTTTATTAACTTTCCTAATTACTTGCTACATCTTACCGAATGTCATACACCAGGACTCCAGGTCCCCTTGCACTAAAATAGTCTCACTGCATTTAAATATTAATTTGTATTTTCATTCTTCCTCCAAAAGTGGGTAATTATTGGGATATTTTTAGTGCAAAATCAGAGTCATAGACAATAAACAATAGGTGCAGGAGTAGGCCATTCGGCCTTTCGAGTCAGTTGCACTATGATCATGGCTGATCATCCACATTCAGTAACCCGTTCCTGCCTTCTCCCCATATTCCTTGACTCCGCTATCTCTAAGAGCTCTATCTAACTCTCTCTTGAAAGCATCCAGAGAATTGGCCTCCACTGCCTTCTGAGGCAGAGAATTCCAGATTCACAACTCTCTGAGTGAAAACATTTTTCCTCATCTCCGTTCTAAATGGCATACCCCTTATTCTTAAACTGTGGACCCTGGTTCTGTACTCCCCCAATATTGGGAACATGTTTCCCGCCTCTAGCATGTCCAATTCCTTAATAATCTTAAATGTTTCAATAAGATCCCCTCTCATCCTTCTAAATTCCAGTGTATACAAGCCCAGTCGCTCCATTCTTTCAAAATATGACAGTCCTGCCATCCCGGGAATTAACCGCGTGAACCTATGCTGCACTCCCTGAATAGCAAGAATGTCCTTCCTCAAATTTGGAGACCTAAACTGCACACAATACTCCAGGTGTGGTCTCACTAGGGCCCTGTACAACTATAGAAGGACCTCTTTGCTCCTATACTCAACTCCTCTTGTTATGAAGCCCAACATGCCATTAGCTTTATTCACTGCCTGCTGTATCTGCATGCTTACTTTCAGTGACTGATAAACAAGGACACCCAGATCATGTTGTACTTCCCCTTTTCGTAAAATGACACCATTCAGATAATAATCCTGTTCTTGCCACCAAGTCATAGACTCATATAGCATAGATACAAGCCCTTTGGCCCAACCATCTATGTCATGTATCTTCCACCACAAAGACTGATAATGATAAAGAATCTCTTCCATTTATATTATTCACTAGATTATTTTCATTATCTTTCTTTTCTCTCTTTATATATTTTTAGTCACCTTTGTGTGTGACTAAATAGTCTCCCACCCCATGACCCTCCTCTGATCTTCCCAACATTGTGTACCTTTGCTTTTATTTCGATGCCACCATAACTTCCTCAGTCAGCCACAAGGGGGTCCACCTTCCTCCTTCTCAATGGAACATACCTTTCCCGAGACGTGTAAAATGTTTGCCCCTGCTCTTCTGCACTCTTGACCTTCCATCCATTCCCCCAGCCTCTTCAGCCAACCCTCCCCTCATACTGCTGTAAGTGACACTAGTTTCAAGGTCCTCATCCTCAAACTGAACTTGTAATTCTACCATGCTGTGATCACCCTTTTTCAGGGTAATCTTTCCTTTGAGATCATTCAATTCATGTACCCTGTTCTACTATACAATACTAGTTCTGTAACAGCCTGCTCCCTGGTTGGTTTCCAATGTATTATTGCTCTTGGTAACCAGCTCCAATACAATCTGAACATCCTCAGGAGTGCCTTGCCAATTGGATTTGTCCAGTCTAAATGCTGATTAAGATCGCCCACGATATTGCAGTATATACTTTTCTCAACTTTCACTCAGTCCTGAAGTACAGATATTGTTAGTGGTCCTATGGGGTGGGAGATTGCAACCTTCACGTGGTCCACCCTGTTTCGACTAATGCAATCAGCACGACGTGCACAAACAAGATCAAATAGAACAAGTTGACCTACAACTTTAGGCTGTGCACGCCACACGCAAGAAGAAGAAGTGGTCCTGTATAAAACCCCCACCAAAGACTTCTTATCCAGGCTAATTCCACATCTTGAGCTTGTGAGCCCGCTTCATTGCACAGCACTACCCGAGGTCACCCTTTTGTTATCAGACCCTTTACCAGTCCACCTCGAAATGTCAAATAACCTAAATGTTCAGTTCCCAGCCTTGGTCACCTTGCAACAGCTGTCATAAAACCCATTTGATTCTATTTGTGCCATCATCTCATCTACCTAAATAGAAATACTGTGTGCCTTGTATTTTATCTTTTCATGTTTGCTTTCTCTGAGTCTGTTTGCTGTCGTGCTCTTCTGTTTGTACTCTGCCCTTTCCTATCACCAGTGCCGGATTAAGTATAAGCTAAACAAGCTATAGCTTAGGGCCCCCACTTTCTAGGGGGCCCCCCGAAAAAATTGAAAAAAACGGGGTGTACATTTCCAAAATATAGGCGCCTTGCACATGCGCACAATCACGGCCAGCACATCAACGGCCGCCCTGCGCATGCGCACTGCAACGGCAACTGGTCGACGCTGGGCACTTTCTCTCTCGCTTTGAATTGTGGGAGATTTGGCCGCCATGGCTGTCCGGTCGCTGGGGGCCTCACAAGTGGAACAGCTTAGGGCCTTTCTTCATCTAAATCCGGCACTGCCTATCACAGGCTTCCTCAATACACCCGCCATGGGAACCCACCTACTCCTGGTCTGGCCTTTCTCCCTTCTGATTCTACCCTCAAACTGATTTAAACTCTCCCCAAGGACACTTCCTACGTGATCGCCTGAACAGTTCTCACATTCTTTAACCACAGCTTGTAATTCATTAATTGGTTTCTATAATACTTCAGCATCACGTTGCAATGACTCAGAGCCTCCAAATTCCACTGACTGCTTCCTGGTGAGTTGTTGTTGATTTTAATTAGAGCAGACAGCTGTGATCCAGGCAGACAGTCTATGTGGAATCAATACCCAGACCACTCCTCTCTACTCCACTACCACGGCCACTGACAAGAGCACAAGGCCTGTGACCACGGCTCAGACAGTGCCGTTCACAAGACCCAGGGGAAAGCTTGCACCAGACCCCTGGGGAGACCTTGCTTCGGACCTCTATGGGCCCCTTCCCCAGACTCCAGGGCCTCAGACTGAGTGTAACTATGACCATAGCCCAGGCAGTGACATTTACCAGACCCAAGGGGATACTCTGCACTAGACCCAAGGGAATCGTACTGCAGATCCCTGGTGGATATTGTTCCAGACCCCAGGGAAACCCTGCATCAGACCTCCAGGAAACTCTCCCTCAGAACCCCGGTACGATGCTCTAGAGTGACGGAGTGGATCTGTGACCACAGCCCAGACAGTAACGTTCACCAGACCTAGGGGAAACCCTGCAGCAGACCCAGGGGAACAGTACTCAGACTCCCAGGGGCATGGAACTCTACCCCAGACTCCCAGGGGGGGAGGGTAACTCTACTCCAGACCTCGGAGAGGAGAGTGGGAACTCTACACTAGACCCCGGGGTGGGGGGGGGGGGGGGGGGGGGGACGACACTCTTCCCACAGACCCTGGGGAACTGTGACTGCAGCCCAGGCAGTGATGTTCCCCTCATCCTGGGGATCATTATCACTCTCCCTGCCTACCACATCCCACTCTGTGCCAGGGCTGAGCTCAGTTGGCTTTGGTACTGATCACTCAGAACGCTCCCAGTCCATATCCTCCCCCCCGCCAACGTGCGACCCTCCCGAGGCTGGGACTTGGGATCACTTTGCAACACCCACCCACCGAACCAAAACCAAGCTCCACAGCAAACCCGTGGTATGTTCTCCCTGTGGTCGTGTGGGTTTTCTCCGGGTACTCCAGTTTCCTCCCACACTCCAAGGACTTGCTGGTTTGTAGGTTAATTGGCTTCTGTAAATTGCTCCTAGTGTGTAGGGTGTACAAGTGGGACAACATAGAACTAGGATACGGGTGTTCATTGGTCGGCACGGACTTGCTGGGCTGAAGGGCCTGTTTCCATGCTCTATCTCTAAAACAAAAAAACTAAACCCGATTTGCTCAGTAACAGGCGTGCATGCTAACTGAATACAGAATACTCCATGTCTTCACTGCTGGAGGGCACACTCCCTCCCTCCCTTCAGGGGGACATTACAGACAGATGCACATGCAACTGCACTCATTCCTCCCTCAAATCCAACGTGAAAGAGGAAGCAAAGAGAAAGGCCCTTACTTGAGGAGAGCGTGCCAATAGAGAATAGGCATGACATCTGCCTTCATGTGGAACATACTCCTCCGCTCCTTGCCCTGGTTGAACGGGAAAGTCTCCAGTGGTTGACCCTCATAATCAAACTCTGCCAACACACATTTGTTGTAGCTGGTAACCAATGGACAGG
Organism: Amblyraja radiata; assembly: GCF_010909765.2. Classification (NCBI taxonomy): domain Eukaryota; kingdom Metazoa; phylum Chordata; class Chondrichthyes; order Rajiformes; family Rajidae; genus Amblyraja; species Amblyraja radiata. The sequence goes on along the minus strand of NC_045989.1, from coordinate 14,283,442 downwards.
ACGTGTAACCATCGTACTGGAAACAAAAACAGGACAAAAAATTGGTCATTGCACAGAACTAGACAAAAAACTTGCATCCCTGTCACTACCTCCTATCACGACGCATGTTTGAAATGTACAAAGTGAGAAATTGTCTGCTTTACAGATGTTCAGTTTGTGAAATATTAACCAGGATGAGAGGAGTAGTTCTCCTTTAGAACGAAGCACTGTCATTGACCTGGGTGAAAGCGGGCAGTGCCTGCGTTTGGCATTATGTGGGAAGGACGAGTATGTGACGATGCAGAGGACCCTTGGATTAGAATAGAGAGTCCGGCTGGACTTTGTCCTCATCACTGCAGTGAGACAAGGTGCGAGCATTGCAATGAGCCACCAGTCAGTCCCCATCACGGAGCAAAAAGCCGCAACAGCAACGTCTGGCTGGGCAAAATTCAGGGACGCTGCCGAGTTTGCTTTGATGGGACGGTTCAAGAGATGCAACAGTGGCTGGCAGCTCATGAGCTACACGGACCAGCAAAGCCAGATGGTCAGTTTAAGTCGGGAGCAGACAGACAGGATAAATGGAGTCGAGATCCTGGGTAGAGGATGGGATTGGACTCTAGATTCCTCACAGTCCCAGCAAACCCTGTGGCAATGGCCACGTTTACTGAAAGTAGAATTATACTGCACTGTGATGTCGCCCATGCAAGGAAAGTAAAATCACAATGAAGCTGATGGGCGTACAGAGTGAATGAACAATGGCGGCCGTTAGTGCAATGGGAACAAAAAAAATCACCTCCATTATGCAACTCACACAATGTCTATCCCAACCTTAGATGGCAAAGCCCAGCAAAGCCCCGCAAAGCCCACCTCCACCCTCCAGAAACAGACTGCTGTGACTTTCAGATCAGAACTTTCTCCACAGTTTGTAAATCTTTGGTTCTCCTCATCCGAGGGTGAGAGTGAAGATCAGGGCAGAGCTGATTAGAAGATTGGCCAAAATGTTGAAGAGGAACAGGCTTGAGGGGCTGAATGGCCTATCCTGCTTCCTTTTCAATGATTTATAGAGAGCAGTTAGTCTTCATGACCGGTCTAGTTTGCCTTCCACAGGGAGAACACTAGGAACAAAGTTTGTGCTCACTGCCCTTGTTCTTCTAGGCTGTAGATGTCCCAGGTGTGGGGAGAGGATTGATGTCTCAGTTGCTGTTACACTCTGCAGAGGGCACCAGTGATTAAGGGGCAGGAAGCTAATGGAAGAAGATGCATTCTTCCAGATGATGCCACATCTCCTGTGTGTTATTGGTCCAAACATCAGTGAGTGCAAAATACTCAAGCACATTTGTGATTTGGGCAACACAGAGGTGGGAAGAGGAGTTGGGAACAGAGTCACTCGGCACAGGATACCCGACCTCTGATCACATTCTCCCATGCCCGTGAACTTTCCAATTCCTTCACATCGCCAACATAAAGCATGGATCCAAAATAGGTTGCCAATGTCAAACAACTGCAAATGCTGCACATCTGAAATAAAAACAGACAATGCTGAAAACACTCAGCAGGTCAGGCTGCATCTGCGCAGAGAGAAACAGAATTAATATTTCTGGTTGGAAACTTCTTAAGAAACAAGTCGTACCTTGCCTATTGGCTTCTGGTTCTTCATGACCATTGATATAGTGTTGCTGAGGATTGCAGACTGTGCAGCTGTAAAGACAAGGAGACACTAAATCCACAGAAATGTTCACTACTTCCATACATAAACCCACTACCTGGACACTTGTTCTGATACTCTCAATTCTTGTCGGTCACTGGGGATTACAATCAATGAAAACTGTTTCTACACATCCAGGGCCAGAGGTCCCTCATGAACACCAATCTATCTCTCAGTTTAAGAAAGAACTGCAGATGCTGGAAAAATCAAAGGTAGACAAAAAAATGCTGGAGAAACTCAGCGGGCGAGGCAGCTCTATGGAGAGAAGGAATTTGCGACGTTTCGGGTCGAGACCCTTCTATCTCTCAGCATTGGCAAGACCAAGGTGCTGATTGTTGACTTCAGGAATGGAAAGCTAAGAGACCATGCAGCCAGCTTCACCCTCGGGAAGAGAACACGGCACTATAAACAGTAATGCAAAGCACTGGAATGACAGTGGGTCAGGCAGCATCTCTGGAGAACTTGGACAGGTGTTGTTTCGAGTCAGGATCGAGTCTGATGATCGGTCCTGGCCCAAAACATCGCCCATCCATGGTCTTCAGAGATGCCGCCTGATCCGCTGAGTCACTCTAGCACTTTGTGACCTTTTTTGTAAACCAGCATCTGCAGTTCCTTGCATCTCCATGGTACCGGCTGAACTGGGACGGCTCGCTCCATCCTGTCAGAGGCGAGGGTCTTTCTGCAGCGCAGGTCCCCTGCATCCCCACCGGAACGTTGTTGGATCCTGTCATCCTTGTGTGTACAGCGGACAGAATGTTGGGTGTGAGCTGCAGTGATTGAAGGTGACAGCTGGAACCTCACGGAGGGATGGATGAAAAATCACATGTAGGTGTCACCAGTCATCACCAGTGACCTCGTACATCCTCGCCTCTGAAGTTTGTGCGATTCCAGGAGTGGATCATCACTGGAGGGGGAGGAGGGGGAGTTACGCAGGTTGTTTGCTTCTTTCGGGAGATTAAGTGTCTGCGGATGGGAGGCAGTGGACTGCGGCAGTATGAAAAGGCTGCTGTGGGATCAACTAGGAAGACCTCCTGCCTCATTGGCTCGTTGCCTTTGGTCTGCCCACTGTCGCGAACATCCGACACTTGACTTCAGAAGGTGAACCGGCACCTTTTAGTTTTAAGACACAGCATGGAAAGAACCCCTTCAGCCCATCAAGTCTGCACCCACCACCCATCACCTGTTCACACTAGTTCCATCTTATCCCACTTTCACCCACTCTCTACACAGAAGGAGCAATATACAAAGGCAAATTAACCTAAAAACCCACATGTCTTTGGGATGTTGGAGGAAACTGGAGCACCTGGAGGAAACCCACGTGGTCATAGAGAGAACGTGCAAACTCCACATAGACAGCACCCGAGGTCAGGATCGAATCCGGGTCTCTGGAACTGTGAGGCCGCAACTCTATCAGCTGAGCCACTGTGCTGCCTTTAAGAACAGGACAGAACTCTGTTACTGAGGAGAAACTGGGAGCCACACTTCCTGAATCCAATCCACAGCTATGCTGGAAATCCCAATGGCATCCGGCTGAGAAGTGGCAGTACGGAATTCCCACCGGGATGGACGGCAGCCAGAGCCGCAGCAAGTCCTGGAACGAGGATGTTTTAGCCGTGTTTCTGTAAAACATCCCGCATCCGGCCATCACATGTCATCACTTCCGACCTCTCCGTGCAGCTCTACTGCCAGGGCAGGACAGATCCCGGTCTGTGAGTGTTGATATCATAACCTCCTCTGTGTGTTTATCAGTGTTGAGCCACAACTCTGCTTCACTTCTGTGAACATTTACAGAACTCTTCACCCACAGCTCCCGCGGAGCTGAAATCGTCAAACTTCCTCCTATTGCCTTTTTAGATTACCCATCCCAGAGCAACTGCCACAAGTGTTTAGTTTAGTTTAGTTTAAAGATAAACATGGAAACAGGCCCTTCGACCCACCGAGTCCATGCCAACCAGTTGTCACCTGTTCTCACTAGTTCTATGTCACATCTACTTCCTACACTCTAGGGACAATTTATAGAGGGCAATTGACCTACAAACCCACACTGAGAGGAAACCCACACAGTCATAGATAGAACATGAAAACTCCACACAGACAGCACCCATGGTCAGATCGAACCTAGGATCTCTGGTGCTGTGAGGCAGCAGCTATACCAGCTGCGCCACTGTGCCACCATGTTGGGTGTCTGAACAGTTGGGTGCTTCATGGTTAATGATCTGGTTTCCATCAGTCTCCTTCACATCCCCCACCCTGAAACCAGAACCAACCTCGACATGTATCAGCACTGCTTACCACAGCTCACAGACACGGGTAAAAGATTTCCTCTTTAGAATCCATGAGGTTTCCAGAAGTACAATGATCAGCACCAGTCCCAGGACTTACTCACCCACAGCTGCGGCCGTTTTTGACGTGGGCAGGCTGGTGCAGTCCCCGATGCCAAACACATTGGGGTATTTCTTGTGCTGCAGATTCTCTTTGTCGACATCAACCCAGCCCCCTGCGTCAGCCAGGGCGCTCTTCTGAACCACGTCGGGAGGGCCCATCGGAGGGGTGACATGCAGCATCTCGTACTGGGAACAAGAGACACAACACTGTTCAAAGACAGAGCAAGCTGCAGCACCAAGATGTCAGCGACAAGGTCCTGGCACGGAGTTAATCAGCAAACACATCAGCTCACACTGCCAGCGAGATGGAGACAGAGAGACAAGTCCAACCATGGGACAAAAGGGAGACTGCGATCATTATTGGCCATTTAGAAAGTCTAGTGAAATCCCAACCAGTTGCCAATGATACGTGAAAACCAAAGCAAAATATGTTCAATCTTTGGAGGGATTATTGAAATCCTGAAATAAGGTCAGAGTGGGCAAGTTGTGCTCATTAGTGGAGAGACTTCCTCTGGCTAAATTCTCATTGGGCCACTTGGTCCAGGCGTTCCTCACTGGAGGCAACCTGGTGATGTTGATCGAGGTAGATCCCCCACATAAAACCAACCAGAGAACATTAACACATACTTTTAAAACACACTAAAAATAACAAAAAAGACGAAAAGACCTTTGGCGAGGCCGCCATCGCTGCCAGCGCCACCCGTGGTGTGTGATCACAGAGCATTCTCTCTCTGATCCTTTGTTTATCAAGTAACAATCTATCTTTAAAATATTCGAAGACTGTTCCACCATAGCTTTGAGAAAGAGTACCAAAGACTCGTGACCCTTTGAGAGAAATAAATAATTCCCCTCACTACCTTTCCAATAAGCAAGCCTTTATTTTATACACTATCCCCTCCTTCTAGATTCTCTCAAAAAAGAAAACATCTCCACGTCTACTATCAAGATCATAAATCTCCCAACCAAGTTTCCTCTCTCTCTTGATGCCAGATACATTTCCTCATATGACAGTGCACACTCCTAAAAATTCAGCATGTCTCCAGTGACTATTACAAACTTCTACAGATGCACCATAGAAAACATGCTGTCAGGTTGCATCACGGCTTGGTTTAGGAATAGCTCTGCCCATGACAGCTAGAAATTACAGAGAGTTATGGATGTAACCCAATCCTTCACACAGACCAGACTTCCTACCATTGACTCCATTAACATCTGACACTGCTGGGTGAGCAACCCAACTTGGGTAAGAATGCATCCCCTTCCCCACTGGAGTGAGTGGGTTCTGGTGTTGTGACCACACAATGCCTTGGAAAAGCAGACAACACAATCAAAGACTTGTCCCACCCTGGTCATTCCTTCTTCTCCATACTGTCCAGCACAAGCTTGCAAGCAGATACTGCCAGACTAAGAAACAGCTTCATCCCCTCCATTATCAGGCTTCTGAATGGTCCTTCCATAAGCTAAGGTATTCGATTCACCTGAAAACTATATTCTGCACTCTGTATCTTCCCCTTTGCTCTATCTATTGTACTTTAGATTGAACTAATTATATCTACATATGGCACGTCTGAGCTAATCTGTTTTGATTGTATGCAAAACAAAGCTGTTCACTGTGAATGCTGGGCTGTTCGCTGTTCCTTGAATAATATTGTTTTCCACATCATTTCTCCAGTTTAAGTAGACAGGTTATTGGATAGGAGGGGCGTAGAGGGATGTGGGCCTGGTGCGGGCAAATGGGCTGAACATATATGTTATGTTGTTGCAAATAAGAAATTGATAGTTTTATTGCGAGTACATACTGTAGATGACATGTGCATGTACCTTTAATATAGTGACCTCACCACTACTAACCACTCCCCATATCAGAAGTATAATTGCAACCTCCCCACCCATTGATCTCTCTCTAGCTCCTGTGACAGACCACGTACAGCTAGGGCAGCAACGTTTGTGTATTGCCAATAAATAGTACAGGTAGTAAAGACACAGTGTGTTTATGACTCCTCTTTACACATATTGTATGGCTATTAATCACTATTGACTCTTGAATGTCGGTTCCACTGATGGAGCCCATCGTAGCGAATTAAACTTTGAAAACAGTAACTGGATGCGTTTCCTGCCAGGTTCTCGGATGGGGAAATGAGGGTCACAGGAAGCGAAAGGGAAGTGAGCGGATAAATAAATAACACTGACCTGGAACATCTTGGTTTCCCCTGGAGAATCCAACAGTTCAAACACAGCCTCCTGTTTGTCTGGGCGAACTTCAATCAGGTTAATTCTGTAATTCACATTTATATTCCTTGCTTTGACAATCTCCAGAAGCGAATCTGCGTATTTCTTCACTCCAAAGATCACCGGCAAGGATGTGTTGTAGATAATGTTTGCCTTGGATCGCTTTCCCATCTATAAGAAGAAAAATAAGGATTCCTACTACATTTAGTATCTAAACCATCTGAAAACCTTTGGCAAGGACCTGCCACCTCAGGGTGGAAAGGCCTGGAGAGCTTTGCTGTGAGTGAGTAGATCGGGATACAACAGAGGTCATGAACACCTGCACTGCAATATTATGCTCACATTAAGAAAGGCATGGCTGAGGCGCAGAGCAAATCTTCTGGAGATATTAGGAAGTGCAGATGCTGGAATCTTGAACAAAACACAAAGTGCAGGAGTAACGCAGCAGATCAGGCAGCATTTGTAGAGGGAATGAATAAGTGACATTACAGGTTGGCACCCGTCTTCAGACAGAAGAAGGGTCCCAACCCAAAACATCGGCTATCCATTCCCTCCACTGATGTTGCCTAACCATGTCAAGTCAAGTCAAGTTTATTCGTCACATACACATACGAGATGTGCAGTGAAATGAAAAGTGGCAATGCTCGCGGACTTTGTGCAAAAAGACAAACAAACAAACAACCAAACAAACTATAAACACAATCATAAACACACACATATTCTTTTACCCGCTGAGTTACTGCAGAACTTTCAGTTTAATTTAGTTATAGTTTATTGTTGCGTGTAACGAGGTACAGTGCAAAACCTTTTTATTTTGGTTGCGCTTGAGAGCAGTCAAAAGGTCAAAGATTGACTGTGGATGTGAAAGCTCATGTAGACCAATAACATAAGAGGGGACTGAAACTATCCCTGAATTTCTCACCTTCGGCTGGTGGGAGTCTTGGGCAGTTCTGACCTCTGACCTCTTCAGCAGCAGAGGAACAGATCGGGTAGATGCACAGAGTCTCTTGCCCAGAGTAGGTGAATCGAGGTCCAGAGGACATAGGTTTAAGGTGAAGGGAAAAAGATTCAACAGGAATCTGTGGGGTAACTTTTTCCACACAAAGGGTGGTGAGTGTATGGAACAAGCTGCCAGAGGAGGTAGTTGAGGCTGGGGCTATCCCAACATTAAGGACAGGTTTGGAGGGATATGGGATATGGGCAGGTGGGACTAGTGTAGCTGGGACATGTGGGCCGGTGTGGGCCAGTTGGGCTGAAGGGCCTGTTTCCACACTGGCTAGCAGAGAAACAGGCAGATCAAGGTCCAGATGGGGGCAAAGGGCACTCTGCTCCTGATGTTTCTCATACTCTCAATGTTTCTACATTGCTATCTGACTCCTGAACCAATCACCTTTTTTTCCTACAAGTACTGTCACCTACTCTTAACTCCATATGAAGGGATTTCATTGCACCCTGGTGTCTATGACAGTAAATAAATCTGATGTCATGTGCACTCAAATACCGGAGAGGTTTAGAAGCTGAATTCCAGTCAAACGTTGGCAAATCAGGAGGGCTCTCTACCTTGCGGAAGTAGTGCTCGGCGAGGTACATGATCTTCTGTGGAGCACCGGCACACTTGATCGGTGTGTTGGGGAAAGTGAAGATGGCGTTTCCCTCCTCAAAATCCTGCAGTGCCCGCCAGGTTTTCTCAACAAAATTCACCGAGTAGTTGGAGCCAATTCTGGGAAAATTGAAGCCTTCGGGAAGCCCCTTAATCTGAAGAACAGATTGTAAAGGTGAAGATTTAGACATCAGTGCCAGTAGAGTCTGCCAACGTCCACTTCTGTAACCACTGCCCAGCCCTTCATCACTGCTGGTATATATGGAATATATTTATATATATGGCCTGCATAGAGTCAATGTGGAGAGGATGTTTCCTCGAGTGGTAAAGTTTAGGACCAGAGGCCACAGCCTCAGAATAAAAAGGACGTACCTTTAGAAAGGAGATGAGAAGGAATTTCTTTAGTCAGAGTGTGGTGAATCTGTGGAACTCATTACCACAGACGGCTGGTGGAGGCCAAGTCAAAGGATATTTTTAAGGCAGAGATTGACAGATTCTTGATTAGTAAGGGTGTCAGTAGGTTATGGGGAGAAGGCAGGAGAATGGGTTTGAGAGGGAATGATAGATAAGCCATGATTGAATGGCCTAATTCAGCTATAACTTATGAACTATATGGTTGTTACAGGGAGGAATTAAAAATGACACAACCTTTCCCCCGGCTTGGCTGTGCTCCCTCATTGAGTGGAGGCTGTGAAAATCCCCATGAGATCTCTCAGCATCACCCTATCCCTCCCTCCTCACGCACCTCCCGTGCTCCGCCCATTGCGCCCTGTGGCTGTGACGCCAGTCTCAGGTCTTGGCCGCTAGTTCTTCTCCGTTTCCCACTGGATCTCCCAGTGAGGTCCAACATTGGCTCCCACGTGCAGTCTACCCACCGCCCACTGTGACTGGTTGTCCCTGCCACCCTCAGTCCGCCTCCCCTTCCATCACATCGCCATCTCTGTGTTCCCAGACCCTAGCAGCAAGTTACTTCTCACCGTCCCACTGAAGCCCCTTTGAAAATTGAGATGAATTCCATTTGCTGCATTACATCACTAACTCTCCCTGTCAACTGCTTCATTCTTGGTTGAACAAGACCTTTCACCCATTCCTTCTCCCCAGTGACGCTGCCTGCCCCGCTGAGTTACTCCAGCTTTTTGTATCTATCTTTCCTTGTGAAACCCATGTTGCCTCTCCACAGATGCTATCTGACCTGTTGAGTTCCTCCATTTGCTGGTGATTGTTCATTCACTCATTTTGCTTTGGGACATTCTTCAAGTATCTCCTCCAGTCGGGATTCCATGCATTCCAATACTTTCCTTCTGACTTATATCACGCTGGCCCATAATTCCCAGCACGTTATAGCCCCATTCTCCTATGCAGACCGTGCATTAACTACCTGCCAGCCCTCTTGGCCAACTTCCTGTCCAAATAAATGATTAAATACATAATAATACTCCACTAATCACTTCCCCCAATTCCTTTGAAATGTGTGGACCCATTCCATCTCGACTGAGACTGATTGGACTATTTAATATAACCCTATTTCTATTTTCAATGCACATATCTCAGGGAATGTATCAAGTTCATGCCTTCTTGCTCTCCCCATCCTCCCCCCCCCCCTCCCCATTAGTATTCCTGCCTTTCTCTTCTCACTATCTATGCCTTCCACCCATCTTCCCCTCAGTGCTCCAACCCCCATCCCATTTTTATTGAGGTGCCTGTGAAAGGTTTTGCTCTTTAGTTGCAAAATTAACACAGAATGGAAAACATACCTTTTCATAATGTAGCTCTATTCCCAAAGCAACAATCAAGTATCTGTAAGTGAGCTGAAGAAAGAATCGTTAATAAACTGTGCTTTCCCTGTCCTGACAGCTGAGTCACTTAGCGGTGGGACAACAAATACCGTTTCCCCCTGACCACTTCGTCCCGAGCCCTTCTTAACAAGCTCCCCCCTCCCCTCCCACCCCCATTTCCATGCTCCCTTTTAATGTTCCACCTTTACTATGACCCCCCCCCCCTGCTTTACTGAGCTCCTTGCTTTACTGTGATCCACATCACCGCCTCCCCTGAGGACCCAGAACCTGACTGAACCATGCCCCCCCTCACTATGCTGTCCCCAGCCCAGCATGCCTCCCCCATCATCTGCCCCCCACCCATTGTGCTCAGCCACCCACTGCACCCCACCTCACCCATTCACAACAGCCGCACATCTAACACCATCTCCACCCCCCACCCACCCATCACCCCACAAGGCTGAATCCCTCTCCTCACCCACCTGCCCCTCCTCACCCTCCCCATCACCAACCGCTCACTCTCACCTCTTTCCCATCTTCAGTTCGGACAAGATTCTTGTCCGGATCCAATTCCTGAACTCTGGACTTGATCCAGGTGACCCCGGAAGGGATGATGCTGGCTGTTGGGCGCCCTGACATGTTCAGGGGCTTTGCTCCAGCTCCGACCAGTGTCCATATGGGCTGGTAGTAGTGTTTCTGGAGGGGACACAATGAACAAAGGCAAATGTGTGGGTAAGGGCATTGAAGCAACAACCTTGACCCACCTTTGCCATCAAAGCTGTTAGGAGCACCTTAGCCTGCAAGACAGGCAGCTGAATGCCATGTGCAAGGGAGCCTAGGCTCCACTCAGTGACATTGAGGGCCCAGCTCAACCAGTCTGCATGAACGCTGCCTTACTGCTGAGCAGTTTGGCATCTGCTCCAGATTCCGATATCTAGTCCCCGTCTCTCTGGCAGTTCCCAACCAGCTGAGCCGCGAATGTGACTGCAGACACAGTAACTCTGCTCAGAGCTGGCAGGTGTCTTGCTGTTGCCATCTTGCTCTGTAATGTGAATGGTGAAGCAGAGAACTGATCTGCTCAACATTCTCATCCTCAGAGAAGGCCCTGATGCCAGTCACAGTCAGCAGAGCCCTGGACTGGTCCCGGAGGCAGGTAAGCACTAATACTAGGCAGATGTAGCCAGCACAAGTCATCTCAAAGCTGTGTCCAGCATGAACAGTGAATAAAAGGGAGCCAGGCTCTAACAGAGCGGCCATTTGGAGAAAGGTTGCTTCGAGGTGGAAGCGATGCTGCCAGTGGTCAGAGTGTGGCTTTGACTAATTCTGGCTTTGGCGAGGAGAACGAGCAGCGGCACGGGCAAGGTCGGTCTTTCCCTTGTTTGATGGTGTATAGGGCAGTAAGGTCAGTCAGTGGGGTGGTGTGCACCTCCTGTCAGAGGTGGGAGATCAGAGGCAAGTCAGGTGTCCCTGACGACTATGTCTGCAGGTTATGTGTCCAACTACAGATCCCCGAAGACCACATGGGTCAGTTGGAGCTGCAGGGAAGACTCACTGTGGTAGACAAACAGGGTTATACACAGTAGCTTCAGAGATGGTCACACCCACAGTTCAGTTAGGCAGGTAGTACGGGAGTGTCCTGTGGCCATCTTCCTCTCAAACAAGTATACTAGTGAGGCCCAGCGCAAATTAGAGGAACAGCACCTCACATTTTTCTTGGGCAGCTTACATCCTAGCGGTATGAATATTGACTTCTCCAACTTCAAGTAACCCTTGCTTTCCCTCTCTCTCCATCCTTCCCCCTTCAGTCTGAAGAAAAGTCTCGACCCGAAATGTCACCCATTCCTTTTCTCCAGAGATGCTGCCTGTCCCGCTGAGTTACTCCAGCGTTTTGTGTCTATCTTTGGTTTAAACTAGCATCTACATTTCCTTCCTACACATACCAGTTTGTGGGCTCTTTGGGGAGAATAGGCAACAGGCAGATCAATGGCACCATGACAGGCTCTGCTGTAAAGCAGAGTAGGCAAGCAACAGCGAGTAGGGTGAGCAGCCAGAGATCGTAGTTCATATTGGTACCATGCTGTTGAAAGAGAGATGTGGTCCTGCAGAAAATTTGGGAGTTAAGCAGCAAGTTTAAAAGTAGGATCTTTAGGGTTGTAATCTCAGGATCATTTTCTGTGCCATGAGTTAAGGCCTGTCCCACTCTCACGACCTCTGCCGAGTTTGCCCTTGACTCATACTCGCAGCATGGCCGTTACGAGGTCCGAGGAGGTCGTAGGTAGGTCGTGATGCTAGTCCTAGGTACTCGTGGCATCAAGTAGGTCGGGGCGTTTTTTCAACATGATGGAAAATGTCCACGAGTAAAAAAGGTCGCGAATTAGCTCGTGAAAGTGGGACAGGCCCTTTAGTAGGGCAAGGAATGGGAAGATGTTACGTGTAAATGTGTGGGTAAAGATCTGGTGCGTGGGCTTCAGGTGCATGGATCATTGGGCTCTCTTCCAGGGAATGGCAGACCTGTAGAAGCAGGACAAGTTGCACCTGAACTTGAGGTGCATCGATAATCTGCCGGGGAGATTTGCTAGTGCTACTCGGGAAAGTTTAAACTAAAGTGACGGGGGGGTGTGACCCAAAGCGAGAATCTGGTGAATGGGGAAATAAAGACATATAGATGTTAATATAAGTTCAGTAGAGGACAGGCAAGGGCAAATCAGGTAGTGGGGAACATCTAATAGAGTAAACCATATCTATTTTCATGCAAGATGTTTTTTGAAGGGGGAAGCGCGGTACGGAAGGGTGGTGAAGTGGGCTGCGGGGGTGGAGAGCGTGGTGTGTAGGTGGGGGGGGGGGGGGGTGCAATTTACACTCGTCCTGTGTAGGAATTGAGAGAAGCGCTCACTGCCCTGAGAGTCACTGACGACGACCAGAGCAAAGGTTTACAGCCTCCAACACGTGTAAAGTAGCCAAGGTTCAACATGCAAATAACAGAAGGAAGACCCGCATTGTGAAATCACCAACTCAGCACATTCCAAACTCTCAGGTACACAAAAATGCTGGAGAAACTCAGCGGGTGCAGCAGCATCTATGGAGCGAAGGAAATAGGTGACGTTTCGGGCCGAAACCCTTCTTCAGACTGATAGGGGGTGGGGGGGAGAAGGAAGGAAAAAGGGAGGAGGAAGAGCCCGAGGGCGGGGGGGATGGGAGGAGACAGCTCGAGGGTTAAGGAAGGGGAGGAGACAGCAAGGGCTAGCACAATTGGGAGAATTCAACATTCCAAACTCTGTTCTGCCAGGGACTGGTTCTGCAATGGTTGGTGACTGCTGAAATGCAATAAACATTTCACACATAGCAACAACTGAATCACATCCTGTCATGAATTTGTTTGAGGGTTCAGGAGAACTCCCTGATTTTCAAGAAAATAGAGCAGTGGGGTTTTTACATCAAATGGGTCCTGTTTGTGGAGTGACTAGTAAATAGGAAGAGAAGCAGGAGAGAAACATCCACTGTGACACATTTATCTGTTTTGTAGTAAATGGCTACTATGTTCTGTGTGCTTAAGCAAAGCAAGAATTACAGGGACACATGACAATAAACTCACTTGAACTTGAACTTGGAGAGGTGCAAGGGAAAAAATCATAGTTAGTAATCATTGCTGGGTCAAAGAGCAACTGATGCAAAGATCCCTGAAATCGATATGGAGCTGGAGGTCTCTAGATTCATAGGAAGTGTGAAACCTTCCTTTCCGTCATTCACCGAGGATAGAGGAAGATATTGATTGATTTTGAAAGATGCCAATACTGAAATGAAAACCTGGCCATCACAGTGTTGCCTACAGTTGCCAGGCAGAACAAAGTAGAAACAAAGAACTGCAGATATTGGTTAATATACCAAAGGGGAGTGTCCCGGGGACACGCACCCGATCCACCCGCCAAACAACCGTGGCGCCGGCGACCAGAGCGACGACTAGAACGCGCCCCGGTTGACCCGACTCGCCCCACAGGCCTCCCAGGGAACTGCAGGGAAGCCGAGCGGCGAGGCCTGCCTGGGCCGAAGGAGCCTCTACGACGGCGGCGATGGGAGCCTCGGCAGCAACGGGAGCCTCAGCGGCGGTGGAGCGTGAGGGGAGGACCATGGGGACCCGGCGTGGGGGGACCACCATGAAGAACAATGGGGACCATCGTGAGGGACGGTGGGAGAACAAAAGGGGACCCAGTGTGGGGGAGGGGGATTGGGCACTCTAGTTTAGAATCCTCTGCCCAGGGGATAAGTCTGTGTTTGTTTATTTGTATCTTCATTTGTTCTGGTGAAGGAGCTGTGTGCACGGCAGCCAGCCAACAGTCCCTTGTCCTTCTTTTTCACTTTTAATTTCAAGTTTGTGTACCTTGTTGTGTGTTGTGACTGTAGGCAAACCAATTTCCCTCGGGGGATGAATAATGTTTATCGTATTGTATCGTAAAGTGCTGGGGCAACTCAGCAGGTCAGGCAGCTGAATCAGAACCTTTTTTCCCCCCCAACATGATTCGGGTCTGAGGAAGGATTTTGATTTGAAAGGTCACCTATCCATGTTCTCCATGGGTGCTGCCTGACTGCCGAGTTATTCCAGCACTTTGTGTCCTTACCAGGCAGATCAAGTCGCCGGCATGCTGGACCTCCTGCTGGAGTACGTACCCTGTGAGACAGTAGAATCGAGGAATGACCCAGGTCATGGTCTCACCTCACTCGGCTCAACAACAGCCACTCTTCCAGCGCCGACTTTCCACCTCATCCGTGCACTCATGGTAATTCCTCCCGTGCCACCTCCAAGGACCAAGACCTCATGGTGGCTTCTCGATGCGGAGCTCACCGAGACATGCAGTTGCCGCAATCCCATCCTCACGAGAGGCAGTCCACATTTCTGCAGCATCGCGGCGCGTTGAACAACGGCCATTCCGATCAGCAGAGCTCCTGCAATCAGCAAGCAGTTAAAGAATTCCTCTCACACTGAACGTGCACGGACTAAAGTCGAGAACCCGAGCTCAGGATACACTAGTGGGTGGCTGGCTTGCATTCCATTACTGTAGTAAGTGGAATCCCTTGAGGTGGTAATGACGGAACTCTACGAAACAGCAGAAAATGCAAAAACAGCAGGAAACTGAGAAAGTAAAACATCTGTGAAGGTAGAATCAAAGCTAAACCCTCAGGTCATTAACTTGATATTGGTGCTGAGAAAAGAGAGGCCAGGCAGAGAAGAGGGAGGGACAGAGAATTTTTTTCATATCTTTCATTCATTTGTTCTATATCTCACAATTTCACTGTCTATATCTCTCATTTCCCTTTCCCCTGACTCGTCTGAAGAAAGGTCTCGACCCAAAATGTCACCCAGTCCTTCTCCCCAGATACGCTGCCTCTCCCGTTGAATTACTCCAGCATTTTGTGTCTATTTATAGTGAAGCTTGCTGCCTGCCGTCTGTGAGAGGTCTATTCTATTTTACCAGGGCCCTGTATAATTATGACACACATCCTGATCCTCGAATCAATTGGCCGTAAATAATAGCAGACCATTTGCCTTCTTAACGGCTTACTGCAATTATTAGTTTCCTTCAGCTATCACTAACAAAGAAACACAAGTCTGTATTTACATCAATAATCCTCATTTTATCACCTTTCAAATAACGCGCTGTCATTGTTTTTCCCCACTCATGTTGATAATCTCACGTTTATTCTGTCAGAAGGGTGTGAACCTTTTGAATTCTCCCTTCCCCAGAGAGTTGACAAGATATTTAATCTGTTCTCAGCAGAGATCAAGGGACATTTAGAGTCAAAGAGAGAGAGAGCGAGAAAGAGAGACAGGAAGACTGAGTGAGTGTGCACAGGAACAGACCGTTTGAGTCTGAAGAAGGATCTCGACCCAAAACGTCACCTATTCCTTCGCTCCATAGATGCTGCCTTCCCGCTGAGTTTCTCCAGCATTTTTGTCTATCTTTGGTCTGTCAAGTGCATGCCAACCATCAACCACCCATTTACACATTCCATGGTTATCTCATTTTGCTGTGAAGAATAGTCCTGGCGTGAAACACCACCTATCCATGTTCTCCACAGATGCTGCCTGACCCTCTGAGTTACTCCAGCACTTTGTGTCTTTTAGTTTCATAACCAGCTTCTGCAGTTCCTTATTTCTACATCCATGTTGTTATTCTTCTCACATTTGAAGCTACTGAGGAGCCAAAGAGTACAAACAGCAGATGGTGGGAAGGTGGTACTGACCACCTTACTGCAGGCTCCTGGAGCAGGCTGGCCTAATGTTCCACGTCACTACCAAAGATGTCTGAGATCTGTACAATTCCGCAGTGAATCTTTACACCACTTCACCACTTGAGGATTTGTACAGTAACCTCTCGGATATCCTTAAAGTCATTAAATACGATCAAAATTAGAGTGATCTGTGCAGCATACAGTCAGGTGCAAGTCTACACTGCCTGCCCAGACGGACACGTAGACCTAACTCTGGATTTGGGGATGCACAGTGTTCACCTTGTCCTCACCCCTCACCTGCAATCAAAGCTCCATATTTCCTCTGTGCTGTCGAGGAGACGAGGGAGATGTGGATACAGGGGAGAGGTAAGAGAAACGTGAACATCATGTACCTCCAAATCCACAGTTAGGTCTACAGTGCGAAGTAGAGAACAGCAAATGGCGGTTTACACTGAAGATAGTCACAAAATGCTAGAGTAACTCAGTGAGTCTGACAGCATCTCTGGAGATAAAGGAATAGGTGACGTTTCAAATCGAGACCCTTTTTCAGATTGAGAGTCAGGGGAGATGTGAAAAAGGTACAAAGGACAAAGGAATGAAAGGTGAAAAGGACAAATCAAACATCCAGCCAGATAATCAAGGAAAGGTAGTCCATTGCGCAAGAAGAAACTGCAGATGCTGGTGGTTTAAACACAAGATAGACACAAAATGCTGGAGTAACTCAGCGGGCTGAAGAAGGGTTTCAGCCCGAAATGTTGCCTATTTCCTTCGCTCCATAGATGCTGCTGCACCCGCTGAGTTTCTCCAGCACTTTTGTCTACCAGTAAATCTAGTCGATTAGGGTGGGGGAAGAGAGAGGGAATGCAAGGGTTACTTGAAGTTACTCCACCTGAATAGGTGGTGTGAGATTTGCTGTAACATTTCGAAGGACAATGACAATGAGCAACTGCGACAGATCGCACAACGTCAGGCAGATCAGTGGCTCAGACGAAGTCCAGTGTACACACTCCATAACAAGTCAACACAATCATGTGTGTGTCTCTCTCTCTCTCTCTCTCTCTCTCTCTCTCTCATCGTGTCAGAAGCCAGGTTCACAAGGAAGGAATAAAATCCAACAGACATTGACCTGAAACATTAACCCAGTCTCTCTCCCCACAGACGGTGCTTGTTCAGCTTTGAACTTGCAGCGTTTTGTCTTTTTGCTTTGCTTGCATTGTTTAACTTTGGACTCTTCCCATCTCATGTTTCGGAGAAAGTCCCAATAAAACATTTGACTTCCTGTGGTTCCCATCTGGAGACCTTTGCTCAATACAATAACAATTCTTGTTATTTGTGATGGGGGAGGGAAGGAGGGAGGTGTTTTCATTAACAGTTCCGTGTCTATTGGCCCACTGAATCTGTCTCTTGCTTCCTGCCATACCACACAATGACTAGATTCACCATTCAGTCCATTGTAACTGAGGCAATCACTTCCATTCCCTGACTCTTTCCCTGGTCCTATTTCACATTAATTTGCTCCCTGCTTGAAAGTTCTCGGCAAATCCATTTCCGCATCTTACCCAATTCACAATTAAAAAATAAATAGCTTCTCATCTTCCCTCCTGATCTGCAGTATCTGTTTACCAGTCTCCCTCTCACTGCAAAACATTTGGACCGATTTATGAGAATTTAAAATTTCCATGATTTGGAACATTTCTACAACACTGCTTTTTTTTAACCTGCTCCTTTCGCCCTCATTTCTGGCGCCCTGGTAAATGTTCCTTGTGTGGTGCCCAGAAAAAGTACAATACATGGGGGGGGCAGTCAGCTGATGCTATCACCTTTACATTAACTTCTGTGCTTCTATTTATAAAGTCAGGATCAGATGTAGCATTTCACTGCTCTTGCCGCACCCTACTGTTTTCAGCTTTAGGAGATTGTGTATTTTTATGATCATATTTCATTCTGTAGTAATATCTATATCTTCTGTATCCGCTCCTCATTACATTTTGTCGTGTTTAAGTACACGTTTTTAATCAAATCCTTCCCCCCCCCCCCAATATTTCAAAAATAAACTGGCTTCTCACCCATAGAAGCAGCACCAGCCCCAGCCCCTGCTGAACGTTCCATTGTGTGATGTCACAATGCCCGATGTTCACAGATGTCCAATCGGAATGGATTCATTTACATATGCCTTTGCAGGAGCCCCAGCCCCTGGTGAACGTTCCATCGTGTGATGTCACAATGCCCAATGCTCAAATACATTGTTGACATAGATGGAGTACAGAGAAGGTTCACCAGACTGATTCTGGGATGTCAGCACTTTCATATGAATAAAGACTGGATAGACTCGGCTTGTACTCGCTAGATTTTAGAAGATTGAGGGGGTATCTTATAGAAACTTACAAGATTCTTAAGGGGTTGGACAGGCTAGATGCAGGAAGATTGTTCCAGATGTTGGGGAAGTCCAGAACACGGGGTCACAGTTTAAGGATAAGGGGTAAATCTTTTAGGACCGAGATGAGAAAAACATTTTTCACACAGAGAGTGGTGAATCTCTGGAATTTACTGGCACAGAAGGTAGTTGAGGCCTGTTCATTGGCTGTATTTAAGAGGGAGTTAGATGTGGCCCCTGTGGCTAAAGGGATCAGGGGGTATGGAGAGAAGGCAGGTACAGGATACTGAGTTGGATGATCAGCCATGATTAGATTGAATGGTGGTGCAGGCTAGAAGGGCCGAATGGCCTACTGCTGCACTTAATTTCTATGTTTCTATGTTTCCCTCTCTTCACCCCTCTCCCTCTCCCTCTCCCACCCATCCCTCTCTCCCCCACCCCCCTTCCCTCTCTACCACCACCCCCTTACCCCTACCCCTCTGTCCCTCTTTCACCACTCCCCCTACCCCTCCCTCCCCACTCTTCCACTTCTATCCTCTTACCCGACGCCTCTCCCTCCCCCACCACTCTCTTCCGCTCCCTTCCCCTCTCTCCCCCACCCCTTCCCCTACCCCTCTGTCCCTCTTCCAATACTCCCCCGTCCCTCTTCTACCACTCCCGCGACCCCTCTACCCCTCCCTCCCTCCCCACTCTCTCCTCCCCCTCTCCTCACCCCTCTCCCATCCCTCTCTCCCCCACCCCCCTTCCCTCTCTACCCCACCCCCTTCCTTCTCTCCTCCCACCCCCTTCCCCCTATCCCTCTGTCCCTCTTCCATCACTCCCGCTACCCCTCTCCTCCCTCCCCATCCCCCCTCCCCCACATCTCTCTCCACATCTCTCACCCCCCAACCTGCTCTCCTTTCCCTCCCAAATCTATCCCGTTTCCTCCTCCTCCTCTCCCCTCCCTCCCCTCTTCTCACCCCCCCCCCGCAAACGCCGTTGGGGAAACAGACCCAACGGGTCTGCACTTGGTCTAGTACCTATTAAATGTAAAGTTAATGCCAGAGAATTTACAGCTCTGTGCATCTGAGCACTGCAGAATGAACAAATTTTTCAAGGCAATTTAACTTTATGACTTTTTATGGCAATATCCTTTCCACAACCTGTTGAAGGCAATATTAACACACGGCCTGACCACATACAGCCGCTGGCCAGGTACACCTAGGGGATGATTTCAGCTGAAATGTTTGCTTAAGTGCAAAAATGTTCTAGAAGTGGACTTGATTCTAGAACCCACATCTGGATTATGAATCATAATTAGAGTCATAAGGCCCTGTCCCACGAGCATGCGACTCCATGCGGCAAGCGCGACCTAAAGGGCCGGTCCCACCAGCATGCGATTCCATGCGGCAAGCACGACCTAACGTGGTCGCTTGAGCCGTACGGCCTCGCGGGGCCAGTCCCACTTCGATTGCCGGAGCCGTATGGAGTTGTGCGGAGCTGGTCCCGACATCGTGCGGGGCTCCGGAAAACTGACCGGGTTCAAAAATTCCGCACGGCAACGGCCTGCCGGCCCGCAGCCGCCTCAACGCCGTACGCACCGCCTCGACGCCGTACGCCCGTCGGACTTCGCTCGAACTTCACGTCACTCACTCGACCTCTGTGCGTACGGCGTCGAGGCAGCTGCGAGCTTTAGGTCGCGCTTGCCGCATGGAGTCGCATGCTCGTGGGACAGGCCCTATAGAGTAACACGGCAAAGAAACAGACCCTTCGGCCCAACTTGCCCACGAAAACCAAGATGCCCATCTAAGCTCGTCCCATTTGCCGTGTTTGATCCATATCACTCTAAACCTTTCCTTCCCATATATGTAGATGCCATGCTGAAATGTCTTTTAAATATTATGGTAGCTGCTTTAACCATGTTCTCTGGCAACTCATTCCATATATGCCCCACACCCTCTATGTGAAGAAATTGCCACTCAAATATTTATTTACTGTAACCTTTACAGTCTTCCGATTTTGACATGCTTGCTAACTGTGCCTTGTACAATCTCATCCAAATCATTGATATAAACGACAACTAACAATGGGCCTCGTGGCACACCACTAGTCACAGGCCTCCGATCTGGAAAACAATCTTCTACCATCACCCTCTGCTTCCTACCATCAAATCAATAATGTATCCAATTAGCTATCTCTCTCTAGATTTCAAGCAATCTAACGTTCCAAACTAGCCTACCACGTGGAACCTTATAAAAGTCCATATAGACAACGTCTATTGCCCTCCTCCAATTAATCCTCTTGGGTACCTCTTTCATAATTTGTATATGTTCTAAAACATCACAGCTCATATGCTTCTAGTCCCTAGCTTCCATGATCTATTCCACAGTAAAAATGGATCAAAAGCATTTATTTAATATTTCACTCATATCTTGTAGTTCTACACACAGGCAGCCATGCTGATACATACATAGATACATAGGCAATAGGGGCAGGAGTAGGCCATTCGGCCCTTCGAGCCAGCACCGCCATTCAATGTGATCATATCTGATCATCCATAATCAGTACCCCGTTCCTGCCCTCCTCATACCCTTGATTCCGCTAGCCCCAAGAGCTCTATCTAACTCTCTTTTGAATGCATCCAGTGAATCGGCCTCCACTGCCTTCTGAGGCAGAGAATTCCACAAATTCACAACTCTCTGTTTGAAAAAGTTGTTCCTCATCTCAGTTCTAAATACCCTATCCATTCCCTCCCCAGATACTACCTAAGCCAGCACTTTGCATTTCGATCAAAGGATCCAGTATGAGAATGAAGGGTGGGATTTAGGATCGAGATAAGGAGAATTCACTTAAGAGGACATTGAACTTTTGGCATTCTCTTCTTCAGACATCTGTAGGAACTCAGGTACTCTGGTCATTTCTGACAGAAATGAATAGATTTCTGGACATAGTATCTTAATTCTCACTTCGTAATTAACATCGGTAGTGGGGAAACTGCTAGAGTCAGTTATTAAAGATGGGATAGCAGCACATTTGGAAAGTGGTGAATCATTGGACAAAGTCAGCATGGATTTACGAAAGGTAAATCATGTCTGACGAATCTTATAGAATTTTTCGAGGATGTAACTAGTAGCGTGGATAGGGGAGAACCAGTGGATGTGGTGTATCTAGACTTCCAGAAGGCTTTCGACAAGGTCCCACATAAGAGATTAGTATACAAACTTAAAGCACACGGCATTGGGGGTTCAGTATTGATATGGATAGAGAACTGGCTGGCAAACAGGAAGCAAAGAGTAGGAGTAAACGGGTCCTTTTCACAATGGCGGGCAGTGACTAGTGGGGTACCGCAAGGCTCAGTGCTGGGACCCCAGCTATTTACAGTATATATTAATGATCTGGATGAGGGAATTGAAGGCAATATCTCCAAGTTTGCGGATGACACTAAGCTGGGGGGCAGTGTTAGCTGTGAGGAGGATGCTAGGAGACTGCAAGGTGACTTGGATAGGCTGGGTGAGTGGGCAAATGTTTGGCAGATGCAGTATAATGTGGATAAATGTGAGGTTATACATTTTGGTGGCAAAAACAGGAAAGCAGACTATTATCTAAATGGTGGCCGATTAGGAAAATGGGAGATGCAGCGAGACCTGGGTGTCATGGTACACCAGTCATTGAAAGTAGGCATGCAGGTGCAGCCGGCAGTGAAGAAAGCGAATGGTATGTTAGCTTTCATAGCAAAAGGATTTGAGTATAGGAGCAGGGAGGTTCTACTGCAGTTGTACAGGGTCTTGGTGAGACCACACCTGGAGTATTGCGTACAGTTTTGGTCTCCAAATCTGAGGAAGGACATTATTGCCATAGAGGGAGTGCAGAGAAGGTTCACCAGACTGATTCCTGGGATGTCAGGACTGTCTTATGAAGAAAGACTGGATAGACTTGGTTTATACTCTCTAGAATTTAGGAAATTGAGAGGGGATCTTATAGAAACTTACAAAATTCTTAAGGGGTTGGACAGGCTAGATGCAGGAAGATTGTTCCCAATGTTGGGGAAGTCCAGGACAAGGGGTCACAGCTTAAGGATAAGGGGGAAATCCTTTAAAACCGAGCTGAGAAAAACTTTTTTCACACAGAGAGTGGTGAATCTCTGGAACTCTCTGCCACAGAGGGTAGTTGAGGCCAGTTCATTGGCTATATTTAAGAGGGAGTTAGATGTGGCCCTTGTGGCTAAGGGGATCAGAGGGTATGGCGAGAAGGTAGGTACGGGATACTGAGTTGGATGATCAGCCATGATCATATTGAATGGCGGTGCAGGCTCGAAGGGCCGAATGGCCTACTCCTGCACCTAATTTCTATGTTTCTATGTTTCTAGGGAATCTATGGATATTGAGATGGTGCTGGAAGAAATTCTCAGTCATAATCTTGACTGAGGCTCGAAGGGTCAGACAAGCTATTCACACCCTTATTTGTTATGAGAAACTTCCAAGCTTCATATCTTCACATCAGATAAGAGGAACAATTGGAATTTGTTCATGCAGCCCATAAAAGTGAACATTGAACAGTTGTGCTGAATGCCACTTATGCCTTACAAATCCTTTGTTTGCAAAACTGTCATTTGAACAGCGCCTCCCCAACCAACCCAGCAAAGCTACAAAAACTGTCAGGCGCTGCCTTCTAATCAGCCCAAGGATTGAACTAACTTCTGCTTGTGTTTATGATCTACTAGTTTCAGGGTTTGGGATTGGCTGCACTGGTACCTCGATGACAGATCATACACGGGAAAAGTAAACGTATTAAATTTCAGAAACTTCCAACATTAAAAAATGAAATTGACAAATCAAAGATTTTGGGAGGTGGAAATGCCACTAGCAATGCTTGGCAAAGTGTCAAGACTTGGGCACCTGCAGCATAACGCACTCATTTTCTACCACAAGCCTATAATTAAATTATACCTCATCGTCACACCCAATACAAAACATCGTCACATCCAATACAAAACATCGTCACACCCAATACAAAACATCGTCACACCTAAAGACAAAACATAGTTGATCTTTAATGGCATCTATCCTTTCCCGAGCCACCCTATAATTCCTAATCTATCTGTAGAATCCCTTACCTTGCCTGCCAGATCCATCTCATTACTGCTTTTTGACCTCCAGATTTCCCTCTTAGTGTACGTTGCAAAGGCTGGGCCTGGCGCAGATGCCATGCAATGTGCCAGTCAGCTGGACATTGCCGCCCTATCTGTCATTTGTGGAAAGGTTCTTCTGGACCAACAGCTTTGACCACAAGTCCATCGGGCAGTGGTCAGCACGAACGTCCTGCAGGCACTGCAGGGAAAGGACTCGATGGATCCTGTGGCGTGGTTCCCAGAGCAGACTGCCCAGCTTGTCTGGCAAAATGCCTCATCACCAGAACTCACCAACAAGCACCAAGACCTGGCTTGGCTGACGGTGAGGGGAGCCCTCCCAGTCAGATCCTTCCTGCACCGTCGGAACCTCACTACCAGCGCACGCCGCCCTCTGGCCGGCTGCTATGGAGAGGAGACAGTTTCCCACCTCTTTGCAGAGTGTGGATTCGCAAAGAGAGTCTGGAGAGGTATGCAAGGGTCCCTGTCACGGTTTATTCCGAACAGCTCCGTCACAGAAGACGCTGTGATTTACAGACTGTTCCCAGGGACGCATTCAGAGACTGACATCGAGTGCTGCTGGAAGGTCATCAACTCGGTGAAAGATGCTCTTTGGTCTGCCTGAGCGCTATTCACTACCCAGCAGAGCGAGATGTCCGTCAGGAAATGTTGCCGACTGGCCCGCTGCAGGAGTACGCGCTGAGGGACGCACTGAAGCTTGGTGCAGCCAACGCCAAGGCTCGGTGGGGGAGGACCACAGTCTAGGGTCCTTCCACTGCTGGACATGAGGGGCAGGGTGTGGTGGAGACGCCCCTCAAAATAAGGGATGGGATCCCATTCCAGTAGGCTACATGAGTGGCAAAGGTGGGGGATAAATTTGTGAAATTTGAGCAATGTATGTAGACTGTATTGAATAATTTGTATAGCCTCCGAAAATGTCGGATGAATTTTTTGCACATTTCATGTATTGTATATATTTATTATCTGAATAAAGTCTATTTTGAAATTAAAAAAAAGTGTACTCCTTCACATCCACTGGTCAAGAGATTCACTAGATCCCGACTGCCCAGACCAGATGTATGTCTTCTTTTCCCTGACCAGAGCCTCAATACCTCTGGTCAACCAGAGCTCCCGAACGTGCCAGCCCTGTCCTTCACCAGTTTTAAAAGCCACCCACTTACGGACCTCCATTTGTGCCAGTCTTGTCCATCACCCAGTTAATCACTGCAACGTCATGCCAAATGCATCCAAAACGAGTTAGATTTAGCTCTTAGGGCTGAAGGAATCAAGTGATATGGGGGAAAAACAGGAACAGGGTACTGATTTTAGATGATCAGCCATGATCATATTAAATGTTGGTGCTGGTTCGAAGAGCCGAATGGCCTACTCCTGCACCTATTTTTCTATGTTTTTATGTGACCAAAGGATGGAAGGGCTAAATAACAGTCCTTCATCGTGACTAAATTATGATATTGCCTCCCCAAAAGCATTGTGGCAATATTTTCATGAGAAGTGCAGCAGTTTGAGTATTTTTTTATATTTCTATTACCCTTGTCCCAATTTAGGTGCACCGAGCCTATCCTTCTCCACAAGTACTTTAAAAGTCTTCTCTGACGACTCGAACCAGAGTGGAGAGGCCAGCGCTAACACCAGAGGCAGGGGAGCGATCTTCCAGAAGGCCAGAGAACTCAGTGAACGGAGGGAGACGCCACTGGCCAAGCCCCAGTGTGGCGGAATGGTGACTGGGACTTGGGGGGTAGAATGGAGTCGATGTATTGTGTGGTTAACCGTGTGTCACTTCCAACTAGGGTTGCCAACTTTCTCAATCCCAAATAAAGGACAAGAGGTCAAAATACGGGACATATACAAACCGATGATCGGCCATGAGAAGGAGGGGTCAGCGGTCAGTGAAGGTCCGGAGGTCGGACAACTGGCCGGGCTGCCGAGCGACCGACGGGGCCACGGGCGGGGCGAGACGCTCCGACCCGACAGACCCCTCGACCCGAGTAGTAGCAACAGTTAAATACGGGACAAGGGTGTACGGGACAAACTAATTTAGCCCAAAACACGGGATGTCCCGGCTCCTACGAGACAGTTGGCAACCCTACTTCCAACCCAACTATCCCGTTCCCTCTCCGCAATACCCTCACCGACCCACCAATCAACCCCTTTTCCCTTCTTCAGCCACTCACCTGCAGTCTCCGGCGGGCAATGAACGCACCTCTTCTGTCTGTGGGACCGCTCCTCTGTGGGATCGAACCGGAGCTCCGGGAATGTCACGCGGTCACATGGGGACGAGCAATACACACCGACAGCACAGGGGGTTGGGGCCAGACCCGGGTCTCGAAGGTGGACTGAGGGAGGATTGGTTCAATTTGGAAGTTACAGATGCTAAGTCCACGGTCCCGCAAAACAAAGTTCTCCCCGACCCGCCTCCCCTCCCCTCCCCTCCCCACATACATAGAACAAACCAGATAACATTAACACATACTTGTAACCATCGCTGATGGCGCCACCCGGTGGAATATATAGCAAATCAAATTCCTGGTGTGTTGCAAAACATACTTGGCTAATAAAGTATGATTATGATTGCTATGTCTCTCCACAGTGGACATTGCTGGTCTCTCTATACTGGACATTGCTGTGCCCGGCCCCCGACCTTGCTAAGTACTGGTCTGGATGGAATCTGTCAGGTCCCTGTCCCTGTCCCTGTGCAGCCAGCCGTTCAGGCATAACAAGAAGGATTAGGGGAGGTGATTCCCAGGGTGCTTTACTAAGGTCCCATCAATTTATCATCATCATCGGCGCAGTCATAGAAACATAGAAAATAGGTGCAGGAGTAGGCCATTCGGTCCTTCGAGCCTGCACCGCCATTCAATATGATCATGGCTGATCATCCAACTCAGTATCCCATCCCTGCCTTCTCTCCATACCCCCGATCCCTTTAGCCACAAGGGCCACATCTAACTCCCTCTTAAATATAGCCAATGAACTGGCCTCAACTACCTTCTGTGGCAGAGAATTCCACAGATTCACCACTCCCTGTGTAAAAAATGATTTTCTCATCTCGGTCCTAAAAGGCTTCCCTCTTATCCTTTAACTGTGACCCCTAGTTCTGGACTTCCCCAACATCGGGAATAATCTTCCTGCATCTAGCCTGTCCAACCCCTAAAGAATTTTGTAAGTTTCTATAAGATCCCCCCTCAATCTTCTAAATTCTAGCGTGTACAAGCCGAGTCTATCCAGTCGAAACAAGTATGACTGTTCTCTCCTCTCCATAGGGTCGTCTACTTGTGGGTCTGCAGATGTCTGTAGAGGCCGATCCGCAATCCACACATCTTGGTGCAATGTGGGCAGTGGAGACTGGCGGTAGTTGGTAGTCGTCGAGCCCCCTTCTCTCTCTCCTTACGGTGCTGTCGCTTTGTCTCTGCGACACGACGTAGTTCCATTTCATGACGTGCAGATCCTTCCTGCACGGATTTCCTCCAGGAGTGCCTGTCTAGTGCAATGCACTCCCAGTTGCTCGATGTGATGTGGAATTTCTTCAGACTGTTCCTGATGTTGTCCTTGAAGCGTTTCTTTGGCCCGCCGGGGGCTTGCCAACCAGGATGTGTGTTGGACATGTGGATGACATGGCCAGTCCATCGAAGTTGGTGCTGCATTATTGTGATGGTGATGCTGGTCATGTTGGCTTCCTCCAAAACGCTGATGTTGGTGCGTTTGTCCTCCCAGCTGATCCTCAGAATCTTTCATAAGGATCTTTGATGGCATTGTACCAGGGCTCTCAGGTGCCTGCTGTAGGTGGTCCATGACTCGGCTCCATACAACAGGGTGGGGAGGACAACGCCTCTGTAGACCAGCAGTTTTGTTTGAGCCTTTAGGTCTCGGTCTTCAAAGACTCTTTTCCTGAGTCTGGCGTAAGCTCCCCTGGCACAACTCAGGCGATGGTTGACCTCAGAGTCGATGTCAGCTTTTGAGGAAAGAATGCTGCCAAGGTAGGGGAAGTGGTCAACATTTTCAAGAGTGGTGTTGTCCACTTTTATAGTGGGCTGGGTAGACGGCTGGTTGGGTGGAGGTTGATGTAGGACCTGGGTCTTCTTGATATTTAAGGCTAGGCCCATGGCTCTGTATACCTTGGCAAAGGCATTCAAGATGCCCTGGAGGTCTTCTGCAGAGTGTGCTCCAATGGCGCAATCGTCCGCGTACTGAAGCTCCATGATGGCGGTGTTACTGACTTTGCTCTTGGCCTTCAACCTATTAAGGTTGAAGAGCCCACCGTCAGTTTTGTAGAGGATTGGGATCCCCTGTTGCAGCTCTTCACCAATGAGGTGAAGTAAGGCAGCAATGAAGACGACAAACAGGGTGGGTGCGATGAGGCGTCCCTGTTTGACCCCCGTTTCCACAGTGAAGGGCTTGGACTCAGAGCCACAGTTGCTGAGCATTGTAACCGACATGCCATAATGTAGAAGCCTCAATATTCTGATTTACTTGTCGTGACAACCGTACCTTGAAGCATGCTTCAAAGAACCTGGCTGTCTACCGAGTCAAAAGCCTTTGTCAGTTCTATGAAGGCCATGTACAAAGGCTACCTTTCTTCAAAGCATTTTTCCTGGATTTGGCGTGCTGAGAATATCATGTCTGCTGTATCTCTGGATGGGCGGAAGCCGCACTGTGATTCTTGGAGTATTTCTGCAGACAGTGGTAGAAGTTTGCGAGGGCACGAGCAAGGACTTTGCCTGTTGTTGACAGGAACGAGATGCCCCTGTAGTTTCCACATTCAGCCTTGTCCCCCTCTCTAAAAAATGGTCACTATTAGAGCATCCCTGAGTTCTGACGAGTTTATACTCTGCATCTGAAACTGAGGAGATCCTCAAACTATTCCTGATCACATCCAGTGCTTGGTGTTGTCCTCAGCCTGGACTATCCCAAGGCAGCATTGGGAATGATAGCTCATAGTAGGGGTACAAAGGAGAGCTACTGCAATAGTGAGCAGATGGGTTAAGGGCAGAAGACATGTTGCCTCCCTGATGCTGGTATCAAGAACATGACCGCAGCTTCACAACATTTTGAGGGGGGAGGTAAACAGATAAAACTGGCGATCTACAATTGAAGCAATGATATAAGTGAAAAGGATGAAGTCAGACATGAAGCAGGGTACGAGGGAACAGATCAGAAACTGGAAAACACTGTCTCATGTTTGGCTGGGGATGTGCAGAAGATCTTGAGATCCTTGCCCTGGGCAAGTCAAGCATCCTTGCAGGGAGATGTGCAAATGTCGCTGTGGAGGGTTTCTTATGTTGTGAGGGCAATTAAAAGCTGACATCCAGGAGGAAGGCAGAAAAATGGGATATGTGAGAGGGCATTTAGCACAAAGAAAGGCAGCAGGAACAGATTCAGAAGTGGAAACTGAAGAAAGGTTTCGGCCCGAAACGTTGCCTATTTCCTTCGCTCCATAGATGATGCCGCACCCGCTGAGTTTCTCCAGCACTTTTGTCTACCTTGGAAACAAAATAATTTTTCAGTGGCTCATGGTTTGCAGATTAATGTAAGGTGGTCGGGCACTGAATGGAAGGCATTGATCGATGGTTTGGTTTATTATTGTCACGTACCAGGATACAGGATAAACTTTGCACATAAGTACTACCAAACCATAGACAAGTACAAGATAGTGCAAAGAGAAAAACACCAGAGTCCAGAGTATAGTGTTACAGATTACTGTGTTAGTTACAGAGAAAAGTGCAAGGTCCGCTATGAGTAATAATGGATGTTTGCAACAATACCCAAGCTTATGGGAGGACCGTTGTATTCTGATAACAAGGAAGATGCTAGGCTTTGAATCTGGTGGTATATGCTTTCAAACTTTTGTATTTTCTGCCCAATGGGAGAGGGGAGAAGTGGAGATGACTGGGGTAAAACAAGTGTGTTGGCCTCTTTCCCGAGGCATCGTAAAGTGAAGATGGAGTTGATGGCATTGGTTTATATTGTCACATTAACTGAGATACAGTGAAAAGCTTTTGATTGCGTGATATCATATAATATTATGCATGAATACAATCAAGCCTTACACAAGTACAGCAGATAGAACAAAGAAAAAATACCAGAGTGCAGAATATAATTTTTCAACATTGTTGAGTGATAGTCACAGATGAAAAGCCCAAGGTCCACAACGAGGTATGTTGGAAGATCAGGGCTGTACTCAAGCTTATGGAAATATCGTTCAGAAGTCTGACACCAGAGAGGAAGAAACTATTCCTGAGTCTGGTGGTACATGCTTTCAAGTTCTTGAATCGTTTGCCCTATGACAGAGGGGAGAAGAGGGAATGATCAGGGTGATAAAGTCCTTGAGTATGTTAACTGCTTTCCAGAGGCAGTGTGAAATAGAGATGGAATTGATGGAATAGAGGCAGGTCTGTGTGATTGACTGGGCTGCATCCACAACTCTCTGCAATTTCTTGTGATCTTGGGCAGAACTGTTCCCAAAACCAGGCTGTGTTGCAACCTGATGCTTTCATTGATGCATCTGTAACCGTTGGTAAGAGACGTTGGAGACGTGTCAAATTTTCTTGGTGTTCTGAGGAAGTAGAGGCATTGTTGGCTTTTTTGGCCGTTGCTTCAATGTAGTTGGTCTGGGCAGATAGTTGGTAATGTTTACATCTTGGAACTTTATGGGGAGGCTGGAGTCTGGACAAGGTGACTGTTACTAAGGCCATGCTCAAATATGCAGGGGTGACAACTGAACATTCCTGGGGCAGGGTTCCAGGGCAAGATGGAAAGGAGAGTGATGCAGACGTGCAATAATACTGGGTACTGAAATACTTGTCAATGAAAGGAATGATCACAATGAGCTAGAAAGATCAAACAAAACCACATGGTCTGAATTAAACCTGGACTGATGACTACTTTGGCCATAGGTGAGTATTTTGGATGCTATGAACATGATTCATGGTTGGGGAGCAGGATGAAGTTAAACTAAACCTGGGTTATGGCCAAGTACAGTGTTATGATAAATGTGCAAAGCATGATAGGAAACAGCTGTGGGAAGACACGTCAGGGTCAGTACAGTGGGAAGGGACGGCTGGGACAGTTAGAAAGGGAAACCTCCAATTCTGGAAACCTGCGATAAAACAGTATGAGAGGGAGGTTCAACAAATACTGAGAATTGAACAGAGTGTTTAGAAGATTCAGCAGTAAAAATAGGAAGAAAAATAGGAAGGCAAAGAGGGTGCCCATAGTTAAAATCAAGTAAAAAATAAGTGAATAGAGGAAAGATGAAGGTGCCCACAAGTGTGAGAAAGACACAAGTAAAGGTTTGAATGCACTTTACACCGTCTCTTAGGAGGACTTTCGGTGGGAAAAAAAAAAATATATTTATAATATTTGGGTAAGCACAACTTCAACAACTCTCAAGAATCTCAGCACAAGGCCTCAGAACATGCAGGTAGCTGCTGGGAGGAATATGTTTATCTTCAGATACATTTGTCCTTCTCAGAGACAACGGAGACTAGTTTGGTGCCAAATGTATTGAATAACCCATGATTTCAGCATTGAGGAGGATTTTTAGTTTTAAAATGTAGCTGTATCAGCAAGGAATTGCAGAAGCTGGTTTACACAAAATGCTGGAGCAACTCAGCAGGTTAGGCACCATCCCTGGAGAACATGGGTAGGTGACGTTTCAGTTCGGGATCCTTCTTCAGAATGCTATTGTGTGTAGATTAGGAAAACTGTTGGTATATTAGGTTTATCGCTGCCAGAGACACCACAAAATTTCACCAAGGACTGGGATCCGGAACAGTGTGAGGGTCATACTGATGTTTTCAAGAGAGTTAGATATAGCTCTTAGGGCTAATGGAATCAAGGGATATGGGGAAAAAGCAGAAACAAGGTACTGATTTTGGATGATCAGCCATGATCATATTGAATGGCAGTGCTGTCTCGAACGGCTGAATGGCCGACTCCTGCACCTACTTTCTGTGTTTCTATCATCAACCGCCACTCGTATTCATGGAGTCCACAATGGGCAGAAGGACATGAGACTTGTTGCTTTATTGGTGTTGTAATAAATCTATTGTATGTACCTCTATATTGTTGACGTGTTCTTTCTCCATCAAAATCTTTGAAAGCTGCTGTACTGTAACATTTTGGTATAGTCGGCATGATTTCTTGGAAATCCTGGAAATTTTTGAAACTTTTTCTTTTTTTAATTTTTTTTTGTTTTATTTATTTATTAGAAGTAAGTACAATACATTGGTACAAAAATTATGTTAACATAATACATTCTCTGTACAACTTCCTTTTTTTTTTTTTTAAAGAGAGAAGTGAGAAAAGAAAGAGGAAAAAGAGGTTGTGAAAAGTGAAGGATAGACTAGTGAACATTAGTGAAAAACAGATAAAGCAAAAGTGAAAAAAAGGAATAAGTGAAGAAGGAAAGCAGGAGGGAGATTATTCAGTCGCTCCAAGGAGATGATTTTTTTATAGTCTGAATCATCTTTCACCCATACATGAAACTGTTAGTTTTCATGATACTATGTCACCACATGAATCCAAGAAATCAATAAATGGGGACCAACTCATTAAGAATTGATCTTGTTTGTCTATTAGGAGGAGTCTAATTTCTTCCAAATGTGCTGTGTCCAGCATATTACTGATCCACATTTTAAATGTTGGTATATTAACATTTTTCCGAAATTTAAGTATTAGTCCTTTTGCTGTTATTAACCCATAATTGAAAAATGAGTTTTGGTGTGTATTTAATTTGTTCCCATCTCCACTTACTCCAAATATAATAATTTCAGTATTAGGTTCCATTTTTGTCTTAAATAGCTTTGAGAATATATCAAATATGTCACACCAAAATTTATAAAGTTTTGTACAAGAGACAAATGAGTGTGTAATATTGGCATTTTGAGAAAGACATTTATCACAAATGGGAGAAATATTTGGATAAAATTTATTCAACCTAGTTTTGGAATAATGTAATCTATATTTATTGTCATTCGGTCTGAACAAAAGTTCGTTGCCTTGCAGTCATACATATAATAAAATAACAAAACACACAATAAACACAAATTTAACATCCACCTCAGTGAGTTCACCAGACACCTCACTGTGATGGAAGGCAAAAATCTTAAGAAAATTTGAGGAAAATGTTGAGAAACACCAAAGACATCAAAGAGAACCCGAGGATGGATGGTCCAACCTGAGGGGTTCAGTATATTGGTTGGTG
Source organism: Amblyraja radiata (assembly GCF_010909765.2). Lineage (NCBI taxonomy): Eukaryota > Metazoa > Chordata > Chondrichthyes > Rajiformes > Rajidae > Amblyraja > Amblyraja radiata. The sequence goes on along the minus strand of NC_045989.1, from coordinate 14,250,844 downwards.
AAGTGCGGAAATGGAGATCACCTAAGTATTGGGGGAGAGCGTCGAGGGTGGAGGGTAAAGGGTGGCCAGAAAAACTGCCGTACTCAATTATTACATGTTTGCAGGGAGTAGGCTTCCTCAATGTGAAAGAAAACCTCCCAAATGTGGAGTGGATAATTGCACTAAGACAGTATGCTAAAAACAAAAAAGCTGGAAACACAAACTGATAGATCCCTCTGTAATTGGATCCTCGACTTCCTCATTCACAGACCACAGTCTGTTCGCATTGGTGGAAATGTGTCAGGCCCAATAACAATCAGCATGGGAGCACCTCAAGGCTGTATGCTCAGCCCCCTGCTGTACTCACTCTATACTCATGACTGCGTAGCCGGTCATGGGACAAACTCCAGCATCAAGTTCGCCGACAACACCACTGTTGTGGGACGTATCACTGATGGAGACGAGTCAGAGTACAGAAGTGAGATCGACCGACTGACCAAATGGTGCCAGCACAATAACCTGGCTCTCAACACCAGCAAAACCAAGGAGCTGATTGTGGACTTTGGAAGGGGTAGGATGGGGACCCACAGTCCCGTTTATATCGATGGTGGAAAGGGTCAAGAGCTTCAAATTCCTGGGCGTGCATATTTCCGAAAATTTCTCCTGGTCCCAGAACACCGATGCAATCATAAAGAAAGCACATCAGCGCCTCTACTTCCTGAGAAGATTACGAAGAGTCGGTATGTCGAGGAGGACTCTCTCGAACGTCAACAGGTGCACAGTAGAGAGCATGCTGACCGGTTGCATCGTGGCTTGGTTCGGCAACTTGTGCACCCAGGAGCGGAAAAGACTGCAAAAAGTTGTAAACACTCACCAGTCCATCATCAGCTTTGACCTCCCTACCATCGAGGGGATCTACTACAGTCGCTGCCTCAAAAAGGCTGGCAGCATCATCTAGGACCCACACCATCCTGGCCACACACTCTTCTCTCCGCTGCCTTCAGGTAGAAGGTACAGGAGCCTGAAGACGGCAACATCCAGGTTCAGGAACAGCTTCTTCCCCACAGCCATCAAACTATTAAACTCAACATACAAAATCTGAACTTTAATTAGCCTACTGCACTTTATATGCTTATTTATGTGTGTATATATATATTCAATGGTATATGGACACACTGATCTGTTCTGTATTATTTATGCCTACAATATTATGTTGTGGTGAAAGCAAAGCAAGAATTTCGTTGTCCTATCTGGGACACATGACAATAAACTCTCTTGAATCTTGAATCTTAAAAGATTAAATGAGGAATTAGCTGCCCTTGATAAAAAAGTGACCTTGACTGAGGAAGCAAAAACTATGCAGTAACAGGGACACAAGGTCGAATGGAAACAAATGAATTACACCTGTAAGTTAGCTACTGTTCATCAGTAAAAAAAATGAAAGAGGAAGGAGAGGCTGTAAACCCAGCACTGTAATCAGATGACTAGTATTGGGACACTTGCCACTCAAAGGGGAATGGACAATGCCTCGATTGAAGAGGTGGGACAATTAGCTGGCCAGAGAAAAAGAGAACTGCGTGTGAAATGATCCGAGTGTGGGAGAAAATAGTGAGAGAAAATAGTGCACGAGTCAGGCTTTAAATTGAGGCACCAGGAGCAGGTAAAGATGTTTAGCTTGCAAGAAAATATACAGGGCATCATGAGGAGAAATGAAGGTCAGGGCAGAGGGGAACAGAGTGATCATAGAGGGAAGTGTCGCAATGTAGGAGTGTACTTTCATCCTGTCCAGAAGGCAGTGGTTGGCAAATTCCATAGTGTAGCTCAACTGTGGTTACAAGAGTCAACCTGCTCAAAAATACACGACAAACCAGTTTTACAATCAGTCATAAATCAGTTTGATATGTGGTTTTGAAATAGATGGATTAACGATATCGGGATGTCATACTTTAAACATGTTGAACCAACACCCTTGGTTTTAAAGTCTTAAAGTCTAAATGTTTCCCCAAATTAGTATGATTGTGTTCTTATTCTGTTAACTGTTTAACCCTTGAAGAGAAAGTCGTGAAATGACTTAATGTGCCCGACACAATTATTGGGGTTAGTGATTTATTCAAAGTTTTTCTGTTATTCGTGAAGGTTCTAAAGGAAGAGCAATGCAAGCATAGTTTTGTTTTACGTGTTTTAAGTTTTCACACTTCTATACCTTTTGCCTGAATGGAGAGGGAGTGGCCAGGATGCGACTCGTCCTTGATTATGTTGCTGGCCTTGCCGAGGCAGCGTGAGGTATAAATTGAGTCAATGGAAGGGAGGTTGATTTATGTGATGGTCTGGGCTGCATCCACAATTCGCTGCAATTTCCTGCGGTCTTGGATGGAGCTGTTCCCAAACCAAGCTGTGATGCATCCCAATAAAATGCTTTCTACGGCGCATCTGTAGAAGTTGGTGAGAGTTGTTGAAACATGCCAAACTTGCTTAGCCTTCTAAGGAAGAAGAGGCGCTGGTGGGCTTTCTTGATCGGTGTTTCAATGTCAGAGGTTATGGAGCGAATTAAGGAGAATGGGGTTAGGAGGGATAGATAGATCAGCCATGATTCAAAGGTTTCAAAGGTATTTTATTGTCACATGTACCAATTAAGGTAGTGATATTCGATTTACCATACTAAAAAATAGCAACAAGACACACAGCTACATAAATGTTAACATAACCATCCACCACAGCAGATTCCCCACTTTCCTCACTGTGATGGAAGGCAATAAAGTATAATCTTCTTCCTTCTTTATTGATGGAGTAGACTTGATGGGCCGAGTGGCCAAATTCTACACCTATCACATGATCTTCAATATCCGTGGTCCAATAGATGTTGGTGATATTAACTCTTAGGAATTTGAAGTTATCAACCATCTCTGCTTCGGCGTCGTCAATGCAAACTGGGGTATTGGTGGGGGTGCAGAAGACTCTAGCACTAGCAGAGTCTGTCTCAACATCAGCGGCAGAGCTTGTTAGGTGGAGACGGAGTTTGTGAATGGGGATGCATCCAGCCCTGGGAAAAGACTGACCATCCATCTTATCTGCACCCTTCATTACTTTATAAACCTCCATGAGGTCATCCCCTCAGCCTCCAGGAAAGTAAAGCGAGTCCATGCAATCTCCTTATAACTCAATCCTTCCATTCCCGGAAAAGTCTGAAGAGGAGTTCCAACCTGGAACGTTATCTATCCATTTGAACAGGGAGATGTTAATTTATCCAGCCAATGGACTTGGATTTTTGCTGAGACAATGTTGGAATTGCCTTTCCCGTGTGCTTTGAGCTGCTGTAATTAGTTTGTTACTCAGAAGTGTATGTGAGGCTTGACTTCATTGCTGCCTGATCAGCTGTGACAATTGTGAAGAATTTCTTTTTGATATCTGTTTTCTGTGAGATGTGGTTCTGGAGTAGCGACCCACACCTTCCAGATGTCAATGGAGATCTTTATTATATGGTGTAGTTTACACCCCAGCGGTATGAACATTGACTTCTCTAATGTCAGATAGCCCTTGCTTTCTCTCTCCTTCCTCTTCCCTGTTCTCCCACTAGTCTTACTGTCTCCGACTACATTGTTTCCTCCCCCAACATCAGTCTGAAGAAGGGTCTCGACTCAAAACGTCGCACATTCCTTCTCCCCAGAGACGCTGCCTGTCCCACTGAGTTACTCCAGCATTTTGTGTCTACCTTCTTTACTATATGGGATGGGGAAATCTTGGCTAAAATGTTTACAATCTTGTGGAATGCTAAAAAGCATAGCAATAGTTAATGGCAAGTTGACCTTGATCTCAAGATGGCTGAATATGGCAAGGGAGGTTGTAGATATTGAAAACTGCACTACAGATACAATATTTGTCTGAGTGGCTGCATGGATGTGCCTCCAGATGCTCTGGGTTCCTCCCATAATAGTGTGCTGGTTGTTGGTTTAATTGCGTATTTAATCCTCTGCCAGCTTGCATTAGATTTAGCTCTTAGGGCTAAGGGAATCAAGGGATATGGGCAAAAAGCCGGAATGGGGTACTGATTTTGGATGATCAGCCATGATTATATTGAATGGCGCTGCTGGCTCGAAGCGCTGAATGGCCAACTCCTGCACCTATTTTCTATGTTTCTAAGTATGTTTTCCTTATCTTTTCCTTTGGAATCGATTCTAAAGAGAGTGCGAAATCTGGATTCTACACTGATCACAATGAATCCATGTTAAGGTGTTAAAAATGTGCCTCTATTTCAGATATTAGATACCAATATTTCAGAAAGAAATTGGCATCTTGAGAATGCGATGACAGTGTGTAGGTCATTGGGATTTTGAAATAGATATTTTGGGAGTTAGATGGGAATAATTGGGGAACAATAAGCAATGTTTCCAAAAGGTTAAAAGATGCTGCTCAAGATTTTTGACTTTGAGATTTTGAGTTCTTTTGGGAAAGTTTGTTTTGATGTAATCAATGTTTGTCTTTCAAAATATAAATGAGCAGCCAGGACTCCATGTCCTAGAATGCAAGTATGTTGTGCTTAAAGATTAGCATGTCTGTGGTAAAATGAAAATCAGGTTGTGTGGATTACTGTGCCATTTGATTATGTCAGACCCTGTCTTACAACAGCAGAGATTTAATGAACACTGTATTGGGAGATTCTGGAACAGATTTAGGCACAGTTAACTCCATGGATGTCAAAACACTTAACATTGAGAATAAAATTAGAGTAATCAATAATGAAAAATCACATACATTTCTAATATCTCTGGAAGTTATTTATCAGAGGATGGAAATGTCACCAAAACACTACTGTAGATGTCATGTCTTCATGGTTCACATAATGAACTCAGACTATTGGTAGTTCAAGGAACTGCAGATGCTGGTTGAGACAAAAGGACACAACATACTGCAGTAACTTAGTGGGTCAGGCAGCATCTCTGGAGAACATGGAAGAAGGGTCCTGATCTGAAATGTCACCTATCCACGTTCTCCAGTGATGCTGCTTGACCTGCTGAGTTACTCCAGCACTTTGTGTCCTTCAGTCCATTGGTTTATCCAACATCACAAATAAAATGGGGACTTTATCCTTTTACCTCCAAATGTAACGGAGTCTTTGGGGGTGAAGGAGAATGAGTTGGAGGATTTTCTGAACAGATCATCTGAGGTAACTAAAGAATTGAGTGAAATTGTCAAGGATCACAAGGTTTACGATCAAGGTGAGTGATACCGAATGGCTAAGGTAGAGACAGATCTTACAGCTCAACATTGGTGGGATATTTTAAAGGGGTGATCTCCTCAGGTCAATGTTTTGTGAGTTATTCATCCTGCACCTGCATTGGTTGTTTTAACATCCATACTGGTGATATATTTATGTTATTTGCATTGAAGTGTGTATGTCGTGCACCAAGAAATTGAGATTTGGTATACCGTGCAGAGACCTTTGTTACAGTGATCCCTGCAATATAAACATTTTGGGATGAAGAGGGGTATTGTAATAAATGTAGATGTATTTAGCATGCCCACATACATACATGATTTAGTATTGTTTAATGTGTTGCTCACATTCATTGTTAAAACCTTGGTTACTGAGAGTATAGTGCAGTATATATTGAGTAGTGCAGTGTATTGCCTGATCGAGGAATAGTCACTGTAATGAATATGAGAGATGAACTGTGGACTCATTGGAACTGAACTGAACAATGGTACTGAGAGAAGATAAACGTGACCTGTTTGCTGATAATATTTATAGTATGATTAACTTTGTTAGGCAGTGGCCAGACAGACGCCAACATTGCCTAAAGGAATAAACAAACATATTAAGTACACTTGTGGAATGCAAAGTATAATAAAGTGCCTGAAACTTTTGTGTGTGTGCACGTGTGTGTGTGTGTGCACGTGTGTGTGTGTGTGTGCACGTGTGTGTGTGTGCGTACGTGTGTGTGTGCACGTGTTTGTGTGCACGTGTGTGTGTGTGCACGTGTGTGTGTGCGCACGTGTGTGTGTGCGCACGTGTGTGTGTGTGTGCACGTGTGTGTGTGTGGTCAGAAGCTCTCCAAGTCAGAGAACTGGAGCTTCCATCAAGACCACTATGCGCAATCCATAGGATATTTTTGATGACAGGCTATCGGAGATTGTGTAATTTTTGTGACCTCAAGGTAACCAGGGCTTGTGACAATCAGATCAATTAGTTTGCCACTGTTCCTTCGCTAACTGCAGATTGGAAAAGAGACACGAGCCCAAACAAATTGTCTATCAATGAGCTAATTATAAGGATGAGGTTAAATTACCAAAACAATATGCTGGAGGAATTGCAAAAACAAGTCTTGGATCAAATTTGGCACCGGGGAATGAATATTGAAGTTCATCCATGGATTTGCATTATGTTGCATATGCTTGTTGTGCTTCTTTGTATTACACTTATATTATAATGGATTATTTAAATACATTTAAATAACAATTTAAGTTATTCCATTGACAAGATCTGCAGATTGGGGAGCCAATGGTGGAAAAGGTCAAGAACTTCAAATTCGTGGGCGTGCTTATTTCCGAAGATCTTTCCTGGTCCCAGCACACTGATGCAGTCAAAAAGAAGGCACATCAGCGCCTCCTGAGAAGATTACGGAGAGTCTGTATGTTAAGGAGGACTCTCTCGAACTTCTACAGGTACACAATAGAGAGCATACTGACTGGTTGCATCGTGGCTTGGTTCGGTAACTTGAAAGTCCAGGAGCGGAAAAGATTGCAGAAAGTTATGACCGCTGCCCAGTCCATCATCGGCTCTGACCTCCCCACCATCGAAGGGATCTATCGCAGTCGCTGACTCGAAAAGGCTGCCAACATCATCAAAGATCCACACCATCCTGGCCACACATTTATCTCTCCGTTGCCATCGGGAAGAAGGTACAGGAGCTTGAAATCTGGAACATCCAGGTTCAGGAACAGCTACTTCCCCACAGCCATTAAACTCGCCATCAAACAAACTCTGAACAATAACAGCCATTGCACTTTAACCGTTTATTTATTGTGTATATATATGGTCTATGGTATATAGACACACTGAACTTTTATCTCCTGTTCTGCATTATGTTTACATATTCTGTTGTGCTGCAGCAAGCAAGAATTTAATTGTCCTATCTGGGACATATGACAATAAACTCTCTTGACTTGACTTGATTTGTGCTTGGCTGCCAGGCCTCCCAGTGACATGTAGTTAGATGAGAACTGTAGACTGACAACTCCAAGGGGTGGAATGTAACATAGGGGTTAAAACTCTTTTCAACTAAAATTGAGTTGTCTGTTAACAGTCGTCATATCAGGCAAGCAGGCTCGCTTGGGAAGACAAATATATTGCAAGGCTTGGGACCGTGAAGCTGCAAGAACATGCAGTAATTAGATAAGATAATCTTGTTCTTACCAGAGACAAGCAAGATCAGCTCAGTGCCAAATATAATGAACAACGCATGATTTCACTGTTGGGGAGGATAGCTAGTTTTAAAATGTAACTGACCATTGTTTGGAGATTAGGAAAGATGCACAGATGATACAAGTGCATGCTGTGAGAAACCAGAATCCGTAACGGTGCCAGGACCACTGAGTACTATCAGCTGACGCTCATGTCTGGAGTCCATGGTGGCCGTGAGACCTGTTTTATTGGTGTTTTAATAAATGTGTTATTTTAAACTTTATATTCTTTTTCTTCATCGTTGATCCAAATCCTCAAAACTTGCTTACACCATTACACTACGCAGCCCAAAATATTTAACTCAAAATATTTATCCACTCACCAAAGGTAGGTACAGTATGTGTCAACTGCAAAATACACCGCAACTGCATGCCCAGGCATCAATGATGGGCAATTCCACAATCCACTCTACTCCCATCAAGAATCCCATCAAGAATTTCAGGGGAACCAGTACCCGTAGCACACCACCCTGGCTGGGAAATATACTGCCTATCCTTCATTCTGGTTGAGTCTAATTCTTGAATTCCCTCCACTTTCAGTATTGTGGGCACACCTTGGCCAGATGGACTGCAATAATTTAAGATGGAGTCACCTTCTTCAACATAACAATTTGGATGGGCAATAATTGCTGGCCTTGAAAGTGACACCCACAGCCTGAGTAGGGAGTTAAAAACTGCAAGGGGGGGGGGGGGGGGGGGAAGACACCAGGTTGTTACCTTCTAGTCCTTTGTTGGCCATAAACACAGGACAGCTCTGTGGATGTGATGGAATTGTGTTAAAAAGTGTAAAAGACCAAATGAGCAACAGGCCAGGCAACAGTGCACTGATGAATGGCAGATGTTGGAATATTCTGAAGCAAACCATACATGAACATTTAAGGAAGCGCAGAGTGATCAAGGACATCAGTTGGGGGGAGTTTTAATGATTTCAGGGTGTTACACAGTGGTGTCTCTGGATCCTAGGACTGGGATCCTGGCTTCTTATTGGATCTATAAGTGGTTTGAACTTCATATTGTGACAGTGATGAACAAGTTTGGAGATGATGCTACAGAAAATGTGAGAAAGAAATGCTGTCCAGAGTAGTGTGTTTGTGGCGAGAGCAATACAGGTCCTTTGTCCTCTCCATCCCTCCTATCCCCTCCCTGTAACTTGTACACCAGCAAATGTGGATATATGGTGGTTCTGCTGCGGAAACAGTAGCAGAACAGATACTCAAGGCTTAAAACCTAAGCTGCACGTACACGAGATTGGATATAGAAGCAGAAAATTCAGGAAAATTCAGCAGGTCAGCCAGCGTCTGTGGAGAGAGAGACAGTTAATGTCCAAGACCCATCATCAACACTGAGGAAAAAGAGAATACAAGCTAATTTCAAATTGCAGGGAGGGGATAGGAGGGATGGAAAAAACAAATAAAATATATGTGGCCAGGGTTGCTGTGGGTTAGGCTGAGGATGACCTGATTGACAGGTGAATGGAGGTGATCAGAGAGACAGAGCATGAACAAGGAACATCATCAAGTTTGATGTCATTTGCAGTTTTCCTTGTTCAGCCCGATTGTGGCTGGTGAGACCGGCCCTCGAGCCGCACACTCAGGGTTAGTAGGGGAATGGGAGAGTCAAGTCGAGTTTACTGTGTGATATGCACAAGTAGGTTGAGGTACAGGGACAATGAAAATCTTGCTTGCAATAGCATCGCGGGCACAGACTCACACGACACCTACAAAAACACAAATTATGCAGAAATAATACAATCAGTGAAGAGAAAAAGATTGCAAAAACAAGTCATAGTCGTGCAAAAAGTGGCAATAGTATTCTGTTGCCGAGGTAGCATTGGGTTGTACAGGTCGATTCAAGAACCTGATGATTGTATGGAAGTAGCTGTTCCTGAACCTGGTGGTATGGAATTCAGGTGTATAAGTTTATCTCTGGCCTAACTCGTTGAACTCTCCAGAAAGAGCAGTATAGAAATTAGGAGCAAATATTTGTTATGAAGTCTTTTTCAGGCAATGGGAAGCTTGTGGTTGTCTGGGGGTACTGGGTGAATGTGCTCCACACAAAGTGATCACCCAACTTGCATTTGATCTCTTCAATGTAGTGAACACTGAATACGGTATTCTAGATCGGAAGTGCAAGAGAATTGCAGTTTCATCTGTAAAAACTGTTTAGGTTCTTGGATGATGGGAAAGGAAGAGGTGAAAAGGACAAGTCCATGGGAAGGTGCCATAATTCAGGGAGTGATAGGCAGGGACAGAAGAGCAGACCGGGGAATTGTGAAAGTGTGGATTAACTGCAGCTAGGCAGTGGAATGAACAGCCATTTCTGAATAAATCCAAAATCATCAGATCCGATGAGCCTGTGAAGGTTCCATCAATAAAATCAGAAAACACTAGAAATATTGATGCATAATTTATGTTTTTGTGTTTTGTCCGAGTCTATGTACCTGTGATGCTGCTGCAAGCAAGATTTGCATTGTACCTGTACTCACCAGACTTCTCCATTGGACAATAACTTGACCATACCACAGCTGTTTAGGAGAAGTGGCAGAGGGAGAGGAGCCTGCAGTGGAATTAAATATTTACAACTTCTTTAAAACATTTTATTAACAGTGGAAGTAACTTCCCTGTTGTACTAAAATCCAATCAATTGCATTGGATTGTCCAACTGGTTCAGTTGGTTAAAGCTGCCAACAATTGAAACCAAAACTTAAAAATGAAACAAGCTGAGAACATTACAATTTATTAGTTAGGAGACAGACGTGACAATGAGCAGGGAGCATAAAGCAGTGTGAATCGTTTAGTCCAAAGTGAAACCTCTGCATCCGTTTTTTCTGACACTGAAAGGTCACCTTCCTCATATCGACAAGCATCAAATACCTGAGCTCACAAACCTGTGTTATAACTAATCGCCAAGCACATTATTTAAATTTGGAACTGTGCTTCATGATGGGGCAAAATCTCCAAACAAAACCCAGCCCCTTACTCACAAAGTTTAATTACTGCTTTAAATATTTTCATCCAGCTTGGGATTCTGCAAGGCCCAATCAATATCCTGGAAGATGGTGATGGTGATGCAGCAGCCTTGTTCGTCATCTTACAACTTAGAACTAACATAATATAACAAATTTAGTCTGGCTTTCCTCGACTATACGTCCTATTTTGACCGTGACAAGCAATGGTCTACTGCAGAGAGCTCAGTCAGGGAAGTGTTCACAGGATTCCAGTCCTCACAACAAATAACCTGGAAGAATCCCTGAGCAATGTTCTGTTTCAGGGCAATGCTAGCCATGCAATACCAGTACAAGACCTCACTCCTACAGTGGAACCTGAATTTCGAGCCCTGGTTAAAACATTGTAGCATTGTAGCCACAACTGGCAGCTCCGGTGAAAATCTCCTATAAACACATTCTTAAAAAGTGCGTTTCAATTTCCAGTAGTTTGTACTGAGTTAATCACGGCGGATAAACCGAAGGTTAGTATTCATAGCACTCTGCTCCGAACCATCATGGATTGTGATGTCTTCCAATGGCAGAGATTCCATCGTTCATGTTCAATCTTGCAGCTGTGACACTGGCTGCCTAGACAAGCTTGGCAGGTTTGGCAATCAGCTGCCGCTCACGCTCAAGTTCCTTCTCCCGCCGCTGCTCATGTTCCAGCTCATCCTTCCGTCTCTGCTGCTGAAGTTTTAAAGCTCGTTTCTGCAAACAAAGGAGAAACCACGCAAAAGCTGAACCTGATCCATCAAGACCCAGAAGACGATTCCCCATGGACGGGGAGATGGAGCCGACATGAAAAGGCAGAATCAAGCACAGCACAAAGCTCCAAAACACAATTTAAAGGCTGCAGAGACACTCTGCTTGGGCAACACAGAGAAAGAAAGCCAGGCGCAAAATGAAGCCATTCATAAATCCAATAAGAACCGAGAAGGTGCAAAAGTTAATAAAGTGCTGCAAATTGATCAATATAAATGACATAATGGCCAAAGTTCATAATATTTCAGAATACACCTTGAAGAAAGATTCTAACCAACTGAGGGGGAAGCAGCACCTGTGATAACTGGAACTCACCAACTGTGCTCAGTCAGTTACTTCCAAGTATTTGGGAATAGAAAAATTGTAGCAACCAGTGATCTTTTCATTTGATCTTGCATCTGGCCACCAGTTTTGAACCTCCCAAACCTTTCTGCTCCTCCACAGCTTTTAGCTTCTCGTAATTTAAAACTTTCCCAACACTGAGTACCGCACTGGCTGCAGTGGCTCACCACCACCTCTTGAAGTCAGGTAAGGATGGCAATAAAAGCCAGAATTGCCAGCAACAACAACAACATGCAAGAGAGTAAAAAAACAATAAAAGTACCAAATGATGGAAGGAGTGAGCAACAAACTGTACTGTCAATGGAAATAACACAAGTGTGGCGTCAGCTGATACACAGACGACTTATGGTCGAACCCTCGTCAGTAGCTACAAAGGCCGTCATGTGACGTCAGGGGCTAAGGGGAGTGTCCTGCTACAGAAGCATAACTCACCTTGAGATCACCCGGGTCAACAGGTAGCTGAGCTCGAGACAACACCCTCGCTCAGCTACAGCAGCAATGACAATTATGTTAGTGGACCAAACTTACATGTAACACTTAAATAAAGCAACTGTTTATTCACCACGTCTGGTGCTGCTACACAAGGTTTAAAATGTCTCAAATCATTCACCAGGACTCAGTGCATGGAGTTACCATGGATTAGCAAAGGGCTCAGTGAATGCCAAGGACAGGGGCTGCCTGAGAGATTAGCTTCCTCCACAACCTCCAGGTCTAAAACTGGAAAATCACTCATCATTACAAGTGTTCTCCATCAAGACCTGACGCCAAGTTCACCCTGACACTATCAACCTATCAACAGAAAATCTCCCTTCAGAGTTGCTGGGATGCTCAGTGCCAGCAGAATGTGTACAACAGTGAGCTAAAAAAATCTAAGTAATTGACCCAAGACACCTAATGTGGAGGACTCTCAGAACAGACTTTGTCAGCACGCATACAACATGCCAAACAGTGTCCTCGAGCTGAAAATGTCAATCTATGAAAAGTTAAATCCTGCAGATCTCGAAAGTATTATGGTTCCAGCTGCTGGAACCATTCAGCAAGTGAGGCAGCAAGAAAAACAGAATTAATGGTTCAGACGTGACTACAGGTCACAGACGTGCAACGAAGACCATCAATCTAAACCATTAGCTCTGTTTCTCTGCCTTAGCAGTTGTGTTTTCGATGTTTCTGCTCCCATTGCTCCTGCCGCAAGCAAGCAAAGCACTGAGGAATACGAACTGTGTTCGGTTGCTGCAAGCATCACAATGACAACCAACTGAAGTAGGACTGGGGACAAGTAATGGAATGTGGCCATGGTGCCAGTGGAGATTCCATACTCAACCCAGCATCTGGGTTGAAAAACAATCAGCTGGAGTGGAAGCACTCAAATCCTCAGCCCATTCCAGCCCAGGAATGGGAATCACTGCTGGCAACAATTTTGGACAATAAGCTATAGATGATGCAGAGAAAGCAAAGTTATGCAAATTTCTTAGGATTCAGAATGACGCATATAAGGTACAGATTTGTCAGAGATGGCTCAGATACCCCAGTTAGAGTCATGGGGTCCATACCTTTAGTCTTGATGTCTTTTCATGCAACGTGACCATTTCCCTGCGAATGTTCACCAGTTTATCATGGTAACATTTGGCCTCTGTGAACTGCAGGAAAATAGTTTCATTTATTGTTAGGTGTACCGAAGTAGTGAATAGATGACGTAATCACTGAGAAACATATCCATCTAATATTGTTAGCCATAGGCTGAGTTAAGAATGTGTACAAGTTAAAGAAGCCCTCCCACAACCAAGTGGAACTCTGATATGTCTGGAGAGTAGGCAGATGATTAGTGGGATAACATAGAGTGAACAGGTGATCAATGGTCGGCATGGACTCGGTGGGTTGAAGAGCCTGTTTCCATGCTGTATCTTTCTGTGAACAGCAGCCAATGTCTCACCAGTTCACCACATTTCAATATCTATCATAACTGACCTGCTAACTACTGATGCAAGGTAAAACCATTAAAATATATAGGTGGTAACCTATTTTGCAGCAGGTTAATGAGGTAGTGCAGACAGGCTCTGCCTTATTCATTACCAGGAATACAAAAGTAACAACTAGCAGTGAGTTCTCTATTCTTGTCATTCATTAATACCATGGTTATTCTTTACTTTAATATCACTTACCTACACTCTCTCCACAGTTTTCTGGATATTAAGGGAATTCATTGTTATCCTTTTTGAATAAACTCAATGACGTCCTCTGTTGTATTGAATTGCAAAGATTCATCGCCTCCCAAGTGAAGAACTTTCTCCTATCTCAGTCCAATGTGGCCTCTCTGCCGCTCTGAGCTGTGACCCCAATCCTGAACTCTTCTGCTGTAGAAATAGTCCCCCTTGCATCTAGCCTATAGAGTCCTGAAAGATATTTACATTTCAAATAAATCATCTCAGATTCCTCCAAACTCAGAACCGAGTATTCAACTTTTCCTCAAATGACAAACTCGCTTTCCCTGGAACCAGTCTAGTGGACTTTCACCACATTCCCATCATGGCAAATCAATGCCTTTTTGTATTTTCTGTTCAAATGGCATCCAGTCCTTAATTATCAAATGTTACAAGAGTCACATTTCCTTGATCTGATTATATGCCAAGCAACAATCACAGCATTGTTACTAAAATCAGTTGCCCCTCCCCACGGTCATGTAAATCAGTAGCCTGCCTCCTAAAAATCAGCCCCCATCCCACCAAAGAGCTGGCAGCAGCACTTGGAGATGAAAGGCCTTTCCTTTGCTGAGAGAATGCGATTCTGATGCCAGTTGAAACTTTGTGCTGCCTTTTCATCCTTTAATCAGCCTGCATTTATCTATTTATTTTTATTATTATTTATTTAATTCTTTATTTCGAGCGGAATAAAAGAATAAAAAGCAAGTGTGAAACAGCATACAAAAAACAAAAAAAAAACAAAACAAGAATATTTATAAAGTGTCATAAACAATATTTATAAATAAATGAAATCGCACGTGTCTGAAAAGGAGCAGGAAGAAGCCAAAGCTTATTAATTCCCACCCCTTATTTAACTGCTTATAATTATCTTAAACAAATTTAGCAGCTATAATTTAGCAGCATTAAAATTGTACTTACTAGTGCATTAATATCCAGCACCAAATGACACTCGCGGAATTTAGCAATCTGTTGCTCCAGGGTGTCCAATAGTACCACCTGATTCTGTCTAGAACAGATAAAATACAAAGAGTTTTAAAAAGTGACCAAGTTCATCGCTATTCTCAGCTCCATTTCATACAACATGCATCGATTTCCACCGAAAAGCTATGTTCCTCCTAGGATTTTCAGAGAAACAGACTGGAACACTGACACTCAGCAAGACTCAACATCACAGCAAGTCATTCACAATCACCTGCATACGGTCAGACACACTTGCCTTCCCTCCATGTTCCCCCGTGACACATACTCTCGACCCCTAAATTACCCCAGCTATGACCCTCTTGCAGTCTGTTCTAGGCTTAATGAACTGTTAGATTTTCTCTGCAGTGAGTCTGCTTCCCTTTATTCCAATTGCTAATATCAAACATCATACTTTATTTCTAATCTTTTATAGTATTTGCAGGTTTACACCACATCATTACTCAGTCACATCACATCTTTGCAATTCCCTTATTCTTCACTTTAACCTCTCTGATGGATGAGATTGGTGCACCTTTGAGCTGACTATATAAAGTCCCCCGACACTTTCATTATACTTGCAATCTTCCAATTTACATATTTGCCAGAAGAGCATTGGTTCTATGTAGAAATGCTGAAGGTGACAAATTAAACATAATGCAGGCAATGCAAAGCTTGGTAGACAGGGCAGGAAAGCAGAATCCTTTTTAAAAGCTGGGAAACTGTAAACGTGGGTTTAGAGTGCTGGGTGCTGGTGAACATTCAGGTCCAGCAACAGGGAGA
Source organism: Amblyraja radiata (assembly GCF_010909765.2). Taxonomy (NCBI): domain Eukaryota; kingdom Metazoa; phylum Chordata; class Chondrichthyes; order Rajiformes; family Rajidae; genus Amblyraja; species Amblyraja radiata. The sequence continues at coordinate 14,235,379 of NC_045989.1, read as the reverse complement.
GATAAATGATGAACGATCTCTGCCACATGGGAGTGGAGTTCAAAAGTGAGAAGACTTCTAAGATTGTATAGAGTTTTGGGGAGCACCGTGTGGTTTTCATCTCTGCACCCAAGGAAAGATGTACGTATTGTAATCAGAGTCGTGGAGAATCCCTGGATTATTTTCTGTAATACAGAGGCTGTACTATGAAAGACTGGCAAGTTTGGCCAATGGTCAGGGGAGTTAAGAAGGTTAAGAACTGACCTCCGAGTTGCACAAGATTCTGAGAGGGATCTACTTGTATTGGTACAGGTTTATTATTGTTAGGTTTACCATGATACAGCGACAAGCTTTGATTGCATGATATCCCGTTAAATCAAATAATACACGAGTACAATCAAGCCGTACAACAAGTACAACAGGTCGTGCAAAGAGAAAAACACAAGAGTGCAGATTTAGTGATGCAGAATTGTAGCGTTAGTTACAGAGAAAAAAAATCCAACGTCCACAATGAGTTTGGAAGATTGGGACTAAACCCTAGTTCATGAGCAGATCAATCAGTAGTCTGATAACAGCAAGGAAGAAGCTGTTGCCGAATCTGGTGGTATGGGCCATCAAACCTATTTATCTTCCACCTGACGGGAGAAGGGAACAGAGGGAATAACCAGGGTGAAAATGGCTCTCCATTACGTTGGCTCCTTTCCCAAAGCAATACAAGTGTATATGGAGTCCATGGTGGGGAGGCTGGTCTAAGTGATGGACTGGGCTACATCACAATTCTCTGCAATTTCTTATATTTTTTGGCAGAGCTGTTCCCAAGCCAAGCTATGATGCAACTCAATAATATGCTTTCTAGAGTGCATGAGTAGAAGTTGGTACAAATTGTTGGAGACATGACAAACTTCTTTTGTCTCCTGAGGAGGAAATGGCGATGCTGCCATTTTTGGGTCATAGCTTTAATGTGGTTGGTCCAGGGCAAATTGTGGGTGAAATTTACAACTAGGAACTTGAAGCACTCGACCATTTCCACAATGGCACCATTGATGCTGATACTATACCTCACATCCTCAAGGCAATATCTAGCTCCTTCTTATCGATATTCAGGAGAGGTTTCTGCATCATCAAGCTGTGGAGCACCAAAGATTGAGGTCAGGGTAAGACTATTTTGGACTGAGATGAGAGGTTTCTTTATGCAGAGTATCTGTGGTACTTGAGCATGATTGAAACACCAAGAGAAAAAGAGGATGTGGACTCAATGGTTCCCATGAACAAATGGTGCTTCTTGTTAAGCTCCTGTCTGTGTGTAGCTGAGATAAATGCAGAAACTAACAGGGTGAGATCAGCTTTTGCCAAAGGCAGGCAAGAAGGTAAGTTGTGAAGTGGTCATAAGGAGATGGAAAGGGACACAGATAGGTGTTTTACAGCAAAATGTGTATTTGTCCATATTGGCAGGAAGGAAAGCAGAATATGTGCAAGATGCGAGACTGAGTCAGAGGGAGTTGGATGTCCTTGAATATAATTCACAAAAGCTTAGGGTACATATTGATGCTAATCAGGAAGGTTAACAAGATTATTATTTATTTATTTTTATGGCAATTGAACACAAAAGTTAGGGTGTATACTAAACATATAAGACATTGGTGAGATTGTATGTGGTGTACTGTGTATATATTGTCGTCCTTTTTTAAGGAAGGGCACAAATGCATTGTAAGCAGATCAGAAGTTTACTAGATTGATAGCAAGAATCAGCAATTAATCTTAAGAGTAACGGTTGAACTTGCTAGGCTTGTATCTGCTTCAGCTTGGAAGAGTGGTCTTGATTGAAACATACATGACCCTGAGGGATCAACAGGATGGATGTGGAATGTATGTTTCCTTTCGTAAAATAATCTAGAATCAGGTCACAATTTTAAAAGGGGATCAACCATTTAAGACAGAGGCAGCAATATTTTTTTTCCTCAGGTGGGTGATCTTGGGAACCCTCTCCTTCGAAGGATGAGGGAAGGGCAGCGTGGACATCACATTTCCTCATCTTATAAACCATTTTCCAGATATTTGCCCACAAACGTCACCCATCTATCTTTGAACATTTTTAATGTAGCGCTAGACAAACATTTGATTAAAAGTAAGAGAACCATAAATGGACAGAAACATAGAGGTGAAGTTACAGTACGATCAGCTGTGACCTTATTAAATGGTGGAGCAGGCTCTTGCGCCTGGGCCTACTTCTGCATCTAACTTGTATGTTTGTCACTTGCTGAGTGAGGCTCAACCCAATTGATATGGGGATGACATCTTTTGGGGATAGCTCGAGATTCTGAAACGTGGAGGACTATAAAGCCAAAAGGACACTGAAAGCAAAGTCATAGTTTTTCCTTGGTACTTTTATCCATTTGTGGAGCCTGTGTAAATGGCAAATAACATTCCCACTGGAATTATCTGTATGGAAAAAACATCCAATGTAATTTTAATACTGATTTAGGCAAAAATCAATTAGTCATGCAACTTTCCTTTCGTAAAATAATCTAGAATCAGGTCACAATTTTAAAAGGGGATCAACCATTTAAGACAGAGGCAGCAATATTTTTTTTCCTCAGGTGGGTGATCTTGGGAACCCTCTCCTTCGAAGGATGAGGGAAGGGCAGCGTGGACATCACATATTGTCATGCAACTTTATTCAGTTCTCATTATAGTTGATACTGGCAAGGTCAGCATTTATTACTCATCTGCAAAATTGTACAAGTGACAAGCTACTGTCTTGAACCACTGCTGCGCCGTACAGGGAGATTTCTTCCACAGTGCAGTACTCAATGTGCTTTGGTCATTATCTGGTGGTTCTGCTTGTTTAATTCTCCTTTTGTTTTTGCCATAATGGGTTAGTGCAGCAGAACACTTGCCAGGCCAGGTTAGAGTGCACATGGGAAACATGTCAGGGCAGGCCCAAACCCAGAGAGACAGGTTCCCTTCCCTCAACAATACTTGTGAAACGTACATTATTTTAAAATGTCAATTTGTTTGATCGTGATCACAAATAAAGACACTTTAGGTGTGGAGTATTTATTTCAATGAATTTAAATTCCCAGTAACCACAGTAAGAGCTGGCTCAGGACCGGAATCTTAAGCTCTCTGGATCACCGGTCCTGTGATTTAACCACCTTGCTTCTGTTCCCATCTATAATATTGATCTGATCAAACAGAATGAGAACTAATGGCACATAAAAGCTGCAGAAAAGCAGAATATTTCAATTTGTCACCAGATTGCCTCTCAGCTAATTCCTCATAAAAAAGTACACTTGCTAAGTAAATAGCAAAACAATCAATAATTAATCAATACCCGAGCATAAATACTTTCATAGACATACGTCAGTTCCTGCAGGGCATTTTTCAATTGCTTTAGATCGGGGAGGTAGTGAGATATTAATCCTTCTGTCAGCTTTTCCACTGTCTCCTGATTCACACACGATAACTCGCCAGAGCTCTCAAACTCTGTAATGCTTTCGCTGAGACCTGAGACACAGGAAGGAGCAGAGTGGGAAATGATTAGCATCACGCAATCCTCACCCACCTTATAATTCAAGCAACAAGCAAATTTGTCAGCATAAGCCCTTTCGTGTTCAAAATTAAAATCTATTTCTCTTTGGTTAATTATTAAGCGCAGAACAGTGTGTGCATTGCAGCATTTACACTGCTGCCTGGTTACGTAGAGCTGGATTAGGGCACCAATGGCTTGCTTGGTAAATTTACTGAAGACACAGAAGTTGGAAAGCAAATTGCGAGAAGGCAAGGAGCTTATGAAGAGATTAAATAGGGGAAATGCATGGGCAAACATCTGGTAAAAATGTGGGAAAATGTGACATTGTCCAGTTTGGCAGAAAAAATAAAACAAAGTATAAATGGCAAGAGGTTACAGATTTGAGATGTGGAGGGTTTTGGGTGCCCATCCGCCTGTTCCACAGAGGCAAGTATGCTGCACAGCAAGTCATTCAGAAAGTGTGCACCACAGACTCTGGAACAGCTTCTTCCCCTCTGTTATCAAACTTCTGAATGGTCCTTCCATAATCCAGAGTACTGCCCAATACATCTCTACCCCATTGTGTACATTGGATTTTGTCTCTGAAACTGATGCACTGCAATGCTGTGAACTATATTCTGTATTCTATATCTTCCCCTTTGCTCTACCTATTGTACTTGAGTTTGACATGATTATATTTATGTATAGTATTATCTGATCTGATTGGATGGTGTGCAAAACAAAGCTTTTCACTGTACCTTGGTACATGTGAGAATAATAAACCATGATAATAATGTCATAAGAATCTTATTACCTCACATCAGTCTAGATTAAATTCCATCTGCCACTGCTCCACCCAATTTTTCAACTGATTTATGCCCTGCAGTATTCTTAAACAACATCTTCGCAATCTATAATTTCACCAATTGCCACGTGGAGCTTTGCCAAAAGCCTTACTGAAATCCACTACTACTTTCTTCATCAATTTTCATAGTTACCTCTTCAAAGAAAAACTCAGACCTGCAAGTACTAGTTCCTTGAAAGTGGCGTCACAGGTGCTGTAGATAGGATGGCTAAGGCGACTTTTGGAACATTGGCCATTGGTCAGGGTATTGAACATGGAAGTTGTGTTGTTATGTTGCAGTTGTTCATGATGTTGGCAAGACTATACTTGCAGTATTGTGTTCACGTTTGGTCACCCTACTATAGGAAGAATGCTGTTAAGCTGGAAGAGTGCAGAGGAGATTTACAAGAATATTGCCAGGACCTGAGGGCCTGAGTTGTAGGAAGAGGTTGGGCAAGATAGAATTTGGAGTGCATAAGGCTGAGGGGTGACATTGTAGAGGTATATAAAAACATGAATGGAACAGTTTTTTATCCAGAATAGGGGAATTAAAAACCAGGGGACATAGGTTTAAGGTGAGAGGGGAAAGATTTATTTGGAATCTGAAGCACCTTTTTCACAAAAAGGGTAGTGTGTATATGGAATGAGCTGCCAGAGGAGGCAGTTAAGACAGGTACTGTAACAACATTTTGAGAGACATTTAGACAGATACACATAGGAAAGGTGTAGAGATATGGGCCAAACGCCGACAGGTGGGACTAGCTTAGATGGGGCATCTTGGTCGGCATGGACAAGTTGAGCCAAAGGGCCTATTTCCATGCTGTGTGACTCTACGGTACCTGGCCAATGGATTTCCATGCCCAACGATCCGTAGATACCAATCCACTTAAATATTGTCAATGACTCTGCTTCCCTCACTGTCTCCAGCAGTATATTAGATAATAGACAATAGGTGCAGAAGTAGGCCATTTGGCCCTTCAAACCAGCACCGCCATTCAATGTGATCAATCATCCACAATCAGTACCCCGTTCCTGCCTTTTCTCCATATCCCTTAACTCTGCTATCCCGAAGAGCTCTATCTAACTCTCTCTTGAAAGCATCCAGAGAACCAGCCTCGACCGCCCTCTGAGGCTGAGAATTCCACACACTCACAACTCTCTGTGTGAAAAAGTTTTTCCTCATCTCCTTTCTAAATGGGTTACCACTTATTTTTAAACTATGGCCCCTGGTTCTGGACCACTGACATTAAGAACATGCTTCCTGCCTCTAGCATGTCCAAACCCTTAATAATCTTATATGTTTCAATAAGAGACCCACTCATCCTTCTAAACTCCAGAGTGTACAAGCCCAGCCGCTCCAATCTATGAACATATGACAGTCCCGCCATCCCGGGATTTAACCTCGTGAACCTACGCTGCACTCCCTCAATAGCAAGAATATCCTTTCTCAGGTTTGGAGACCAAAATTGCACACAATACTCCAGGTGTGGTCTCACTAGGGCCGTGTACAACTGCAGGTGGACCTCTTTGATCCTATACTCAACTCCTCTTGTTATGAAGCCCAACATGCCATTCACTTTCTTCACTGCCTGCTATACCTGCATGCTTACTTTCAGTGATTGATGAACAAGGACCCCCAGGTCCCACTGTACTTATCCTGTACTTTTCCCAACTTGACACCATATAGATAATAATCTGCCTTCCTGTTTTTGCCACCAAAGTGGATAATCTCATTTATCCACATTAAACTGCATCTGCCATGTATCTGCCCACTCACCCAACCTGTCCAAGTCACCCTGCATCCTCATAGCATCCTCCTCACAGTTCACACTGCCAGCCAGCTTTGGCTCATATATTCCAAGTACTCACCACTCTCTGCGTGAAAAAGTTGCCCCCTGAAAACCAACATCTGGAGTTTGTTGTTTCATCATTCTGGTGAAACTCCTCTGCACACTCCCCAGCACTATCACATCCTTCCTATTATGAGGTGACCATAACTGCCTGCAGTACTCAACCTGACAAATATAAAAGTTGGAGAACAACCTCTCTGCTGTTGTACTCAATGACCCAATTAAAGGCAGCCGATGTCCCATAGGTATTTTTAAACACATTATCTACTTGTGCTACCACCTTTGTGGATCTTTCGCCTAGTCTACTTTTGGACATCCCTTTGTTCCTCAAAACCCTACCATTCATGGAGCATGTCCCAGCCTCATTAGTACTCCCAAAATATATTATCTCACATCTGTCAGGATTAAGTTCCATCTGCCATTTCTCAGACCAGCACGTCGACATGACCCTGTAGTCCCGACTACCCCTCACACAGTCAACATCAAAGATGGTCAACATCAATCTTTGTGTCATTGATGAATTTACTGGTGGTGCTCCTACATCCAACTCACTCACGGACATTACATGCAGCAAGGGTTATCAAGCACCGGTTCCTATGGGACTCCGCTAGTCACAAAACACCCCCACCTTGTCCCCCTCACTGTGGACACGAGTTATCCTCCTGCCGTCTCCCTCACTGTGGACACGAGTTATCCTCCTGCCGTCTCCCGCATTGTGGACACGAGTTATAATGACAATAAAAGATATTATTATTATTATTATCCTCCTGCCACCACCATGGCCGACAAGATGCAGAATTATCCCGCAGAGCACCAGCAAGTCCTACCTGCGGCGGCCTTGGGCCAAGCGGAGGCGCCCTGAACAGAGTCCCCAGGCTCCATGGTTTACCGGCCGCGCCGGGCCTCACACCGGCGGCCTCCTGTTGGTGTAATGGGAAAAGGTCATGGCGGTAACCGATCAGGCCGATCCGTGGCCCACCTCGCCCACTCCCCGGCCCGAACCCCCACACCGTCCACCCCTCGCCCAGCGCCAGCCCGGACCCGCGCCCGTCATCCACCGTATAAATACATATAATCCGTGTAAGTACATATACAAACACAAGCCGCTTGCGCCGCAACAGCTAACAGTATGCAGGAGGAGTCGAGATGTGTTCCGGGAAAGACCGAGGCTGCGCTTCATGCCCTGATTCCGCCTCCAGCGGAACCCGGCTCGCCGAGAGAACTCGCTCCGTCCCACAGGCCCGACCCTCGTACCCTCTCCACCAGAGCCCCAGACATCGGATCTGTCCAATTCTACTCGCGTCCTTTTCTCCGCTACCACTTATTTATTTACTATAGGTTGCTCATTTCTCGCTTTCCATAAATTCCAAGGTGCTTTCCCCGATTCTGCCAGTGAAAATGATGCAAACGCCTCTCCCATTCCCTAATTTATTTTATAATTTCTGAGTGTATCTGCAGAACCCTCGTCGTCTTTCCCAAGTTTCGTTTTACATAGTTACAGAAATGAGTGTAATATGCATAAATAAGGAACTGCAAATGCTGGTTACTAAAAACTGCACCAAGTGCTGGAGTAGCTCAGCGGGTCAAGCAGCATCTCTGGAGAACATGGATAGGTTGGGTGATGTATCAAATGCTTACTTGCAGTGACTGGTGTACAAGGACACCCAGGACTTGTTGCACCTCCCGTTTTCCTAATCTGACACCATTAAAATAATCTTAACTTTTTTTTTGTTCTTGCCACCAAAGTGGATAATCTCACATTTATCCACATTATACTGCATCTGGTTTGCATCTGCCCACTCACCCAACCTATCCAAGTCACCCTGCAGCCTCATAGCACCCTCCTCGCAACTCACACTGCCACCCAGCTTTGTGTCATCCCAAAACGTGGAGATGTGACATTTAATTCCCTCGTCTAAATCGTTAATATATATATATATTTTTTATAAATCATGTTTCTCTGGGTATCTGAATTTTTAGTTGTTTGTTATGACATCGGATGGAAGCTGCATACTAAATCTCGTTGCACCTATGTGCAATGACAATAAAATATATTATTATTATTATTGTAAATAATTGGTGTCCAAGCACTGAGCCTTGTGGCACCTCATTAGTCATTACCTGCCATTCTGAAAAGGACCTGTTAATTCCTACTCTTTGCTTCCTGTCTACCAACCAGTTCGCTATCCATGTCAATACCCTACCCTCAATACCATGTACTCTAATTTTGCACACTAATCTCTTGTGTGGGACCTTACCAAAGGCTTTTTGAAAGTCCAGATACACCACATCCACTGGCTCTCCTTTATCCATTCTACTTGTTACATCCTCAAAAAATTCCAGAAGGTTAGGTAAGCATGATTTCCCCTTCATAAATCCATGCTGACTTTGACCGATCCTGTCACTGCCTTCCAAATGTACTGCTATTACATCTTTAATAATCGACTCAAGCATCTTCCCCACTACCGATGTCAGGCTAGCTGGCCTATAATTCCTTTTTCTCTCTCCCTCCTTTCTTAAAAAGTCCACAGGAACGGATCCAGAGACTATAGAACATTGGAGAATGATCACCAATGCATCCATGATTTATAGGGCTACCTCCTTGAGTACTCTGGGATGCAGACCATCAGGCCTTGCAGATTATCTGCTTTCAATCCCAACAGTTTACCTAACACCATTTCCTGATGAATGTGGATTCCCTTCAGTTCCTCCCTCCCACTAGATCCTCGGTCCCCTAATATTTCTGGCAAATTGTGAAGACATAACCAGAGTACTCATTTAACTGTTTTGCCATTTCTTGGTTTCCCATTATTAATTCACCTGTTGCTGACTGGAAGGGACATACTGTACATTTGTCTTCACTAATCGGCCAATTCGGAAACTCCAAGCCGCGAGTGTGTTCCGATCTGTTCCGACGCTGGAGATTCGATCAACCCGGCGAGAGGGCCTGTACATCGGGCCGTCCGTCGCAGCGACTGCGGAGGATTCAAAGGCCCCGACCACGGGTGAACAAAGAGGAAGATGACTGAACTTCCATCACAGTGGGAAACGTTGATTCCGTTGTGGTGGATGTTTATGTTAAACTCTATCGTGTATTGTGTTCTTTTTATTTGTATGGCTGTATGGTAACACCAATTTCACTGTACCATTTGGAGCATGTGACAATAAATATGAAGGTGAACATAATTTTTTCCTCTTCACATATCTAAAGAAGATTTTAGAGTCAGTGTTTATATTCCCCGAAACTTTCTTTCGTGCTCTAATTTCCCCCTCTTAATTAACCCCTTTGTCCTCTGTTGAATTCAAAATTTCACCCAGTCCTCTAGTTTGCTGCTTCCTCTGGCTAATTTATTTGCCTCTTCCTTGGATTTAACACTTTCCCTAATTTCCTTCGTTCACCACAGTTGAGCCGCCTTCTTCATTATATTTTTACGCCTGACAGGGATGACTAGTTACATCCTCAAAAAATTCCAGAAGATTATTCAAGCATGATTTCCCCTTCATAAATCCATGCTGACTCAGACCAATCCTGCTACTGCTATCCAAATATGCTGCTATTTCATCTTTTATAATTGACTCCAGCATCACCCCACCACCAATGTGTCAGGTTAACTGGTCTATAATTCCCTGTTTTCTCTCTCCCGCCTTTCTTAACAAGTGGGATAACATTAGCAACCCTCCAATCCACAGGAACTGATCCTGAATACATAGAGAATATTGGAAAATGATCACCAATGCACCCACGATTTCTAGAACCACTTCCTTAAGTACCCTGGAATGCAGACCATCAGGCCCTGGGGATTTATCAGCCTTCAGTCCCATCAGTCTACCCAACACCATTTCTTGCCAAATGTGAATTTCCTTCAGTTCCTCCGTCACCCTAGATCCTCTGGCTGCTAGTACATCAGGGAGATCGTTTGTATCTTCCTTAGTGAAGACAGAACCAAAGTACCTGTTTAACTCTTCTGCCATTTCTTTGTTCCCCATAATGCCACCATATTATGGTCACTGTTGTCCAAGGGGCTTTGCACAACAAGATTGCTAACTAATCCTTCCTCATTATACAATACCCAGTCTAGGATGGCCAGTTCCTCTACACATTCGTTTACAAAACCATCCCCTATACATTCCAGGATATCCTCCTCCTCAGCATTGTATTGTATTGTATTGTATTGTATTCAAATTTATTGTCATTGTCTCAGTTAGAGACAACGTAACCAATTTGTTTAGCCCAATCTATATGTAGATTAAAGTCACCCATGATAACTGCTGTACCTTTGCTACACGCATCCCTGGTTTCCTGTTTGATGCTATCCCTAACCTCACTACTGCTATTTGGTGGTCTGTACACATCTCCAACAAGCGTTTCCTGCCTTTGGCTATTTCGCGGTTCTACCCATACAGATTCTACAGCATCCAAGCTAATGTCTCTCCTTGCTATTGCATTAATCTCCTCTTTAACCAGCAATGCCACTCCACCTCCTCTTCCTTTCTGTCCATCCTTCCTGAATCTTGAATACCTCCAGCATATTGAGCCCCCAGCCTTGATCACCCTGGAGCCTCCGTAATATCTATCCAACTATATCATATCCGTTAACAACTAACTGCGCATTTAATTCATCCACCTTATTACGAATGCTCCTCGCATTAAGGTACAAAGCTTTCAGATTTGTTTTTCTTTTCTCCCTTCTACTTTTTGCTTCTCCCCTCAACCTACAGCCCTCTGTCTCCCATCATTGGTTCCCATCCTCCTGCCCTATTAGTTTAAACATGACTTTTCCTACACTCTCTTTCCCATTAACTGCACACACACACTTCCACGTTGTTGCTCCCCCCTCTCAATATTTAGTTTAAACCCACCCGTGTAGCACTAGCAAACCTACCTGTCAGAATGTTGGTCCTCCTCCAATTAAGGTGCAACCTGTCCCTTTTGTACAGGTTACCTCTTCCCCAGAAGAGATCCCAGTGGTCTAGAAGCACAAATTTAGGTTCCTATTCATAGCTAAAATCCCTTATTCTTACAGTCATTCTCATGAATCTCCTCAACATCCACTTAAGACCAATTGTACCAGAAATAGTATTCCAGGTATAACTTATCCAGAGCTTTATAAAGTTTCAGAACAATTTTCTAGAGGTAAGTTCCTCCAGCATTTTGTTTTTCTTGTGAACCATCCTCTGGACCATCTGCAATGGGGCCTAAGTCAGGTATGGGGCCTAAATCTGCTCATAATATTCCAAATAAGGCCTGACTTGCACCTTATAAAGCCTCATCATTACATCCTTACTTTTATATTCTGGTCCTCTAGAAATGAATGCTGACATTGCATTTGCCTTCTCTCACCGACCCAACCAGCGTAATAACCTTCTGGAAATCCTACGCCAGCACTCTCAATCCCTTTGCACCTCCAATTTCAGAACCCTCTCCCCATTTGGAAAATAGTCTGTGTCTTTATTCCTTTGACCAAAGTGCATGACCGTACACTTTGCTACACTCTATTCCATTTGACACTACGTTGACCACTCTCCCAACCTATTCAATTCCTTCTGCAGATCCCCTGCTTCCTGGCCATCCATCTATTTTCGTATCATCTGCAAACTTGGCCGCAAAGCCTTCAGTTCCATCATCCAGATCATTGAAATGAAACGTAGCCGACCAACTCCTGAGGAACACTACTAGTCACCGGCAGCCAACAAGAAAAGGCCCCCTTTATTCACACTCATTGCCTTCCGCTAGTCAGCCAATCTTCTGTCCATGCAAGTACCTTGCCTTGAATACCATGAGCTCCTATCTTATTTAGCAGCCTCACATGCGGCACCTTATCAGTGGCCCTCGGAAAATCCAACATCGTCCACTGACTCTCTTTTGTCTATCCTGCTTGTTACTTCGTCAGATAATTCTAATAGATTTGTCAGGCAAAATCTCCCCTTTACAAAACCATGCTGCATTCAGCATCCTATATCATGTACTTCGAAGTACCTGTACCTGGAAACCTGATCCTTATAATGGACTCTAAAATTTTACTAACCACCGAAGTCAGACTTCTGGCAAAAATTTCCTCTTTTTTTGCCACGCTTCTTCTTATACAGTGGGGGTTAGGTTACATTCATGATTTTCAAGTCCTCTGGAACCATCCCTAACAGGTGATTCATGCTGAAGTGTAAAATCCCATATGCTTTGTTAAGCATTCACTCAACGTGTCCTGCCATTTTCAAACATGAATCTCAAGTCACACTGTTGCTGCACATCCTTCAGAACAATGCCATTAAGTTTTTATAGCATTTTTCCACTCCTTCTCCAAAAATGTATCACCTCACAATTTAGTACTAAATTCTATTTCCACCACTCTGCCCATTCTGCTCGCCTTTGTCATATTGCAGACAATTAAATTGTATTCCAATATTCATTTCACTCACAGTGAACAAAGCATTCCCTTTGACCAGCGAACTCAACTTCTTCCACTTGCACACACCCCTCCCAACAACTACCAAAATATACCCAACACATTAAAGATAACCCCACCCATCTCTCAAGATCTCTTAGCACTTTGACATTTGCAGCCTGGTAATTGGGTTGAACAATGAAGCACTAGGCATTAACCACACAAGGAAAATATAAACAACATTCAATTGCCAAAGAAGATGCCGCAATCTCTGACCACCAGTCACATGATGAACTCCTCCTTCAAGAGATCCATTTTTGTGGCATCCCAACCCTTGGAAGAATTACTAACCTAATTGTAGAACAAGGCGACCAGGTGATTCTAGCATTAACCTTGGCACACTGTCTGATAGATACACACAAAGTGCTGGAGTAACTCAGCAGATCAGGCAGCATATTTAGAGAAAAAGGATGGGTGATGTTTCAGGTGGGAACCCTTCTTCAGACTTTTTCTCCAGAGATGCTGCCTGACCCACTGAGTCTATCCTCAGTATAAATCTGCATTCGTAGTTCCTTCCTACACAACTGTCTATTGTGAAAATAAGACAACCACTTGCCACAACACGTTATCTTCCATCCTTGAGCCATTTTTTTCAGAGCTGATCCTCAATTGTGTTCAATTTAAATTACTGGAGAAACTCGTTCGTCGAGCAGCAACTGTGGGAGGAAAATAATTGTTGACGTTTTACTTGTCCAGACTCAACGCGAGGATTTAAGATTAATGAGCCAAAAAATCAATTGTAAATGAAGAACAAGTAATACTTGTCAGGTCGGTCAGCTTCTGTGGAAAAAGGCGCGGGGGGAGGAGGGCCCGTTGGACGTGCGCGGGGAAGGTACTTGCGCCCCCTCTGGCTCAGCCCCGCACTACACTCGGCGTCACAGGCCGAGTTGTTGGAGGCGGGGAGAGGGTCAAGGTCGTCCTCAAACCGCGATTGGCTGTGGTTACCATCAATCATGTGCTCTGGTCTCTGATAGGCTGGAAACCTATTACCGTCACCGGGGGCGTTGCTGATTCTAATGCCCATCATGATAGGCTGATTGCGTTGGCAGCTGTGTCCGAGCGCCGGGCCCTGGGGTGAGCTGGGCGCCGGGGTCGCGCCTCCCGCCTTGGCTTGCTCACGCTTCACGTCGCACGGACGAGATATGATGCCGTCCCGGGGTTGGTAGTCAGGGAGAGTGGCCCCTGCAGAGACCTTTGAAGGAAGCTCTGGGCTGGGCTCTGGAGGGTGTCCGGGGCTTGGGGTCTTCAAGGCCGAGGGTCTGGCAGTGAGTGTGACCATTGACGAACCCAGGCGCTGCTTTAAAGCAGAGCAACATCATGTGTCTGCGCTGAGATTACTGATTACTGTCGGCTTGTTGAGTTCACACTGGGAAGTCCTGTGGCTTCCTTGGTCTGCATAGGGAAATGTCAAACATTCCTACTTGCTTTGCTTTGCTTCGCTTCGGGTCTGCTTTTGGTAACGGGCTCTGTTGGTGTGTTGTGATATTTCAGCGATAACATCAGGGAACGGGTGACTGATTTCTCCGAGACTGGCCACTGATTGGAGAGAGCTGAGCCATGAAATGAGAATGCGTTGAGAGATGTCAGCACTTTGAACATGTTGTCCCTGTACACAGTGCACTGGATCGGAAGGCTAACACTTGTGTTGCAGTGATCGGTGAATGCAGTTAATGTGTTTCTGTTTGTTGCAGGGTGTTCTGACGATGCTGGGTTAATCATTGCTGGTCTCCTGGGGCAGAAAAGAAGCAGCATTAGAACTGTACAGGAGGAAGGAATATCCAGCTCTGACCAACACTTGGTGTCCATTGCTGACCTTGAGTGATCATGGCTAAATCCTTATGGAGTAAATTGAAGTCATTCACCCACCAAGATGACGGAGCCTGCACGGACTTAACAAGTGACACTGTTGCACTAGACTTTGCTGATGATGCAGAGGACGATGGAGATATGTCGACATTCAACAGTACCTGTACACTGCAAGTGGTCACTTTTGATCAGACTGAGGAGATTGCAAATGTGCCGATTGTGATTTGTAATGGGAGCACGGAAGCCAATGGCGAGAGCACCAACACTCATGAGGAGTTGGAGGCTTTTCAGAAACCAGGCTTGCAGGATGAATTTCAAGAAGCTGGGCAGTGTAATGAGGAATGCAAACATTGTACAAAGAACTCCGAATTAGTCAAGCAGAGGACAGTAAAAAGAAAATTGTGGATTGCTGTTACACTCTACAGTTTGTTTACCGTTGGAGAACTTGTGGGTAAGTTTGATTTTGGATATTTGGATGACAATTTGAACTTTTGTTGAATAGTTTTACAGTTTTATGCCTCTTTGTAATTTACGAGTGGGGTAATTGATTGGATAGAAGATTGCATCCTACCATTTCTGGGTTTTAATGTGCTGCATAATTGGTGCAAAATTCAGCCTTTGCTGGAAATCAGCCTGCTTTGGTATAAATCCTTTAACAAGGAAGCATCCGTGGATACTATGGGGAAGGCGAGTGGGACTAAGGGGAAGTTGTGTTTTTGGTTTTAAATTAGGCAGTTATCAGAATTTTGGACAAAACCTCTAGTGGAAAAGGGAGCTTTGCTATCTGAACTTGAGGGGAGGGGAGGGGAGGGGTGGGGGGGGGGGGGGGGGTGGTGGTGGTGGGGGGGAGGGGAGGGGAGGGGTGGGGGGGGGGGGGGGGTGGTGGTGGTGGGGGGAGGGGAGGGGAGGGGTGGGGTGGGGGGGGTACTGGGAACAGTGTGTAAAGGAAAGCTGATGGTGGAAAGGTTGAATGGAACTTTTCACCAAGGAGAAGTATGGGGTGACGAGTGTTGAGGGAAGGGCACACTAATGTTCTGGAGCACCTGTAATGGCAGAATCTGGTAAACCTTATCTGTACCCTTTCCAAAGCCTCCACATCCTTCCTGTAATGGGGCGACCAGAACTGTAAACAATACTCCAAATGCGACCTAACCGGTCTTATGGAACTGCATCATGATTCCCTGACTCTTGTACTCAATGCCCCGGCAATAAAGCCAAGCATACCAAACACATTCTTTACCACCCTATGTACTTGTGCTGCAATCTTCAGTGAGTTATGAACTCTGATGCCAAGATCCCTTTACACTTCAATGCTGTTAAGGGTCCTGCCATTAACTGTATACTTTCCGCTTACATTCAACCTCCCAAAGTGCAACACCTCACATGTGCTCCGATTAAGCTCCATATGCCATATCTCTGCCCGTTTCTGCAGCTGATGCATATCACGCTGTATCTCCTGACAGCCTTCCTCACTGTCTGCAACTCCTGCAATTTTGGTGTCGTCCGCAAACTTGCTCACCAACCAATCAACATTTACGTCCAAGTAAAATACAAAGTGCAAGAGGGGGATTCAGTAGATCAGACAACATCGGGGAGGGGGAGGGGAGGGGGAGGGGGGGGGGGGTGGGGGGTTGGACAGGCGATTAATTGGGTTGCGATCCTTTAATAGATTGCGAATTCTGACCTTAACATTTAGAGGACTAAGTCAATGTGGTACATGTTATGCTATGGCAGTCACCAAAAGTATGAAGGGATTTGAGAGATCAATCTGGATGTTAATGAATGGTGGAGCAAGTTGAAGCACTGTCTCCTGTTCTTATGTTCAGTGATTTTGTCTAAGTGGGTTTCCCCCCCCCCCCCCTTTCTTTCCCCACTAACCAGGAGGGTGGCTTTCTAACAGCCTGGCGATCATGACTGATGCTGTTCACATGCTGGCCGATGTGCTGGGGATTGCTGCTTCCTTGGTTGCACTATATCTTTCTGCAAGGCCTCCAAGTAACAGGTTCACGTTCGGCTGGCATCGATTCGGTACGTGATAATTTGCCTGATTATTGTAAGCTCTCACTTCACCTTTTTGGTGCACAATTGGTTGGATGATTACTGTGTGTTAATTTCCTTAGTTATGGATCAATATCAACTTTTTGCCATCCAGACGTGCTGTGGTATAAAGTATTTGTCTTGCTGCAGTCCTGGCTTTGCTCTCTCAGCACTTCAAGCTGACAGTCCTAAATTGAGATTGATCAGGAGAGATGATGGGCTAAAGTTATAGGAAAAGTATAATGAAGAGAGGCTTTAATGCGGAGCTTGCCATTTCAGCTGATGAGGTAAGCAAGCCGCCCTGTGGGGGTGGGAAGGGAGGGAACTGCATGGGGAAATGGAGGGAGCCTCTCACTAACCAAGTACAGTTAGCTGACTCCCCAGTACAATTTGGGAGCTTATAAAGGGATGCTGAAGTCCCGACCGGAAACATCACCCATCATGTTCTCCAGGGTTGCTCCCTGAACCGCTGAGTTATTCCAGCACTTTTTGTCGATGCGGTATCTCAATACGTTTCATGCACCATGGTCTTGCGAGTGTGGGTTTTGGTATATAACGGGAGGGGGAGGGTGGGGGGGGGGAGGGGGTTCAGGGAGGCTGGTAATGCTGAGTTGTCTGTGTGGGAATGTTCACCATGAGCTTCTGAATGTCAGTAGTTGTATGGTGAGTCTTTTGACACTTATTGTTCAAGGTTTTGGTGAGGGTGTGGCCTGGCAGGACAGATTCTCCAGGAGGATGCACCCTATGCATCATGAGGGAGGTGCTAGATGACATGTTCCAGAAATTGTCATGTCCAGTTGCAGCAGCTTGTGCTGTTTCAGAGCTGGGCCGATGCTAAGAGTCACTGAGGTGCATCCATGGGGCTGATAACTCTGTGAATAACATGATTGGGGAGGTGATTACATTGTAGCTTGGGTTTGACAAGGCAGAGTTCATGGGGGACCATCAATCAGACTGGAAGGAGAGATACAGAATGTTGGAGTAACTCAGCAGGTCAGGCAGCACATCTGGAGAACATGAATAGGTGATGTTTCAGGTAGGGGCCCTTCAGACTGATTGGGTCAGACTAGAAGAAGCCCATGAGTAATGAGCGAGTCATCGTTGTTGAGCAGACTTCCCTTTGGCACGCTATTAGGGGTCTGTAAAGGAATGCAGAGAGAGTCAGGGTCATGACACTGAATGGCTCGGCTGCATAGGAGAGCGGGAAGAAAGTGTGAGAACAATAATGATAGGGAATTCAATGGTTGGGGTGTGTTTCTGTGCTTGCAGATGTGGCTCCTCGTGCCAGTGACAATCATACCAGGGAACATCTGCAGAACATCTGGAGGGGGTGGGTAAACCCCAGGAATTGTGGTTCATGTTCATCAAAGCTTAATTTTAACTGCAAATTAAACTATCTTTGTTTTAGCCTGTATCCATATGCTTCACATATTATTGAAAACTATCTTACTATATAGGTAGCTCCATCAAAGAGACGGCACAAGATAATGTGAATGGCCTCCTCCTGTACTGTATCGGTCTTTGCTTATTTATTCAGTTCAACCGTACACTCACTCCTGGATTTGTTTTAGTGTAATGGAATTTGTGTGTTGGTAAACTGAACTAAAAATCATTACATTGGAAAACCCTTATTAGTCGGTCGAACAGTGACTCACTGTTTGAACTTTGTATTATGTCCCTAAATATAAAACAATAATTGCTGTATGCTTCACCTACACACTACCTTTAGACCTAAAGGCACAACATTTACAACAAGACAATGGAGAGTGTATTATGCTACACAGCATTGACTGCCTAATCTGGTGAGGAGTGACTTTGTGTGCTCCAAATGTATTGCATCTGTGACTGAGGCTGAAAGTTTGGACAAAACTCTAGAGAAGAGCTGGTGGAGAAGGAAAGAGTAAGAGTGTGTGTACAGGGATGGGGGTCATGATTTCTGCAGTATAATTATAACACAGATGAAGACTGCACGAGTCAAGGTGTTGTCTAGGTGGAAAAAAGTGAGAAAGCTGTGTTCTTTTAATGTATTTTTTACTGCAATCTCACCTTGAAAATGCCACTTCTTCCCTTGCACCTGCTCTGCCTATCTCCTTTATGTCTTGTTAGAATTACAATTCTTAATTCATTTGTTGGATTTGACTATCGTTGGTAAGGCCAGCATCTATTGCCTTTACTGCTTTGAAGAAGGTGTTGATGAGCCACATTTTTGATGGCTGTTGGCAAGGGAGATTCAGTATTGAGACTGAGTGATGATGAGGTTTATAAGTATATTTCCTAATCAGCCCAATGTGCAAGTTGGGGAACCTGCAGATGGCGGTGATTCTCTGCTCTTGCTGGTGGAAGAGATTGCAAGTTTGTGGGGCTACTGTCAGGGACCTAGATAAGTAACCGCAGAGCATTCTTTGATATTGCACATTGTAGCCACAGTGGTGGAAGGAGCGAATCTTGAGGGTGGAGTTTGGGATGTCACTGAATCCATGGTGCCTTATCCTCAATGATGTTGAAGGAAATTGTTGGAGCTATCAATACTGTCCAATTCTTCTACTAATGCGACCAATACTGCCTTGGACAGACGTATCAATTACAAAAGTACTGGTTGCAGATGTAATCATGCAGGGTGTCCAACTTGGTCAATGATGGGGGGAAAAAAGTTCCCTATGAGGATGTCAGCTGTGGTCTTGCTCCAAACAGTGCTTCTTTAAAAGTGCTAATTAAATATTTAGTCTTTGTATGTACTGGAAGCCAAGTACAGTATGTTCCCTAAGTGTATTTTGGCAGCAGTGAAGATGTGACAATTTGGTGAAATTGGGAATTCGTTGCATGGGGGAAAGATGTGGTGATTAGTATTAAAAATAACAGAAAGAAAATTGAATTAAGAAGAAAACAACATATTGAGTTGAATAAACTGACAATGTAGCTGGGTACCAAGTCTTGAGCTGTTGGCAACTACACCTGCAGTAATTGTTAACCGGAACTGCTTAAGGTCTCGAGTTCAGACCTTGAGCAGGGCTTGCTGTCACTCTGGTGACATCTGTAAGGCCAGAGGTTACATGGACAGCATGTTCCAGGTGGTGATTGCTGCAGCTTGTATCTGCATATGGAGGGAGAATGATCTGACTAGGAGGACCAGGCAGGAAATGCAAGCATCTACGGAATGCGCTTGACTCTACAGTTGGTTTTTGCTTCTGAACACTGGAGAAGGTGTTACATTCCTTGGGATTTCAACCAGATCAAAATCCAAGGTAAAGCAGGTGACTTGCCTGAACAGGATAGAAACCAAACTACAGAGATCTGGGGTGACAGGAATTCAGCACATGATGGGATGAGGTGAGGGATGAAGTTCTGGGGCTCAGCTAGGATGCATGGGTTGAAGGTCCTTCTTGGTAACCGAGCCAAGGATGCTGCAGAACGCAGAAATGAATGGAGCAAATTTGAAAACAATGTACTAAAATGCTGTGGTATTCACATTCCTTGTATATTTAGCATTGGTTCAGTTGTCATGTAGTTGTGACAATGATCATTGTGCTTGATGTGATCAGCCCATTCCTCCTGACAAGTCTCTTCAGTCGTAGGGTTGACAATGCTTGCATTATTTGTTTTGTACATTATTAATGTGACTAACTTTCTCCCCGTCTGTTGCAGAGGCCCTGGCGGCGGTGCTCAGTGTGTTGCTGATCTACGCTGTAACCATAGGGCTTGTTTATGAGGCTGTTCAGAGGACCATACACCAGGACTTTGAGATCAATGCAGACGTGATGATTATCATTGCAGCTGTTGGAGTTGCCATTAACCTTGTGTAAGTCTAGCATTTGCTTTAAAGAGCTGAATTATCATCCGTATCATGGCAAACACTCTGCTGCAGTCCTTCTTCTCTTCTTAAGCCCTTTGCTCCTCTGGGGAGCATAGGCCATTGACAAATGTCCCCCACCTCATTCGATTGTTGGCAATTCTTTTGAGATCTCCCCAGTTGAGCCCACTCTCAGACATTTCTCTCTGGACACCTCTTCTCCAGCTGTTCCTGGGGCGACCTCTTTTCATTTTTCCCTGGGGTTCAGTTTCAGGGCTTGCCGGGTGATGTTTGTGGCAGGTTTCCTGAGGGTCCAACTCCAACTCCATTTTCTCCTTCGAATTTGTAAGTCAGTGGGCTCCTGGCTTGTTCTTTTCCACAGGTCCACATTGCTGACATTGCCTCTCCACCAGATGTTAAGTATTCTCCTAAGGCAGGTGTTCATAAGTGTTTGCAGCCTGTTTGTAGTATGTTTTGTTGTTTTCCATGTCTCTGATCCATACAGCATCACCTGTTTCACATTTGAGTTAAAGATGCGTATTTTGGTGTTGATTGAGATGTGTTTTGAGCTCCTTCCTGAGCATGTTAAACACCACCCTAGCATTGATTCTACATTTTATGTCTGCCTCTGCAGTCCACAATGTCTTTACACGCATCATTTGGGCTGGAAGTCCAATTTCACGGATTAATTGGTTGTAACATCCAAAGGTCGGAGGAATGTCGGGTAATGATTATTAGTATTGGCTGATATTGTGAGTGCCCAGAAGTGTGGTTGGGTGGGAACAGTATGGAATTAGACATTGCTGGAAGAGGGTGGCACCAGGTCAGAGTGAGTCTAGTAGCCTTGGGAGGGGGTGCCCAGCAGTGTTTGGGGGTGTAGGGGAGAGGGACAGTGCCCAGCATCAAGGGGTAAGTGCAGTGTAGGGTGTAAGCACATCTCTGAACAGCGACAGTTCTGAAGGTGCTATTGTTGCAATTCTTCCCAAGCAAAACTTATTTCCAGCACTGGCAATCTTTTGGGTAGAGATCCTTCTTCAAAAGTCTGAAGAAAGGTTCCAAATCAAAACATCACCTTTCCAACACTTGGTGTTTTACTCAAGATTTCAGCACCTGCGGTTCTCTGTGTGTTAATTTGTGCTCTAACTTAATCACTGTGTTTAGGAGAATTAATTTCCATCCACTGAGATGAAATTATTTGATTAAATTAATTTGGCTTCACTTGATCGAGGTTTTATGCCAGGTGTTGAGGTGATGCCAGGCTGCATGCCAGGTTTATACTCGGTAATACTTTGACTATGCAGAATGATGAAGGGTTTTGTGGTCAAACACTGACCAAGCGATTGTGTATGCACATTGTTCAATGTTTAAAACTTTCATGTTTTTAATTTAAATTTAACAGAATGGGGTTTTTGCTGAATCAGTCCACCCATTCCCATTCCCATTCCCACTGCCCTTCAGAAACCAGGGGAGCGCCTGGACACGCTCATGGTTCTGGGACTCTGGCTGTGCGAGCTGCTTTCATCCATGCTCTGGGAGACATGATGCAGAGTATTGGTGTCCTGATGGCAGCCTATATCATTCGCTTTGAAGTACGTGTGACCTTCTTTTGTTGCAAATTATATAATCCTGTGCACTGCATGGTTCCATAATGGAGTGGGTAAAACTGGTTTAGTCCTTCAGGTGCAAGGTGTTGTCACTTGTCTGTGAAATCAATGCTAAGTTTTGGGAGACGAAAATATGATTTGGAGTGGAACAAAATGACTCATAAATAAGAATCGGAGGGAGTAGATTTTGGGGCCTCTTGCCTTCCCTGCAATACCACAATGGTGTGCTCCTGCACACTCCACATATCCTGTTTGAACATCTATTTTTAATATTTGTTTTCAGGGTCACGGGTTTGCTGACCAGGTCGGCATTCATCCCCTTTCCAATATTGTTCCTGGGGAGGTGTGGTTGTGAACCACTGATCTGTTTTGAATTATCTCGAGGACTGAACTTCCTGGGCTCTCCGGCGGGCAGGGAATTCCAGCGATTCACCCATTTGCGTGGACATTTCTCCTCATCTCTCTCCTACATGCCCTACCCCTTATTCTGAGGCTGTGGCCCTGGTTAAAGATTTCTATCTCAGGAGAAATTGTCCTCCCTGCACCCAGACTGTCGAGCCGGGCAAGAGTTTGTAATGGTCAGTGAGATCGCCTTTCATTATACTAGTTTTGCAAATCCAATTCCAGCCTATTGATCAGTCCAAGAATGGCAAATCCACCTCCCTGGAACCAGTCTGGGGACACTTCCTTTCTGGATGGTATATCCTTCTTTAAAGAAACCAACACTGACCCCTATTGGACTAAATACCAGTATTCTAAATCTGAAGTCCCATCTTTCTATTGTAACTATTGAATCAAGCCCCATATAATTGTACTAAGATATTTGTATTCCTGTATTTAAATACTCTTGCAGTAATGGCCAACATGTCATTTGCCTTTATTTCTCTGGCAGCATGCTAATTGGCCCTATCTCTGTACTTTGACTTGTTGAATACCTGACATTTGTTGTAAATACAAAGACTTTATAGCACAGAAAGAGAGCAGTTGGACCTGTCCAAGGGAGTAAAAACTCCCAAGTACATGGTTGCTGTGTTCTCAACTTGGGATGATAGACACAAAATGCTGAAGTAACTTAGCGGATCAGGCAGCATCCCTGTAGAAAAGAAATAGGTGACATTTCGGGTTGAGACCCTTCTTCGAACTGAAAGTCAGACTGAGAGTTTTTTCCCTGGATCTCAGTCTGAAGAAGAATCTCAACCCAAAACATCTTTTCCTTTTCTCCAGAGGTGCTGTCTGACCAGGTGAGTTACTCCATATTTTTTTTGTTGTTGTCTCTTTTCAGTTTAAAAAGAATCTGCAGTACCATCCTACACATTTTCTCAACTTGGGATGATTCTCTCAGATCCCCACAAACTATCTGAATTCAGATAGTTTGGCGTATTTGCCATTTTTGGAGACATTGAATAGAATGGGATTGGATTTACATGACTTTTGGGTGTTGAGATGATGCTAGGAGGCAGTCTGTTAACAAATAGTCTGCATCAAATTCTTGATTAACTGTGCCTTCTAAACTCATCCAGAGCCATTTTATGCTTTCTTTAAATGTGCTGGGTTCACTGATAAAATTACAGTTGACTCTATAACATGCAAAGTAAAAGTGTATTGGGAGTATCATTCAATAATTCAGTAAATTCAAGAAATCTGCTTGTTCAAAACCAGCAAATTCCCAAGCGTGATGTATTATTGTAATTGTCCTTTGACCAGATGTTAACGGATGTTTTGGGTGTGTGAAACACACGACTGATTGGGTCCATGACCCAGCATGGTGTTGTGGCTTTGACTCCACTTCATGGTTACTCTTACTCTCCCACAGCCAGCCTACAAGATTGCTGACCCAATTTGCACCTACATCTTCTCCATTCTCGTTTTGTGCACGACATTCCGAATAATGCGAGACACCGTTCTGATCTTCCTGGAAGGTACAAATTTTAGCACAAAAGTACAAATTCTTCTCTTACAGATAGTGGTTGAAAAGCAGCTTTAATCGGGGAGTAGTCTGGTCCTGCACCAGGAGTATCGGGTTCATGGAAGGCACCATTATTTCCCACACAACAGAAAAGTTAATTGTGTTTTGTGATAGTAATTAGTGGGTATATAATGTCCGTGAACACTACCTTCTGAAGGATTCTGACACTGGGAGGTGTGCTATGTGTCCCTACTGCACTAGCAGAGGGCTTGCAGAAGCATATTTTTGTTTCATTTCAGTTTTTCCAACATCTGCAGCTTTATTTCCCCCATTCCTCCCCATTATTTTCTTAAATAGTTATCAAATAAGAGAATAAAATATTACATTTCAAAAATGTTATAAAAAGGAACTGCAAGATGCTGTCTTGTACCAAAGAAAGACACAAAATACTGGAGTAATTCAGCAGATCAAGCAGCATCCCTGGAGAACATGGATAGGTGACATTTTGGTTCGGAACACTTCTTCAGTCTGAAACATCTCTTATCCATATGCTCCTGGGATGCCTCCTGACCCGCTGAGTTACTCCAGCATTTTATATTAGACGTTATATCATAAATGGTTTGTAAACCATATCGGGTATGTGTCAGTTGCTCCTTTGGATGAGAATCAAATCAGGTTGTACTCGCTTGAACTGCAGCCACATCATCAGAGCGCATTATTATGAGTACGTTTCTTTATCGTGATCAACATTGATGTCGTAAAGTGTGAAATCTCCCATTTAGTTAATTCATCTCTGCACCCTATTGGGCAAAATACCAGTATTCCAAATCTGAATTCCCATATGTTCTATTGTAACTAATTGAAAAGCAAAAATGCAGGAAATTCTCAGGAGGTCATTCAGCACATGTGGAGAGAGAATTAGAGTTAAATGTTGCAGGTCAAATTGGGAGGAGTTAGAAAGGTGACATGTTTTAAGTTGCAAAGAAAATGAGGAAAAGCAGAAGGGGAAGGAGAAATCTGTTACCAGGAGAGAGTGAAGGACACAAATGTGGGAGGTGGTGCGTGAAGGAATGCTGAATGAGTATCTGGAGGAGTGTTCATGAGATGGAGGGGGAAAAGATACGGGTTGAATTCTGGAAATAAAGGATATAAGATAGGAAAGCTGATTCCCAATCATTAAAAAATTACATATAATGACACCAACTTTTCTCTCTTCTGCTTTGCTGATTGACCTAAAATGAGAACTATTTTCCTCACAGTTTGACTGACTGACCTGCTGACTATTTCCAATAATCTGTGTTTTCATACTCAGCTCCCTCTTCTAAACACCAGTGGATACAATCCTTGCCCCTCCAACTTTATAACGCAAACTCGACTGGTAGGAAAAACAAAGTGCTGGAAATTTTCAGCAGGTCAGGCCACATTTGTGAGAAGAGAAACAAAGTTCATGTTTCCTTTGTCTAGTAAACCTCTGGACTCCCCCGAGTGCCACCCCTGGTGATCTGATAAGCCTTGTGAGTTGTGCAACGCATTTTATAAATGAGCTCATACATGAGCAGTAATTGTTTTGGTTCTGGATTTTCCTCATCCTGAGAAAGGATTACAAGGCCAAAACACCCCTAGCCCGCTGGGTGTGATTAGACCACCAGTTGGTGCTGCTTGAGTTCCACTTGTGCCTGTATAGTGATGGATTGAGGCATATTTTGTGTCTTTTCCTCACACTCTGCATTTCACAATCACTAAAAAATCACAACTGCAATAATACTTTATTAGCCAAGTATGTTTTGCAACATACGAGGAATTTCATTTGCCAAGTCAGTCATTCAAATAAAAAGCAACGGAACACACAAAACACATTTTAACATAAACATCCATCACAGTGACCTCTCCACATTCCTCCCTGTGATGGAAGGCGAAAAAAAGTTCAATCTCTTCCCGTTTGCTCACCTGCCGTCGGGGTCCTCGAGCCCGTTGACGGGATGATGTTGACTTCCATAGCCGACGGCGGGCCCTTCGCGTCGAGGTGATCAGCTCCTGCATCGGGGGAGGTCATCACTCTCTGGCAGACCAGTGCGTTCCAAGCAATGCCAGTTGTCGGCAGCGTGACACCAGGGAAATCCAGCGGTAAAGGTTCGAAACCTTTATGGATGGTTTACATTGTATATCATGGTATATGGACACATTATCATGGTATATGGACACACTATCATGGTATATGGACACATTTATCTGTTTTGTAGTAAATGCCTACTTTTCCTGTGTGCTTAAGCAAAGCAAGAATTTCATTGTCCTATACAGGAACACATGACAATAAACTCACTTGAACATTGTGTGACTGACTGATCCTCCTGCCAATCCCCCCTCCCCCTCACCCCCCATTCATTGGACATTTTGTACCCTCAGGCACGCCAAGACATCTTGATGTACATCACATGCGGGACTCTCTGCTGAAGATCGATGGTGTGCATTCTGTTCAGGATCTGAATGTATGGTCACTAACTGTGGGGAAAACAGCAGCCATTGTGCATTTAAAACTGAGTAAGTGGTTTACACATCAAATCCACCCCACCCAACTCCGTGGGAATAACCTTGCGGCTTTAGTTAGTGGCAAAACCTTGATCTAATGGCTTCTTTCTGCATCTCTTGTTGACTGTGGTCAGGAACAGGGGAATGAACTCGGCCAGTGGGGGCTGAAAGGTCTCTTCCACATTGTGTACAGTTGTGGCCACTACACTGCAGCAAGGATGTGGTTACACATGTGAGAGTGCAGAGGTGGTTCAACAGGATGTTGCCCGGAATGGAGTATTGTATTTAAATGGAGAGATTGGATAGGCTGAGTTTATTCTCACTGGAACCTAGGAGCATGAGGGGTAGCCATTGAGCTTTACAAAATTATGAGGGGCATAAATAAGACAGCTAATTTTGTTTCCCCTAGCCAGGAGTATCTAGAACCAGAGGGGGCAAATTTAGGTCGGAGGAGATTTTGGTCATGTCTTGGTTTTCTGGAACATGTTGTGAGAGGAAGTGGGAGAGGCAGGTCCAATTATAATGTTTGAAAGGCGTTTGGACATGGATAGGAAAGGAACAGAGGAATACATATGGACCAACAGGTAAATGGGATTGGTGTAGATACGCATTGAAGCTGACAAGGGTTCATATCAGTGCTGTTTCTATTCTCTGACTGAGGATTGGACTAAAGCTGGCAAAACTGCTTTATGCTGATGATAAAATCTATCACTGTGGCCCAAGGGTGCGATTTTAGCATTTCAGTGCACTCGCAGCCTGGTGTAAAGCCTGGCTCTGCTACTGAAGTCTAATTTATATAAGTAAAGGCCAAAAGTATTCACAATTCCATTTGTCTTCCTCCTGTGGTGCAGTGACCATTTCAGGTGCTCAGATACTGAATGGGTCGGGTAAAATGGGGGGGGGGGGGGGGTGTAAAGGGATGAATGTGAGAGTGGTGGTTGCTCATAGAGAGGAGGAGGGGGGGAGGGAGAGACGGATGGATGTTGGAAGGATAGGATTTAGTATTTGTGTTGCCTTTGCTTTGTCCTTGTGGGAGAATTGGGTGGCAGTGCTCGAGGACCTGCTGACATTTGTGCTACTTGCTCTGGTTAGAACTACTGACCACTCGGGAGCTCCGGCTAGTGTTCACTGATTTCACCAGTCTCAGCATCCTCGTGTTGGCTGCCTGCTTTGATTAATGTCTGTATTCAGTTCCAGAGAGTACCTCCAGATGGGAAGGTGTTCAGGCCAAGGCTCGGCACATCTTGCTTCATTCCTACGGCATGCACCAGTGCACAGTGCAGCTCCAGGTCTACAAGGAATCATCGGGCAGTGCTTGCACCAAGTGTGGGTCCTTGGATGGTTAGGGGCCTGATCCTTAAATTTTGTGCCTTTCATTCAGATGAAAAACACTAAAAATCAGTATTTGAAACAAACTGTCATCACAAACGAATTCTATTTGTGGAACGCCAGCTGTAGTATTGAACCTCGCAACGCATCGCCTCGCTCTGTTGCTGCAGAGACCCTCTGCTCAGCAGCTGACTTGAAGACCCTTTTGCCCTTCGGGCAGCTTCTGATCACGTGTCCCCCTTGATTCCCAGGTACCCAATATGCACAATTGATTTGTTTATATACCTTTTCTTCAGTTCGTATTTACTCCGTCTGGGTGAGAACTCCGGGTGTTCACTGGTGGCCTGGGACTGAGCAGCGGTGTTTATCTAGAGAGCCAAGAGTGATGCAGGGAGTTGTTGATTAAAGCAGCTGTCGAGGACATTCTGGGCAGAATGGCCTCTGTGCTGTACCAATCTCTCAGTCCACAAGGAGCTGCTTGAAGGCACTCTTCTAACTTGCTGAGAATTTGATTCACTGAAACCAGGTGTTTCAGCTAATAATCATGAATAGTAATTAGTTGAGGCTTTATTCCTCTCCCCATTTCCTTCCTGGGGAGCAGATAAGGATAATGAGGCTCCAGCTGCCAGTGGCCATGTTGCAGCCTGGTCTGGGCATTGATTTACTTTGAGACTCTGTTCATTTTACAGCTCCCCAGTTCCATTCTGTGACCCAGAGCCAGTTTATTGATGGTGCCAGTGTGTGCCATTTGTAATCGCAGGTTGAGCATTAACAATTACTCGACATTATGTGCGATATTGCAGTTTGCTGGGGTTTGGATTGGGAAGACGAGTTGTCCCAAGTGCAGTAAACAGTTAAACAGTATTTGCAGATCAACACTTTGAACAGGTCTTTCTGAAAGAAATTTCCTCCTAACCTTTTGTGAGCTCGGCCTCTCTTGAAGCCTTGCTCTAATTGTTACTGGAAAGAATTGTTTAGCCTTCAATCTCCTGGAAGAAATCAGACAATTTAAACATGTTTATAATGAGGAATAACTAAGAAACAAGAGTTAATAATGTGCACAATCTGGTGAGATTTTAAAAAAAAAATAGAAGAAGCTATAGTAATTGCAGGACTTCTGATCGTGTTCATCACAATTCACTCCAGTTTAGTACAGGATATGCTGCTGTCCTGTTGATGGGATATGAACTAATCTATCAAAATAGTTATTACTGGTTTGTCTGCAATGTCCTTTTTAAAGTGCCATATACAATTCTACAGGCAAGGGATTCTTGACACCGTTAAGATTCAGCCTTTGCCAAGTGCCACCAACTATAGCAAGCAGCTGATGTCTTTAAGCAGATGTGCTTCTGTGCACTGTGGTGGCACCTTCCTGCTGCTCTGTGACAAGACCTGGAATTAACCTGCAAATGGTCTTGAATTTCCCCATCAGCCCTTTGATGTTCGCTTTGTTTAGCAATGCAGGTAGTCTCTGTAGTAGGGCAGTGCTACCTGATGTTTGTGTTACATGTGACCCCAAGGTCATGGGGAAAGAAGGAAGCACCAGCATTGAGTGCCATATTGCGTTGCATGGCTATTGATTTCCCTATTTCATTATTTACAAGTAATATGCTGTCTTATTTTTCATTCCTATTTGAATTTGCCTCGCATTTGAATTTTGGTGCCAAATGTTATGCTTATTTTGCTTGAATATTAATGTTGTAACTAACATCCACTGCACCGATTTACAGTCGTAAATTATGTTTCACCTCCAATTGTGTATCAACTCCAAATTAAAGAAAACTTGTCCTTTTGTCTCTGCTTTTCCACATACAGTTGGTTACCAGTTTTTATTTTGCTCATTATACCCGTTATATTTTCCTTGGGTTTTGAATTCTCTTAAATCTTTTCCATTGCTGTTCAGTTTCATTGTTTTGCAATATTGTAAATCATTATACTTTGCAAGGTTGAATTCTCAGCCCCTCAAAATGGCATTTTCTTAAGCCTTTTGCCTCGGTATTCATCTTGTGTCCTTTAAGATAATAAACTGGAACACAGTCTTTGAGTCGACGCTGTTTATTCTCTGTGTTCTGTTACCTGCTCGGGCGAATCCACAGGTGGCGCATCTTGTCAACCCTTTTCCCCTGCTGAGTACAAAGGTGTGTATGTACATTGTGGGGATAATAACTACTCACCTTTGCATGCTATTTAATTTTCGAGTTGTGCAAATTCATGTGTCTTTGCTCAATTCCCAAATTGGTTTGTAAATCCTCTCTGATTCCACAATTCACGAGTCAGTGAACAAACCCTGAGTCTGTGATTCATCCCTCAATGTCCGTTTCTCTCGTGAAAATGACTGGAGTGGTGCAGGTGAATCACGGCCTCGCCTCTTTGGGTCACTGGATGATGGGAAGGGAAGATGTGTTCTATGTGAGCAGTAGGCGAGGCGGGAAGGCAACCATCCCTCGCAGGTGCTGAACAGTGGAGCAGCAGCCTCCACATAGGATGACTATTCTTCACTATTTCCTCCACATGTGTAGGATACATCATCCAATGTGGCTGATGCTGGGGTATGGGTGAGGACCAGGGCACATGTGTTTTGCGGTGTCTAGAAGAAGAGGCGAGAGCAGGATATGGATGAGATGTGGACAGAGGCTCTGTCCACTACAGTAGAGGGGAAGCAAGAAGAAAAACATTTCAGGGGCACATCCACATCATTGGAGCATTTGTGGGCAAGACACGAACTGAGAGAACGAAATGGAGGCAGGGTGGACGAGGTCCAATCTGAGGGAGGCTGTGGGCTTGTGGTGGATGCTGGTGTCCAGCCTATCACAGGATAGAGGAGAGACCTGGAATGGATGAGGAGATGGGCCGTGTGAAGATGAGAGCGGGGTGGAAACTAGCAGCAAAACTGGTGACGTTAACGAGTGGAGGAAGCAGCAGTAACGCGGTCCTGGATGTAACTGGGGAGAATTGGGGGAATGGCGGAAACAGCGCTGAAACCGTCTCTCAACAACAACGTAAGCGCTGGAGGAACTCAGTGGGTCGGGCAGCATCTGCAGAAGCAACGCTGCCTGTCCCGCTATGTTACTCAAATACTTTGTTGGTTTTTTTAAACCAGCATCTGCAGTTTCTTGCCACAACAAGGCGGTGGGGGCTGTGGCAAGAGACTACCCAAGGCCGCCCCTCGTGTCGGGGACACGAACCCTCCGTGTGAGGGCTGATGTCGGGCTGGACCAGCCTGCCAGGTGTTTCCGTCTCTATTTTAAATTACCCGAGGTGGGCTCGGACAGGAATGGCTGGGACCGAGGAGAAGATCCATGGGACCGAGTGCACTCGCTCCACTGTGCCGGGGGTGAAGCCGGTATCCTGGCACAGAGGCCAGGCAATAGCCGTGGAGATGCCGGGACTTCCAGGGACGTCGGTGCGGTGGTAAGCGGGGAGTTGCAGCCTCGCCCAGCGGACAGGAATGAAGTCAGCGGATGGAGCCGCCCCGAGTCCGGGGGAGCGGAGAATCTTGCGCTTCCTCAGCACCGCCCCTCCCACAGCACAGCCCCTCCCACAGCACAGCCCCTCCCTCAGCACAGCCCCTCCCTCAGCACCGCCCCTCCCTCAGCACCGCCCCTCCCTCAGCACAGCCCCTCCCTCATCACAGCCCCTCCCTCAGCACAGCCCCTCCCTCAGCACAGCCCCTCCCACAGCACAGCCCCTCCCTCAGCACCGCCCCTCCCACAGCACAGCCCCTCCCTCAGCACCGCTCCCTGGCATTTCTCTGCTTGCAAGGCGTCTATTCGCTGTGAAAATGTGGGATTCGTGCAAACTTGAGAAAATAAGACAAACACGATCGAGCCTTGTACATACACACAGGCAGGAACGGTTGTACATGGGGTATAATATAGGGGACACCATGTATTGATACGCGGCAGGTGTTGAGATCTTCTGAAGTTGGACCTACTATAGAAATCTAGATGAATGATTGATCTGTGCATCTGTTAGGGGCTGGAATAAGCATAAATACTGACAGAGGGGTGTGGACAGCACTGGCCTGTCCCACCCTGCAACGTCCCCATAGCGCAACACAATGACCCTCTCCCCCCCCCCCCCCTCCCCACCCCACCCCCCACACACACACGTGTGGCTCCCTCAACTCTTTAGCAATAACAAAAGTGCCGGAGAAAAATTGAACGTCGCCTATCCATTCCCTCCACAGATGCTGCCTGACCCGCTGTGTTCCTCCATAACTTTGTGTTTTGCACAGGATTCCAGCATCTGCAGTTCCTTGTGTCTCCCTCAGATCTTAGTCTGAAACGCATGTGGCCCACGAGGTTCCCTCCAAGCCTCGGGGAATAAGTGTCGGTAACATTGAGCACCCCCGCCCTCACGTTGTATACTTTCTTACAGTATACAAGGAGACGAATCGGCCAATTGAGCTCGGGCTAACTCTCCGATCAATCCCACCCCAACTCCCCAGGACCGGCCTCTCTCGCGTCCACAGTGCTGGGGTGAAGACAAGGGAGACAGATAATTCAATAAAATGTTATTCAATAGAATAAAAATCTTCGTTTATTTTTTAATTTAATTACACAATTTGTTAAATAGAATGGAATGAGTTAGATATTTT
This sequence comes from Amblyraja radiata, assembly GCF_010909765.2. Lineage (NCBI taxonomy): Eukaryota > Metazoa > Chordata > Chondrichthyes > Rajiformes > Rajidae > Amblyraja > Amblyraja radiata. Next base: position 14,203,160 of record NC_045989.1, on the reverse strand, counting down.
AAGTACAGTTGATGCAGTCCAGTATATTTGATGCTTCCACACGATGGCCTGAGGGTTACCATGAGAGAGAGAAAGTTGTCATTTCCTGATGAATTTTGAAATCTGTAGCGAGAGCAGTTGTAGAGTTCAGGGATGATTAGACAGAATGACTCAGCATTTGTCTGCTCACCTGCGCGCTCAGGATTCGCACATTCCTCACTTGGTGTAACCTTTCACCATCTGCAGTTCATCCACGGGTTGCCATTTCTGACTGACGGTCATGAGCTACCAAAGAGAAAAACGGCACGCCTTTAATCGTTCCGCGAAACAAGCGTCGTGGCACAGATGTACATAAACAATTGTACTGTCATCGGCAGCGAAACTGCACTGATCCAGTGTGAGAGCCAGTGGCCATTGGACCGGTCTCTGGACTGAGGTGGAAGTCGGATGTTTGAAGGAGCGGGTGGGGGATTGAGGTCCCGCCTGTGTGATTTAAGTCTTCTATCACAGGCTCAGGTCGTTCTCTGAACACTAGTGATGGGTATACGGAACGAACTGCCAGTCAGAACGAACCCCCCCCCCCCCCCTCCCCCCTCCCCCCACACACACAACAAAACGCTCCCATTGTGTATGTGTCCTTTACCCCAACTTCATCGCCGCCACGTTCCGGGTCATTCTGGTTAACAAACTGTTACACAGGCATTAGGCCGGGGGCCGGAGGACACATTTCCGACCAGTTGACTTTATTTCCTGAGACAGTGGAATGAAACAGGCTGGGCCACCACTGACTTCGAACGCCACATTTGGATCCGTGACCCACATTTGGAGCATTGCCCTATCCTCCTCTGGAACCCTGTGGACACAGTTCTGATGCAGGATCCCAACCCGAAACGCCGACCATGTATCTGTCTCCACAGATGCTGCCCGACCCGCTGAGTATTTCCAGCAGTTTTACTCTGCTCCAGTTTCCAGCATATGTATCTCGAGAAATTCCCCACATAACTAGCGCGTCCACAGGTGCAACCCAAACCCAACACTAAATGCTGTTGGTGCGGCACTTCCTCGGCGCCTCCCCCCTCCCACAGTGCGCGGCTCCCTCACACCTGGGTCTGAAGCTCTCATCTCCCGCGAGGTTCCCTCCAAACCCCATCAGGCCTCCGAGAGCATTTGTCCGCCCACCCTCCCTTTCCTCGCAATACACAAGGAGGCCTTTCGGCCAATAGTGCTCATTCCACCCTCCCATCAATCCCACCCCCAAGGACTGGTCTCTTGCACAAATCCATCGGAGCCACCAGCTTCTCCCCCTCACCCACATTTGGGGAATTCACAGCGGCCGATTAACCCACACCGTCGTTGGAGGAAAGCGAGCTCCTGGAGAGGAGGGGGTAACGCGGTGACACGGGAACATGCAAACCCCACGCAGACAGCATCGGAGGGCGGGATCGAACCCGCGCCACCAGCGCTGGGAAACAGCGGCCCTCCCGCGGCGCCATCACTGACGCACCGGCACAGCCCCGCCCCCCCTGTTGTCCAGGAACTCCCTTTTCTCTCGCCAACATCCTTTTCCATCGGCCATCGCCTCTCTTGACAGTAAAAGCAAACTTCATCACCTCCTCGAGTCTCGCTCCACCCCCCTCCGCCCGTCCTCGCCACCCCTTCCAGTTACTCCCTCTAATCTCCCTCCTCCCATCCCCGCTCTCGTCTCCTCCCATCCCCGCCCCCCCCCCCTCTCCGTCCTTTCCTCATCCTCCCATCCTCGTTCCTCCCTCTAATCCTCGCTCCCCCTCTCCATGCCCGTTCCACCCATCCTCCAACCCCGCTCCTCCCTTCTCATCCCCTTAATCTGCCATATCCCTCCTTTGCCCCACCACCTCAATACTCCTCCCCCCCTCTCCCTTCTCCATCTCTTCCATCACCCCCCCCCCCCCCCCCCCCCCTCCCCCCCTCCTCCGCTCTCCAGCCGCGGCCCCACCAGTCTGGTCACCAGGATACTCTTACATCAAGATGTTGCCCAACACCGCGACCAGCCCGCTCCGGGAATCAGTGACTCAGCCGCTTTCCCGTCAAATGTTATAAAGTCAGAGCTATGAGGTTACCTTCTGGGGTTTGGTCGGGTCTATGTTCTCCCATGGGGTAGGATTGTGCTTCTTGTCGATTCTAAATAGAGAGAAATGAACTTCAGAAATGTTTTATCATCCAAAAAGTATCCGATCGCACGGCTGGTGTAAAATGCGGCTTCACTCATTTGTAGTCACCTGGACCACTCGCCGCACACAAACACTCCCACGTGTATACATACACCCACTCACCCACAAACACACACTCTACAGACAGACAGACACACCAGACACACACTGTCTCTACCCCCCCCCCCCCCATACACACCCTACAGACACACCCAGACCTACACTGTTTTAATGCTGAGTGATGCTCTACCTAGAGCGTTTTTAGTGTACTACATCCAGATCCTGACCCCCCCCCCCCACCCCCAAACACACACGTCTAGACAAACACACACAGACCGGAAACCCCCAACGCGCACCCCAACATACAGACACATCCTTGAACACATACATAGTGATGCTTGTTGCACTTCAACATCTGCAACAGGTCCCCGGCCCCTGTCTCCCGGCCGGGACCGGATACTTACATGACATCGCTCTTGGTGACGAGGAAGTAAATGCCGGCGCTGGTACAGAACGAGGCGGCGGTGGTCATCAGGGCGATCAGGGGGATGAGCTGCGGGACAGACGGCATCGGTCACCAAGGGCTCCGACTGCGGCACCGGAGCCCGATTCAAAAGCAACGGTTCTAACAGAAGCGGTTGATCGGCTGCTGCAAAGACCCAACACCCGGGGAAAGTCAACAACAGCGGACCGGGCGAAGCTCAGTGCGCCGGGCAGCGGGTGTAGAGGGAGGACTGCGGCCAAGAAACGGACTGAGCTGTCGGGGAGAAGAGGGGGAGACAGGCCGAGCGGCAACAGTGGTTCGGGAACAGACCGGGGGGTGATAGAGATGGAGCGGTCGATGGCATAAGGGAGACGGGCCGATAGGCCATAATGGGGGGGGATGCTGTCGATGGGCCGATCGGTCCGGTGGGTCACGGAGACGGGCTGGGCGTGATAGAAACATAGAAAATAGGTGCAGGAGTAGGTACCCGTTCCTGCTTTCTCCCCGTAGCCCTTGATTCTGTTAGTCCCAAGAGCTAAATCTAACTCTTTCTGATGGAGGGGACGGGCCGAGTGGTCAGGGAGGATAGGGCGATCGGAGGGGGTGGGTGGGGTTGGTTCACCTCCTTCCTCCGGCGGACCATCGTGAAAAACTTCGACATCTTCGCAGCGCTTGTCCCGATGATACCGGAAAATGAGAAACTAGCGTCGTAGCCTAGTTTAGAAACTCCGGTCACAACCAAAGATCACAATTGGCCCCGCCCACCCCTCTGGTCGCCCCGCCCTCTCCCATGATAGCCCCGCCTACTCCACCTGAGTTCAGCAGCGACGAGACTCCGGTCACGTCCACAGCAGGGACGGAGGGTGGAACTACTGGGGCGGGGCAAGGCCGCGAGGGCTAAAGTGCAGGTGGAGGAAGTCATAGTCATATTTCCGCAGCTGTGTTAGTTTTCCAGCATTTGGCCCCTGGCCCAGGAACTTATCACTCAGATCCCCTCTACATCACTACTTTATTTTAAACAAATATTATCTATAGCTACTATGGGAAATATAGGTTCTTGCGGAATACCATATCTATATTCCTCATAATTTCATACACTTTTAATATGTCCCCTCTTAAGCCACTCCACTTTAGGGAAAACAGACCCAGCTTCAAATTAAGGGAAGTGGTGATGGAAAAGGTATATGGGAGAGAAGGGGTGAAGGAAAGGTTATGGGGTACGAGAAGCTGAGGAGTATTGGAATGAGATGCTAAGAGGGAGAGATATGCAGGGAGGAGTATGTGAACATTGTGGGATGTAGAGAAGGGGTGTACATAATGGTAGGGGACAAAGTTGCAGGAAGGGAAGGGATTGTGGAAGAGACATGGAATGGAGATGGAAAGAGGGGAAGTGGTGTTGTGGAAAAGAGGTGGGAAGGAGTGAGTTGTGGGGAGAGGAAGGGTGTGTGCAGGGGGTATGGAGAGGGGAGGGTGCTTTGGTGAGTTGAAACCCAAGCCATGATTGTGAGGATCCCAGTAATGGGTTTTGGTTGTCTAACATGGTAAAGTCAATCCCATCCCTTCAGGGACTGGTTCATGTTAAATTCTGTGTTGTATTGTGTTCTTTTTACCTGTATGGCTGTATGGCAACTCAAATCTCACTGTACCAATTGGTGCATGTGGCAATAAATGTAACCGGAACTAGATTGCAGTTATTGCTCAGATATAGGTGCACCATCAGAATCATTCTTGTAATTTGCCCGAGCCCCCCATCATCATCCTTGAGGACCTCATGTCCCATGGCATCTCCCACCTACCAAACGGCAGATCAGTGGGATACAGGTGCAAGGGCCTCAACATTGCCTCCGGGTCCCCGGTCTCATGACATCATGAGAAACATAACAAAGGAAACCGCCTTCTAGTTACCACTCACCATTCATCATTCCCTCTCAATTGCTTAATGAGGGCTCCTCCATGTTGAACAACAAGATTTAGCTCTTAGGGCGAAGTGAATCAAGAGATATGGGGGGATCAGGGTACTGATTTTGGATGATTAGCCATGATCATATTGAATGGTGATGCTGGCACAAAGGGCCGAATGGCCTACTCCTGCATCTACTTTCTATGTTTCTAAAGCAGTACTGAAACTAGCAAAAGTACAGAATGTTGTATCTCTAGGGACTGTCCACCCCCAGCAGGATTTTGTAGCACCATCCCAGACTAAACTGGCAGAGGCATGAAGGACGGAGTAGTCAGAATGAGTCGATAGCAGATGGTGATGATCCAACCTAGCTTTGTCCAATCCTGTCTACCTGTAGTAAATACATCTGTCCATTCCCACACTGACAGCTTCAATTGACAGACAGGGAGATTTCACAAATTTTACAATATTTTTATTTTACTAACTCCAGAAGGGCAATGAAAGTGGTTGGAGTGTTGGATTCAGATTGAGTGTCCTGCAAGGATTCCAGTGCCAGTTTAAACCATTGCTAGCATGATGTACAAGACCAGTGTCCTGGACGTTTAAGGAACAGCAATGGAGACATCTCAGGACATGTATTTTGGAAGATTTGCAGAGCAATACAAGTGGGTCCTACCAGAGCTCTCTACATTTAGATATCAGAATATTTTTGTGTTACCTTTCACCTCCACCCTCAATGACCTCCATCCATCGGTTACCTTCCCTCGGTACATCAACTGAATTTACTAAATTTCACCTCTTTTTCTGCTTCTTTGTCTAGTTTGGGTTGAATTTGTTCAGTTAAACGTTCCTGCCTTCCTCTTTCTGGTAGCCGATGGTAATATAATAATAATAATAATAAATTTTATTTTCGGGCGCCTTTCAAATCTCAAGGACACCGTACAAAGATTAACAGAAGAGAAAAAACCATATAGTCTGAGAAAAATAAATAATAAGGACATCATCAATATACAAATTAAAGATAGAAATCGCTCCAAAGACACAAAATCAAAAAACACAATGTGAAGAGAGAGCAGCGGCAGCTAAAGCGCGCTAGCGTCCACTCTCCCTTCCGACAGCCATCTTGGACACAGACTAACATAGTAACTACATACAAAAAAATCATCCCCCCACAGTGGTTACCACTGTGGGGGAAGGCACAGAGTCCAGTCCCCAACCCCAGTTCTCCCAAAAGTCAGGCCTATTGAGGCCACCGCTATTGCCTCTACGGAGGCCCGCTGTTCCTGGCCGTTCTGGCCGGGTGGAGTTGCCCCGGCTTAGGGAGAGTCCTCAGTGGCTGGGCCACCTGGAACGGCCGCTTCCTAGCAGGGGATTGTCGGCTCCGCAGACCCGCAGCCCGGAGGTGTTGAACACGGCGGTCACAGCTCACCGGAGCTGCAGCGCGTCGACCCAGCGTGGCGACCCAGGCAAGGCATCGCCCGCTCCGCTCCACGATAGCGTTCCAGCGCTGTGCCGCCAACGAAGCTGAGGTGCTGGGCAGTCCCCGCCAGGAAACGGCGCTCCAAGCCCGCTGGTAGGCCACGAGGACTGGTCGACGGGCAGCCCGGAGAAAAAGCTGCCTCACCGACCAGGTAGGGACCTAGAAGTAAGATTACCTCCTTCCCCCCACATTAAGAAGTCCATTTCTCCTACAAACGAAAAACAAGACTTACTAAAAAACTGGGGGAAAAATGGATTAAACGGACGGCTTCTGGTTAGCAGCCGTTCCCCAAGATGGCTCCTCCGCCCAGCTGCTCTTTCCCTCATTCTTATCAGAGACTCCATCTCTCTCTACACCTTCCTCAAAGTCACAAGCAACTTGCATTTATCATCCATCCCAAATCTTTTTCAAGCTCACTTTCCCAGCACATTGCTCTGCAGATTACGTCTCATGTAGCATTGTGGCATCCACACTAAGGTAAACATAAACTCTTTTTTGCAGAGCACGCTAATGCAATGCCTCAAGGTCTTCTTTTGTAGACTTCACCCTCCATCCATCATGCCTCACACGTGCCCTGTAGAACAGCCGTGGAAAAGCCCAAGATTCTGAGACTCTCAATGTAGACCGCTTCGTTCGAAACTCACCATTCTTTCTCACTTAAATTGTCACAACAAATTCCATCACAATTACAACTGCATTCTTTAGATATTTAATATTTTTTTACAATTCTATTTTCTACTTTATAAAGTCACACTTACAGATTGAAGTATAAAAAAGACTTCTACATTTATACAAAATAAAACATAATAAATCTTTAAGCAGTTGTGATTCTTTTGTCCATGGCTGAACCAGTGATTTGGCAAAAGGTCAAAGGTTACATACTCTGGAATCAATGGTCACATTCCTGGGTTCTTAGCTGAGAACAGGTTGCAGTAAAAGTCAAAGTGCTGGTCAGTTAGTGAAGGTTGAAAACTCTGAAGAGAGTTCATGAAGTGCATTTGTGTCACTGCGGCAGCATCAAGCCCATTTTCTTGTAGAGACAATAACGCAGCCTGTCAGAGGAATAAAAGATGAAAATTAAACATCTGACGACTCTGTGGTATAAGTTACAGGACACATAGAGGTGCCCGCACAGCCCAGGCCAGTCTGGGGACATAATCATGCCAACCTGGAGCTGTTGTGTCAGAGAGGGGATGGGCCAGAGGAGGTGGTGGTGGAATAAATGGGACTGAGGGGCAAGGTTTTTGAGATCAAGAAGTGGGGCTTTCCCAAGGTTGACTGGAAGCCCCAAGTGACTGATTACACTGGGAACATTGAATGAAGAACAAGGAAGTTGAAACCGAAAGTGAAACACAAATTCTTGCAACAATTCCAAGAAGTTCAGCAGCAGAGTAATAAACAAGTGCAGAGTGCAACAAACCGAACAAGAGTTTGTTCCCAGGTCAGTGCAGCTGGTGTCCTTCAACTGACTACTTCACTCTACAGATGCTGCCTGACTCACTGAATTCCTCCAGCACTTTGTTGTCTGGTCGATAATCTAGAGGGCTGGACTAATCTCGTAATACAGCAGAGAGCATAAATTTATAAATTGTAATTTTTCTCACAGGAGATAATGGGTACAAACAGCTGATATTTAGTGTCCACCCCTAACCATGCCTGAACTGAGGAAGCAGTTTAAAGTTGTTGGATCCGGATTCGTGGGTGACAGAAAGGGTGAGGACGGCAGACTTTCTCTCACAGAAATTAATGAACCAGCTGTGATTAAGACAATTTGGTGGTTTCACTATTATCAATCCTGAGATTAATTTAATTCCAGATTCACTTAATTAATTAAAGTTAAATGTCTTGTAGCCATGGAGGGATTCAGAGCATCACACTGAATCAATGGTCTGCACTCCAGATACCCATGCAATGGTGTAACCACTTCATGGTCATCCTCATCTACCTCTTCTGTACTAAATTCTGGAATTAAAAGCTGGTGTCTGTGCTGCAATGATTCGATGGGCTTGTGTGGTCAGGGAAGGAAACCTGGTGTCTTTACCCCGTGGGCAATGCAGTACCCACAGCAATGAAATGGGCCGCATTCCCTCAGTGATGACAAAACATCACATTGACCCCACAATCTGTACTCTGCAGTGGTTGCCTTCTGGATAGTCAGCGGATCCAACCTTCCCAGCAATGCCCACATACCATGTCTAAATAAAGTCACGCTGCCAGAGGACTGGCACTGGCCTGCTGAGGCGGATAGCTGCCTGGCAAACTGTCAGCTCCAGAGCCAACCTTGAGACCACAATTACTGGCTGGAGATTAAGGAATGACACACTGTGCTGCAGAGCCAATATTGGGAGTGAATGTGGGTGCAAGCAGGGGGTCAGCAATTATTTTTCTCAAACCTATGTTGGATTATAAGAAAAGTAATCAAGTGGATAGTAATTAAGATGGCAGATTTATACAGTTACAGAACTCAGCAGCCACACAGAGAAGCAATCCGCAGATATGCATGCCAGGTATGCTTAGGTTAGTTTCAGATTTTCATTATCCGCAACAATTTAGATATATGCAGAGGACTTCAGTAGATTTGCAAAGTATTGCAATGGCTAGAGGATGTGTTGTGATAACAGTAAATGCCTCAAGAAAATGGCTGTTTCACCATAACACAGCAGCAGCAATCATTGAGTTACACCACCTCAACCTGTGCATTCACCTCAGGTAAGCAGACAGTAGAGTTACAGTTCTCTTGCTGTGTTTCAGCAAACTGAATGCATCTGCCAATTTCCCCAACGATGTTCACATCCCACGTAAGCAGTTATACTGCCCCTGGGACGAGGCATTATAAACTAACGGCATGACAAACTCACTGCAGTGCCTGACGTCTGAGGACACTTATGGTTCCAACTCAGCATTGCTTTGCTAGTTTAAGGTACATGTAGCTCCAGCCTTGTCTGACCTGCACCACAATACACATTTCTCTGTTCACTCAAAATCTAAAATGCATCTCTACTTCCCTTTAAAGAGTTTGTTTTTACATTTTTGCCCTTTCCCTGTTCGGCTGCCCTGATAATGGCTGCCTGTAAACCCTCGCTTGATACACAGAGTGAAAGACCTGGCCCGACTCCCAATCCGGCCACTACAATCCCATGCTGTCAGCGCAGACTCACCTCCTTGCACAAATTCTGTAAATCTGCTCCAGTAAATCCTGCAGTCACAGCTCCTAGCTCCTTCAGGCACACGCCATCCAGTGGCGTTTTGGAAGTGCAGATCCTCAGAATGGAAAGTCTTGCCTAACGTGTAAAAAATGTTAATTAGTAACCAAGAAAAACAGTGTAGAGATGATCACAATACAAATTGACCACTATCTAAACACTTTCACTGAAAATGTGATCATCTGATCATTTCTTGTTGTTTTTGGAAAATTATTATACACAGGCGCTGATATATTACTGTGTCAGTGAGGTTTGGAAATACTTTATATAAACACAGGACTGTCCTAAGCGTGACATACAAACGTGCCAATTAAAGGCAGAAGTGTAGTACACCTTTATCCACAGCTCTTTGTGTCTTCAAAAAACTCCAATAAATTGGCCACACGTGATTTCTCTTCCCTCCCCGTTGTGTTGACCTGATCATACCGATTTGTTTGCAAGTGCTTTGCTATGACATTTTAATAATAGCGTTTAACGTTTTTCCAATGACAGATGTTAAAACTGACAGGACCGTAATTTCCTGTTTTCTGCCTCCCTCCCATTTTGAATAAAGTACATTTTCTACTTTCAAAACTAATGCAACCGTCCCTGGAATTAGGAAGTTAAGAAAAATTGAAACCTATGGGTCAACCATCTACTGTTTTTTAAGGGCTTTTCCAGGACACAGTGACCCATATGTCATCAACTCCAACAAGTCGCTCGGATGATTGTTATTTTCCGACTTGCTCTCTGTTCCCGATTCTGGAATTTGAGCTATCTCTAATAGCTGTGCTCTGCAATGGTTTATCAAATGGTGGCCACTTTAGCAAAACATTCAATGGAACTTTATTTATCCCAAGAGGAAAATTGATCTGCCAACAGCCATAAAAACACAAAATATATAAAGCATGAAATTAAAGTGACGAGTGGAAAGTACAGAAGTGCATCATCAACATCTCTTGAACATACTCGCCTCTTCATCTGGGGGTGGAACATAGATGATTTGATCAAAGCGGCCAGGTCGCAGTAAAGCATCGTCCAAGAGATCTGGTCGATTCGTAGCAGCAATCACAATGACGCCTTTGTTACAAATTTCCTGAAACTCTATCTAAGGGATAATAACAGTTCAATTATCCTCAAACAATAACAACAGCGTACTGATGAAATATCATTGCTTAAAATCTGTCATAGAATTACAAGATTATGCAATTCCTACCTACAAGATTATTATATTTCGTAAGAGTTTAGGCATAACGGATCGAACCATGGGGTTCATGAAGTATAGATGCCTTCATTTTAGAGGAATGAGCACACAAACTTTCTCATTCAGTTCTATTTTAAATCACTTGGCCCTTTGTACTACATTTCTTGGTCTTTTGCTTTGCCGACATGCATGCTATTCACTTGTGATTATAGATTTATGTATTATTCATTTTGGGAATTTTGCTATTGCGGAATAGCCAGCATTTAGTGCCCATATCCCCTTAAGAAAGTGGTGATGTTCGAACTTGCTGAGTTCTGGAATTCATACCTAGTAAACAAGTAAAGATGGTGATATAGTTCCAAATCAGGATAGTACCCCTGCTGGGGGGAAGCAGCTGAGCCGCCCCCTGCTCGTCCACCGAAAACCAGAGACTGGGAGGATGGAGCCGGTGATGACAACAGATGTGACAGGCGAGGTGCAAAGCCGGTGGGAGAGGGAACCGTGGTCTGGCTCACTGCGTACTCAAGGTCGGCTGCAGGAGACACCCCCGGGGCATAAAGGTAAGATAGGCGAGGAGAGGGACGTTGCGCCCAAAGAAGGCGACAGCTTGGGCCCGCAGCAACTTGCCTGGATTCGGCAACGCTCGAGAATTAGAGTAAGAACTAGAGTGCGGACTGGACTTTGAAAAGGGCGACAAAACATGGCGCATAATACATGCGGGCTCAGTAGACTATTTCTGTACACTTTGCTAATCAGGGTTGTACTGGCAATACTTTACTCTACTGCATGCAAGAAAAGACTTTCACTGTGCATTTGCACGTGACAATAAAAGCAGCATTGAACTCGCGTGGTGGTGTTCCACATGCCTTTTGCCCTCATCCTGCTTGGTGGCCCATGCTGCTGGTTTGAGGGGTGATTTAGGATACTCTAGGCAAGTAAATGCAGTACTGCGTGCAATTACAGCAGTTGTTCCAGCTTCTCCCCATCAAACAGATGAATACAACTTGGCTTGACTTTAATACAATGTTATTTCTATTCATTTGTTTTGGGAAGTGAGCATCACTGGCAAAGCCCAAATTTGGTCCGTCTCCAACTACCCCCAAAGTGGTGGTGAGTTACCCTTTTGAATCACTGCAGTCCATCTGGTCCAGCGCTGACTCAAAATACTGGACAGAAGGTTCCCGACCCGAAACACCATCTATCCATATTCTCCAGGGATGCTGCCTGACCCACTGGGTTACTGCAGCATTTTTGTGTCTTTCCTTGGTAAACCAGTATGTGCAGTTCCTTGTTTCTACACACTTCCAGTGCTGTCGGGAAAATCCCAGAAGATAGGCCAGCAATGATAAAGGACAAAACATTTCCTATGCCTGACTTTCCCCAATCGACATCCATGGTTCCTTTACCTCACCAGGTTTAAGTCCTGGAGCTCACTCACCAACAGCAGTGTGGGACACCCTCACCTGAAGGACTGCAATGGTTGAAGGCAGCTGTCCATCAACCTCTGAATGCTGACTTGCTAATGATGCCCTCTTCCCAAAAGATAAATAAATGAACAAAATAATGACAGCTGAAGCAAAGACTGAGACACAGTGAACAACCTCTCCTGCGTTCTTTTATTCTAGGATTCTGACACCATATTCTTTCCAAAGCCGCTTTACTATCTTACCAACCTCTTTCTAGAGTCTGTTTGAATCAAATCTTTATTTTCCAAGTTCCAACAATCCATTTCAGGTTGCATTTTACTCTTTTGATTACAAAAACGGGATTAAAATTTGCATCCGTCACTCAACACACGTTTGGCTGCTTTAATCTTTCACCTTTCTTGCCTGTTCCTCAGATTGATCCCCTTCACACGTCAGCATGCTCTTGCCAGTTCCTCTTCTCTCAGCCAGCGGGGATCCAATTCCATCCATCTCGTTGAGAAGGACAGACAGTACTCGCTGCTGTACACTGTGGCCACTTGCAATGTCCCCCGACCGAGACCCAACTATTGAGTCAATCTCATCCAAGAACAGGATTGATGGAGCGGCAGCTCGAGCCTGGCGAAAGACCTGCACTCGAAACACAACAGGATGGAAGTGAGAGAAAGGATAGGGATGGGGCCAGCCAACCAGTAGACAGTCACACAGAACAAGCAAGCAGCTGGACAGTGGATGGCCAAATCTCCCCAAATATAAAGGGACTGTATGACATCTATCACATTATGAGCATTGATTACCCAAGGAATATGCAGCAAATGCTTTACTGCCGAAAGTGAGGTCCACGTTGCAACAACTCGCAACATAGCCAGCCCGGAGCAGAGGACAGTAAATGCTCACCTCAGACAACGCCTTTTCAGAATCACCCACAAAGGGGGAGAAGAGCTCAGCCCCACTGACCGACAGCAAGGAGCACCGGCAGCTGGAGGCCGTGGCCTTCACCAACGTGGTCTTTGCACATCCTGGTGGTCCATACAGGAGGATACCTCGACAAGGCCTCAGTCCCATCCTCACAAACGCTTCCGGGTACATCAGTGGCCACTCGACACTCTGCCAGAAGCAATGCCAAAGTGGTCAAACTCTGCTGAGAGACAGAGAGCAAGAGGGAGAGAGACAGAGACACGTATAGACAGAAACACATACAGAAATCCCAGAATAATATGGATGCACAAAGAGAGAAAGAGCAGCAGAGGGAGAATTAAATTGGTTTGAAGCAGATGGGCAAGGGGAGGGTTTGATGAACTTTACCTGCCTTAGTTTCAACTTGATATCATCCAAACCTCCGACCTGGTCCCAGGGCACGGGTCTGAAGTCAGTCAGGCCAATGCTGCTCCGCAGAGAGGAAGGGAACACGATCTTCAGCGCCTCCTGGAAGTCTGCCAGTGTAATCCGCTGCTTCACCGAGCTCTTCCTCAAAAAAATCAGAAGTTTAGAAAATAAGTGATTTCAACAAACAAGCAATGTTGGAGGATTGGCAAAGTACCTGGCATACTGCTAACTCAGGGATATATAGTACAGCATAGCATAAAGTAGATGGGGAGGAGGAGAAGGCTACTTCAGAGAACATTGACCTACAACAGTTCCCTGGTCTATGTAATGACCTGTTAACAAACCATTTAATGATACTTTATTGTCACATGTACCTAGGTACAGCGAAAATCTTTGTTTTTGCATACAATGTACAAAGTACGTAAAGAGTCGCCATGTAGTCGACAAAGTCCTCATTATAACCCAAAGGTCCCTCTTTCCCCCCCCCCACCCGTTCTTGGCTACCTCTCCTGTCTCTCCTCTCCGGTCCTTCAACCTTTGTGCCCCATGGGGGGGGTGGGGGGGCGCCTCCTGAGACTAGAAAAACTTGCAACGATTCCCAACTTAAGTGGTCTGCCAGTACTAGTTCTGACCCAGTCCCATGTGTTTGGAGGTGGGATACTGTCGAGGCATTCCCACCCTGTGAGCAGAGAGCCGGCGTAAAACCTATAAGTCTGGACATCAATGTGGCCGAATCCTGGAGCTTTACATTTATTTTCCAGAGCCTGTTTCCTGGGAAGGCTGGCATTTAATGCCCAATCCCAAATGCCTGAGGCGAAGATGGTGAATTGCCTTCTTGAACCACTGCTGTCCTTCTGGTCAAGGTACTCCCACAGTACTGTTGAAGAGGGAGTTCCAGGATTTTGAGCCAGCATTGACAAATGGGGATACACCTCCACGATGTGTGTGACTCGGAAGGTATCTTATAACAGGACAGTCAGTCTCTGGCCTGTTCCTGTAACCACTGTATTTTCATGGCTGTTTCTGTGACTTTCTGGAGACAGTGATCCTCCTCGGGATACTGATGGTGAACGAGTCAACGACAGTAAAACCAATGAACATCACAATTGGGTTGCTCAATTCTCACTTGCTAAGATGCTCATTTGTGAAATGATTACAGGTCAGACGTTGATAGGCACTGTCAGCTCACACCGGAATATTGTCTAGGTCTTGCTACATGAACTAAGCTGAGCTGCTTCTAATGGAACTGAACTAATCATCTGAGAAGTTGCAATGGAAGGTCTGCAGAGGCAGCTGAAAACATTTGAGTCCAGCAAACGGTTCTGAGGCAGGGACACTTGACCTGCGATAGCCTCAACCATCAATTCTACATCATTTTGCACGATTCTGGTTTGCTTAAATCTCACACTCACTCCACTGGGTAGGTGGATGCCTCTGCACCCAGCCTCAAGGTTTCATGGTCAGTTTATTGTCACATGTACCACTTAAGGGGCCTGGGTGTTTCTGGCAGTTTGTTTATCTCCATACCTGGGAACTGCGCCTGATGACCTGCAGTGCGGCCTCTCGACACAGGGCTGTCAGGTCAGCCCCAACGTAGCCACTTGTTGCTTCCGCCAGCCAGGACACATTAACATCAGCGCTCAGAGGCATCGGGGCAGTGACTGCTTCCAAAATGGATTGGCGTTGCAACATAGTAGGGACTCCGATTGTGATCTGGAGGAAGGAACAGAAGTGGGTGACCGAGTCTGATGCTGAGTGCAAAAATGTAATAGTAAAACAACCGGCAAGACGGGATGCGACTGAACCAAGAAATGAGGAAGTCAGTGGATGCACTGCTGCAACCAGGGAAGGGGGCACATTTACTGCTCAAACAGGTTGAATGGATGGAGCAAGGTGGCTGGGGCAAGACCCAGTTCTGATATATAGAAACCCAATTCTCCCCTCATTGTGTCACTAGTGAAAGTGGAAACACAGAAAACATGGTTGCATGAAGAGCAGGACTGGCAGCAATTGTTCCAGGGTGGTGTTTCGTAGGTGTTGGTGCTGGGAGCTTTGCTGTTTGTGATGTATATAAACAATTTGAATGGAAATGAAAACAGACCGATTAGCAAGTTTACTGATGACACAAAAACTATGGGAGTTTGTAAAAAGATTCACGAGGAAATAAAGCTGTTGGTGATGTGGGTGAAGAAATGGTAGATGGAGCCTAATACGTAGATGCGAGGTGTTGCACTTTGAAAGGTAAAATGCAAGGAGAAAGTATATAATAAATAGCAGGGCCCTTAGCAGTATTGAGGGGATACAAATCCATAGCTCCCTGCAGATGACAACACAAGCAGACAAGGTGGTAAAGAAGGTGGAAGCATGCTCGTGTTGGGACATGGAGTATAATAGCCACAAAGTCAAGTTGCAGCTGCTTAAAACTTTGTTTTGACAAATTTGGAGTATCATGTACAGTTCTGGAAACCACATTACAGAATGGATATGGAGGCCTTGGAGGACACAGAAGAGGTTCACGAGGATGTTGCCTGGATCAGAGCGTATAAGCAGTAAGGAAATCATATGACAATAAAATACTCCTGACTCATGAGAAACTATCATTGTGTCAAACTATCACATTCGCATCAATCATATGCTGGGATCTTTTCACAACTATTCAGTCGTAGGGGCAATGAGTTGTATTGCGAAATATAGCCGTATTATTTTAGATGGGCAAACATCTCGGGCTGGACACACTGGGCCAAAGGGCCCGTTTAGGTGCTGTACTAAATAAACAGCATACCAAGTTTCACAGAACATTATTGGTTTAATATTTCTGACAAACGTACAGCTCGAGAAATTGTTTACACTTTCCTCCGCTACATTTGAAATCATGTTCCCCACCTGCTGCACCTCTAACTCGACCCATGTACAGGCAACCACTGGTTCCAGGTGAAGCTTGCACTGGTCTTGAATGCGACCAACGACTAAAGTAACCAACAGACTGGCCGGAGGGAGTCCAGGGGAAAAGAGGATCAGTCCCAGCCCGAAGTCCCTACTTCTCTGGGGTGGGCTCACCCCGGCTATTGCTGTCTCCCCTCCATCCATACACCGACTCCCGCTGGACGCAACCCTCACCTCCCGATCAAATCGTCCTGGCCTCCTCAGTGCGGGGTCCAATGCCTCGGGTCTGTCCGTTGCGGCCACTAACACGAATTGCCTGCGGTCCTGCCCGTCGAGCAGGCCGAGGAGCTGCGCCAACAGCCGGTGCTCGGCGCCCTGGCTCCGACCCGCCCTGCGGGAAAACACGGCGTCCAACTGGTCGATGAAGAGCAGGCAAGGCCGACGCTCGGCCGCGGCCCGCCCAAAGAGACGCCGGAGGCGGCGCTCGCTGTCCCCGGGCCGCGGCCCGAGCAAGGCTGAGGCTGAAGCCTCCAGCACCGTGGCGCCCAGCTCCCGGGCCAGGCAGTGCAGCAGCCGGGTCTTGCCCACGCCCGATGGCCCGAGCAGCAGCACGCCCCGCGGGCAGTCCAGGCCCAGGCGCGCCGACGTCTTGGGGTAGAGGAGCGGCCAGGCCAGCGCCTCCCGCAGGGAGGTGAGAACAGGCTCGGGCCCCGGCCCCGGTGCCTCGGGCGGGGCTCGGCACTCGGCCCGGTACTGATCCAAACTCAGCACCTCAGCCACCTGCACCTCTGCACCTGCCGCTAACAGAGCGGCCCCGGCGGCCGGTGGATCCAGCCAGACGACCTCGAGCTGGAGCAAGGCGCCGGGACAGGCCAAGGCCTCGGGGCCTGCTACCCGCACCACCAGCCCGGCGCTCAGGTAGACGCCCTTCAGCAGGCCGCGGATCAGCGGGAGGGGGAGCGGGGACGGACGCTCCGGGCCTTCGGGCCGCTCCGCCACCACCGCCCGCACACACACCCGCCGGGCCCTACTGCAGCCGACGGGCTGCAACTGCCCGATGCCCAGGCTTAGGCCTCGGGCCGCGCTGTCGGGGAAGCCCGGGCTGGCGCACTTGGTGTCCAGCTGCACGAAGCCGTCGGCGCGGTCAGCCCGGGGCCAGGCGGAGCAGAGGGCCAGGCCACCGGCCACGCACACCCGTAGCGGGGCACCGAGGCGCACGGCCAGCGTTGCCAGAGCCCGGGGCCCCAGGCGGCAACGCTGCGAGTCGCGGTCCCGAACATCGGGCGGCAACAGCCGCAGCTCCGGCCCCTCCATGGGGCCGTTACCTGGGTGATCGACTAGTTTCCGCCGGAAGCCTTCCCAGTTTCCGGTCGGACGATGAGCCGCATCTACAGCGACGAGCGGCTGCGGGTCGGCCCGGTGCATCGGCACCGCCTCCCCGGCTGCTGGACCCCGGCCACGGCCACACGGACACCATGGTGAGGCTCGGGGGTGGGGTGGGGGGATCTGGGGGCTGAGCGCTGCCCGCCACATACGGCCGCAGGCGGAAGATAGGAGTAAAGATGGACACAAAATGGGGAACAGGGGGACAGGCAGCACCTCTGGATATTCAAGATTCTAGAGAGTTTATTGTCATGTGTCCTAGATAGGACAATTACATTCTTACTTAGCTTCAGCACAACAGAATATACTAGGCATGAATACAGAACTGAAACTTGATCAGTCTGAAGAAGGGTTTCGGCCCGAAACGTTGCCTATTCCCTTCGCTCCATAGATGCTGCCTCACCCACTGAGTTTCTCCAGCCTCTATGTCTACCTTCCGATTTTCCGCATCTGCAGTTCCTTCTTGAACATGAATACAGAACCTATCAGTGTGTCCATATACCATTATATAAATATACACACACATGAATAAATAAACAGATAAAGTGCAAATAAATAGATAATGGTCTATTAATGTTCATAGTTTTGTTTCATTTGAGTTTAATAGCCTGATGGCTGTGGGGAAGTAGCTATTCCTGAACCTGGACGTTCAGAGAAGGAATAGTTTGTGTTTCGGGTCGAGAACGAATCTTCAGAAACACCAGCTATTCCTTTTCTCCCGAGATGCTGCCTGTCCCGCTGAGTTACTCCAACATTTTGTGTCTGAGGTATAAACTAGCATCTTCAGTTCCTTGTTGCACAGAAGACAGGAATGCCCGGTGAACTTTGTCAGTGCCAGAAACGTGGCGACTCTTGTGATTTTACCGGATTCTATGCAAAACAAAGCATTTCATTGTACCTAGGTACATGTGACAACGAAGTATCATTGAGCCACATTGACTCGGTGTTTGTTTACAGTGGTCCTGGTGCGGTGCTGGAAGGGGAACTACTGCTGGTGACCCGGCATCAGATCGAGGATGAGACCGACAGCAAGGTGAGCGGGTGTGTCGGTAATTGGGTAGGGACGGTTCTGGGGTAGCGGTGTGATTATGTAGGGGGATTATAGGGAGGTTGCATGCAGTCGAGATCACGACCCGTGACCCGTACTGTTGCCATGCAACGCCAACTGGAGGGCACGTGGTGAACTGCAGGTAAGCATTTACCAAAGCTCCTCTAGTATCTTTGGCATTTACTGTGGCTGTCAGCACCAAAGATTATAGAGGAGCTGCTATAAGATCTTTGGTCAGCACAGCCGGCCCTTCTTCTAGCCCAGCATCCGGACTGGTTGCACTGGAGGAGGGGGAGGGACCGTCCCCAGCTCTGCTGCAGCTGACGTTGCCTGGAGCCGCGGCCCCTGCCCCTCAACCTCGGCCCCGGCCCCGTGTGTGGGCGCTGCCAACCCACAGCCCCGTGACAGTGCGGCCCACAGAGGGAGACGGGGCGGAGGGCAGCAGTGGCTGGACAGCGCTGACCCGGGTGGGAGAGTCCGAAAAATGAAAATGTAATTACCATAATTCAAAATTGGTTAAGTGTTTCTATTAATACCTAAGTAATCAAATATGTATTACCATACCATGTTGAATTTTTTGCATCTTTTTTCAGTACCGTTACTTCATTCTGTATATTAAGCCAACGAAAATCCACAAAAGAAAGTTTGATTCTGATGGAGTGGAGATTGAACCAAACTTCAGTGAAACCAAGAAAGTCAACACTGGATACTTAATGTCATCCTTCAGTGAGTACAGAGAGTTAGGTTGCAATTAAGCCACTGTCTCTTTAAATGGGGTCCATCTCGGGGGGGCAAATATCCTTCTTATACTTTGAGTATCTGTCAATGATTCTTTGGGCGAGGTCCCCATTTCCCAATAAATGTCAGTGACTTTCATGTCTCTCATTTCATGTCCTCTTAGCCTTGCTATATTTCCATATCTCTTTGCAAATTCGAGTCTAAGCAGGCTCAATGAGCCATTTCATTCTCCTTATTTGTTTTCCTTGTAATCTATTTTCTCCACATTCCCAAGAATTCCCAGCAGATTATACCATTTACCAATATACTTGGAGCCAGTTAAAGGATTATTTAACCTGCGTGTTTTTGGGACGTGAGAGCACAGGAGGAAATCCACGTGGTCACAGGCAGATGATGCAAACTAGCACTGAAAGCACCAGAGATGCAGATTGAACTTGGGTTGAGGCAGCAGCTCTGCCAAATGCACCGAGAAGAACTGCTTTGCATTTTCCCACTGTTTCCATCTCTAATTCTATATTCCTCGCCACTTCTCCAAAAGTGAGATTGGCTTCCCTAAATCCTAGATGTCCAGTACACCAGCTTTTATATTGTGCTGCATAGTTCTGACACCTTTAAACTTGATTTCACCATCAATTAATGAAAATGGGAAATATTGGAAATGTTGTGGCGGCACCTGGTGGCTAGCCACGGGCATAGCGAACCCTCGGCTCAGGAGGGAGGGGTTGAGCGTCTCAGAATGGGAGGCATAGGGTCACGGGGCCTGGCTCCTGTCGGGTAACGCCCGTGCACGTTGTTGGAGTAGGGAGCAGCACTGAAGTAGTAATAAATACGTTCGATCACACAATTTTGTGTTTCCGACTAATTTTTGGCTGGACTCCTGTGAGTCCCCGCTACTATGTGACGGTTTGGTGGCCTCTAATGGAGAGCTGAATCCAGCTAGTTTTAAAACCACATTTTTAGCAGGCTTGGCTTGCAAATATACCCATTGTCTGTAACAGTACCTTTCTCCATCCTCTCAGATGGCCCCACCACCACGTGCCATTCAAGATCTCTTTGTTGCTACCCTAAAACAGGCCTTTCTGCCTCCTCCCCTCTCTACGCTGTACTCACATTGGCTCACATTTTTCATTGTTCGCTGTTATGATGTTATTTACTTGATGTTTCTATTTACCTGAGAATCCTATTACCTCCACATGATCCTGACCTGCTGATGTTTTTATTTCATGTGATAATTGGGATTGGAGGAGTTCAAACCTAAGAGGTCCGGAATGGGCAGACTAGTGAACAATCGGTTCCATTGAGACCTTGGAGTTTCAAGGGCATCTGATGAGGCATTAGATATAACAATTGTAGTTATAGAAGATTGGTTAGAGGACAGAAAACCACCAATTATTATTTCCGGTTTGGCAGGCTATTACTTGTGATGCCGCAGTGACGGGGTTCCAACCTCTCAGCTTTTCATAGTTTATATTATTGACTGATGAGATATCAATATAACATATCCAAGGCAAGGTGGGAAAATGAGCTGTGAGGATACAACAAGTCTGTGAAGGATCTGGACAGGTCAGGTGAGTGGGCAAGAGGTTGGCAGATATACTTAATCTGATATTATAAACTTTAACGGAAAGTGGGATTTTTAAATGAAGAGGAACTAAGTTCAGGAAGTCTGCAGATTACGACAGTTCAGTTCCTGAGATCTGTTTGTAAGTTGTAAATGAACAGACACAGCTGTGCAAGGAGAGCGAGTAGCTGCCAGCCAGCCTCACTGACTCAATGAGTCATATGAGTTTATTCAGCATTCCCAGTGCTGCTCGACTCTGGGGATGTGTGGGGGTAAAGGCGCATGTAAATGCCCTATTCCCAACCGGCAGAAGATACCTGTAGTTCTGCAGCAGCCAGCAAGCCCGTCCCACTGGTCTCCAAAAACTCACTTGTATGTATGGGTTGTCCACAATCCAGGTGTTTGTTGTAAAGCTGGGGAGGACCTGGATACATTGGTGTACAGAGCGTACTGGTTCATCAGAAACTGTCAAAAAAAAAATTGCGCCAATTATGGGATATGAGCATTGCTGGCAAGATCAGCACTTACCCTCCTGGAGTATCGTGCATCTCTATACCTAAAGGTGGATGTTCTTGCTTAGGAATTAATAGATATACCAGAAGAGGAGATTTAGTTGGAAGAAATGGTCTGGCCTAACTTGATAGGGTAGATGTTGGGATTTGTTCTCTAGTTGGAAAATTACAAACAAGAGGACACCGCTACAAAATAAGGGGGTAGTCATTTAAAGCTAGGAAGTGTAGAAATGTTTTCTCCCAGAAGGTGGTGAATCTCTGGAACTCTCAGGTGGTGAAGGCTGGGTCATTAGGTATATTTAATGTGGAAGATATTTATATGTAGAGATATAATTGAAAGATCATGGAAGTGCAGATTATGTGGAACTGGCACAGAATTGGGCCAGCATATATCAGCAATGATAGTGAAGGCAAGGGCAGGTTTGAGGAGGCAAGTGGCTTATTCCTGCTATTTGCTTGTGAAATCTACTGCTCCCAATTCTCTGGTTGTTAAGTGGTAAGAGAATGGTTGTAAACTTGGTGAGGTTAAGGGGTCCATAGAGGGCAGTTACCTGAAGCAAAATATTGAGACTAATTTGGCCTTTGTTTTCACTTTCCCCTTTGTTACACCATGTGACAGAGGTGGAAGCTAAAGGACAGTCAGATAAGATTTCGACAGAAGAGTTGAAGAAGTTGATTTACAAATCAGAGCTGGTGCAGATCTCCGAGAAACACACCCCAGACCAAAGCTTTGCATTTTGGATCACTGAAGAAGAGATGGGAAACATTGAGCTGGACGTCGGAGATGCGTTGCGTCTGAAAACACAGGGCGACAGCCCATTTATCCGTAAGTACTGCGCTGTGGAATTGGCTGGTTTTGGATCTGAAAGGTAAAACTGGAAATTCTTCAGAACTTCTCACTGTCTCCAGATTGTCCCAGATAATTTACTACTGAAATGTTATCACTGTTCACGGAACCTTAATGGTTGGGCGTTTGCCATTATTTCCATGCTAGTCAACCTAATGGCTTGGTCCCACTTTCTGCACCAGGTTCACAACCCTGCCAGTCAGAGCTTTTCAAGTACACATCCAGCTGCTAGTTAATTCATCTTGGGAGGGGGGGGTCTGACTGTCCCACCTCCCAGGAGGGAGGTCCCAGGAGGAGACTCCCAGGAGGCAACTTCCAGAGTCCCACCAGCTTCTAGGTGAGAAACATCTCCTTATTTTCCCAAAACCTCATCCAATTATTTTGCACCACTCTGTATATTGGTCCTCTTATTTAAGAAAAAAAATCCAGGAGCATTGTGGGCTATCCGAAAGATTTTTCCCAGGCTAATTACTGAGATGGGACAGTTGCAATGTCACAGAAGTTAGATCAGGTATTCGTGGTCATCAGAAGAATGAGCGGTGATTTTATCAAAACACAGAAGATCCTGAGAGGACTTGGCAGTGCAGATGTTGACATGTTACCACAAAGGGCAGAGTCTTGATCGAGAGGATATAGTTATAAGATATGGGGGCGGTCATTTAAAACTGAGGTGCGTGGAACTTCTCACAGAGATGGGTAAATTAGAAGTAATCATAGAACATATAAATGCAGGCAGTTATACAGCCTGGAAATAGGTCCTTCTGCCCAACCTGTTCATGCTGAGCAAGGTGCCTCCCCATAAACAAGCTTCACTTGCCTGTATTTGATCCATTTTCTTCTGAACCTTTACTATCATCTCTGGGATCATTCTCGTAAACCACTTCTGTATCCTCTCCAACGTCAGCATATCCTTCCTCAGATATGGGGCCTAAAACTGTTCGCAATATTCCAAATGTGGTCTTACCAGCGCCTTATAAAGCCCCAGCACTACATCCTTGTTTTTATATTCTAGTCCCTTCAAAATAAATGCTAGCATTGCATATGCCTTCCTTACCACTGACTCAACCTGCAAATTAACCTTTTGGGAAATCCTGCACTCCCAAGTCCTTTCGCATCTCCGATTTCTGAATCTCTCCCCATTTAGAAATGCCTTTATTCCTTCTACCAAAGGACTAACCGTAAACCTTGCTGCGCTGTATTCCATTTGCCTCTTCTTTGCCCACTCTCCCAAACTGTCCACACCCTTCTTCTTCTTCTATGTGGTGTTTTTTGGCGGTTGGCAAACAACTTTTTTGGTGCATTACCGCCACCAACTGGCATGGAGTGTGGATCAAACAACACCATTACATATACTAATAACCTATATCCTTCCGAACAAATTGGTTACCCTAAGAAAATGCAACAGGATTTGATAGCACTTATATGAACTTCCTTGCAAAATATCTACCAAATCAAATTGTATTCTTTCTTTTCTGAACTGCTCACTCATCCGTTCTCTCTCCTCCTCATACCTCTCACAATGTACAATGACATGCTCTATTGTCTCTTCTTGCCCACAGTATTCACATCTACCTGTATTATGCTTGCCTATTATAAAAAGTGTACTGTTCAGACCAGTGTGTCCAAATCTAATTCTTGAGATTACTGTCTCCTCTTTTCTGTTTTTTCCTGCACATCTCATTTCTCCCACTTTCCTCTGGACTCTGTAGAACCACCGTCCTTTCCGCTCTTCATCCCATTGCTTTTGCCATCTTTCCTTCAGTCTTTGCTTAATAATGTCTTTGATTTCAGTTTTACCTATGTTAATACTTAAATCAATTTTACTTCTTTTTGCTACCTCTTTTGCTACCTTATCTGCCATTTCGTTTCCTCTAATGCCAATGTGTGCTGGTACCCATAAAAATATGACTGTAAGCCCCATCATTTGAATTCTGAATAGTGTTTGTTGTATTTCAATCAGTCCACACCCTTCTGCAGACTCCTGGCTTCTTCAACACCACTTGTCCCTCCACTTATCTTTGTATCATCAGCAAACCTGATTGAAATTGAAAGATTGAAATACAGGAGGGTGTGCAGTGCTCTCCAGTAATGCAAGTACTTGATTTTCAGTTACAGTGGCCAAATTGGATGCAGGAACTGTGACCAAATGCAACTTTTCAGGTGATAAAAAGGCAGGAGATTCCTGGACAGACAATATATTTGCTACAAAGTCTAAAAACGAGCAAGAGGATAAAGGCAGCAGCCGAGGAGAGGGTGCTGAGGAGGATGAGTGGGTAAGTTATCGATGGAAAATGCCCACTTCACAAACTTCTATTGGGAAATGTGTCTGATATTTCGAAGAGGTGAACTGATTGTGAAGTTCATTTCACTTGAATTGAACCATAAGGAAGTTGGCAGAGTGAAGCCTCATTACGTGCTGTAGTAAGGAAAAAAGTTGTATCGGACAGAACATTAAATGCATTTGGTTAAATGAATGATCCCAGAAAACTTTGCAGTCAGACAATTAACTTTTCTTTAGTCAATTATAGTTGGACTAACAACATATTAAATGAATCTATAAACTGCCTAGATGAGTAAGTATACAAAGGAACAAAAGAAAGAAGTCAAAAACAAAGACATTGTCAGAATGTATACAGTATTCCAAACCAGATCGATGGCATAATGGATGTGCGTGGGTTTGATCTAATAGTCTTTACAGGTACGAGCGGCAAGGTGAACAAAACTGAATCCTCCGTAGTTCTACGTTTACGAAGGAAAGGTGGAATGGAAGAGACGGGCAGTGCTGAGAAATTATTTTACTCAAAATCAGGAAGAACAATATTTGGGTTGAGAGTAGCAACTGGGAGATCAGGTAGGTTTAGGCGGACTAAGCGGAAGTGTTCGGCGAAACGGTCGCCGAGCCTGCGCTTGACCTCATCAACATATAAGAGTCCACATCTGGAATAGCGGATACCGTAGATGAAGTTGGAAAAGGTGCAAGTGAGCCACTGCCTCACCTGAAAGGACTGCCGGGGTCCTTGGACGGAGTCGAGGGGGAGGTGTTGTATCTCCTGCGGTTGCAGGGGAAAGTACCTGAGGGAGCGGTGGTTTGGGAGGAAAGGGACGAGTTGACCAGGTAGTTGTGGAGGGAATGGACTCTGCGGAAAACGTTTAGAACTTTATGAAGATCTAGACATGCAAGTTCAGGTATTGGTGGAATGTCACAACATTTTCTAAACAGAAAAACCTATAATTAGAACTAGGGGTTGTTGGAGATGTGTTCCCCAGCTCCCAACCAATCCCTCCCAATATATTTTCTCTTTGTGTGCACGGCTGATGCCTGTATGGTAAACACAAACACTGTTTTAAATTCAGCTAATTAATATTCAGTTTAGAGATATAGCACAGAAACAGGCCCTTTGGCTCATGAGACACGCCGACCAGCGATCCCCGCACAATTTTAACAATTGTTTTTGCCTTCCAGGATGATTGAAGGTCCAGGCAGTCAGCGAGACAATGAAATGACCAGCCCTGACAACGCGTTATTTTTTACACTCCCTCTCATCATTTGGTGTTCTTTATATGGCACTAAAATTTACTTAGATTCTATGACCCTTTGGATTTACCAACTGCGGAACACTATTCAAAGAAACTTGGTGTTTTGCTCGAGTTATATCTGAACTTCTATGCTTTTTTTGCTTTTGAACTAAATTGGTTATCTAATGCCTTTCCTGAACCCGAGCACTGTTGTGTGTGTTGAATTACACTCTTCCTTCTTCTTTGGCATTTTATGCTTAGTCTGAGAACATGGGTTACTGATGAGCTGACAGCAAACCAATGTCTGGGGAAAAATGTTCAATTTTTGCTTTTATTTGAAATGAATGTTAGCACAGCTATGAGGGAATATTGGTCAGCGAGTGCAGTGTTATGTCAGTGATATGTTTGGGTGGGAATTGACCTGCAGTGAACCAAGGTGATGGTTAGTGATTTACTGAGCTGAAACCAGGTTATCTTCGTGTGGCATAGGTTTGCGGTTCATAAGTGACCTCTGCTGAGTACAACATGAGGTTGCAAACAATAGGGTTTATATTCAAAGAGAGGAATAGTCAGTCGTCAGGGAATGGAGTTTGTGACGGGGTTGAAGATGATGGCTTCATCCTTCACTGTTAATAGGAGGAAATTTCCACTCCTCCGTTACTGGATGTTGGACAAGTAGCCTGATGATGCAGTTGCAACAGAGGGGCCACTGGAGGCGATGGTGAGGTGAAGCCAGGTGAAATCCAAGAGGTGGATTCAATCCTTGCAATTTCTGGAAGGGAAGTGAACCTGTTACAGGAAATATCAAGAGTGTGTGGATAGATAAGAATAGCAGCAAGTGCGTGCTGTCCCTACCAGAAGCTTTTTGGGATGCAAGGTCAGTATGTTGAGGAGGGAGAGAAGCTGAGGCTGATTTGAGCCACTGGTACAGAACCAGGAAAGAACCTCTCCAGACGGGGCTGGGCCCAGCATTAACCAACTTTAAACAGGAAATTCTGAGAGATGCGATGGAAAAATCTGTGCTTTTTATTAAGTGTTTTTTAATATCCTTTTGTTAATGTTTGCTTGCCTGTGAACAGCATATTTGTACTTTTTTACTCTAATGCTTTTGTTGTTTATTTGAATTTTTTAAAATTTCCTCAATGAATAAAAGTTATCAAATGTACTTTAATAATTTCACTCTGCTACTGTTAGCGTTTCGGAGAACTCTTATCTGTCTTCTGTGCTGCACTGTTGTGTAGATGGCAGGCTTTATTGGATGGGACGGGGAATGGATTCATAAGATCAGGTATATCACATTACTGATGACATCTTAGTGCAAGTGTAGCATTGTGCAGGACAAGATAGAAACATGGAAAATAGGTGCAGGAGTAGGCCATTCGGCCCTTCGAGCCTGCACCGCCATTCAATATGATCATGGCTGATCATCCAACTCAGTATCCCGTACCTGCCTTCTCTCCATACCCCCTGATCCCTTTAGCCACAAGGGCCACATCTAACTCCCTCTTAAATATAGCAATGTTAATACTCTGCAGATAGTGAGAACTGCTACATGTGTATGAAAAGGAATAGACAAGCTAAGGGAAATGTGTGTAGAGGAAATGACACTGATTCTAAATAATTTTGGATCAGTCTTCATAGCTTTAAACATAATTGATAAATCAAAAAGCTGCAAAGAGAAACCTGGGAACCATAGACCAGTAGGTCTAACATCTATGGTAGGAATGTTACTGGAGAGGATACACATGCGTTTGGAAAGACAAGGGATGACTAGGGATAGTCAGCATGGTTTTGTGCAGGTTGTGTCTCATGATTTAGAACGTTTTGAAGAAGTAACCAAGACGGTGGATGATGGCAGGGCCATAGACGTCGACTATATGGGGCTAGTTTGTTTGGATGGGACCAAAGGGCCTGTTAGCATGCTGCATGACTATGACGCATTGGGGGCTTCGGAGTAAATCAGACAATCTTAATGTCACTCGAGGAGAAATACTGGACAATAATGAGGCTAAAGGCCGATGTCTACAGGATAATGGTCATCTTCAGATCTTAAAGGATGTAACTACAGAGATGGTGGGTGTGTTGATTGTAATCCAACATCAGAACACAAAATAGCAGGGACAGGCCATTGAGCCTTCCCTGCCATTCAGTATGATCGAGGCTGATATATGCAGGCCACAGCTACCCTTTTGTACTACAATTCCTCAAATACATCTATCTTCACCTTATATATCTAGTGATCTGCATCTGCCTTGGAGGCAGAGAATTCCATTCTATTAAATGGTGACACAAAAAACTGCAGACGCTCTGATGCTGAACAAAGAAAAAGTGCTGGAAGAAGTCAGCCACTATGGGGGAAAGTGGACAGGTGACGTTTCCGGTCGGGACCCTTCTTCAATGGTCTGTCCATTTTCTCCACGGATACCGCCTGACCAGCTGAGTTTCTGAATTTTTTTTCAATTATTAAATTTCGATTTCTCCGCTGCTAGAGCTCCAGACGCCGGTCTGGGCATCCTGAGTCAATGGTGGTTCGCTTTGCCCAGAGGCCACCGCGCACAGGAATACACTCTATCCGCGTTAGTGAGATGTTGGAGCCGCGACATCAACTCCTGGAGAGGACGGCAGGGGGCAGCACCGCGCCGCCGCGCTCGGTCAGGTGCTGATGTCAACGGAGCCGGAAGCGGTGCAAGCCGTCCGGAACCTTTGGTGGTGCGGGTTGTCCGGGAGGATGATCAAGGCGATCTTGGTGTTTAACAATCACGGCAAGCCGCGGCTCAGCCGTTTCTACCAGCACTTCGTGAGTAGCCGAGCTCGGGGCCGGCCTCCTCCACAGGATACCGCACTCCTGGGGCGAGCTCCAGCTTCATGCCTCCCCCTCGCCTTAAACCTGTCCCTCTGGTCTGGGACTGCCTTGGGGAACAGGCTGTGTGGTTATCCATCTTATCTGTGCCCCCTCATGATTTTATAAACTCCTTCGAGGTCACAACTTTGCTCCCCGAAATATAGTTCCACCCTCTCATTGTGACCCGAGACTCCAGTCCTGGTAACATCCTGGAGAATTTATTCTGCGCTATTCCCAGTTTAACTACATCCTTCATATAGCTGGGCAACCGGAACTGCGCACAATGCTCCAAGTGCTGTCTCATCAATGCATTTTAACATGTCATCCCAACGTTTGTGCCCAAAGCCCAGACCGACGAACGCAAAGTGTGCCAAACACCACACCTATGTTTCCGCTTTCATGGAACTACATACCTGCACTCGTATGTCTGTCTGCTCTACAAACATCCTCAGCGCCCTGTCATGCACTGTGTATGACCTGGTCTGGATCAACTTGCCAAAATGCATTACTTTGGCGTTAAATTCCATCTGTCATTCCTTCGCCCACTTTCCCAGTTGCTCTAAATAGCCTTCTTCACCCTCCATTATACCACCAATTTTGGTATCTGCAAACTTACTAATCACACCACGTACATTTCCAGATCATTAATATGCACAAATAAGGATCCAATACTGATCCCTTGGCACACTGTTGGCCCCCAATCTGACTCCTTATACCAAACCAATTTTGTATCCAATTGGCTAGTTCACCCTGGGCACCATGTAATTTAACCTGCACTGGCATACCATGCAGGACCTTGTCAAAAGGGATTTTGAGGTTGTGACAATCTCAAAGAAAGGGGAGACCATTAATATGAGCTTTTATTACGCAGAGGGAGGCAAATCTTTGGAATTCCTTACCCAAGAGGCTGGGTGATTGAGTTAATTCAGAACAGAGATTGATAAGTTTTGAACAATTAAGGGAATTAAAATGTGGTGAAATGGCAGGAAAATAGATGATGAATGACCACATACTTAAGGGCTGGAATGATCTCCTCCCTCTGTTCCTTATCTTATTATACACTACCAGTCTAAAAATTATTGTCTACCCTCACTGTGTGCACCCTGTCCAGTGATTAATATTGTAATCGGAGTGATACCCTTTTAATTCCATTGATTTTGGTAATAAGTTATTGCAACTTCATATTTTTATTTTACGAACAAGGAATGTTGAAGGGAACATGATTGATGAGATCTTTATGGATTTAGCTAGGTGTTTAATAAAGTTTGAATCAGTTTTCTCATGGAAATGTAAAATACATTGTTATTCAGGAGAAGTTGGCAGTTTCATTGTGGGCCGAAGGGCCTGTTCCTGTGCTGAACTGTTCTATGTACATTTGCTTTTCATGGTTTATTTTTACTATCCATCAATGATTTATGTTTGCCAATGATGAAGGTTGATGGGGGGAAAAATAGTTTAGATAACAGAAAGACATCACTGGAAATAAAATTTAATGGGTAGAAGCGATGCATTTTGTGGTGGCCAAGACATGAGAATGCTGAATACATTATGGATTTTGCAAAGAGGTACCTTGACTGCATTTCCACAAACCTGAAAGTAGATGGCAGGTAATATGAGTGTCATCGGCTAGTTGCCTTTACTGCTTGAAGCACGAGTGAAGAGAAAGGAGGCCGTGCAGGACTGCATAAATCTTTTGTTAGGCCACAGCTAGGATATCAGGTAGAGTTCGATAACCAGCCTGAAGACTGGATGTGAAGTACTGGCAAGGATGTTAAGAGAAATTCAAGAGTCAAGTCAAGAGTGTTTTATTGTCATATGTCCCGGATGGGACAATGAAATTCTTAAATTGTATAGAAGTGTAGTTATTCTTTGGATTAGAGAGGCTGAGGGGAGTTTTATGTGAGTTTTTATTACATTGCAGGCAGCCAGGACAGGGCGAACAGCCTGTACTTTAGTCAGGATTCCAGCCAGTTGGAAGCAGTAAATGTAACATCCCAATGCAAGAAAGGAGGGAGTGTCAGAGAGAGAGAGAGAGAGAGAGAGAGAGAGTCATTAAGCATGAAAATACTACCCATGCAGCCTAACATCTGGATGAAAGCTGGCATCCAAGAGTGGAGAAATAGTAGCAGAACATTGAGAAAGTCTTAACCAAACTGGCACATTGAACATGGTTTAGTGCAAGAGAAATCAGATTAGACAAGGTAGATTTTTTTGAGTTATGGTTCAACATTTGTCACATATGCAACTGCACAGTAAAATTATTTTTCCATATTTACACATGCAGGCGCCGCCGTGTTTTGGCGCCATTATTCAAAGTCCAAACTCCGTATGGCCCATGAGCTTGATGTACTGGAGCAGTTTGCATGAACAGATGCCCCTCTCCTCTCCCGGCCTTCTTTGTGTCCTGGGGATGCTTCCTGTAGCCAACCATTAAGGCCGGCCCACCATCCATGCTCCTCACATCCGATGTCTCCAGCTCTCTTCCCGTTATAACGTCCGATGAGCCTTCAACCAGGTTACCGGTTCTGCTGCGTTGGCTGTAACTTGTGTGTGGATTGCCAATGTACTCCATCCACCTCATATCTGTCGTTACTATAGATTGCAAGGACAGGTTCTGAAAAGTCTCTGCAGGATAATGGTGAGGCCATGTCTAGGTATGGTATAAAGTGGTGGCCTCCTTAACATACTTGACATGGAAGTGGATCAGATAAGGATAAGCTGGTCCTAGGTCAAAGGGGTTGAGTAGTTTGGGTTTGCGTTCTTTGCAACTGATTGTGTTTGTTTTATGTGTTCAGTCGGAGGATATGCAACAGCAGATAATCCGTGAAACTTTCCAACTGGTATCCAGGAGAGATGAAAATGTTTGCAACTTTCTGGAAGGTGGCAGGTAAGTGGTGCTAGAGAGAAACGAGTTCCAGCAGAGAGCGATGGTTTACGGTGAGCCCCAGTCTTGGCATGAGACCAGCAACCAAAAGTCAGCCACCCAGCCCTTTAAGCCTCCACCGCTGTCATCTAGATCATGGTGATCTTTACCTTGGCTGCATTTTCCTTCACTGTCCCCACCTTACACAATACTCTTCCTGCTGAGAAACCTATCGATTTGTGTTTTGAATGAACTTGGAGACTAAATCTCTGCAACTGCCTAGAATAATGAATAACAAGATTTAACACCTTTTGTGTGAATACATTTATCCTGCAGCCACTCTGGTGAATGTTCAGAAACCTGAGGGACAACATTTTCATACAGGGTGGTCGGGAAATGGAACAAGCTGCCAGAGGAGGTAGTTGAGGCCAGAACTATAACAACATTTAAGAGACATTTAGACAAGTACATGGTTAGGAAGGATGTCATTAAACTAGAAAGGGTGCAAAATAAAAAGCTTTACAAGGATCCTGCCAGATGTGGAAAGTTTGAATTTTAAGAAGTGGCTGGATTAGGTGGATCTTTTTACACCGTAGACACAGGCACTGCCGCCAAACATGTCCATGCCAACGAAGATGCCTACCTGAGCTAATCCCACTTGGCTGCGTTTGGCCTATATCTCTCTAAACCATTCCTATCCAAGTAACTGTCCAACTGTCTTACCATAGTTGTAATTGTAGCCACATGTACCACTTCTTCTGACAGTTTGTTCCACTTATCCATCTCCCTCTGTGTGAAGAGGTTACCCCGCAAGTCCTTTCTAAATCTCTCCCCTCTTATCTTAAACCCATGCCCTCTAGTTTCAGACTCCCCTTACTCGGGACTGTGACCATCTACCTTATCAGTGCAAGATTTTTATATCTCGTTAATGTCTCTCAATCTCATATGCTCCAGGGAATAATGCCCCAGCCTATCTAGAACATCCTCGTAACTCAAATCCTTCAGTTCCAGTAATGTCCTTGTGATTTTTTTAATGCACCCTTTCCAGTGTAATCACATCCATCCTATAGGAGGGAAACAAGAAACGTATGCAATACTTCAAGTGTGGTGTCATCAACGACTTGTACATTTGTAATATGATATCCCAACTCCTGTACTCTGTGCCCTGACTGATGTTGACAAGTGTGCCAAATGCCACCTTCACCACCCTGTCGACCTGTGCACCTATTTACAGAGAACAAATAATAAAGGACAATATATCATTTGCCTTCCAACATGCATGTGTAGTTCCACAGTCTGACACTTGGGGCCCCTGCCAGAGAAAACATCTATAGCAAAGATCGGGCCAAAGGGATAAAATATCTCTAATGCATTCTGTGGATGAGTGCAGCTCCAGTAACGGAAGAAGCTGAATATCATCCAAGACAAAGCAATTCACTGTATTGGGACACCACCTACCATTGTAGACCCTCCCTCCCACCACGGCACAAAACGGCTACAAAATACACAGCAGCTCCTTTCCCAGCCTACTCCCACAGTCCCCCCAAACCTGCAACCTCTGCATCAAGGGCAGCAGTCACGTACACATTCCCTCTCGGTAAAATGGTGAACTGACTTGCAAAATATGTTGTTAGCCTTTCATCTATGCTGGGACTGAGTATTAGAACTCCCCCTTTAACGGCACCGTGAGAGCACCTTCACTGGTAATGCCCGTGGCTGGCGGCATTAGGGAAAGGTGATAAATGCCGTCTTTGTCAGCAACGCTACATCCTAAAAACAATAAATAAACAAGACAAAGGGACATTCCTGGTCGATCTCTGGCTCATGTCTGCATCCATCCCTACTCCATTCTTTTGGCACCTCCAATGCAGATGCAACAGATACAGCACCCTCCTTTTACCTCTTTGTCTCATTATCCAGAGACACACCTTTTCCTGTGAATTGTGTACTATTGTAGCGCACTGCTTTTGATGTTTATAATAATCCCCAGTATAGATTTGCAGAAACCTTTGTTGGTTAATCTTTCAAGGGTAATCTTGAGCTTCCAATTACCTTTCACATCGACCTTTGGTCACTGATGTTATCCCCAGGAAGCTCAATAGATAGCACCTCGTTTTCCGACTGGCTATATTATAGCCTCCCTGGTTTCAGCACTGAATTCAATAACTGATTCAGCTAATCAGCTACTTCACCAGCTTCTCCCATTTTCAGGATTTTGTTTGCTTTCCCTCTCCTCTTGCAACTTCCAATTGCATCCTCCCACTCCTCTTGACCTCTGCCCCAGACACATCCTTCTCTGAGCATCACCAACCAGCTTCAGAAACCACCACGGGTGTCAGGCGATCCATCCTCACCTGCTCACATAATTTATTTTTCGTCTCTCCACCTTTCCTTTCTCGGTAAATGTTTTTCCAGATTGCGCTGAAAGGTCCTTGACTGTATTTCCCTGGACCGCTCCCCACAGGGTGTCTGATCTGCGCAGTAGTTCCAGCAGTTTCTGTCTGCATTCGCTTTGATAAGGTGCCATTCATTTAGTTTGAACTTCATCACCCACATCTTTAGTGGTGTATTCCAGAATATTGCCAATAATTGTAGTTAAACTAACTCCAAGTTCCATGTTTTTCTTTTTTAAATTACATTTTTTTAATTTTCTCCTGGATTTTTTTATCTAAAAACTGGGGAATTTTGGAAAATCATCATTAATTCATCTGCAGTCTCAATAGCGACCTTGTGTGGAACCTTGAGCTGTGGCTCGTGAAGTCTGGAGGATCAGTTGGTTTTACTTCCTGTAGTTGCTTCAGTTCTTTCTGTCTAATATGTTCATTGAACTCCTTATTGCAGTTGGGATTTGGACTCTCCTCTGTTGATATCACAAATGGGGACAAAATATCTCAATGAAGCCTCAGCCGTCTCTTACTTTCCACCCATTTTCTCCTGTTGTGTCTCAATTAGATCATTGTTACTCCCTTTTTATGCCTGCATCTGACAGCAAGGCATTGCTCCTAACATTTATGAATGCAATCCACCTACTTCCAACAAAGAGATCTTGCTTCCTTTGACCTTCTTTAAGTTATTGTCTGCCATATTCGTGTACTTGCCCTGTTTTTTCCCTTTAGTTTGTAATTGCCTCTGATTTGTTACAGTTTGATTGGAGGGTCAGATTACAAGCTGATCTACCGACACTATGCTACCCTCTATTTCTTGTTCTGTGTCGACTCTTCGGAGAGCGAGTTGGGGATCCTGGATCTGATACAGGTTGGTGCTGATTCCATTCTTGTGGCTTACCTTCGTTATTCCTTTGGGATTGACTGGGAACGTCCCAGCTTGTCCATGTGTTCAGACCGCTAAACATTTTTGAGAAAATAATTTCACCTCATCTGCCAGGATGTAGGGAGAGGTTGTAACTGCATCTCGGAGCACCTCACAGGGAAGTAAAATCCCACTCGAGGGACAGAACTGGATAAACACTCCAAAGAAGGCAGATCAATGTCTGTACGCACGTGTTAGCTATAGCGTAAAGTGAAGTTTAATAGGTTGACCTGTTTGCTCATTACTGAAGATCCCGTTGAATTTACTTGGATTGGTAGTATTGGTATTGTCACGGTGATTTTAATTATCATTAATATATATGACGAATAATAAAAGATCCAGCACTGATCCCTGCGGCACACCACTGGTTACGAGCCTCCAATATGAAATATAGCCCTTCACTACCATTCCCCGTCTCCTACCACCAAGCTAATTTTGTATCTAATTGGCTAACTCACCCATGATCCGATGTATTCCAACCTTCTGGACCATTTGCGACCTTGTCAAAGGCTTTGCTAAAGTCCATCTAGATTACAGTGCTGGAGAAACTCAGCGGGTACAGCGGCATCTATGGAGCGAAGGAAATAGGCAACGTTTCGGGCCGAAACCCTTCTTCAGACTTCAGACTGGGTTTCGGCCCAAAACGTTACCTATTTCCTTCGCTCCATAGATGCTGCTGCACCCGCTGAGTTTCTCCAGCACTTTTGTCTACCTTGGATTTTCCAGCATCTGCAGTTCCTTCTTAAACACTCCATCTAGATAACATCTAGAGACACAATTTCCTTCAGAATACCACTCTATGCCTTTTCCAGGCATTCCCGATTTGCTTAATGGCGAGTTATGCAAACTTGCACTTAAGTATACAATTCACAATCATCCATTTCCTGAATGACGTGTGTCATTGCAATGGGAGGATGGTCAGGGCTTCCGCGCCCTCGGCTTCATCGATATAAATCATCGTCCGGGTACGCTGCCTTTCCAGCGTCGACCACCGTCCGTGTGACACTGGGAGGACTAGCGAGAACGGGGAAGACATTGGAGAGCAATTCCCTGCCAAGTCACCGTCACCTTCCACAAGCTGCAGCAGCGAGACTTTCTTCACCAGCTGCTGGTGTTATTGTGGCTCATGTTGTAGCCCCTGGATGTCAGCACTTTCTTCAGGCTGCCGCCACTGACATGACACGCTCGGTCGCTGCACGCTCCCTCCCCGCTTACCAGCTGTCACTTCTTCCTGTTGGCCGTCGCTTTGTCCACTCCGCTGCTTCCTCCTCCACCGCCATCTTCTCCCCTACAGTCACTGACACTTTCCACCTTGACTCCGGGGAAAAGGAAAGAAGGGAAGTGGACAAAGCGACAGTCTACAGGAAGAAACTGCAGCTGGTGGAGAGACGAGAGTCCCACGGTGACCGAGCAAGTCCTGTCGGTTGCGGAGGCCTGAAGAAAGTGCTATCAGCCAGAGTTACAACGTGAGCCACAACAACAGCCAAGTGAAGAAGTGCTTGCCACGTGAACAGGGGTGTTGACCAGTGGCATCGGCGCCTAGTTTTAAGGTGAAACGACACAAAGTGCTGGAGAAATTCATCGCCGTGAATCAGTCTAAAGAAGGGTCCCACCCGAAACATCACATATCCAAGTTCTCCAGAGATGCTGCCTGACCTGCTGAGTTACTCGAGCACTTTGTGTCATTTTGTGTATCAACCAGCATCTGCAGTTCTTTGTTTCCACCTAGTTTTCAGGTGATTCTGACTTGCGTTACGTTTACTGATTTTACTTGAGAGTTTCCATGTCCTTCGCCATGGCAAACACAGATGGGAAATATTCATTTAAGACCACACCCATCACTGTGTGTGGTCATCTTCCACACGAAGATGACAACACAGATCCTGATGGGGACCTACTCTCTCCCAAGTTACCCGTGTGCTTTTAATCTACTTAAAGAATCTTTTCTATTCTCCGTTACCTTATTTGTAAGGATTATCTACATCCTTATCAAACTATTTCAGAGAAAAGACAAGGTTAGGTTGTGTCTTTAAATGAAATTTAGTTATTTTTACAGATGCTCAGAGTTATATAAACCAGAAAATATATCCTGAATATCCATGAATTAATCAAAGAGGAAGGCAGGAGAGATTTGTAGAGGGGTGTTCACCAATGTTTTGAATTTAAAAAAGAGCTTTTTGGGATGGAGAGGTAAGACTTGGAGGTAATAGAGAACCCTGGATGAGCAGTTGGGCATTACCTTAATGTCAACTGGGCAATTTCGAGGAGATCTATTACAACACATTCCAACTGTTAGCATTGCAGTCAGCATTAAAGAAAGGAAAGAACCCAGTTTTATTTGTGATCTATAGATATATTTTAGCTGAGACTTAAATATTATATTAATCAAGATACGTTGTTTTATTATGCATCATCTATCTTGAGTAGATATTTTAAGATTTATGGTTCTATGGCTCTGACAATCTGCAAAAACTGCTGAATTTCATTCCAATATGCAATCTAATCATGTCCTTTCTCTCAAATGGTTTGATAAAGTTTGATAAAGATGTGCATAGTAATCTTTCCCTTTTACTGTTTCACGAATCAATGGCCTTGGGTTCATATCTTTCCATTGCTCATATCAGGTGGAATGGTTTTATTGATCAGAGACTCCCAGATCAAAGGGGCATTTCTCGAATGATTGCGAAATGTTGTCCAAGATATTGTGGAGTCTAGCTGGTACAGCATTGGTGGAAACGTAGAAGGTTCTTTACAGTGAGTCTTTCTGATTTTAATAAAATCAGCCCCCCATCACCCCTTGGCTTGTCCTCACCTGCCCACCATTTTAGTCATCCAGTAACCCAGTATTTGGCCGCTTACGGTTCAACAACGCAGACATTAAAATTGATCTCTTGGGCTAGATCTGATTTTTATTTTGCCCAACTACAGAGTGCTGGGGACGGAGTGCTGCCTACTAATGTGCCACACTAAAGACAGCAATTTCACTAAAACCTTGCCTTGGTAATGCTCTCGGTTATTTTCCCAAAGTCCATGTCAGTCATTGCTGCAGACATTGTTATTGCGAATTCGGGCAGATTAGCAGACATTTTCTAAATGCCAATTTCCTTGTTCTTTGTTCCCTTGCTGACAGTTATTTTACACAACTGTACACTGAAAGATATTTGCAATGCCGTGTAGCTTTGGGTTTATAATATAGATCATAAAACAGTAATGCACCATGTCTGTGCTGACTATGATACCTAATCTAACTGATTCCATCTGCCTGCACATGGTCCATTTCCCTCTAATCCTTGCTGTTAATGTGTTTGTCTAAAAGCTTCTTAAACGTTCCCATTATATCTGCTTCCACCACCTCCCTTTGCAGCGTGTCGCAGAAACCTACAACTATTCTGTTTAACAAAAAACTTGACTTCACATCTCCTTTATACTTTCCCCTTCTTCAATAAAGCTGTATGTATACTTTCGTACTTGACATTCCCATACTAGAAAAAAGATTCTGACAGTCTACTCAATCTATGCCTCTCATAATTATATATACTTCTAACAGGTAGCTCCTCAGCCTCTGATACTCCAGAGAAAATAATCCAAGGTTGTACAACTTCTCCTTGTAGCTAAGGCTCTCCAATCCAGGCAGCATCCTGGTGAACCTCTTCCGCACCCTTTCCAGAGTCTTCAAATGCTTCCTATAATGTTTGACTGCACACAATAATCCAAATGCAGTGCAATCAAAGTTTTATACTGAAGCATCACTTGCCATCTTTTATACTCATTGTCCTGACAGATGAAGGCAATCATACCACAGTCTTCTTTATCACCCTATCCACTCGTGTTGCCACTTTTGTGAAGCAATGGACCTGTACCCCAAGATCCTTCTGTACATCAATGCACCCAAGTGTCCTGTCATTTACTGTATTCATTCTTCTTACATTTGAACTCCTAATATGCATCACATTGCACTTGTCTGCTTTAATTCCATCTGCCATTTTTATGCCCACATTCTCAACTGGTCGACATCCTAATTGTCTTCACGATGCACAACTCCCCCAATTCAGCCCAGTGAGTTTATACCAGCTCTAAGCAGAGCATTCCCATTGGTTTCTTTCCTGCCCTCATTCTCCATTGTCTGGCAAAATATGTTTACATGTTCCTATCCATTTCCCTTTTGAATTCCTCGATTGATTCCATCTCATACATCCACACTGACAGTGAATTCCAGATCCTGTCTGCTTTCTGGTAGAATTAGTTATTCTGCACACCCCCTTATATATTTTGGCCTACGTTTTAAATCAATGCTCCTTTGTTTGTTAGTTCTCTGCTAATGGAAAGAGCTCCCTCTACTTCCCCGATCTAATTTATTCCTGTTCTTGAACACCTCATCAAATCTCTTCTCAATATTCTGTGCTCCAAGGAAAACAATTCCTGTTTCTCCAGTCTAATTATCCAGCTGAAATCCCTCATCCCGAGATCCATTTCAGTAAATGCTTTCTGCACCCTTTCTGTGTAATAAGAGTTTTTCCTGAACAGTCCATGGCTCAAAGTGCTGTGGCTTTTAGCGCAATGTTTAAAGCCTCATAGTGCTGTGTCCGGTAGCGCTATGTTCAGTGGCTGGTGGCGCTGTGATTAAAACTTGTCATGCCAAGGCGATAGCATTGTGTGTATTGCCTTGCGTGCCGAGTCTGTGGCCGTAGCACTTTGTTTCCATGGGGTGGGCTCGCTCGGATGCAAGCCCCTGCCATTGGTTGCAGTCTGAATTTGGAAGCAGTGCTCTTGGCCAGGACTTGATGGTGGTTATTTTCAACGGCTGATTCCTGCCGGTATAAAGGCAGGTGCCGGTAAACCATTAGTTCGTTTTTGTACGAGAGGGGTTCACCGACGGGCTGGGTCGCATTCTACTTTAGAGTGTGACCATTGGATGTTAGATACGGTCAAACCAGTTGAGGCGATCAGGCAGTGGCGTAGCGTGGGGGGGGCCAGAGGGGCGGTTGCCCCGGGCGCTAAATTTTTAGGGGCGCAAAAAAATTGTTGGATAAATTTTTTTTATAAAATGGCAAAACATTTTGTTCTAAAGGCACGCTGCACCTCTTTGGCAGCCTTTCCCTGAATTATTGTAATAAAATGTCGGGTCGAGTGGCCGCTTCCGCTGTCCCAGCCGCCGCTGCCGCTGCCCCAGCTCCAGTTTTAATTTTGTTGCCAATCTCCCTTTAATCCATGTATGGCATTGGAACACTGCCAGATTAATTAATTAAAAAAGTAAAGGCCAGTAACTGGAGAACATTTAGAGAGAGTAACCTGAGACAAAATTGAACGTCTCCTGGAAAAATACAGATTATAAATGCAAAGCAGGACGCATCTGTTAACAACGGTGAGGGTGTGTCTGGTTATTGCTCTGAATTTGCCCAAAGCTGGTGATACAGCACGTTGGTTTCAGATCCTGTAATGGTGGTTGGTGTATTTAATTTCAGTAACATATGTAGATCTAATATCAACAGGTAGTGTCGGTAATAGTGACTGTGAAACGACTAAATTCTACTAGTTTCTTAATGTCCTTCAGAGAATACAAGAAAATAGCAGAAGGAGTGAGCGTCGGGCTCTGCTTACTCACTCTGGCCTTTGTAACTCCACTGTGATAGACTCCAGGCAATAACCTTTAGCATACGCAGTCATGGCCACATCTTGTAAATAAAGCAATAAGATACATAGCTCTATCAAAAAGACATTGCAGGATCAGTGTAGCTGAAATGGGCGTCATTATATCGTGCAATTCTGAATTTAACTTGTTTATCTGAAGCGGCTTCGTGCTTTACCTCTTTATCAGTTTTAGCAGTTGTGTGTACTCAGCACATTTGCTTGGTAATAGTTATCAATCGACAGATGGCACAGTGGGTTAAGTGTTCGGCTGGCGACCAGAAGGTAGCCGGTTCGAATCCCGCTTGGAGTGCATACTGTCGTTGTGTCCTTGGGCAAGACACTTCACCCACCTTTGCCTGTGTGTGAATGTGTGTGAGTGATTGGTGGTGGTCGGAGGGGCCGTAGGCGCAGATTAGCAGCCACGCTTCTGTCAGTCTGCCCCAGGGCAGCTGTGGCTACAGAAGTAGCTTACCACCACCGAGTGTGACTGAGGAGTGAATGAATAATGCGATGTAAAGCGCCTTGAGTATCTAGAAAGGCGCTATATAAATCTCATCCATTATTATTATTATTATTATTCCCCAGACCAGAAATTAGTTGCTTATCTTTTCCTTTGTTTTCTTATTGGATGAGTAGTCTATCTAAGGTGAAGTGATAGGTGCTTTCTGAAATGTTCGGTGATTATAGGGACATTTTTGAACTCAAATGTCATGATGCTGATTCAGTGTGTGTACCTTTGTAACACAATCCACTGTTCATATTTTCAAATGGAGGAATCCATGCTAAATAGTAAAAGTCAGTGATGCGTGCGTGGTACAAGAAACTCTGGACTGTGGATAATTGTGTGTACACTGTTTTCTCTGAGCTTCATTTCAATGTTAACCACATAACTGATAAATACTCCCAGTTTTAATAATGATACTGTGGTTGGCCTGACTTCAATGTTTCTAGTCAAACCTGTCACTTTTGGCCTTCCGCTTCTCACATGTCTCAATTCGGTCAAAGCCCAATGGGCCATTCTACAACAATTGATTGTGGCGATGTGCACATCTAAAGCCAGGCCATTTTTCTGAGCAAAACACCATTGTTGTTGGAAATCTAAATAAATACTGGAAATACAGATTGGGCAACGTCTGAGATAGAGAGATAGTTAACAATCCAGGCTCTAAAAGATTGTCAACCTGCAATGCGAATTGTTTCTCTTCAAATGATACAGCCTGACTTGAGCAAGGTCGAGCAGACTATGCAATGGCAATGGACATTTTATCCAATTGTGGTGGTCCAGAATCCTATGTGGGTGCATTGTAGTCAAACAGGGTTACAGGGGTTTCCTTTATTGCAAATTGGATGGTGTTGGCATTGTCTGATCACTGAATAATACGTTGCTGTTTGCTTAATCTGTTCTTTCAGGTGTTTGTGGAAACATTGGACAAGTGTTTTGAAAACGTTTGTGAGCTCGATCTTATATTCCACATGGACAAGGTAAGTCTTCATCTGCTGCTGTTTATCTGGTTTAAATTGTGCATAACTGTTTGGAATTCAGTTCTATCACACCATTCATAGCTGATGGAATAAGAATGCTTGATAAATATTACTGAGAGCTTAGAAATATATCTGGTTTGGTAAAATACTGAAGCTGATAACTACACACTGCATTTGTAGTACCGAGTTGATAGAGGTTAGAGCATTTCAGTGTTAAATGTTCAGATCGGATCAGCTCTGTGAAGGCTGTCAGATTAGTTTATCTTGGTAACTTGGGATCTGTTCACACACACACAATGCAGTCCGACATAAAGCCTTCCAATATAAATTGTGCATTGTTTACTTTGGATTAAGAATAAATGGAAGGACTCGAGACGAGAAGCTATCAGCCAGAACACATGGATATTGTACACAAACCCAGATTTTGCTGAACTCAGCCATGCACAAGACTGCACGCTGGGTAATGTGTTGATTCTGTTTGCACTACTGGAGCAGCACCACAGGGTCATTTTGTTTAAGGAAACCCCTCTCCTCCACGTATGTCTCTGAGCATTCCTTACCGCCTCAGGGGTAATGGTTTATCTCATCCAACTGTTTCTTGCTTCTCTTTTACATTCCGGCAGTGTGTGTGAATCTCTTGGTGTTGTGTTGCTGCAGGTGTTACAGCAGTTCACAGACTGTGGGAACAGAGATTAGATTTAAGAAAGTGAAACTTTGCTGGAGATGCTGTTATAATAGAAATGTCCTTGGAGGCTTTGGCTTTGTTTAGGTTGACTAGTACATTATGCTCAGAGTAAGCAAGCGATGTTTACTTATGTAGTCTCCCTGATTGTTAGTGATTGAAGCAACAATTATAGTTGGATATCTTAAGGACTTAGTTCCCATCATTTAGAATATTAGCCCAGATTGTGTGAAATTTGTTTAAACTAATGTTTATTGGATGTTCTGCAGAAAGGATAACAATCAAATTTTTGTACTCTGAATATACGACTGCGGAATAAACAGAGGAAGCTTGGTAATATTCTATTTGTGTTTGTGGATTGTATATAAGAAATGCTTGTCAAGTGAGTAAGTATCAGTAATGTTGTCAACCATGGCTGATTAATGTTTTGCTTGATAGCGTAAACTGTAAACAATGTTAAAAGGATCCATTAACCATGGTGATCAAGGATACGTTCTTGTCTCAATATTCCATAACATGACTAAGTTAGCGAACTTGTTTAAAGACAAATAAGTTAAAAGTAAACAGTTGACTTAACAAAATGTTTGCAAAGGAGTCCTGACCAAATACAGTAGGTTGTGTGACTTTATTTGATGTTTGGCACTAACAAAACTAATTGTAAAGTGGGACATGCTTTTCAGGGTTAAAGCGACAGAAGCCAGAACTGATGGCATTCGGTAGAAAAATTAGTCACTGACACTGGATCCCAGATTTCGCCATCGAGGACCATGTGTGTACACACTCATTGCAGCAGAGGTTCATGAAGACAGAGGGCATATCCTCCCCTTCCCACAAATGGAACCATAACCAGAGTTCCCTCAGTCCCTAGAGGCCTTGCTTTGCAGTTGGAATGTTTTACTTTTGTAGATCAGGCTGCAGTAAGCAGCTCCTGTAGGATGGAGTCAAAGGCTCTCTCAGGGACAAGTACAGCACAGTGGTGTAGCTTGTAAAGCTGCTGCCTCACAGAGCCCGAGACCCAAGGTAGACAAAAATGCTGGAGAAACTCAGCAGGTGAGGCAGCATCTATGGAGCGAAGGAATAGGTGACGTTTCGGGTCGAGACTCTTCCTCAATCAGAGACCCAGGTTCGTTCCTGACCTCGAGTGCTGTCTGTGTGGAGTTTGCATGTTCTCCCTGCGATCGCATGGGTTGCCCCCCACATCCCACAAATGGAATCATAACCAGAGCTTCCTCAGCTCCCAATCCACTTACAATTCCCCTCCCACCGCAGATTGTGCTCGATCCACTGAGTTCCTCCAACTTTGTTTTTTTTCTCCGGATACTAAATTATCTGAAGTAGTAGAATTCAATATTGAGGCCAAAAGGCTGCAACATGCCTGGACGGATGCTGTTCCTCAGCTCACATTCTGCTTTTATAAAAGTGCAGAAGGACACAGGCCATTGGGTTAGAGTGGGACTGGGATGGAGAATTAAGGTGGCAGGCAACAGCTCAGGGTCCAGGCACAGTGTTCATCCAATCTCTGGTAGATTTCTTCAGTGTGGAGGAGACCACAATATAAGCACCAAGTGCAGTAAGTACATTAGATCGGAAGAGGTCTGTACTGAGTTTGTACGCTCTTCCAGTGACTGCATGGGTTTTCTCCGGATGCTCTGATTTCCTCTTACATTCTAAAGATGTGTAGGTTAATTGGCATCTGTAAGATTGTCTCCAGTACATAGGATGGAACTAGTGCACGGGCGACTGCTGGTCGGCGCAGACACTGAAGGACCTGTTTCCACACTGTATCGCTAAACTAAAACTGAGTGGAAGTAAACCATTGTTTCACTTGGAAAGACTGCTTTGGTTCTTGGATGTTGAGAAGGAGACAAATGAAAGGTCAGATGTTGCATCAGCCGTCGTTGTTGGGAAAGTGCTGTGAGTGGCTGGTGGACAACAGATCAAAGGGCAATTTTTACCAAATTGAGAGATGGGTTGAGAGATGGTCATGGCTGAGGAGTCTGGAATAACTTTCAGGAGGATAAACTCAACATGCTGGAGTAACTCAGCGGGACAGGCAGCATCTCTGGAGACTTTTCGGGTCGAGACCCTTCTTCAGACTTGGGGATTTAGATCTGGGGTATATTGCAGGAGGATATTCGTATACTTGAAGAACAGATAACTAATCGGTAAATTCCAATCAGCGCATAAATGTGAGGTAGTCATTTTGGAGGGAAGACTGAAGAGATCACTTCTATATTACTAAAACTCTGTTCTTGA
This sequence comes from Amblyraja radiata, assembly GCF_010909765.2. Taxonomy (NCBI): domain Eukaryota; kingdom Metazoa; phylum Chordata; class Chondrichthyes; order Rajiformes; family Rajidae; genus Amblyraja; species Amblyraja radiata. The sequence continues at coordinate 14,158,445 of NC_045989.1, read as the reverse complement.
CCGGTTTTGGCCATCTGTGCTGCGATTTCCGAGAGAACGCCGCCACCTACGGCCGTCATTTTTGGCCACCGCGCTCAGAGCCCCCCTCCGCCGCATGTGTGCCGAGGATTTTTTCCGTCGATGAAATATGACAGAGATATTAATGTTTTTACAAAATTCCCCATTCTCTCTGCTGCCCCTGCTGGTGGGATGGGGGAGGGACTATAAAACCAGGAAGTGGTGTGCCTTAATCAGTCTATGCAAGTGGTGTGCCTCAATCAGTCTCTGCAACATGGAGGTCTGAGCTCTGAATGACTGAACAAATGTCTACACAGCTGTGAGTAAGTACCCTTAATTTGGTTTGAAAATGAAAATATGGTTATGGTTAGTTTGAAGGAAAAAAGCACTGCCTGCAAATGGTTGTTTGGGGGGTTTGGGTTCTCTCTCTCCCCCCCCACCCTCTCTCCTCTCCCCCCCCCCTCCCCCCCCCCCCCCTCCTCCCCCCCCCGCCCCCCCCCCCCCTCCTCTCTCCCTTCATCCTCTCTCCTCCTCTCCTCTCCCCCTCTCCTCCCCCCCCTCTCCTCCCCCCCTCTCCTCTCCCCCCTCTCCTCTCCCCCCTCTCCTCCTCTCCCCCATCTCTCCTCTCCCCCATCTCTCCTCTCCCCCATCTCTCCTCTCCCCCATCTCTCCTCTCTCTCTCCTCCTCTCCCCCATCTCTCCTCTCCCCCCATCTCTCCTCTGCCCCCATCTCTCCTCTGCCCCCATCTCTCCTCTGCCCCCATCTCTCCCTCTCTCTCCCCCCCTCCTCTCCCCCCTCTCCTCTCCCCCCCCTCCCCTCTCCCCCTCTCCCCCCTTTCTTCTCGCCTCGCCCCCCCCCCTGCCCTCCTCTCCCCCCCCCCCCCCCTCTCTTCCCCCCCCCCTCTCTCTCCCCCTCTCCCCTCCCCCTCTCCTCTCTCCCCCCCCTCCTCCTCCCCCCCCCCTCTTCTCCTCTCTCCCCCCCCTCTCCTCCTCTCCCCCCCCCTCTCTCCTCTCCCCCCCCCCCTCTCTCCTCTCCCCCCCCTCCCCTCTCTCCCCCCCCTCCTCTCCTCTCTCCCCCCCATCTCTCTCTCCCCCCCTCTCTCCCCCCCTCTCCTCTCTCCCCCCCTCTCCTCTCTCCCCCTCTCCCTTCCCCCCCCTCCCCTCCTCTCCTCTCTCCCCCCCCTCTCTCCTCTTCCCCCCCTCTCCCTCTTCCCCCCCTCTCGTCTTCCCCCCCCTCTCCTCTCCCCCTCTCTCTCTCCCCTCCTCCCCTCCCCCCCCCTCCCATCCCCTAACCCCCTCACCTCCACACCCCCTACCCTCTTCCCTCCACCCCCCCTCCCTGCTCCCCACCTCTCCCCCTCACCCCCCCCCCCCTCTCATCACCCCCTCTCTCGTCCCCCCTCACTCTCACCCTCTCTCTCTCCTCCCCTCTCTCTCTGTCTCTGCCCCTTCTCTCTCTGCCCTCACTCTCTACCCCCCCCCCCTCTCTAGATGTGACTGCAAGTTGGGGGCTATGCGTCAGTAGATAGGGTGGTTATGGGGTAAAAGGAGCAAATTAATAATATTAATATAATATCAAGGGGGGTAATTATCGTGAGTGCGGGGGGGGGGAGGGGGGATAGTTAGTGTGTGTGACGCTGCATGCCGCCTCCCCCCCCCCACAACCGCACGTTGGGGGAAACAGACCCAACGGGTCTGCACTTGGTCTAGTATTACTTGTAAATGGGGCTAGGTGGGTTATGGGCCTGTCCCACAGGCGATTTTTCAGCGGACCGCCGGCGACTGTCAAGTTGCCGGGAGTCGCCTGAAAAATCGGGAACTGGAACGGCGACTGTCAGAGTGGAACACACACACACGCACGCACACACACACACACACACACACACACACACACACACACACACACACACACACACGCGAGCAGGGTTAGCGCTGTCTAAAAGATTCCCATGGTACAAAGACAAGGTGATACAGACACACACCGCGATGACCAGGAAGGTAGGCATTGTAATTAAGACAGCTAAAGCACCGTGTACGGTAAGTCCTTTAAAAGAGGAGGGAGAAGGAGTGGAGACAACGTTTAAGAAGCCACAGATCACGGCTGTGAAGTTCGACGGACATTTAACATTACCGGTCGGTTCCCTTATTCTGAAAACTACTGCTTGCATTTTTTCCCCCAATGAGCCAATGAAATTCACCGGTCAGCACCGGCTCCAACCTCCGAGAACCTTCGACCTCCTGGCAACCCACTAGGACCTCCTTGCGACCCACCTACGGCTCGAGAATTCTCGCTAATCTCCATGGCGACTTCATTCTAGTCGCCGCTAATTTTTCAACATGTTGGGAAGGAGACAAATGAAAGATGTTGAAAAATTCTCTGCGACCATAATGAGGCCGCAATTAGTCAACTAGTTCCCAAAATGTGGGAACTCCTCACGACCATGAAGGCGACTCCCCGGCAACCACCCGCGAACATGTCACGACCATGTGGCGACTGCAAAGTCTCTTGCAATCGCCTAAAAGGTCACCTAAGTGGGACAGGCCCATTAGAATAAAGGGCTTTGAAATAGAAATGTATCTCAAATTCTCACAGGCACTTAAATAAAAAGCAAGCCAACACTATGCTATATTTCACAGAGGGAAAGTAAGAAAGTAATGTTAAATCTGTATTGTACCATGGTTATATCATATGGTGCACTGTATACAATGATGGTGGCTGCATTATAATGATTTATAGGCACTTGTGAGAGTACAAGGGTGATACCAGAAATGTATGGGAACATTTGAAAAAGAGCTCTGATTCCTGTGAGAAATGAAGACCTAATACATACCTGTATCGTTAAAATGACGAATTCCTGATGTGGATTGGGAGAGGATGTTGCCACAAAGGGAAGAATGTAACCACCTCCCCATGAAATCCAGCAGGAAATTCTGTTGAAACATCTTTGCCCAAAGAGTGAAAAGTGGTTAAAATGTAAAGCAATTAGTAATGGAAAGCTGGAGAAGGCCACACGGAATACAGGCACCGATAGACTGATGTGGATGTGGGAAGGCGAGGAGCAGGAGTAAAGCATAAATGGTGGGGCTGAATGACCTGTGTCTGCTCTTTATATCTTTTCTACTGAACTGTTCCACTGAGACTTTTGCAATATTACTGCATATGTAGTAATAACAAATATGTCTGATTCATATTCTGCAGGGCAATCACAAGATGCTCTTGTCAGCTAAATGGATAAGACAGTTTTTAATTTTAGAAGAGATTTTGTAAAGCAGCACATTACAATTGCTAATGTTTTTTTATTGCTAAATATATAGAATCATATTTGCATACCAATTCCTCACAAACCTTTACTCCCAATTATGCCCTTATCATGGTTTATGATGTGAATGGCAATAGATCTCGACTGCATCAGTCAAAATAAGATAGATTCACTTTATTTCTTTTTTTATGATCACATGTACCAGGTACTGTGAGATTCATGTTTGCATGCAGATCAGTACGATTATTGCTTTTCATAAGGACAATCCCCAATTAAGTACAGAATACACAGAAACAGCTCATATATATGCAAGTCTATATGCAAGTGTTGCTAGGCTTGGTTCTATTTTCACAGTCCAAGCTGCTGGCCATAATGACCATAATGGCTTGAGCTGCTGTGCTTGCCACTGTTCGGGTGGCCACATAGAAAGTGATGTTGCTCGCTCAGCACAACTGGGGAACACCCAGATTGGGTGATGAGCTTTGAAGACCAGAGGTCCTGTTCCTCAGCGACACTCAACACCAAAGTTCATGTGGAAATATTCAGGACCCATTTTGATTTTCAGTCTTTGTTCTTTGTAACTTATTGGTGACTTTAAATGTGTAACATATTGCACGGTAATCCAGGCACGGCAGATTTTAAAGCAGTCAGCTTTTCCCAGCCTCCATCTGCTCTAAGGCCCGTCAGCTTCACCTGCAAGCCTCTCCACTGCCTCTCCAAGCAGTTCCATCCTTCTGGTCGCAGTCTGACCGCGATTCTCAAGCATAAACTTTGTCCTCTTAAAATTTGGTAATGTAGAGAAGATTTTAGTAAACTCTCCAATTCTTGTGCTGCTAATCAGTGACCTATTATTGGGAGCCTTGCCCATTTTCATGTTGACCAGTTCTTTATTCACTCCCATTCTCAGGGTTTCTTTCCTTGGCTCCACTGTATACATCTTGTTTCACTTGATACGCTCACTGATTTTTGCTGCTGATAAACAGGTCAATTGCTAAACAACTGTGTATGTACCCTGCTGCTCATTAGGTTAGATTCTGTTGTCAGGGTCCAACTTTAACCTTGTGTTCCTTCTACACGATTGAAATGTACTTATCTGATTCACAACCAAAGATGCTACACATATGTATCTTAAGTACACATGCACCAATCATTGAAAGTTGTACAACAGGCTAGGAAGGAGAAGTTAAACTTAATCAATCTTTTGTTTATCTCTCGCCATGTAATAGTGTTGCACAAAAATGTCTGTATGTATTACTGCTTTCTGGTAGTTCTTTGCTCAGGGATTAAAGTGAGCGGGCGGGGAAGCCAGCTGAACCAGTTTGCTGATTCACTTTTCCCTGTGAAGAAGATGGGAAGGGAGAGACTTATACAGTTGAAAAAGGGAACTGATTTCTTCATTTTTAAATTTGGAGTTCTGTATTTTCACCATCCTAGAGGTCATCATTGAACAGCAATTCAAATAAACCAGCCTCTTAAATATGATGGCTGCAAGAGCAGATCAGAGTGTCGCACCCTATCCCACCAGTCCCGAGGCACGTCCAGAGTGCAATGGGATGCTCTCTGCTTACAACGGAGAGGCTAGATAGGCTTGGTTTGCTTTCCTAGACGTTGAGAAAGGATCAGAGTGAGGAATAGAAAATTATAGGAGTGTAGATAGTAAATTCCTCTTTTAAATCAAACCCTAAATTGAGAGGTAGGATGTTTTGTGGAGATCTCCGGGGGGAATATTTTTCACCCAGAGGTTGGTTGGAGGTGGTGGAGGCAGAGACTCCAATGTTTAAGAAGCATCTAGACAAACATTTGAATCACCAAGGCTAAGGGACAAAGCAAGTAAATGGGACAAATCTAGATAATACAATGATGGGCATGGCCAGGTGAGGGCATGTTTCTGTGCTGCATGGCTCTGTGACTACCTGGTTGAGTCCAGTGCCAACAACTTTCAAAAGCTCAACTTCATCGTGATAAAGTAGCTTAATTGTTACAGCCCATCCACCAACCTAAACCTAAACGTTCACCTCTCCAACGCCAGTGCCCCGTGACTGGGGTGCGCACTGTCTACAAATTGCCCTGCGGTTACTCACCAAGGCTATCCGGACAGAACCTGCCAAACCTGCCACCTCTGCCCCCAAGGAGGACAAGCGCAGTAGATGCAGGGACACACCACCATCTGCAGGCTCCCTTCAAGGTGTTCACCATCCAAACTTAGTAATACATCGCTGTTCACCATCCAAACTTAGTAATACATCGCTGTTCCTTCATTGTCACTGTGTCTAAATCCTGGAACTCACTCCCTCCCAACAGCACTGAAGGAACGCCTTCAGCAAAAGGGCTCCAGCAGTTCAAAAAGGTCATTCATTGAGGCATGGGCACAGAATGCAATCAGCCTACTGAAGGAACTCAGCAGGACAGACAGCATCAGAGGAAACTAAAACAGAGTTAAGGATTCAGGTCGAAGATTTGTTTTGTGTTTCCAGTGCTATTACTAAACAACTGTTATTATTCCAGTGTCTATTTATTTGGCAATAAATCCTCGCAAAATAACAAACTGAGGAACTCAGCAGGTCAAGCAGCATCTGAGGAGGCAAGATGGTGGTTGATGTATTGGATTGTGACCCTGCATCAGTAAATACTAGCCTTCTCAGCAATGTCCAGATCCTGAAAATGTAATTTAAAAATCTGAACCTGTGCGCCATTGGTTAAAAGATATTCTGAATGTTTAAGATTTGATTATATTAGGGTCATAGAGTTGCACAACACAGAAATAGGAAATTTTCCTTCCATGCCTTACTTATTCAAATGTCTTTCAAAATGCCCTAAAAATGTGGTGATTGTATCGGATTCTACAACCTCCACTGGCAGCGAGTTCCTGATGCCAGCCACTGATGGATCGTCAAGAAGCTAGTCATTATTTGCCAGCCAGTCGGAACTCATTAAGTAGATCAGATTTCCGAGTGCACTTATTAACTGGTGATTTATCTGATTATATTTGCACAGGTCCATTGTATTCTGCAGGAAGTTGTAATGGGAGGAATGGTGTTGGAGACCAACATGAATGAGATTGTGTCACAGGTCGAGGCACAAACTAAACTGGAAAAGGCAGAGGTAAGAAGTCGTCATTGTGCAAGTATATTATGTGAGCGTGTGGGAGTTCAATATTCACTCTATTGCAAGAGCAGTGGATAGAAGGCATATTGTGGAAAACTGGGTGGTATAATGGTAGTAGCGACGTACAGGTTTGTAGGTTAATTGGCTTGGTATAAATGAAAATTGTTCCTAATGTTAATGTGCGGGGATCGCTGGTCGGTGCGGGCTCGGTGGGTCGAAGGGCCTGTTTCCATGCTGTATCTCTAAACTAAACTAGAGGTTTTGAAAGAGTTGCCATGTGATGTTGCCTCCCTTGCTCCCATACATCATCTACAGAATTGTTTCTTCTTTCCTCTGTCAATGTATGCTAGGCTAGCATATATTGCTTACCTCAAAACTGCTGGGCTTGACTGAGAAGGCATTTTAGTATCATAAATGTTACATTTAAGAAGATGTAGAAGGTCTTCCTAAAGCCAAGGAAGAAGACTTAGAGATTTTACAGCAATTGGTTATTTTGTGGTCACCATTACTTTAACAGGCCATTTATTTCACATTCCTCAATTCGATCTTTACCTTCACCATTGTGCCACCACTAAGCATCTGAACAGTGTGATCCATTCCATTCTTTTGAAACAAGTGAAATATTCGCCTCCCAATCTACAACTTCATGGCCCAACATATTCTTCAAACTACTGTCACTATCATGCCAGATGCTCAAGTGTATAGAAGGGCTTGCAAGGAGGAGCATCGAGCCTGGCTAAAAATGAGGTGCTGGCCTAGTGAAACTTTAATACGTGAGCTAAGCTGCAAAAGCAGCAAACAGTAGACAGAGCTGAGCAATCTCACAGTGGTTCAGATTGAGGTCCTGCAGTCTAACTACATCTAGTTGTGAATGCAGGTGGCCAATTAAGTAGTTAATGGAAGACAAAAGGTCCAATGAAATGAAACACACAGCATCTCTTGGGCTTGACAGGGTAGATACAGGGAGGGTGAAAAGTCAAACCAGTGGTCACTGTCTCAAAATAAGTGGTGGGCCATTCATCAAATGCTAACCGAACTGCTGAGTGTTTTACATTTTTATACAAAACTAAATTGTAAATCTAAGTACATATTTATCGTTGCAGTATATCCTCCTCGCCTCCCTTCACCCTCCCTCCGACCTATCTCGTTCTCTCAACCCTCTCCTAGTTTTCTTCCTCCAGTTTTTGTGGAAGAACCTCACATTTGCTTTGAGCAATGCCCTTTTGAACAAGCTTATCGAGTGATTAAGTTCTTTGCAGCTGCGGTATCCTGGATATTTTGGTGTTTGTCTGTGTGACATTAGTGACTAATCTTTCTTTGCCGTTCTAGGCTGGGTTCTCTGCAGCTCCGGCCCGTGCAGTCTCTGCTGTCAAGAACATCAATCTCCCAGAGATCCCACGCAACATCAAAGTTTCCAATCTATCCCCGTTTGTATAAAAGGACATTTTGAATCAAGTTATCTTTTCATTCACTGCACTCCCCAGATACAACATGACCTGCACTTCATTACATCAATAGAAGATTTTATTGCGTTTGGTCCAGAATCCTCATCCTTTAACAGATCCAAAATGAGAGGTACAGAAGCAACCTGTTTGTGTTGAACACATGTATCAGATCAGTATTATTGCATGTGGGATATATCTGAAAATGCTGGAGATACTCGGCAGGTCAGGCAGGATCTATGGAGAGAGAAGCAGAATTAAGTTTTAGGTCGATGACCTGTCATTGTCTCACCTAAACAACCTTGGTCTCTACAGTGTCTCCACATTCCCTTTGTTCTCTCCTCCTTCAGCTTTTAACACTTTTTTTCACCTAATTTACCATCCCTCTTCCTGAAGTATTAAATCCCATTATTTATACAATTAGGGAGGTGCAAATATTATTTAACATTATAATCTCTTCTAACCAAATTATAATGTTCCGTAACACCTTATTCAAAGCAAGTGTGAAATAAAAATGAAGGGTAAAATAGATCTCAAAAATCTCCAATTTTGTGTTGGCTTAAGTCTTGTTCTGGAGAGGTTGTTAGCTGGTTCCTTGAGTTTATTACCCATTAATCCATGGAACAGCCTATCCATGGACTGATCCTGGCACTGAAGTTATGGTTGAAAGTACCAGCACTAATACATTTTAAAACCCACCTCAACGATATTGAAAAATAATGTTTTTTTCTTAAGAACCATGGAAAAACCCAGTATTTCGTTGATGTTAATCTTGAGGCCTGTCTTATTACAGAATTTTTCCACGTTCTTGAAATTTTTCGACTTGCCTTGTGAGAATCACGCACAAGTGCAATGTCACCAGCAAAGGCCAACGCAATACAATATACGTTGTCCATTTCTAAATTGGAACTGCACCCATTTCTATCCAATGAACATAATGAAATGTCCGTCATGATACTAAATCCCTCTCACGACAGGGATGGGGTCCTGTCTTAGCTTGCTATTCTCTATAAAAGTGGTAGGGCTTGACTGCAAGTCATAGAGAGTCATAGAGTGATACAGTGTGGAAACAGGCCCTTCGGCCCAACTCGCCCACACCGGCCAACAATGTCCCAACTATACTAGTCCCACTTGCTTGCGCTTGGTCCATATCCCTCCAAACCTGTCCTATCCATGTACCTGTCTAACTGTTTCTTAAACAATGGGATAGTCCCAGCCTCAACTACTTCCTCTGGCAGCTTGTTCCATACATCCACCACCCTTGGTGTGAAAAGTTACCCCTCGGATTCCTATTAAATCTTTTCCCCTTCACCTTGAACCTATGTCAAAGACAAGGTCGATGAAATGGAGGACAAACCCCATCCTGTCCAAAGCCCTAATGATAAAGCCAAAGGTGTCAGGCAGATCTTTAAAACGACTGCACATCCTCCCACTTTTCTTTGTGCCCACCGCCCCCATAGCTAAACACAAAGATCTGTTCCCTCGTGTCCGGAGCCAATCACATCTCTTGCGTCCATTGACTGATTACATTAACTGTGCAGCACTCCATTGCACCCAAATCATTGCCTTACTATGTTATACAGTAAAGTGCATTTTAAGTTTGTTAAAGACCATAAAGCCTTCATAACACATTCTGTGAAGGATCCTCAGGCTGAAACATTGACCCCTTTTCCCTCTGACTTCATAACCGTCTGAACATCTCCAGCATTTTCAGCTTTATCGCACCAAACGTTTATCAGCGGCAATGATTAATCTGGCCCAGATAATTTGTAACTTAAGTAGCTTTACTATCCAAACAGAGCTAGGTATAGAGGATCAGTTGATCTAAACGCTGTGACTGCCTGGAAAGAAAGGGAGGTTACAAGCAGTGGTTTAACTCATTTTTCCATGGCCTTGCACATGAGCTCACTGCCAAGAAATGCAGTAGTCTGCAAATGAAACTCTTCTCTTGCGCCTTATTTATATTTTCTTCAACATATGAATGTTGTTGGAAATTCTCAGCCTGCTCAATATTGAGTTCCAGGATGGGAATGGACTGCAGACGTTTATAGCAATGTATCTTAACTTTGATTCTGAAAATCCATTCCCTATAAAGTGTGGGGTTGTGGATATCCTCAATAACCCTGGAGTTGTTGCAGTGGGCTGCATGTGCTGTAGGTGTCCCTCGGTCTACACCTGGAAACTTCCCCTGTCCATTTGGAACGGATGCTTTAATGATCTGATTTCCATTATGGTGTGGAGGTATGATGGACAGACGGGGTTTATCAGCTCAACCTTGGCCTCGTGTTTAGAGGAGAGGAACCACAAGTGCAAGGACAGGCTAACTGGAGAAACTTGAGGGCAGAGATGGGAGGTGGTTGCAGAGTTTTAGCACCAGCACACCCTGGCTGTGCTGAGGCCTGCTCTGTGCTGAGGCCTGCTCTGTGCTGAGGCCTGCTCTGTGCTGAAGCCTGCTCTGTGCTGTGGGTGAAGCTCTGTGCTGTACACAGACTTCTTGATGGTGCTGTCAGAAATGCTTTTCCATTCCAGCTAAAACTCCATTTTATTTTTCACCATGATGATGATATCTTAATTATTTGTGTTTTAATCTCCTCTGTCCACCTGACCTCCCCTGCCCCAGACCCTCACTGGAGGGCAGCACTTAATCTTCAGAATGTTTCAGGTTTTTCACTCCCTAGCTTTGTCCATGCACCTACTGAACTCCTGCTGCTTCAGAGACAAAGATTGTGTTGTCAACAGTAAACATGCATCTAAGACTATGTTCCTTGTTGGGCAATTTAAAGAAATCAGTGTAGGATTAGAGAGAATTTGAAAATTATTCTGACCTCTGCGATTTGGAAGGGTGTAGGCGGAATCTCAGCATGTCTTTAAAACTACCTTGCTGTGGTGTGGTTGGAAATGATGCTCAAGGTCCAGAGAAAAAATGCTGGCACCTCCTCTGCTCCCTCCATCACTTCAATCCATTCACCTCGCTCCCAGTGTCTTTTTAGCCTCCTTAGTCCATCCACCTGCGTTTTCTTGATTCACACTTGCCCTCTCCCTGTGAACATCATGCTCCTCAGCCCATACAAGGTCCCTTCTCGTGACCCCAGCATTATTTCTGAGTTGTTACTTCCCTGTTTAAAGGCTAATGTTTCTACACCGACAGTCCCAACATCAAACTGAAATTACTCCCCTTAAATCTCTTCAAGTCTCATATAAGTAATTATATTACACACAAAGATTGCACAGATTGTTAAAGCAGTAAAACAAAATTGCAAATGGCCAAAATTAAAAAGAAGCACTCGGCAAGTTTTCAGTCATGTGACAGCTTGAATAATTTAGTGCAGTAACTGATTATTACATCCTGTTGGAAGATCCTGGTTTATTCAGGTTTGCAATGGGTGAATACTTAGATTAATCAGTAGTTTAATTCTTGAAAAAAAGGCAAGTCTGAGAGGTCAGTCAGTCCATTATGTGTGTGTTCTCCTGTAGAGTTTGCTGTTGTCATGCACAGGTTAAATGTCATATTTTTCTGCACAACACCCTTTGGAACAAGAACTTTCACCATGACGTGAAAGGGGTGGGGAAACTTCAGTGTGGACCAAGTGAATGGTGCACTTTACAATGTGCGTGCTTAATCTTCGCCAGGATCGCTAATTGTGGGGAGCAGATATGATGGCATATTGCATTCTTGCAAGGTTCTTTGATTGTTATATGCTTTTCACCTTTGCGATGCTGTAATTTGTAAGTCCCATTAAAACTCCTACTATTTTCCTGCTGCATTGCCCTCGGGCTGGAAATGTGGATCTCCCGGTGCAGGTGCACTGTTCAAGAGTTTTAGAGGCTAAATATTCTGGTTGCAAGTGAATTGAGGCTTCGGGAGCTGGTTTCAGGACAAGACCCTGTCCACAATAGGGTGGCCCCTGTGGAAAACTTCAGCAAGATTACTGTATTTTCTGCTTCAGGTTACTACATGTCCCTACTTGGCCAGCAAATGGTGAAATGTTTTAGAAAGGGCTCTAATGAACACCTGACATATTCAAAACACCTACTTTCGTTGCTCAACATTGAATGATATAATAATCCTGAATAGCCATTCTGGAACTGACTGTGATTCAGAGCCTTAATGCCACCTCCAGAAAAATAAATCCAAAGCTACGCAGGTGAGTTCATACTCACGCTGTGGGAGGAGTATTGCTGGGGATGTGCTCTGCTCCGGAACTGCCCTGCCTTGATGGTGGGGGAGGCAGCATGGAGGAAACAGCGCTGTGTGTATGGGGTGCCATGTTGTGGGAGGGATGTCACTGAGAGAACGCTGCCAAGGGAGGGCAGAACGTGGGGCGCTCCGCACTGTGGGAGGGGCACTACTAAGGGAGTGCCGCATTGTTGGAGGGGGGGGGGGCGGTAGTAATGAGGAGAGCTGCACTATGGGAGGGGCAGTACTGAGGGAGAGCTGCACTGTGAGAGGGGGGGGGTGATGAGAGAGTACTGCACTCTTTGAAATGTTATCCGTAGGGACTTTCCCGAGGGAACACCACACTGGGAGGGGTAGTGCTGACAAAGCACCACACAGTGAGGGTGAGTGATAAGAGATGGTTACTCATTTGCAGGGCTGGTCCTGAGGAAGGTGACCCTGTGGGCCAGTGTTGTGGGTGAACCACACTGCCAAAACCTGGGGAGCACAACATCATTGGAGGTTGAGTGGGGTGGAGATTGCAACCTTCACGTGGTCCGCCCTGTTTCGACAAATGCTATCAACCTGGTGGGCACAATCAAATAAGATCAAATAGAACGAGTTGTCCTACAACTTTAGGCTGTGCACGCAAGAAGAAGAAGGAGGTTGAGTACCGAGGGATGAGGCAGGATTAGACAAGAGGTTGTGATGGAGAGTCCTACAGTACAGTACTGAGGGAATACTGCACACTGTCGGCAGTATAGTCGTGAGGAAGCTCATTACTGGAGAATACAATTTAACAAACTGAATGTTAATCATGAAGTCTTCATTGGTAAAGTGGGTATAAAAGCTAATTGCCTGTCTCCCAAGACCAATGTTGATCCCTAAATCAACATTAAATAGCATTGTGGAAACAAATAACTGAGATGCTGATTTACAGTGCCCTCCATAATGTTTGGGACAAAGACCCATCATTTATTTATTTGCCTCTGTACTTCACAATTTGAGATTTGTAATTGAAAAAAATCACATGTGGTTAAAGTACACATTGTCATTTAAATAAAGGCCATTTTTATACATTTTGGTTTCACCATGTAGAAATTACAGCAGTGTTTATACATAGTTCCCCCATTTCAGGGCACCATAATGTTTGAGACACAGCAATGTCATGTAAATGAAAGTAGTCATGTTTAGTATTTTGTTGCATATCCTTTGCAAGCAATGACTGCTTGAGTTCTGCGATTCATGGACATCACCAGTTGCTGGGTGTCTTCTCTGGTGATGCCCTGCCAGGCCTGTATTACAGCCATCTTTAGCGTATGCTTGTTTGGGGGGCTAGTCCCTTTCAGTTTTCTCTTCAGCATATAACAGGCATGCCCAATTGGGTTCAGATCGGGTGATTGACTTGGCCACTCAAGAATTGACCAATTTTTAGCTTTGAAAAATCCATTGTTGCTTTAGCAGTATGTTTGGGATCATTGTCTTGCTGTAGAATGAACTGCCGGCCAATGTTTTGAGGCATTTGATTGAACTTGAGCAGATAGGATGTGCCTATACACTTCAGAATTCATTATGCTACTACATCAGCAGTTGTATCATCAGTGAAGATAAGTGAGCCAGTACCTTCAGCGGCCATACATGCCCATGCCACAACACCCCCACCACTGTGTTTCACAGATGAGGTGGTATGCTTTGGATCTTGGGCAGTTCCTTCTTCTCCTCCATACTTTGCTCTTGCCATCACTCTGATACAAGTTAATCTTCGTCTCATCTGTCCACAAGACCTTTCTTCAGAACTGTGGTTGCTCTTTTAAGTACTTCTTGGCAAACTGTAACCTGGCCATCCTATTTTTGCGTCTAACCAGCAGTTTGCATCTTGCAGTGTAGCCTCTGTATTTCTGTTCATGAAGTCTACTGCGGACAGTGGTCATTGTCAAATCCACAGCTGACTCCTGAAGAGTGTTTCTGATCTGTCGGACAGGTGTTTGGGGATTCTCTATAATAGAGAGAATTCTTCTGTCATCAGCTGTGGAGGTCTTCCTTGCCCTGCCAGTCCCTTTGCGATTAGTAAGCTCACCGGTGCTCTCTTTCTTCTTCATGATGTTCCAAACAGTTGATTTTGGTAAGCCTAAGGTTTAGCTGATGTCTCTAATAGTTTTATTCTTGATTCTCCGTCTCATAATGGGTTATTTGACTTTCATTGGCACAACTTTGGTCCTCATATTGATAAACAACAATAAAAGTTTCCAAAGGTGATGGAAAGACTGGAGGAAATACTAGGTGCTGAGTGCTCTCTTATACCTGCATGAGGGAGGCAATGAACAGTTACAAACGCCTGTGACGCCATGTGTCCCAAACTATGCAGGGCTCTCACTTAACTTTTTTTCTCTGTTTCCAGCCGGGTAACCTAGGCAACTTTCTAGGTTGCCAAATGACAGTTTAGGTGGTCATTTAAGACAGCTTGCATGATGTGTGCGATAATGTGCTCGGATGAAGTGCGTAGTCACCAGTTGGAATTATGCTCAATGAAGTATTCACATATTATTTCTGCTTCAAATAAAGTCACAAACTAAACATATTCACCAATCAAGACATGATATATACCACAATAACTTGCAGCACAATTATAATACAGTATATACAGTATCTCAACTCTTTTTACACGTTGCAATAAATGCACTTTCTATTATTTCTTTCCACTTCCAGACTAAAATGTGGTTGGATTATTCAGCGTATGATGAACCTTGGTGAGACCAAGCACAGTCTTGGCGATCGCTTCGCACAACACCTCCACTCAGTTCGCAATAACCAACCTGATCTCCGCACTTCAACTCCCCCTCCCATTCCCCCAGAGTGAGGCCCACCATAAATTGGAGGAGCAGCACCTCATATTTCACTTGGGCAGTTTACACCACAGCAGTATGAACATTGACCTCAAATTTCAGGTAGTCCTTGCTTTCTCCTCCCCTTCCCAGATCTCACTCAGCCCACTGTCTCCGCATCTTCCTTTCTTTCCCCCCACCCTCACATCAGTCTGATGAAGGGTCTCGACCCGAAACTTTGCCTATTTCCTTCGCTCCATAGATGCTGCCTCACCCGCTGAGTTTCTCCAGCATTTTTGTCTACCTTCGATTTTCCAGCATCTGCAGTTCCTTCTTAGACATTTTGCGGTGACGGCTTCATCTGCGGTTCCTTTCTGTTGGTGGTGGGGGGGGAGGGAGAGAGAGAGAGAATCCTGGCCCGTGGCGGCTCCTGGACAGTTCCCTCCGCGGGTACCGCCTTGCCCGCTGAGTTCCTCCAGCACTCTATGTTTTTTGTTTGGCTCTGAAGTTGAAGGTGACTCAGCGGGCATGGGCTGTGGGGAGAGGGTTGCGTTTCTGGCCGAGACCCTTCTTCAGACAATCACAAGTACTCTCACCGACGAGAGTCTGAAGAAGGGTCTTCTCTCCAGAGTCGCTGCGCTGCCTGTCCTGCTGAGTTACTCCAGCTTTATGTCTATCTTCAATTTCAGGGAAATCAAATTTCTCACGGGGGGGCTTATAGCGTCCCTTAAGGCCGGCCCTGGTGTGTCTATATACCATAGACCATATATATACACAATAAATAAACAGATAAAGTGCTATAGGCTGTTATTTTTCAGTGTTTGGAGTTTGGTGGTGGTGGGTCCACTCCATTTCCATTTGGAATATTTTTGGAGGACCAGGAAACCAAGAAGCAAGAGTTACTCCAGGGAGTTACTCCAGCTCCAGGGAGTGATTGTGCGTTGGTTTTCAGTGGTCATGGCGAGGTGGCGACCAGACAGCAATGGCGGCCAGATCTCCCACAATGCAAAGGGAGGGAGAAAGTGCCCGGCGCTGACCAGTTGCCGTGGCAGTGTGCATCTGCAGGGCGGCCGATGATGTGCTGGCCGTGGTTGTGCGCATGTGCAGGCCGTGGCAGACGGAGAGTGACAGAGAGAGAGAGATAGAGAGGGGGGGCTCACTCAGAGTTGAACGATAGGTGTCCTGGGTGCTTGCCAAGCCGGGCAAAATGGCATGGCTTTTAGGTTGCCCGGCAGGACTGAAGGTGGCCATTGGAACCTGGGCAACCGTTAATTTCGAGCCCTGTTATGGTGCCCTGAAATGGGGGGGAATATGTATAAACAGGTGTAATTTCTGCATGGTGAAACCAAAATGTATAAAAATGGCCTTTAATTAAATCTGACAATGTGCACTTTACCCACATGTATTTTTTTCTATTACAAATCTCAAATTGTGGAGAACAGAGGCAAATAAATAAATGATGGGTCTTTGTCCCAAACATTATGGACGGCGCTGTATACCAAAGATAGACACAAAAGTGCCTGCGGATCAGGCAGCATCTCTGGAGAAAAAGGATGGGTGACATTTCGGGTCGAGACCTTTCTTCAGACTGAAAGTAGCGGGGTGCAGATGGGGGAAGAGCTGGAGGCAGAAAAAGACCAAGACAAATCAGGGCCGGCAACTAATGACTTCAGGCAGGGTGCTGCCCGGTGAGATACAATGTGGTGAAGTGTGGAATTAGTTTAACAACTTGGGTGGATCCCATTCCAGGGCACTCCACCCTGCTGGAGGACATTTATTGCTGTGTGGAATCCTATATACAAGTTGCTGAGCAATCACCGTCTTAAAAGGTGCAAGAAAGAAGCAAGCTTTCCTCATTCTATGTTTTAAATATTTCAATGTAGAAGTTGCATTCATTGAACAGAAGTACTTGAGTGTTGCCAATAATGGGTATGTCTGCAATGTGCCAATGACTATTCATTCACTAAACAAGCATATAGAATGACAGTGTTGGATTATGTCAAATTGTGCATTGTATTGTAGGCTGTGCCTAGTAATGTATGACCTGTAATTGTAGTCAACGAGGCACTAGCTTTAGACTGGTTTTGCTATTTCACAGTTTGTAAACTAGCAAAGTTAGAACATTGAATTGGCCATCAAAAATGAATACTGACAAGTTTAATATATTCAGAATATAAACGATGGGGCTGCTCAGTCAGTGATTCGGCTGTGACAGTAAGGCTGGCCGTGACACCAAGCCTGTCACACTGTGATGAATTTCTCATTATAGTGGCTGTTGGTTATACAACACCTGAATGTTGAAACTGCCCCCTGGTTTAAACCCTCGTTGCTCTCATCATCCATGTTCCTGGAACTGCTTACAGATCTCACACCTAGGTCACGCTACGATTAAAGACTTTGGCTACTATTGCTCTGACCATGATGTCAGGAACTATCTATTTGCTGATTTCTAATTTCTCTGCTACATACTGGACCCAAGTACAGAATGGGTGATATTTTTAACAAGAAGGATCATGATATCCAGCCAATTGAAGATGATATTCCATCAACAATGACAATACAGATCACCCACAGCTTATGAGCAGCCAATTTATGTACAGCCTGTCATATGAAGGAATGATTGAGTGATCAGCGGGTGGATTTGTCGATTGCTGTGGGGCTGCAGGCAACTGTTCTTAACATGAGCTGGAATGTTGCCACATCAAACCCAGGAATTCTGGTTAACATGTTCTGCATTTTGCAAATCTTATCTGGAGGAAGACTTTCTTGCATTTGGGGCCCATGGCTTCTGAGGGGACTGCTGAGGCTGGTGTGGGACCCACAGACCCTCCTGTGGATGGGGCCGGACATGCTGTTGGTCCAGGCGCGAGAGTGGCTCGCTCGATGAGTAGCCACTGGTTCCTCAGGATCTATGTGCTCTCTATAAAAGGATGCCCAATTCTCAATCTCATCCCAATTCTCCTCCACTTTGGGCAGTTTCACTGTATAAACCAGCTAACATCCACATTGAGGTAATTCCATAAATCCATGTGTCATATCCTTGCTCAGCAACCTTCAGTGTGAGACTATCTTGACAACCTTATAGAGAACAAAGTCCACCCCAACAACTGATTTTCCCTTTTCTATTACACTGGTTGCATCCACACGAAACTCCAACAGTAGAACACGATCTTCCTTTCATTAACTCAAGGTGGCTCTGCTTAAACCGATCATTCTTTTCAAGATAAACACAAAATGCTGGAGTAATTCAGCGGGACAGGCAGCATCTCTAGAGAGAAGGAATGGTTGACGTTTCGGGTTGAGACCCTTCTTCAGATGTTCAGACCCTTTTCAAGATCTCTTATATCCTTTGTTATTGATTCCAATGTTTCCTCACTGTGCAGGGGCTCCCTGGGTTACAAGTGCCTGACTTATGCACGCCAAGTGTCGTGTTAATTTTTAAAGCATTTTTCAAGCTTGTAGTCATATAAAATGTTTCATGGCGTTCATTAATGACTCGATGAATATGTGTTCCAGTTTTTTCTTTTCAATTTACTTCAAGCATTTGGTTACAAAGCAGATCGTTGACTTGACCTGGATTCTACTCACTGAAAGTTCTTTAATTGAAAAGAGGTAGGAGGATGAATTGTGCCACAATTATTCTGACAATTGTGCTTCCCTTGGTTAAGTACGTCAGTGGGACAGTTTCTTAGGTTAGTAATATCACTGAAACTATCGTGAATCTGGGCTTGAAAAAGACATTCACCACATTTCCAAGATGTTGACAAAGACCACTGTATTTCTAAGAATGCAACAGATTCCTGACTTTATCTGATGCAGCCGCCCCCAGACAAGTTATCCATTACAATAAACATTCAGAAATAAATATTTAGGTTCAAGACATATTTTTGGTCCATGGTGGATTAGGGGAGGGAAATGAGGTAGGACCAGGGGAGCAGTGTGGTCATACATCATGTTCTCCACACAGCCCTGTCCAACATCAGCAATGATGCCTTCTGCTCACCAGTCTCCAGTGAGATCCAGTGTATGAACCACTTGCTTGCTGAACTTGTATGTTTACCCTCTGCTCTCTACCTACCTAGAGGCCCTTGTGTAATTTCTCACTATTAAAACATCCTCTGCTTTTATATTCTTGCTGCCAAAGAACACAACCTCACATATTATTCCTTCTGCTGTCCGTTTGATCACTAACATAACCTGCCAATGTTCGCTTTGTGCACCTCCCTTCCAGTGTAAATGTATTACACTTTTTATTCTCTGTCATGTGCAGCACAGAAACAGGCACCTCTGCCCATTATGTCCCATAGGTAAGGTCACAAGTGATAGGTGTAGAATTAGGCCATTCGGCCCATCAAGTCTACTCCGCCATTCAATCACGGCTGATCTATCTCTCCCTACGAACCCCATTCTCCTGCCTTCTCCCCATAACCTCTGAC
Organism: Amblyraja radiata; assembly: GCF_010909765.2. Classification (NCBI taxonomy): domain Eukaryota; kingdom Metazoa; phylum Chordata; class Chondrichthyes; order Rajiformes; family Rajidae; genus Amblyraja; species Amblyraja radiata. The sequence goes on along the minus strand of NC_045989.1, from coordinate 14,139,227 downwards.
ACCTGTACTAATCATGACTCTATCTCTGCCTTAAAAATATCCATCTGACATTCCTTTACCAAATCTTTTTTTAACCAATTGATCAATATGTTCCAATAGCCTACAACGATCTGCATGGAGTTTGTAATTTCTTCCCATGACTGCATGGGTTTCTCTAGGTGCTCCAGTTTCATCCCACATTCCATAGACGTACAGGTTTGTAGGTTAATTGGCTTTGGTAAAATTGTAAATTGTCCGAAGTGTGTGTGGGAAGTGTTAATGTACGGGGTTATCACTAGTCATCGTGGCCTCAATAGACTGAAGGGCCTGTTCCCACACTGTATCTCTAAACTAACTAAAAATTATCCTCACCATCAGAACATCACCAACGTTTGTGACAACTGCAAACTTACTTATGATACCTCCTGCATTCATATACAAATTGTGGATGCATATAATCCTAATAAACCCTAAATATTAGCGTTATCAGCTAGTTATGGGTTTCTGCTCAGAAACAACCTTCCTCCATCACCCTCTGCCCTATTACCACGCAGACTTTTTATCCAACTTGCACCGGTTTCCATTGGTTCGAACTATGTGGACCAACCTTTCACGTGAGATCTTGTCAAAGGCTTTATCGAAGTTCATGAAACTAAAAAAAACCCTGCAAATATTAGAAACCTAAATTAAAAACAGAAATTGCTGGAGAAACACAGCAGGCCCGGCAGCATATGTGGGGATAGAAATAATGAACTTGTTCCGTCTCCTTACTTATGAAGAAGAATCACAGACTTGAAGTACGGATGGTTTCTCTCCCCAAAGATGCTGCCTGGCCTGCTGTATTTTCTGTTTCTATTATTAATTAAACTGCCATAGATTACTTGTCAATATGTTTAATTTACTTTTGAAATCTATCTATCTATACTATTAATAAAACTCTCATCTTGTCCTCTTCCGGTTTGCGTTTTTTTAAAATGAGCGCAAAAATGGTACCCTATATCGCTAAGATTTATTTGCCAACTTACACACCATTTTCTGCTCCAAGCGCAACAAGTTTTGTTCCGATCGGTGGAAGATTATGAAGTTATGAAGATTTAAAAAACCGTGCGATCAGCAGATTGGTCTACTCGCCTGACAGTCACCATGAAGGTAACGCCCCTTCCGGCAGCCGCTGTAATCACCGGGTGGGGCAAGGAGAATAAAACCCCGGAGGTGGGGCTGAGTCCACAAGGCGCGCTGGTTGAGTCCGTGAGCCGTGCGGAGGAGAACAACGGCCAGCGAAGCAGCTAGCAAAGCGACCAGCGCCCACTGTGAGTTCCCATCGCACCTCAACCACTTCCCCTCTGGTCCCCCTTGCTGGCTCATGCCTCCCTTCCCCATAATACCAAACACTCCCCCATGGCTCTTCCCCATCTTTTCTCTGAGCTCCCGCCACCCCTGCCCCCACACCCTTCCACCCCACAGCCCAACCCCCTCGCCCCCCTCTCCACACACACACACACACCCTCCCCCCCCATACACTCTCTTCCCCCTCCCACACACCCCCTCCCCCCACCACATGCACCCCTCCCCCCCCACATACACACCTAATGCTTCCCCCACAACCTCCCTCCCCCACACCACCCCCTCACCCGCATCACTCCCGCAACCAACACAGTTCCCCCCTCCACCACACACAACACCCGCCCCCACACCACCGCACCTCTCCCACACCCCCTCCCCCACACCACCCCCTCCCCTACACACCACCCCTCCCCCACACACCCACACCCCCCTCCCCAAACCCCCGACACCCCCACACCACACCCTCACCCACACCACCCCCTCCCCCACACCACACCCTCACCCACACCACCCCCTCCCCCACACCCCCCCTCCCCACACCACTCCCCCTCACCCACTCCACCCTCCCCCACACCTCCCCCTCCCAACACCACCCCTCCCACACACCCCCTCCCCACACCCACCCTCCCACCACCCCCCCCTCACTCACGCCACCCTCCCCCACACCCTCCCCTCGCCACACAACCACCCCCTCCCACACACCACCCCCTCCCCACAACCAACCCCCTCCCCACACCACCCCCTCACCCACTCCACCCTCCCCCACCCCTCCTCCCTCCCCACACCAACCGCCCTTCCCACACCAACCCCCTCCCCCGCCACACCTTCCCCCCACACCACCCCACACACCCCCTCCCCCACACTCACCCCTTCACACACCCACCTCCCCCACATACCCCCTCCCCCACACTCACCCCTTCCCACACACCCGTCCCCCACACCCCCCCTCCCCCAGACACCCCCCCTCCCCTGGCTGCAGGACGCTCCCCGCCTGAAGCCGTCCCCGTCCCCCGGCTACAGAACCCTCCAGCTGTTGCATTGGGGGAACAGGTGAGTGGTGGAATATTGCATTGGGGAATGGGTTGTGTTAAGGGGACCAGGCTTCCTGTGTGACTGGGACCCAACGGGTCCCACTTAGTCTAGTACTCTTTATTTCAGCACTGGCATTATGGGCCGAAGGGACTATTCCTGTGCTTTACTGTTTACTCATCCATATAGAACATGGAACAGTGGAGTGGGGACACAAGGAATTGCAGGTGCTGGTTTACCCCAAAAAATGATATAAAGTGCTGGAGTAACTCATCGAATCTGACAGGTGCTGCCTGACCCGCTGAGTTACTTCAGCACTTTGTGTCTTTTTTGTAAACCTGCATCTGCAGTTCATTGTGTCTCCACTTTACTGTTCGGTATGGCTGAACAGGTTTGAGGGGCTAATTCCAACATGAATAACCAGGGCTGAAGCAAACATTGATTTTTGTATTGTATTTTTTTTTAAAGTTTCATAATTCATCCGACAGATAAATATGGGATTCAATCCTGCACCTCTATTACGAGACTGATAATTCTTTATATTTTTAATCTGTACATGCTCCACCTCGAAATTTCCGGGGACATGACTCATGGGAACACAATGTTCTCGAAGAGTAAATTGCATTAAACATATATATTAAATTAATCCCACATTGCGGTTCTACCACTCATTACATACAATTGACAATCAACCTCCCAAACAGAAGTTGGCTTAAAAAGTAATGGGGCGGTAATCGCTGTCACAACATGGGGGGGGGGGGGGGTGGGGACTATTTGGTTCCCGTGCGCACACGCCAGGCTTTGGCCGTGGGCCATCTGGATGGTAACATCGGTAGGGGGGTGGGGAGGGGAAGGGGGTGGGGGAAGGGGGGGGGTGGGGAAGGGGGGGGTGTGGGGAGGGGGGGTGTGGGGAGGGGGTGTGTGGGGAAGGGAGGGAGTGTGGGGAAGGGAGGGGTTGTGGGGAATTGGGGGCGTGGGAGAGGGGGGTGAGGGGAAAGGGGTGTAGTGGAAATGGGGGGGTGGGGAAGGGGGGGTGTGGGGAAGGGGGGGTGCAGTGGAAATGGGGGGGTGGGGGTGGGGAAGAGGGGTGTGGGAGGGGTTGTGAGGGAGGGGGGTTTGGAGGAGGGGTGTGTGGGGGAAGGCAGGGTGTAGGGAAGGGGAGTCTGTGGGGAAGGGGGTGTGTGGGAGGGGGGGGGTGAGGGAGGGGGGTTTGGAGGAGGGGGTGTGGGGGAAGGCGGGGTGTAGGGAAGGGGAGTCTGTGGGGAAGGGTGTGTGTGGTTTACCCAAAAAAATGATATAAAGTGCTGGAGTAACTCAGCGGATCTGACAGGTGCTGCCTGACCCGCTGAGTTACTTCAGCACTTTGTGTCTTTTTTGTAAACCTGCATCTGCAGTTCATTGTGTCTCCACTTTACTGTTCGGTATGGCTGAACAGGTTTGAGGGGCTAATTCCAACATGAATAACCAGGGCTGAAGCAAACATTGATTCTTGTATTGTGTTTTTTTTTTAAGTTTCATAATTCATCCGACAGATAAATATGGGATTCAATCCTGCACCTCTATTACGAGACTGATAATTCTTTATATTTTTAATCTGTACATGCTCCACCTCGAAATTTCCGCGGACATGACTCATGGGAACACAATGTTCTCGAAGAGTAAATTGCATTAAACATATATATTAAATTAATCCCACATTGCGGTTCTACCACTCATTACATACAATTGACAATCAACCTCCCAAACAGAAGTTGGCTTAAAAAGTAATGGGGCGGTAATCGCTATCACAACATGGGGGGGGGGGGGACTATTTGGTTCCCGTGCGCACATGCCAGGCTTTGGCCGTGGGCCATCTGGATGGTAACATCGGTAGGGGGGTGGGGAGGGGAAGGGGGTGGGGGAAGGGGGGGTGTGGGGAGGGGGTGTGTGGGGAAGGGAGGGAGTGTGGGGAAGGGAGGGGGTGTGGGGAATTGGGGGTGTGGGAGAGGGGGGTGAGGGGAAGGGGTGTAGTGGCCCTGGGGCCGGTGGGTGTGTTAGGGGTGGGGGAAGGGTGTGTGTGTGTGGAAATGGGGTGTGTGGAAAGGGTGGGTGTGTGTGGGGGGGGGTTTGGGGGGGGTGTGTGGGGTGTGCAGTTGAGGGGGGGCTGTGGAGGGGTTGTGTGTGGGGAGTGGAGGTTTGGACGGGGGGTGGGTGAGTGGGGTAGGAAGGGGTGGGTGGGGAGGGGGTTGGTGTGGGAAGTGGGGGGGTGGTTTGAAAGGGAGGGGTGGGCGAAGGAGGTGGTGGGAAGGGGGGGTGGTTGCAGCAGACACAGCTCGCACTATGCTCACCCCGCACCTTCAGCTTTCGGCCTCACGCACAGCTCCCGGTCCCCCTCCGACTTCACTCAGGTGCTCTTTGCCTGCACGCTGCTCACGGACTCAGCCCCGCCTCTGGGGTTTTATTCTCCGCAGGTGCCATAAAGGGCGTTACCTTCAATGTTGACTGACAGGCGAGAAGACCAATCTGCTGATATCATGATTTTTTAAACTTTCATAACTTTTCTAATATTTCACCGATCGGAACAAAACTTGGTGCACTTGGAGCAGAGGAGAACGGTGAGTAAGGTGGCGAAAAATCCAAGCGATATACTTAGCGTTTTTGCGTAAATTAAAAAACGCAAACCGGAAGTGGTCAAGATGAGAGTTTTAGTAATAGTATAGTAAGTATATAGTATACAATAGAATAGAATAAAATATAGGATAGATAGATGGTAATTGTACCCACATCAGACGGCTTTAAGAAATTCTCCCTGAATGCCTTCAGTAATACTTGAAGGTCAAAACACAATTGGTGACACATTGTGTTAATACGATGTTAATAGAGACATTTAACAAGCACTTACAAAACATGGGGGGGGTTGCCCCCCACTTCTCAAAGCATGGGAGGGAGGTGGGCCCCTATCCCCTCCCAAGATTTCCACCCATGTCCTTCAAGTAAAAATATTGGTAAGAAGTTTGGCGAGGAGTTCCAGATGGTGACTGCTGGTCATGAGCATTTATAGATCTGGTTTCCGATGTTCGCAGGATCATTAACTAAAGACATCATTCAAAAAACAAACAAAACCTGCAAATGCTGGAAATCTGAAAAAACCCCAGAAACACTCAGCCGGGCAGCAAGAAACAAGTTTAGATTCATAGACAGATTCAGACAGATATCATACAGATTCATGGTGGTCACGGTGGCGCAGCGGTAATTGCTGCCTTACAGCGATTGCAGCGCCGGAGACCCGTGTTCGATCCCGACTACGGGTGCTGTCGACGGAGTTTGTACGTTCTCCCCATGACCTGCATGGGTTTTCTCCAAGACCTTCTGTTTCCTCCCAAAATCCAAAGACGTACATTCTTTCAGTCTACGCACACTAGGAACAATTTACAATTTTACCAAATCAATTAACCTACAAACCTGTACGTTTTTGGAATGTGGGAGAAAACCGGAGTTCCGGGGGAACCCACGCAGGTCACGTGGAGAGCGTACAAACTCCGTAAAGACACCACCTGTCGTCAGGATCAAACCCTGGTCTCTGGCACTTTAAGGCAGCAACTCTACCACTGCGCCACTGTGCTGTGCATTAATCCCATTTGCCTATATTAGCTTATATCCTCCTAAAATTTTGTATGCATTTTAAACATCTCGTTCCTCCCAGAGTAAATAGCAGAGAAAGATGCGATTTTAACATTTCAAATATACTATCCTATCTATGAAAAAGTTTCCCTTGGGTTCTTTTACAATTTATTCCCTCTCCAACCGTCCAATCAAGTCAGCTGATGATGAAGGTGCTCTCCAAAAAGATCTCGATGCTATGGTTGACTGGTCACATCAATGGGGTATGCAGCTCAACCCTTCCAAATGTGAAACCATGCGTGTCACCAGAAAGAGGGAACCAGGTGAAACATCATACATCCTTGGTGCCACCCTTGAAGAATCCAAACAAACCAAGTATCTTGGCATCAAATTGCAGAGCGATCTTCATTGGAATGGTCAGACTCATCATGCAACTTCAATTCATCAATGTTCAACTTCTGTCAAGGAGAAGTTATACTTCACCCTTGTTAGACTACATTTGGACTACGCAGTTGCAGCATGGGAAACACAAATAAAAAAATTTCTTCCATCAAAAGTGTCCATAGACAGGCAGCTCGATTTGTTACTGGTCAAGTCAAATCACTTTTATTTCTATAGCACATTTAAAAAACAACTCTCGTTGACCAAAGTGCTTTACATTGGTGGAGGTACTAACGTTATACAACAGTGGTTCATAGATTAAGTACAGACATAAATACATACATATATAACCCTCCCTCAGAGGACGTCAAGAAAGACTTGAGAGTAAAGATGAGTTTTAAGTCTCGACTTAAAAGAGTCGATGGAGGGGGCAGTTCTGATGGGAAGAGGGATGCTGTTCCACAGTCTAGGAGCTGCAACCGCAAAGGCGCGGTTGCCCCTGAGCTTATGCCTAGACCGCGGGATGTTCAGTAACCCCAAGTCGGCCGATCTGAGGGATCTGGAGGTGGTGTGGTGGGTAAGCAGACTTTTGATATAGGTGGGGGCAAGCCCGTTAAGGGCTTTGTAAACATAAAGAAGGATCTTCGAACTATGTGGACCAACCTGTCACGTGAGATCTTGTCAAAGGCTTTATCGAAGTTCATGAAACTAAAAAAACCCTGCAAATATTAGAAACCTAAATAAAAACAGAAATTGCTGGAGAAACACAGCAGGCCAGGCAGCATATGTGGGGATAGAAATAATGAACTTGTTCCGTCTCCTTACTTATGAAGAAGAATCACAGACTTGAAGTACGGATGGTTTCTCTCCCCAAAGATGCTGCCTGGCCTGCTGTGTTTTCTGTTTCTATATTAATTAAACTGCCATAGATTACTTGTCAATATGTTTGATTTACTTTTGAAATCTATCTATCTATCTATCTATACTATTACTAAAACTCTCATCTTGTCCTCTTCCGGTTTGCGTTTTTTTTAATGTGCGTAAAAATGGTACCCTATATCGCTAAGATTTTTTTGCCAACGTACACACCATTTTCTGCTCCAAGCGCACCAAGTTTTGTTCCGATCGATGGAAGATTACAAAAGTTATGAAGCTTTAAAAAAACGTGCGATCAGCAGATTGGTCTACTCGCCTGACAGTCACCATGAAGGTAACGCCCATTCCGGCAGCCGCTGTAATCACCGGGTGGGGCAAGGAGAATAAAATCCCGGAGGTGGGGCTGAGTCCACAAGGCGCGCTGGTTGAGTCCGTGAGCCGTGCGGAGGAGAACAACGGCCAGCGAAGCAGCTAGCAAAGCGACCAGCGCCCACTGTGAGTTCCCATCGCACCCCAACCACTTCCCCTCTGGTCCCCCTTGCTGGCTCATGCCCCCCTTCCCCATAATACCAAACACTCCCCCATGGCTCTTCCCCATCTTTTCTCTGAGCTCCCGCCCCCCCTGCCCCCACACCCTTCCACCCCACAGCCCAACCCCCTCGCCCCCCTCTCCACACACACACACACACACCCTCTGCCCCCTCCCACACACCCCCTCCCCCCACCACATGCACCCCTCCCCCCCCACATACACACCTAATGCTTCCCCCACAACCTCCCTCCCCCACACCACCCCCTCACCCGCATCACTCCCGCAACCAAACACATCCCCCCCTCCACCACACACAACCCTCCCCACACACACGCCCTCTCCCACACCCCCTCCCCCACACCACCCCTCCCCTACACACCCACACCCCCCTCCCCCACACCCCCCTCCCCAAACCCGACACCCCCCTCACCCACGCCACCCTCCCCCACACCTCCCTCTCCCCACACCACCCCCTTCCCACACCAACCCCCTCCCCCACACCACCGTCTCCCCCACACATCCCCTCCCCCACACTCACCCCTCCCCCAGACACCCCCCCTCCTCTGGCTGCAGGACGCTCCCCGCCTGAAGCCGTCCCCGTCCCCTGGCTACAGAACCCTCCAGCTGTTGCGTTGGGGGAACAGGTGAGTGGTGGAATATTGCATTGGGGAATGGGTTGTGTTAAGGGGACCAGGCCTCCTGTGTGACTGGGACCCAACGGGTCCCACTTAGTCTAGTACTCTTTATTTCAGCACTGGCATTATGGGCCGAAGGGACTATTCCTGTGCTTTACTGTTTACTCATCCATATAGAACATGGAACAGTGGAGTGGGGACACATGGAATTGCAGGTGCTGGTTTACCAAAAAAAAAGATATAAAGTGCTGGAGTAACTCAGCGGATCTGACAGGTGCTGCCTGACCCGCTGAGTTACTCCAGCACTTTGTGTCTTTTTTGTAAACCTGCATCTGCAGTTCATTGTGTCTCCACTTTACTGTTCGGTATGGCTGAACAGGTTTGAGGGGCTAATTCCAACATGAATAACCAGGGCTGAAGCAAACATTGATTCTTGTATTGTGTTTTTTTTTAAAGTTTCATAATTCATCCGACAGATAAATATGGGATTCAATCCTGCACCTCTATTACGAGACTGATAATTCTTTATATTTTTAATCTGTACATGCTCCACCTCCAAATATTCAGAAATTTCCAGGGACATGATTCATGGGAACACAATGTTCTCGAAGAGTAAATTGCATTAAACATATATATTAAATTAATCCCACATTGCGGTTCTACCACTCATTACATACAATTGACAATCAACCTCCCAAACAGAAGTTGGCTTAAAAAGTAATGGGGCGGTAATCGCTATCACAACATGGGGGGGGGGGGACTATTTTTGGTTCCCGTGCGCACACGCCAGGCTTTGGCCGTGGGCCATCTGGATGGTAACATCGGTAGGGGGGTGGGGAGGGGGGTGGGGAGGGGAAGGGGGTGGGGGAAGGGGGGCTGTGGGGAAGGGGAGGTGGTGTGTGGGGAGGGGGTGTGTGGGGAAGGGAGGGAGTGTGGGGAAGGGAGGGAGTGTGGGGAAGGGAGGGGGTGTGGGGAATTGGGGGTGTGGGAGAGGGGGGTGAGGGGAAAGGGGGTGTAGTGGAAATGGGGGGGTAGGGAAGGGGGGGTGTGGTGGAAATGGGGGTGGGGAAGAGGGGTGTGGGAGGGGTTGTGAGGGAGGGGGGTTTGGAGGAGGGGTGTGTGGGGGAAGGCGGGGTGTAGGAAGGGGAATCTGTGGGGAAGGGGGGGGTGTGGGAGGGGGGTTTGGAGGAGGGGTGTGTGGGGGAAGTGGGGGTGTGAGGAAGGGGGGGTGGGGATGTGGGAAAGGGGGTGGGGAGGTGAGGAAGGGGTTTGGGGGGTGGGGAAAGGGAGGGGTGGGCGAAGGAGGGGGTGGGAAGGGGGGGTGGTTGCAGCAGACACAGCTCGCACTATGCTCACCCCGCACCTTCAGCTTTCGGCCTCACGCACAGCTCCCGGTCCCCCTCCGACTTCACTCAGGTGCTCTTTGCCTGCACGCTGCTCACGGACTCAGCCCCGCCTCTGGGGTTTTATTCTCCGCAGGTGCCATAAAGGGCGTTACCTTCAATGTTGACTGACAGACGAGAAGACCAATCTGCTGATATCATGATTTTTTAAACCTTCATAACTTTTCTAATATTTCACCGATCGGAACAAAACTTGGTGCACTTGGAGCAGAAGAGAACGGTGAGTAAGGTGGCGAAAATTCAAGCGATATACTTAGTGCTTTTGCGTATATCTCCCTGAATGCCTTCAGTAATACTTGAAGGTCAAAACACAATTGGTGACACATTGTGTTAATACGATGTTAATAGAGACATTTAACAAGCACTTAACAGTGACACCGCTACTCTCATGGAATGCGGAGATCTTAATAGAATTTATTTCACTGAATTTCAAAACCCGGATTACAAAACATGGGGGGGATTGTCCCCCACTTCTCAAAGCATGGGAGGGACTTGGGCCCCTATATCCTCCCAAGATTTCCACCCATGTCCTTCAAGTACAAATGCTGGTAAGAAGTTTGGTGAGGAGTTCAAGATGGTGACTGCTGGTCATGAGCATTTATAGATCTGGTTTCCGATGTTCGCAGGATCATTAACTAAAGACATCATTCAAAAAACAAACAAAACCTGCAAATGCTGGAAATCTGAAAAAACCCCAGAAACACTCAGCCGGGCAGCAAGAAACAAGTTTAGATTCATAGACAGATTCAGACAGATATCATACAGATTCATAGTGGTCACGGTGGCGCAGCGGTAATTGCTGCCTTACAGCGATTGCAGCGCCGGAGACCCGTGTTCGATCCCGACTACGGGTGCTGTCGACGGAGTTTGTACGTTCTCCCCATGACCTGCATGGGTTTTCTCCAAGACCTTCTGTTTCTTCCCAAAATCCAAAGACGTACATTCTTTCAGTCTACGCACACTAGGAACAATTTACAATTTTACCAAATCAATTAACCTACAAACCTGTACGTTTTTGGAATGTGGGAGAAAACCGGAGTTCCGGGGGAACCCACGCAGCTCACGTGGAGAGCGTACAAACTCCGTAAAGACACCACCTGTCGTCAGGACCAAACCCTGGTCTCTGGCACTTTAAGGCAGCAACTCTACCACTGCGCCACTGTGCTGTGCATTAATCCCATTTGCCTATATTAGCTTATATCCTCCTAAAATGTCCTATGCATTTTAAACATCTCGTTCCTCCCAGAGTAAATAGCAGAGAAAGATGCGATTTTAACATTTCAAATATACTATCCTATCTATGAAAAAGTTTCCCTTGGGTTCTTTTACAATTTATTCCCTCTCCAACCGTCCAATCAAGTCAGCTGATGATGAAGATGCTCTCCAAAAAGATCTCGATGCTATGGTTGACTGGTCACATCAATGGGGTATGCAGCTCAACCCTTCCAAATGTGAAACCATGCGTGTCACCAGAAAGAGGGAACCAGGTGAAACATCATACAATATCCTTGGTGCCACCCTTGAAGAATCCAAACAAACCAAGTATCTTGGCATCAAATTGCAGAGCGATCTTCATTGGAATGGTCAGACTCATCATGCAACTTCAATTCATCAATGTTCAACTTCTGTCAAGGAGAAGTTATACTTCACCCTTGTTAGACTACATTTGGACTACGCAGTTGCAGCAAGGGAAACACAAATAAAAAAATTTCTTCCATCAAAAGTGTCCAAAGACAGGCAGCTCGATTTGTTACTGGTCAAGTCAAATCACTTTTATTTCTATAGCACATTTAAAAAACAACTCTCGTTGACCAAAGTGCTTTACATTGGTGGAGGTACTAACGTTATACAACAGTGGTTCATAGATTAAGTACAGACATAAATACATACATATATAACCCTCCCTCAGAGGACATCAAGAAAGACTTGAGAGTAAAGATGAGTTTTAAGTCTCGACTTAAAAGAGTCGATGGAGGGGGCAGTTCTGATGGGAAGAGGGATGCTGTTCCACAGTCTAGGAGCTGCAACCGCAAAGGCGCGGTTGCCCCTGAGCTTATGCCTAGACCACGGGATGTTCAGTAACCCCAAGTCGGCCGATCTGAGGGATCTGGAGGTGGTGTGGTGGGTAAGCAGACTTTTGATATAGGTGGGGGCAAGCTCGTTAAGGGCTTTGTAAACATAAAGAAGGATCTTGAAATTTATTCTGAACCGCACAGGGAGCCAGTGGAGAGAGGCAAGAATCGGGGTGATGTGGCCCCTTTTTCGAGTGCCCGTCAGGAGTCTTGCTGCGGCATTTTGGACCAGTTGCAGGCGGGACAGGGAAGATTGGCTGATGCCAGTGTAGAGGGAGTTGCAGTAATCGGGACGGGAGGAGATAAATGTGTGGATGATCTTTTCGAGGTCGTCAAACTGGAGGAATTGTTTTATTTTAGCCGTCGTCCGAAGCTGGAAGAAGCTAGCTTTTACCACGGCATTGACTTGTTTGTCAAATTTCAATGCTGAGTCAAATATCACGCCAAGGTTTTTGACTTGAGGTTTGAGTAATGGGGTAAGGCTACCAAGGCTGCCTGCTAACATTTTGATTGAGTCCGAGGGGCCGAGAAGGATGACCTCACACTTACTCTCGTTTAGTTGGAGGAAGTTCTGGACCATCCAACACTTTATATCCTTGAGGCAGTGGATAAGGTTAAGTAGATTTGATCGGTTGTTGGGCTTCAGGGGGAGATATGTATCATCTACATAGCAATGGAAGGAAATGCTGTGCCTCTGAATGACTTGGCATAAGGGGAGCATATAAAGGGAGAAAAGAATGGGGCCAAGGATGGAACCTTGTGGAACCCCGCAGCAGAGGCTAGCTGGGGAGGAGAAAGAGTTGTCTATGTTAGTAGAGAAACTCCTACTTTTGAGGTAGGAGATGAACCAGCTCAGGGCAGCGCCATCAATACCAACCCCGTACCGGAGATGGTCAATTAGGATGGTGTGGTCGACAATATCAAATGCTGCGCTGAGGTCGAGAAGGAGCAGGATTGCACAGTCGCCTGAGTCAATGGTGAGAGAGAAGAAGCGAGTGTCACCAAACTTCAGAATGCACTGGGGTGGAACCCTCTCCAAGACAGATCGCTTGACAAAAGCTCACCGTTTGACCTGTGTTTACAAAATGTTAAATGGTCAGCTTGACAAAGATTACCAAACCTACACCAAACCCAAACCTACTAGGAGCAGACGAGGGCATTCAATCCAATTTGAGATATCAGCTACCAAGACAGATGTGTACAACATTTCATTCTTCCCCCGCACAATTAAAGCATGGAATAGTCTTCACCCTACCATAGTTACCCAACCAGACGCAACTAAATTTAAGGTAGCTCTTTATCTCCAAGAACCTTTTTTGCTTAAGTCCACCCTCCGCCACCTCCAGTTTAAATTCCATTTGGAATATGTTTGGAGGACCAGGAAATCAAGAACCTCTCACCTGAAATTTACTTTGAGTTTTAGCCATCTAATTTTAGACTCCCCTCTCCCGGAGAAACAAATGTGGCTATTTACCTTATCTATGTCACGGCTAAAGGAAGGATAGGACTTACAGCTTAACATGCCAGGATACAGGCGAGATAGAGGTGGGGGAAAGAGGGGAGGGGGACTTACAGTTTTGATTGAGGACAACATCACGGCAGTAGCCACAAGCAGCAATGGGCCCTGAGACACACCACTAGTCGCAGGCTTCCAGTCCAAAAAAACAAACCTTCCACCATCACTCTCTGCTAATTTAATTTAATTAAATTTAATTTTCATTAAGCTAATTAAGCCAATTTTCTATTCTGTCGAAAGTGAGTAAGGGTGATTGTATGCAAACTGGAGGAACTGCACCTCATATTCCATTTGGATGGCTTCCAACCCAACGGTATGAACATTGAATTCTCCAATTTAGGTAACCTCTAACAGACCCTCCTTTCTCCCCTGTGTGCCAACAGATCACACACTTATTTCTCCTCCTCCCCTTCCTTCTACATTCCTTCCTTTGGCTTCACAATTCACAACTCTTCAATCCTGTCTACACCTTCTGCTTTAACCTCTGGCATTTGTTCAGAACATCTACCTATCAACCCCCCGCCCCCCTCACCTGCGTCCACTTGTTAAGACTGTCCTGTCTCTCCTCTATCCAGGCTTTCTTTCTCCCCACGACAATTAATCTGAGGAAGGGTCCCGACCCAAAGCGCCATCTATCCATGTTCTCCAGAGTTGCTGCCTGACACACTGAGTTACTCCAGGACTTTGTATATATCCTTTATATATGCAGTTGGCTAGCTTTCCTGGATCCCATGCAATCTAATCTTCCCAAACAGCCTACCATTTGGAAACTTATAGAATGATTTGCTGAAGTCCATATAGACAACATCTACAACTTTGCCCTCATCAACCTTCTTGGTTCTTCATAAAACTCAAATCAGATTTGTGAGACACAATCTCTCATGTACAAATAACATGCTGGCTATCCCTAATCACCCCCTGTCTATCCAATCACCTGTCTGAAGAAGGGTTTCGGCCCGAAACGTTGCCTATTTCCTTCGCTCCATAGATGCTGCTGCACCCGCTGAGTTTCTCCAGCATTTTTGTGTACCTATCAAAATACATATATATCTTATCCCTCAGACTACTCTCCAATAACTCGCCTACCATGGATGTTAGGCTCACTGGTCTATAGTTCCCTATTGACTGGAATGAGTGGAAAAACATACAGGGAGATTGCGGTGCATAGCAATAATGACAGGTTTGCTAGGGAATTTTAACTTTCCTAACATAGACTGGGACTGCCATAGTGCCAAGGGTTTAGAATGGGTGGAATTTATTGTGTGTTCTGGAATGTTTTTTACTCGGGCAATGTATAGAGGGCCCTACAAAGGGAGAGAACAAAGCTTGACCTACTTGTGGAAAAGAGGGCAAAGCAAGTGACGTGTGAGTGGGGAAGCAATTTGGGACCATCCACCACAGCTCTATTTGTTTTAAAACAGAAATGGGCAAGTTCCTCTTGAATATATCTCTTGTGTTTATTGTGGAGAAACACACTGAGACTAGGGTACTTGGGAAAGTTAATAGGGATATAGGTAAAACATGTGAAGGTAGATAAACCTGCTCAGGTATATCAAAGGACACTGAAAAGTTATAGAAGAAATATCGGGAGCCCTGGCTGTGAAATATACATCATCATTAGCGACAGGTGAGTTGCCAGAAGGCTGGATGGATTATAGGGAACGGTTGAGCAAGCAAGAAAGACTGAGGGATGAACTTATAAAGAAGGTGTATGAAATCATGAGGGCATAGGTAGCATGATTGTGTACTGTCTATTTCCCAGAATTGACGGGTTAGGAATTAAAGGGCATCAGTGTAAGGTGAGAGGGGAAAGATTTAGTAGGAATCTGAGAGGTAGAGATGGTACAGATGTGAAAAGAGTTACCATATGACATGTTTGAGGCAAGTACAAAAACAGCCAGGGTTAATATGGCCATTTGATTCAAAATTGGCTTGGTGGGGGGAGTCAGAAGGTGGAAGTGGAGGGCGGCCATTCAGAATGGAGGACTGTGAACAGTCATTGATGAGACCACACTTGGAGTTTTGTTTGCAGTTCTGGTCATTGGAAGGATATCATTATCCTTGAAAGTGTGCAGAAAAGATTCACACGGATGTTACTGGGACTGAGGGGCTTGAGTTATGAGGAGAGGCTGGAGAGACTGGGACTTGTTTCCCTGCAGTGTAGGAGGTTGAGGGATGACCTCATTGAGGTTTGTATAATCAAGTGTGTATAGGTTTAAGGTGAGAGGAAAAAGATTTAAAGGAGAATTGGGGACCAACTTTTCACACAGGAATGGTCGATATATGGAACAAAGTGCTGGAGGAGTTGTAAAGGCATTTGGATTGGTACATGGACAGAAAAGGTTTAGAGAGATACAGGCCAAACACATGCAGATGAGACTAGCTGAGATAGATGTTTTGTTCTGCATGGAGAGATTGGGGCGAAGAGCCCGATTTTGTGGTGTATAGCCCTATGACTCAAAACGAAAATACTGAAAATATCTAACAGGTCCGATAGCATCTGTGGAGGGAGAACATGCGAGTTAACATGGATGTCCTTTCACCAGGACAAACTGGATTGGGTAGGCTGGTTACCTAAAATGGATTAATTTGGTGTTTAGAGCTGAGAGCTGCTATGTGGCCAGACACTAACCGCTGGCCATTGGGACAGTGGACCAGAAGGGAGAATTACAGTGACATGTGTCTGCAAGGTCAGAGTCAGCCGTACCGACTGCATGGAGGTGCTCTACAAAATGGTCATCCATTTAGTTCCTCTGATGTAGAATCAGAGAGTCGCAGAGTCATACAACACAGAAACATGGCCTTCGGCTCAACTTGCCCACTTCTGACCAAGATACCCAATCTGCATGTCCTACTGCCCTTGTTTGGCCCATAAGCCTCTAACCCCTTTTTATCCATGCCTGTCCAAATGTACCTATCCAACTACCTCCTCTAGCATCTCATTCCATATACCCACCCCCTGTGTGAAAAAGTTGTACCTTAGGTTCCTTTTAAATCTTTCCCCTCTCACCTTAAATCTGTGTCCTCTGGTTCTTGACTGGGAGAAATTCAGAGACCAGCAGAGGAGGACAAAGGGCTTAATTAGGAAAGGAAAAATAGATTATGAAAGAAAACTGGCAGGGAACATAAAAACTGACTGCAAAAGTTTTTATAGCTATGTGAAAAGAAAGAGATTAGTTAAAACAAATGTAGGTCCCTTGCAGTCAGAAACAGGTGAGTTGATCATGGGGAACAAGGATATGGCGGACCAATTGAATAACTACTTTGGTTCCGTCTTCACTAAGGAAGACATAAATAATCTTCCGGAAATAGCAGGGGACTGCGGGTCAAAGGAGTTGGAGGAATTGAATGAAATCCAGGTTAGCCGGGAAGTGGTGTTGGGTAAATTGAATGGATTAAAGGCCGATAAATCCCCAGGGCCAGATAGGCTGCATCCCAGAGTACTTAAGGAAGTAGCTCCAGAAATAGTGGATGCATTAGTAATAATCTTTCAAAACTCTTTAGATTCTGGAGTAGTTCCTGAGGATTGGCGGGTAGCAAACGTAACCCCACTTTTTAAGAAGGGAGGGAGAGAGAAAACGGGGAATTACAGACCAGTTAGTCTAACATCGGTAGTGGGGAAACTGCTAGAGTCAGTTATTAAAGATGGGATATCAGCACATTTGGAAAGTGGTGAAATCATTGGACAAAGTCAGCATGGATTTACAAAAGGTAAATCATGTCTGACGAATCTTATAGAATTCTTCGAGGATGTAACTAGTAGCGTGGATAGGGGAGAACCAGTGGATGTGGTGTATCTGGACTTCCAGAAGGCTTTCGACAAGGTCCCACATAAGAGATTAGTATACAAACTTAAAGCACACGGCATTGGGGGTTCAGTATTGATGTGGATAGAGAACTGGCTGGCAAACAGGAAGCAAAGAGTAGGAGTAAACGGGTCCTTTTCACAATGGCAGGCAGTGACTAGTGGGGTACCGCAAGGCTCAGTGCTGGGACCCCAGCTATTTACAATATATATTAATGATCTGGATGAGGGAATTGAAGGCAATATCTCCAAGTTTGCGGATTACACTAAGCTGGGGGGCAGTGTTAGATGTGAGGAGGATGCTAGGAGACTGCAAGGTGACTTGGATAGGCTGGGTGAGTGGGCAAATGTTTGGCTGATGCAGTATAATGTGGATAAATGTGAGGTTATCCATTTTGGTGGCAAAAACAGGAAAGCAGACTATTATCTAAATGGTGGCCGACTAGGAAAAGGGGAGATGCAGCGAGACCTGGGTGTCATGGTACACCAGTCATTGAAAGTAGGCATGCAGGTGCAGCAGGCAGTGAAGAAAGCGAATGGTATGTTAGCTTTCATAGCAAAATGATTTGAGTATAGGAGCAGGGAGGTTCTACTGCAGTTGTACAGGGTCTTGGTGAGACCACACCTGGAGTATTGCGTACAGTTTTGGTCTCCAAATCTGAGGAAGGACATTATTGCCATAGAGGGAGTGCAGAGAAGGTTCACCAGACTGATTCCTGGGATGTCAGGACTGTCTTATGAAGAAAGACTGGATAGACTTGGTTTATACTCTCTAGAATTTAGGAGATTGAGAGGGGATCTTATAGAAACTTACAAAATTCTTAAGGGGTTGGACAGGCTAGATGCAGGGAGATTGCTCCCGATGTTGGGGAAGTCCAGGACAAGGGGTCACAGCTTAAGGATAAGGGGGAAATCCTTTAAAACCGAGATGAGAAGAACTTTTTTCACACAGAGAGTGGTGAATCTCTGGAACTCTCTGCCACAGAGGGTAGTCGAGGCCAGTTCATTGGCTATATTTAAGAGGGAGTTAGATGTGGCCCTTGTGGCTAAGGGGATCTGAGGGTATGGAGAGAAGGCAGGTACGGGATACTGAGTTGGATGATCAGCCATGATCATATTGAATGGCGGTGCAGGCTCGAAGGGCCGAATGGCCTACTCCTGCACCTAATTTCTATGTTTCTATGTTGATTCCTGCTCTGCGTAAAAGATTCTGTGCATCTACCGTATCTATCCCCACCATTGTAGACCTCTATAAGATAATCTCAGCCTCCCGTGCTCCAAGGAATAAAGTCCTTCAAACTAAAAAAAACAATGTCGCGTCCTGGCAGAGCAGCAACAACGACTTGCCAACTTGCAATAGTAGGATTGGCAACGTGCTGGGTATTGGCACCAGTTGGATTGTTCTTTGAACGCCGGCGTGGGATCGACGGGCTGAATGGCCTCCTGGTTGTCAATGGTGGGTGCGGGATAACTTGATAACTTGTTCATTTGCCTGTGGGGGTGAAGGGAGGGGTTTGTAAATAAGCACCGCAGCTTTGCGCCAAGTGGCACTGGGTAAAGATGGGAATGGGGGAAGAGAGGTACGGGAGGGGGGTTACTGGTGTCCGGGGAGGGTGGCACAGAGCAGCAGTCTCACAGCTCCAGAGACCCTGGTCTGGGTTTCTGTCTCTGTGGAGTTTGCACGCCCTCTACCCGCGGCACTGCAACTCGCGGGTCGCTGTGGGCGAGTGGTGGGAGTGGGTGCAGGACGGGGCAGGAGGGTGACTATCCGCCTGGTGCAGGGGGTGGGTGGGTGGGCGGTGTGTGTCCTCCGCTTCTGCCCGGGGAGCTCAGTCCGCCTGTCAGACCCTGCGCCGACTCCCGGCACCTCGTGGAAACGTCCTGACTCCGCGAGTGGCTGCGTATGTTGCAAAGGTCGGCCGCCTGGCCGGCTGCTATAAAGGCGGTCCGGGTCGGCTCCCGGCGCAGACATGTCCAAAGGTTTTTACATCAGCAAGGCGCTGGCGGTGGCGGCGGGGGCGTTAGCCCTGGCTGCCGCCGCTACCATCATAGCACTGGCCGTGGTCTACGCGCAGGAGAAGGATAAGAATGAGGGGTCCGTGGGACCGAACGGCCCGGGGACCGAAGGGCCGGGTGGTCCGGGGACCGAAGGGCCGGTTGGTCCGGGGACCGAAGGGCCGGGTGGTCCGGGGACCACCGTGCCGAGCGGTTTGCGGACCAGCGCCCCGTTGCCCGCCGAGCCCTGGCAGCGGTACCGGCTGCCCACCTCCCTTCAGCCGTTGCACTACCAGGTCAGCCTGTGGCCACGGCTGGAGCCCGAGGCCGGATCCCCGCTCCGCTACATCTTCACCGGCAGCTGCTCGGTGCTGTTCCACTGTCAGATGGACACCGACATGATCCTGCTGCACAGTAACCAGCTGAAGCTGCTGGGACCGTCGCTGACTCGGGTGTGGGACCAGGACGCGAAGCTGCTAACCGTGAAACGGAACTGGCTGGAGAAGGACACCCAGTACCTGGTCATTCTCCTGGCGGCCCCGCTCACCGCCGGCAAAAACTACAGTCTCTTCACCGAGTTCGAGGGACCGCTAGCCGACGACCTGAAAGGTTTCTACCGGAGTCAGTACAAGGACGAGACGGGACAGACCAGGTCAGTTTCCGGACCCTCTCCCCGGGGAAGGGCCGAGGGTCACCGCGGGGGCTTCTGCAGCCGAGACCTGTGTCTGGGAGGGAGGGAGGGAGGGGGTCCACCGGGCGGGGAGACTCGGGGAAAGTGATCGCAAAGTGAAAAGCAGTGCGGGCGCGGTACTTGCATCCCGCCCGCCTGCGCTTTGTGTCTGTATGGAGTTTGTATGTTCTCCCTGTGGCCGAGCGGGCTTCCCCCTGGGGACTTCGGTTCTCTCCCCAGTCTATAGCGGGTAATTAGCTGCAGTGGAAAGCGGCTGGAAGGCATTCGGCGAACGGGAACAGAAGTTACAGAGAGGGAAATGATTTGTGATGTTAGTGGGGTAATGCTATGGGTAATACCACGATATTATAGCACCGCTCAAGGGGCCGATTGACCTTTCATGGTGTAGGGAAATATGAATTAAGAATGGGATGGAGGTTGTACTATTATTACTCAAAGCCCTGTATCTCCACCTGGCGTTTAGTGACCAGCTCCCGGGGCCGGCACCTTGTATTTGGAGTGTGTGCGTTTTAGTGCGAGATCCAAACATCCATAATTCCACAAACTAGGATTTATTCCCGGAATGTAGACAGATGAGAGGTGATTACATCTGGATTTCCAAACTAGTAAGGGAAGCTGATGAGAACAGAACGATGTAGAGAACGAGTTTCATCGGGTTGAGGAATCTCGGAGTTTAGGGGACGCGAGCTACACTTTGATGTTTCGAGGATATTGTTCGGAAAAACTTCTGAACACAAATTATAGAAATTTGTGAAAGAACAATGGACAAGGATGAGAACAATGAATATCTAATGCGCATTCACATTTATCTATCCCTGCCAACTGCGGGGCGCGGTCCTGGATTATATTCAAGGCAGATATATTTGAATCAAGAGTGAAGTGTTTAATTGTTACATGTACAGAATTTGAAACAATAAAATGTTACTTGCAGCAGCATAACAGGCATGTAAATACAATACACATAGATAATATAATTAACAACAAATCCATATTTGAATAACCCCAACACAAAAACGCCTAAAGTTTTTAGTGCAACTAAAGACGATCAGTCCATAGTTCGGGTTAGTGTTGTGTAGTGATGGTTGTTGGGAAGATGCTATTCTTCAAACTGGTGGTCACAGCTTTCAGACTGCTATACCTTCTTCCCAATGGTTGGAGTGAAATGGGAGCATGGCCAGGGTGGATCTTTGATGAAGCTGGCTGCCGTTGTGAGGCAGTGCCTCCTATGGATCCCATTTATGGTGGGGAGGTCAGTACTTGGTGGTGTTGTGGCTGAGACTGGGTTAGCCAGGATCTTATTGAAATGCCTCTTCTGCTCCTGTTGTTCTTGTCCAGGCCACGTCAATAGCTCATGGGTGGGGTGAGAGTTTGGGTGGGTGTGTTGTGGTTTGGGTTGTGAGGTGGATAGAGCTTGGTCAGAGGACAGTATAGTCTCACTGAATAGCATAAACACGCAGGAGCAGTCACGGTGGCGCAACGGTAGAGTTGCTGCCTTACAGCGAATGCAGCGCCGGGGACCCGGGTTCGATCCCGATTACGGGTGCTGTCTGTACGGAGTTTGTACGTCCCCCTTGTGACCTGCGTGGGCTTTACACCGAGATCTTAGGTTTTACTCCCACATTCCAAAAACCTACAGGTTTGTAGGTTAATTGGCCTGGTAAATGTAAAAATTGCCCCTCTCGGGTGTAGGATAGCGTTAATGTGCAGGAATATCGCTTCAGTGGGCCGAATGGCCTGTTTCGTGCTGATCTAAACTAAGCAAAGTGAGCTGTTATGTTTCGTTAATTGTTTAATTAATCTGCCGATGGGACATAAATGTCATATTTTTTACTCCACATTCACCACCAACAATCAACCTGAGACATCACTTGTTTTTCTATTTACATTACACTTGATTCCTAAGTCCTAAAAGTGACAAGTTCTCGCTTTTCTAAAAAGTTTCTCTTGGGTACAAAATCCTTAGTGAGTGAGGAGCAAAATTACTTTGAGATCAAACTAATTACATTGAGATAAACAAATCTTATGCCGCAACTATGGGTGTAACTGTGAGTGGCATGTTGGATTAGGTAGTTCCAAGTTTCAATGCCAGTAAGGTTGACAAAAATAGTCACCATTGGCAGAGTAATTGGACCAGTTTTTACCTGCCTGAACTTCCTGAGGCTTGTGTAATTCCTGTATATCGTGCAAAACCTGCGAATTTAAGCCATTCGATGAGTATCAGTGGGGAGCCTGATGGTGAGATCATTGTTTCGTCAAGCTGACTCGACCAGTGCAGTTTAAGCATGGCATTTGGATTACGCATTTAGGTTTGTATTTGCATTCCACTGAATTATAAGCCCAATTTGCACAACATTAACTGTGAACAATGTTGCTGCCAACAAAATTTGACATTTAATTCTGGACCCAATGCACAATCAAGCACATCACAATGCCAACATCACCCAGTATCATACAGCACCTGTTACACCAGATTATCCACAGGAATTTCACAGAAACAGACAAAGTGTGACAATGGAAAGATGATCTGATTAAGAAAGAATCAGAAAGACATTTTGAAACAATGCTGTTTTTTGTTGAGTTAAATTTAGGGATGTACAAGTGACCACAGGGGGAAGCAGCATGATCATTGGGGCAATAGGTTTGGTGAAGATTATGGGAATAGCAAGAAATAAAATGTAAAAGGAAAGGGTGGGAATTTTGATATTGGAATATTGGTGAACTGGGTTTCAGTGCAAGTGGTGCAAGTTATCAAGGACTGTTTTGGATGACCTCAAACTTTTTGTGTGTAGAGTTGTGATTTATCTTCCTTTACAGGAAGAAAAACATAATATATTTTAAATGATGTAATTTGGAAATGGCAACACCAGTTAACCCACAGTTATAGGAACAAGCAGTAACAAAATAATATGTTAGTTTTGGTTCTCTAATGTGGTATATTCTTGGTGAGAGTTTTCTGGTGAGAAATTTGTTTTTAGTTAAATTAATGTATGACATGGCTTGTAGTCCCAGTTTTTGGCTTGCAAGTCTCAGTGCAGGGGTGTGGGGAGTTGGGAAGAGAGGTCAAGTGTGGGACAGAAGTTGGGAAGATGGTGTGAGGGGGAAGGTGATGGGAGAGGCACTGGAAGGTGGAAAGTAGATCATCTCTTGGCCCACGCAGACCGAGACAGTAAGTTCTCTCAGAACATGCACAAAAGCACAGTGGGTGTACCTTCACACAAGCACTGATGTGGCACACCACCACTTTTTCATGAATATATAGGGTGGAGTGCTCAATACAATTCCGTCCAAACCAAGCTAGAGGACAGATTAAGAACTAGATAAACTAGTTGAAATGACTAAGATGATGATCAAAGACATTAGTTATCTATTTATAGACACCCTCAAAGGTATTCAGGAAAGTCTCCTTCATCAGTACATGTTTGGCCAGACAAGGAAGTTGGCATTTGTGAACTTGGACTGAGAAATACGCCAATGTTGGTGAGGCTGCATTTGGAGTATGGTGTTCAGCTTTGGTCACCCTGCTAAAGGAAGGATGTCATTAAGCTGGAAAGAGTGTGAAGAAGATTTATGAGGATGTTGCCAGGTCTTTAGCGAGAGGTTGGGCAAGTTAGAACTTTATCCCTTGGAATGCAGGAGGTTGAGGAGTGACCTTATAGAGGTGTAAGATAATGGGGGGAATAGATAGAGAGAATGCACTGAGTAGGAGAATCAAGAACGATAGGATGTAGGTTTAAGGTGAGATGACCAAGATTTAATAGAAAGCTGATTGGCAACTGTTTCACATAGGGTCTATGGAACGAGGTGCCAGTGGAGGTAGTTGAGGCAGATACTATAACAATATTTAAAATACATTTGGTTAGATACATTTATTAAGTTAGGTCTTTATTCTTTGGAGAGCAGAAGGTTAAGGGGGGACTTGATAGAGGTCTTTAAAATGATGAGAGGGATAGACAGAGTTGACGTGGATAAGCTTTCCCCACTGAGAGTAGGGAAGATTCAAACAAGAGGACATGACTTGAGAATTAAGGGACAGAAGTTTAGGGGAAACATGAGGGGGAACTTCTTTACTCAGAGAGTGGTAGCTGTGTGGAATGAGCTTCCAGTGAAGGTGGTGGAGGCAGATTCAATTTTATCATTTAAAATAAATTGGATAGTTGTATGGACGGGAAAGGAATGGAGGGTTATGGTCTGAGTGCAGGTAGATGGGACTAGGGGAGAATACGTGTTTGGCACGGACTAGAAGGGCCGAGATGGCCTGTTTCCGTGCTGTAATTGTTATATGGTTATACATGGATAGAAAAGGTTTAGAGGGATATGGACCAAATGCAGGCAGGTGGGACTAGTATAGATGGGGCATCTTGGTCAGCATAGACAAATAGGGCCGGTGCCTGTTTCTGTGCTGTCTGACTATCTGTGAAATGCGTCATAAGATTTAGAATACCACAATAAAGAATTAAGGCAATTCAAGATAAGAATAATTAATTGGAAACAAGCCAATAAATAGAACATGAACAGATGTCACCCTGGCAAACTGGAAGCACAATTGGCAAGCAAAACATGGCAAGCCTTTGTGGAGATGTTTCTGCTTCAGTGACTCTGCAGACTTTGTGTGATAGACTAAGATTGTAAGAGGGAGGAAGTGTCCACCACAGTTGCACTTGGGTACATGGCAGTGAACCATTTCTTGAGCTACTGCAGTGCAGCTGGAACAATGCACTCACACAATTTTGCTGGGTGGGAGTTCCAGATTTTGGACCTGGGAAAGGTAAAGAATGTTGATAAATTTCCAAGTCAGGGTGGCGGCTGATTTGGATACGGGAGTGAACGTTTTGGAACATGAGTACATGATGAAAGATGGGCAGTAATTCATGGCTGGGACTTCAAATGTTGTGGATGGAATGGAACAATCAAACTCTGAGTGAACCAGCTTCCTCATACCAACAGCGGACAAGGGAACAGGTACTGGGAGTGTTTGAAGATCACGTGTGAAGTCTTAAAAGTGAAGCAAATCTCCCTCTTCTGACGACAAAAAAAACCCCAAACTGCTGGAGGAACTCAGTGGGTCAGGTAGCATCTGTGGTGGCTGAGGATGGTTGACATTTTGGTCGAGTCCCTGCATTATGACTGAGAGTGTAGAGGGAGGTGGCCAGTGGATGGAAGTGAGAGGGAGGAGTGAGGTGAGTTGGTAGGTGATAGGTGAAAACAGATAAAGGGAGATAGATTAGGCGATTAGAACTGCATCAAGATGAGAGGGGGGGAGAAGAGATGGAGGCTAGGGAAGGTGATAGCAACAGTGAAATAAGGGAGGAGCCGATGCAGATAGGTATGAGGTTGATGGGCAGATGGAATCTGTTGGGGGAGGGTGATGAGTCTTGGTAGTGAAGTGGGGGAGGGGGTTGGAAAGAAGAACAGAAGGTAAACAACCCTGGGTGAATTAGGAAAGCAACATGGGAAGTGGGATACCTGCAGTTGGAAGATGCTCATGGAGCTCAATGCTCTTAAGACAGTGGAATTGAGTGTAGACTTTAGGAGAGCTCCCCCCCCCCCCCCCCCCCCCCCCCCCCCCCCCCCCCCACTCACCATCAACAATGCCACAGTCACATCATCTGTGGAGTCATTTAAGTTCCTGGGAACCATCATCTCCAAGGACCTTAAATGAGGGACCACCATCGACTCCACAGTCAAGAAGGCACAATAGAAGATGTACTTCCTGCGGCAGCTGAGGAAGCACAATCTGCCACAGGCAATGATGGTCCAATTCTATACGGCCATCGTAGAGTCTGTCCTCACCTTCTCCATTATGGTCTGGTTTGGCTCAGCCACCAATGCAACCTTCTGTCTATTGACAAACTGTACACTGCAAGGGCCAGGAAGCGAGCGGGTAAGATCATCTCTGACCCCTCTCACCCTGGCCACAAACTCTTTGAATCACTTCCCTCTGGAAGGCGACTCCGGACTGTCAAAGCCAACACAGCCAGACATAAAAACAGCTTTTTTTCCCACGAGTAGTAGCTCTACTCAATGACCAAAAATCTGTAGCCTCCTTTTGCTCTAGTATTTTATTTAATTCACATGTTTAATCAATAATGTTTTAGTATTAATGTTAATGGTTTATGTGTCATCTCTAACTGTCACTGTATGCCATGTCACTTGCGGGCAGAGCATCAAGGCAAATATGTGAACTTGGCCAATAAACTTAATCATAAAAATAGAATGAAGAGAGAAGTTGGGTGGGGCAACACCAGACAGAAACAATGGGTCCACCTGGACAGTAATGTTTGTGGATCTTGGGGAAGAGGTAATTCTGCCATAACGCGATAGTTGCATTCCTAAGAAACCGCGTGAAAGAAAAACGCAGTAACAAAAAAACAGTTGTGTCAATGGGATAGGAGGGTTGACGGCTGAAGCAAAGTTAGCAGGTATTTCACATATAAAGGTGTTTTTAATAGTTACAGTATTCGTTTTTTTTGTTACAAGAGGATGCGTGTTACTTTGTTTCATAGAGTATTATTGCGCAAGTGTCAATAGACGCGATTCTGGTCAATTTCCATGACCACCCGCGGTGACAGACCAGCGGTTCTTAAGACAAGTACTAATTACTGCAGGGGGGGGGGGGGGGGGGGGGGGGGGGGGGTGTTGGAAACTGTTTATTTTCCCGAGACAGCTCCTTTTTTCCCCAAGGCAGCTTTCCTTTTTCTGTTCGTCAATTTCCAAAGAAATGTTTGTGATTCCCGATCGAAATCACGTTATAGTTAATTCAGCCGGTGTAATTAATGTAAAGAGTTTCATTTGATCAGTCACGTTGGAGCAGATTTGCGGTAGGCATTGTACCCGAAGAAGCGGGAAACGCTGGTTAGGGCACCTTCAGTTTGTACACAAACTAGAAGAACACTTCATATTCCGCTTGTCTAGCCGACAGTCCCTTTGCTTGTGCTGACAGTAACCCCCCCCCCCCCCAAATTCTGGTTCCACCTAACACCTCTCTGTAGGACTCTCACCCCTCTACACTTGAGTCCAGAGGCAGGCTCTCAACCTGAAACATTGCTGCCTGACCCGCAGAGTTACTCCAGCATTTTGCGTCTTTCTTCAGTGTAAACGTCTGCAGTTCCTTCTTACACACTGAATGATAAATCCTCTTCGTGGATGCACCCACACAGCAGACTTTCATTCCAGAGGACAAGGTCTTGTCATGTGTTGGGGGCTGAGTAGTTCTTACCTTGGACTCTGGGGAGCAGGAGCAGAAGGAGAATCCAGAGGGGGAGGTTCCATGATCTCTGAGCAAAAACATAATTGAATCCTTTGCTCCCTCAGAAATTGCCTAATGTCCATTAAATCGATGGAGCAGGATCAGCAGATTGAGGCGAAGGCTGCAAGTGTCTGTCACGTTTAATCTAAGCAACTTGTTCAAGGTCTATTTAGCACTCTTCAATTACTGTGGCCACTTCCTCTACTGATAAAGGCTGTATTAAAACTTCTACATGAGTTGTTGAATTACAAGACAATGTGGAGTTAGATGAAGGAGCTGGCTCAAGCAGGCGCTGCTGACTTTACACAAGCTCATTCCAGTGCAGAATCCAACAACATCCTGACTGCAATTCTGAGAGGGCTTACCTTGTGTGTTATGTCACCTAACCTGGATGGGTGACCCACTAGCACTTCATCAAGGAATTTCCCTAAAGCAAAGCAATGATATCCACAACTAGCTCAAGAAAACAGCTGTGAAGGCATCATTCCACATGGCCTGTACTGTGGGATACTGACCACAAACATCTATATTTTTGGTTAATCTAGTGGACTATCTAGGATAGCAGAGCAGAGAGTGCAGTCAGAGTGTGGATGTGCTATGAAAAGCTGACTGCTCCATGATGCACCAGTTGCCAGTGAGTGTGTTCCTCACCGGAGATCACGGACAGTACCTCTATCACAACCCAACAGATTGCTTCTTGTCACGTGATCCTCTTGTAGGTGTACAACCACATCCAGCATGGATCAGAAAGTGTCAACATGTTGCAAGATTGCTACAAGAAGGGTATGAGTAGAATACCTGAATACCTTAAGGATAAGGGGAAAGTCTCTTAGGACCGAGACGAGAAAAACATTTTTCACACAGAGTGGTGAATCTGTGGAATTCTCTGCCACAGAAGGTAGTTGAGGCCAGTTCTTTGGCTATATTTACGAGGGCATTAGATGTGGCCCTTGTGGCTAGAGGGATCAGGGGGTATGGAGAGAAGGCAGGTACAGGATACTGAGTTGGATGATCAGCCATGATCATATTGAATGGCGGTGCAGGCTCAAAGTACCAAATGGCCCGCTCCTGTACCTAGTTTCTATGTTTCTATGTGCTTCCGTTGTTGTTCCACTGGAAGGAAGAGCAGTTATTCTGAAAGATACCAGGTGTATTGCATGATAAGCAAGCTGCCAGAAGGCAGTGCCAAGGATAGACCCCAGTCACTTGGAAGACACAACAAAGAATGTCACTAATCTTGAGCGCATCACGGTCTCTGGCCCTGACTGAACAAACTTTTGTTGAGGTTGCATGAGAGCTTTGGGGAAATGACCCTGATTGCAGTCAGTAAAAGTGGATGGAGGCACTTCTTGGGAATAGTGGTTTGGCACACACAATCATGCCAAAGCATCTCAAACAAAAATCCAAAAGCTGAGAATAATCTTAGCTAAATGTGATCGTCCAGAACTGCTTGCTATGGAGAAGGTAAACTGCTTGGGCAGAGTTTGGTCTACTTGAGCGAACCAGATATGCCCAGCTCTGTGAATTACTCAAATGGTCTGACGGAAAGAACAGTTCAGAATGTGAAAGGTGTGCTGAAAGGTGATGAAATGAAAGTTAAGACATTTGATATTTCACTGTTCGAATGCAGCAAAAGGACTGTGGATTTGAATACATTTGCATTTTGCAAAACCATGATAGTGTGTGCCAAACCAGTAAAGCAGCATTGCAACACCAGAACTAACTACCACCTTTCCAAGATAGAACATTGTGTTCCGGAACCAGATATGTCTTCACCAATAATGGGGGAGCAAATAGTTTGCAAATAGACAGGCCAGGCAAAGGGGCAGAGCAGGGCGGATGGAAAGCAATGCTGTGGCTCACACTGCCGCTGCTGCCTGTTGCATGCCAAACCTGGACCTGCCCAATGTCACGAGTAGGGAAGATGCTGGAATCAGTTATTAAGGGTAATAATAATAATAATAAATTTTATTTATGGGCGCCTTTCAAGAGTCTCAAGGACACCTTACAAAAATTGAGCATGTAGAGGAAAAACATGTAAGGGGAATGAAATAAATAGTAGAGACATGACTAGTACACAAAGTAAAGACAGAATTCAATAAAAAACACAGTATGAGGCAATTAATGCACAGATGAAAAGGGACGGGGACGTGGGGCTAAGGATAGGCAGAGGTGAAGAGATGGGTCTTGAGGCGGGACTGGAAGATGGTGAGGGACACGGAATTGCGGATCAGTTGGGGGAGGGAGTTCCAGAGCCTGGGAGCTGCCCTGGAGAAGGCTCTGTCCCCAAAACTGCGTAGGCTGACTGGGCACTTGGATTGTGCAAACTGAAGACCCCACCCAAACTTGGATGGCTTGTGATATTCAACATCTCTTCCTGATTGGTTTTGGTCAATATCTCCACCTAGTGTAAATTGTTTTCAGTGGCAAGGAAAGAAAAAAAGGGGGTAAACAATGGGAGTTTGAAAGGGGATGGTGTTAGAGGGACCTGGTTGCTGGACCCCCGTGTCTCCCTCACCCCGTCCCCATCGACACAGAGTTCCCAACCTTCTCCCATAAATGTAAAGTCCTAAGTGCAACCATGAAAACAAAAGCAGTAGGAGGAACTGTAGATGCTGGTTTACACTGAACATGGACACAAAATGCTGGATTAACTCAGAGGGACCAGAATCACTGGACATTAACATTATTCAGCAAGCAATTATGAAGGCATTTGTCACAGGTAGGATTGATTACAAAAATAAAGATATATTAAAGTTTCCCAGTGAGAGTGCAGCTGAAATATTGGGTCCAGATCTGATCTTCTACATGACGAAGAATGTGCTTGCAATAGAGGAAGTATGATGAAGATGAACTAGATTGTGTTCAGGGGGAATCCAAAGACTGGTCCTGACCCAAGGTATCGATGTTCTCCAGGGATGCTCTGCTGACGTACTCTAGCACTTTGTGCTTTATTTTTGTTCAGGAGGATTGTTCCGTCAGGATGAGATGAAGCAGATTGAGTCAATGCTCTTGATTTTGGAGGAATAAGAGGTGATATATCTCTGAAATGTATGAAGATATTCCAGGGCTGCACAAGGTAGATGTACAGACAATGTTTCTTTGGGCTGTGGTGTCCAGAACAAAAGGTTACCGCGTCAGAACAAATGGTCAGATATTAATGACCAGGATGTGTAGAGTTCTTCACCCAGAGGGTAGTGAGTCTCTATAACTGTTCATTGAGGGCTGTGGAGGCTCAGTACCTGAATATATTCAGTGCAGACATCAATGTCCCTTTGGATATGAAGGGAGTTGAGGGATACAGAGGTAGTGCAGGAAAGTGGTGCTGAGGTCCAAAATGAGCCCGTTTTCCTGATGGTATGCCCAGCACATTGGCCCCAAAACATATTTCTGCTTCAGTTTCACACATTCTACCTGTTGTAACACCTCATAGATGGTTCTCACACTGGGGACTGGACCTTGTCGAGGTCACTCACCCATCATCTTCATTGACACATTTACCTCTGGCAGGAGATGGGAGGAAAGCCAGATGGGTTTTACATTTGGCGTTGGTCTATTTGGCGATAGGTTTGGCGTTGGTTGCTCACTCCATGCCAAACTCAGTCTGCCAGCTCTGTCTTCAGGACTTGGCCAGCTCGGTCAGTGGTGCTACAGACCCAGCCCAGTGATGGGCATTGAAGTCCCCACCCAGAGGCCGCTCCTCAGTGCTACTCCCCAGTTCTGCTCAACATGGAGGAGTGAGTTTTGTCACCTGAGGGAAGTATGTGGCTGGTAATCCTGGCCTGACTTTGACCTAATTCCTGGGGCCTGAGGCAATGTTGAGGAACCCCAGAACCATTCCCTCCGGCTCTGGTGGGTCGGTCCTGCTGGTGGGACAGATGCCCGGCCCAGGGGCTGAGGTGGGGAAGCATGAGGTGCTGTATTTGTCGAATTCAAGCACGCCAGGCCATTGCTTCGCCAGGCCCTGCTGCAAACGCCACCATCTACAACAGGTAGTCGTGTCGCATCTCCTCATTGAAGAACGTGCTTGGAGCTGTGGTGTGGATGTTTGGTGGGTAGGTTTGTCTGGTTCGCAGGAGGGTCTGTTGAGGCAAAGTCGACGGTTGGGGCAGCTCCATCAGCGGCCTTGGAGCAGCTGAGAGGAATGACAGTGATCCTGAGGGAAGTGAAGTGTCTGCCCGTCTGACGACCAATATGCCTCTGTTTGTCCGCAGGATCATCGCCACCACCCAGATGCAGCCGACCGACGCCAGGAAAGCCTTCCCCTGCTTCGACGAGCCAGCGATGAAGGCCACGTTCACCATCAGCCTGTTCCACGAACCGAAATACACGGCATTGTCCAACATGCCCATCTTGGGTAATCTATCCCAGAGGAGGCGACAGAGGGGTGGTGGGGGAGCGGGTGGGGTGCGATGGCGGGGATGATTGTTATAAAGGGTTGAGGGACCTGTGACCAATCTCAGACCACGGGAGAGGAGGCCAATCCCCCCTCGCTCCAGCTGGTTGCTGGACCCCCGTGTCTCCCTCACCCCGTCCCCATCGACACAGAGTTCCCAACCTTCTCCCATAAATGTAAAGTCCTAAGTGCAACCATGAAAACAAAAGCAGTAGGAGGAACTGTAGATGCTGGTTTACACTGAACATGGACACAAAATGCTGGATTAACTCAGCGGGTCAGGCAGAATCTCTGGAGAAAAGGAATAGGTGAAGACCCCTCTTCGGACATGAGGAAAAAAGTATTTGTATATCACCCGGGTCCAGCCCCCCCCTGAGATGTCGTCCAGAGAAACAGGAGTTCCCGTTCAGCCCCGATGGCAGATAAGGATCTCCCTGTGGAGGGCGGTCCTAGTCTCGTCCGTGACTTCTGCGGAGACTCGAGTCTCCTTGTCAGCCGACGATTGCCTGCTGGTTGATGGATGCGTAGATGGTGGCAGCCTCCATCTCACCACCTGGCACATCTCCCCCCAACCCATCCTGCTTTCCACAGGGACCACACTCTGGCCCGTGCATCCCTCAAAAAGTCTTCAAAAAGCCAACACGTTGACCCAGTAAAGATAGACACTAAATGCTGGAGTAACTCAGCGGGAGAGAAGGAACGTGTGACGTTTCGGGTGGAGACCTTTCCTCAGACTGAGGGGGTCAGGAGAGACTTCTAAGTCCTCCGAAACATCACCTATTCCTTCTCTCCAAAGATGCTGCCTGACCCGCTGAGTTACTCCAGCATTTTGTGTCTATCTCCGGGTGTAGACTGTAACCCCCACTCCGCGTCCCCGCCCCTCCCCGCAGCAGAAAGACTATCATCCGCTGTCTGTCTGCCGGTACCTCAACCCAGTCCCACACTCTGCTTCGCCACTCTTGGGGGAAGAGAGTTTCAATGACTCACAACCCCCTCAAATTTTAGAGAGAGTCTGAAGAAGGATCTCGACCCAAAACGTCACCTATCCATGTTCTCCAGAGATGCTCCCTTGACCCGCAGAATTACTTCAGCACTTTGTGTCCTCTCAAATTTAGTCTCTTCTCAGTTTTAAATGGGTGGCCCCTGGTTCTAGATTGTTTCTCAAGAAGAAACAGCAAATCCTCAAGATCTTGCATGTTTAAATCAGATTGCCTCCGGCAGGTCTGGGCTCAAACTGGTCCAAGCCTGGCTGGTCCACTATGGAATCCAGCCATCCCAGATACTAGTCTAGCCAATCTTCACTCAACTGTTTCCAAAGAATTTAAATTATTTTAGGAATAAAGAGATCAACACCGTGCAGCTGGGGTCTCAACACGGCACTATATAAGTGAAGCTACACTCCCTACGTTTGATTTCATTATCCCGAGCAATAAATATGAATATGCGAGCTTCTCTAATTACTTGCCGCACCTAATAAGCAGATGCGGTATTAAATAATTGGTGTAAAACTCCAGCACGTTGTGTCTCATTTAGTAATCAGCTGATTAATATTCCCACTTCTAACCCCTCCACCACAAAGAGAACTTCTAGATGTTGTTTGAAGGATCTTTCACATCCCGTGTGTCTAATGATGGGTGCGGGCATCCAACTGCCCACTGGCATTGGAAAATGATGTACTATGTGTGTTATGTAATGTTGAAATGCTCTCAGAATTTGTGCACACAATTGTTCCTCTTTCTCTGCAGCGAATAAAACGTTGATTATTAAAAATGTCACCTGGATCAACACCACCTTTGAAACAACTCCCAAGATGTCCACATATCTCCTTGCTTTTATTGTTTGTGATTTTGGTTATATTGAGCAAACGACAGATAAACCTTTGGTAAGAGATCAGTTTTTAGTTAACCATGCTGCTCCTTCTCAAGGCAGTGGATTGGTCCCACAGGGCCATTAGTTGACAGCCCTTATGCTTCGACAATACAGGAGTTTGTCTGGAAACTTTATAAATATTGCGAGAATCTCTGCGTCCATCTCCTTGGGCAGTACATTCTAGATTACAACCACTCTCTCGTCAAGCAGAATTGCTTGTCAGAATTGTTACCCTCCACACTAAAGCGATACTCTCCAGTTTTAGACTATTCTGCTAATTCCCTGTCATCTTTGACCTTTGTTCCCACACTGAGTGTGGCTGGAATCTGGGTGGAATATACTGTCCGAGTTAGTAGAAGCAGAGGTTCTTGCATAAATATAGCATATAGAGAAGTACTATAGATGGCTATGGACCAACTCAAGGTAAATGGGATGAGTAGGAATAAATACAATGGTTGGCATGGACATGGTGGGCTGAAGAGTGTAGGAAGGAATTGCTGATGCTGGTTTACACCAAAGATAGACACAAAATGCAGGAGTAACTTAGTGAAGCAGGCAGCACTGCTGGATAGAAGGAAAGGGTGACGTTTCAGGTCGAGACCCTTCTTCAGACTGAGAGTCAGGGGAGAGGAAGACCCAGAGATAAGGACATGTAAGGTGTGAGAACGAGACATCAGAGGGGATGAAGAACAAGGAAAGTGGAGAATAGATCGTTGTTAGCTAGGAGAAGTTGACAACGAAGCATACAGAGATGAGATTTAATTAAGGGAACAGTCAGACTGGTTGGAGATCTAGGAAGAGGTAGGGATGGAGAGAGGGAAAGCAAGGGGTAATTGAAGTTAAAGAAGTCAACATTTATACCGCTGGGGAGTGAGCTGTCCAAGCGAAATATGAGGTGCTGTTCCGCTGGGGCTCACTCTGACAGTGGAGGAGTCCCAGGACAGAAAGGTCCGCATGGGAATGGGAGGGTGAGTTAAAGTGTGTAGCAACTGGGAAAGCGGATAGGTTTAGGCAGACTGAGCGGAGGTCTTCAGTGGAACGATTGCTGAGCCTGCGCTTGGTCTTGCCGATATGTAGGAGTCCACACCTGGAACAATAGATGAGGTTGGAGGAGGTTCAAGTGAACCTCTGCCCCTCCTGAAATCCTTGGATGGAGTTGAGTGAGGGGGTATAGGGACAGGTGTTGCATCTCCTGCGGTTGCAGGGGAAAGTACCTGGGGAGGGCTGGTTTGGGTGGGAAGGGACGAGTTACCCAGGGAGTTGTGGATGGGAACGGTCTCTGTGGAAAGTGGAAAGGGGTGAAGATGGGTAAATTTTGCTAGTGGTGGGATTCCGTTGGGGATGGCCAAAGAGCCTGGTTCTGTGCTGAATTACTTGATAACTATTGCTTTCCCCTTTATCCATTTTGTATTTGTCAAACATGATTTCTCTTTCACGTGTCCATGTTGACTCCGACAATATTATCATTTTCTATGCGTCTTGTTTCCACTTCTTTAATAATAGATTCTTGAATTTCCCTTCTACTGATTTCAGGCTGAATGGATTATAATTCCCTGTTTTCTCCCTCTCTTCTTTCTTAAATAGTGAGGTTACATGTGTTCCCCTCCAATCTGTGGGGACTGTTCTGGTCTCTGTAGGATCTTGGAAGCTGAGAGCCAGCACTATCTCTACACTCACTTTCTTCGCCAGCTTGGCATTCAGGTCAGCAGTCTGGGGCATTTCTCCTCTTTCAACCTCATTAATATCTCCACTACTCCTTTTTGTAAATTCATACTAGTTTTTATTTTAACAGGTTTGCAAGCACTGTAGACTGATTGTTCTTTGGTTTTGGTTTTTCTAATGGTCTATTGTCCATTTTCTGAACTCGGGGAGAGTTATCTGCCATTACATCGTCTTATGTTCATTCTGAATCAATAGACTCTACTGAGACAGCGCAGGAATGGGCCACCCTGCCCTGGGTCCTTTGCTTTCAACATCTTGGCTCATCAGTCATTGCATTGTTTTCCTACAACCTCCTCCTTATCCCCCGGTTCCTTAAAATCCACGTCCAGGTACCTTTGAACCCAATCAGCATCTGAGTTCCCCGAGTCTCCAAGTCCAGTGTCAGGAGTTTATACTTGTCATATGTAACAACAACAGAACAATAATATTATTTGCAGCAACATAACTGACCCGTAATCGCAATGCACACAAATAATGAAGAAATCAATACATGAATGACCACTAATACTTGTGCAAAAAAACACATAGTCCTTAGTGTAATCTTTACCAGCCGTTACGTACAGGTTCGTAGTTGAGGTTGGTAGTTGTTGGGTAGAAGCTATTCTGGAACCTGGTGGTCATTGTTTTCAGACTCCTACACCTTCCTCCAGACAGGACAGGGCATTTCAAAGGTTCACCTTTCTCCATATTTCAGTCCTAATTAACCTGCCCCTTACCTGAGATTATGAGCCCTAGTTCCAGCCTCCTCCTGCACAGGGAATCATTTCTTTAATTCTACAGAAAGCATCTACTTGGATCCCTCTGAAAATATTGTCATTTCTCCTTTCGTTCTTCTGAAGCTGAGAGCGGAGAGGCATGGTCCTCCTGCTCCCCCCTTCACATGGTAAACCCCACCATCCTTAGAAGCAGCTTGGTCATCTTCACTGCACTCCCTCTTCACCAAGTTTATCGATTCACACATTTAGTTGCGTTCAGTCCTGTATTCATTCAGTGTTTTGTATTTTCTGCTATTTTTTTGTTGCAGAACACTTTAGTGTGAAACAAAATACTTGATTCATTAATATATTTGATCTGTTTTAAGATCCGCATATGGGCTCGACAGCAAGCAATTAATGAAGGACAGGGGAATTACGCCCTCAATGTCACAGGGTCAATCCTCACATTTTTTGCACGATATTACAGAGTCGCCTATCCGCTTCCAAAATCAGGTAAGATTTTAGTTTCGTTTTTGAGTTTGGTTTAGAGATACAGCATGGAAACACCGGGTCCGCACTGCCCAGCGATTCCCAGACACCTCCTACACACACTGGGGACAATTTACACTTATCACAAGCCAATTAACCTACAAATCTGTACGTCTTTGGAGTGTGGGAGGAATCTGAAGATCTCGGAGAAAACCCACACAGTCACGGGGAGAACGGACAATCTCCGTACACACAGCACCCGTGGTCGGGATCGAACCCAGGTACCTAGCGCTGCAAGCTCTATAAGGCAGCACCACAGTGCCACCCACAATGGTGTTGAAGACTTGCCCATCTGTGATCTGTTCTATAAATGTGTAGAATATTAACACAAAGTTTTGTACTGATAGTAACATTCATTTTCTGAAGTGAACGAACTGTTGATTAATTATGGTGTAATGCAGGTAAAAGGTGTTGAGGTATTATAGATTTCAAAATTTCAGACAAAGAAGGTAGAGAAAGTACAGGTAAAGGGAAGGGCTGGAAAAGTTAGAGTGGAGGGGAGATCAGATGACAATGAATTACTTATTTCAATTTAGGTCACCGCTCAGAATGTGCTATCTTCTACATCGGAGAGATTAGTGCAGACTGTCTGTCTGTCTGGGGAACACCCCTGCCCTTGGACTGGAGGCAGGTTATCCTCAAAGCTGAGCCGCAGACAAAAATGGAAAAAAGTTCAAGTTCAGCACGTCAGCCCTCCTGGAGGCTTAAATAGGTGGATGACAGTCAGAGCTGACTCTGTGGGCCAAAGGGCCTGTTTGTGTGCTTTATTTCTCTAAAATTGTGCTTGATTATCGATTGGATTTGTTGAGGTGGTCAATGAGGTGTTTATATATGTATTTTAGCAAGGTATTTAATAAAGTTGCATATCAGATTGAGCAAGAAGGCATTTGTCTACAGATCTGGTTAACAATGGGAGACAAAGTGGTTCTGGGCGTAAATCCCGGTTCAATCCTGATTCCACTCTGTGTGGAGTTTGAACATTCTCCCTGTGAATGTGTGAGGTTCTCCAGGGTGCTTCAGTTTCCTCTCATGTCCTAAAGACGTGTAGGTTGGTACAAGAGCGGAACTCGCTATCAAAACATGGAGGGGACGGGGGATACAATTTTTTGCCGGCCACGCGCGCACTCACAGACACGCGAGGCTTTGGAGGCTCAATCCAGCGCTAAAAGCGGAGATTTTAAAATCTGGGATCACAAAAACACGGGGGGGGGGATGTCCCCCACCTCTCAAAACATGGGGGGGACGTGTCCCCTCTGGCCCCCCCAGGTATTCCGCCCCTGGGTTGGTAGGTTAATTGGCTGCTGCAAATTGCCGCTTGTGTATATGTGAGCGGCAGAGCACGCGGGGAAGTTGATGAGAATGTGGGGAGAACGAAAAATAGGATTAAAGTGGGGTCAGTGTAAATGGGTAATTGGTGGTCGGTGCGGACTCTGTGGGCTGAAGGGCTTGTTTCCATACTGTATTTCTCTAACATTGTGATTGACTATTGATTGCATTTGTTGAGGTGGTCAATGAAATGTCATACATTTTTAGCGAAGGATTTGACAAAGTTCCGTGTGGCAGATTGAACAAGAATGTAAAAAAACCCTTGTATACATCAGTAGGATGGGAACGGTTTAAATCTTGGCTCAAGAACGGGAAACATATAGCATAGGATCTAGCGATCTCTGGGGATGGGGGTCGGAGAGAGTTCTGCTGATGGGAAATATATAGTTTGTGAGAAAAAACAAAGCGAGTATGCAGGATATCAAATGGATAATAATGACCAGAGCCTGTCATGACAACTTACGAACATGAGAGTGTACCTCCAGTAATGGAAGAAGGTGCAAACAGGGCTCTGTGTGAAAGCTCACAGCATTCATAAACTAAAAGGCACGAATACTGATCGTGAGGGGAGTGGATAAGCTGGGGGTGGGCAAGGGCAAGCAGCACAATGTGAAAAATGTAAGGTCAGCCAGAAAACAGAGAGGCAGCATATTTTTTGAGATAGTGAAAGATTGGGTTGCATTTATGTTGAAAGAGATTGAGACATTTTTGCTCCCCAACATACAATTAAGAAGAAAATAACACGTCAGCTTTTATTGCTAAAGGGTTTGAGTGCAGGGGTGAGGGAGTCTTATTGCAGCTGCAGACTGCTGCCAAAGAACTGCACGCAGCTTTCCTCTCCTTATCCAGAACATTTTCTCTCTTGGCTGAAGGAATGCAGTAATGGTTCCCAGACGGGGTCCTGGGATACCAGCAAGTCTTTTTGAGGAGAGACTGATGACTGGGGCTAAATTCTCTCAGGCTTAGGAGAGTTGGGAGAGATGTCGTTAAAACTTATTTAGTTCTTACAGGACTCTTACAAAAGTTAAGGTCCCACAATATTTAACTCCTCACATTGGCTGTGAAATGTTTCCCTTGACTGAGGCATCCAGAACCGGGGCTCACGGTCCCAGGATAAGGGGGCAGCCTTGGCAGGGCTGAGAGGAGGAGAAATTTATGTGGAGAGTCGAGGATCTTTGGAGTTGCCCATCCAGTAGAACTATAGGGATACAGCCAATGACTTTGATTCAGAGCAGAGATCTACAGACATTGGGACATTAAGGGAATCAAAGGACATAGGGATAATACAGGAAAGTCAAGGTTGGCCATGATGAATGGTAGAGAGAGCTGGAGGGGCCGAGTGGCAACCCTGCTTCTAGTTCTTAAGTAGAAATCAGTAGGTGTAATTTACAGGCCACGATGGACAGTGGTTGCAAAATACCAATTGTTCTGGACTCCTCAGCCGTTGGACACAACCTCACAGTCAATGATGAAAATTCAATATTCCGTTGTACTTTCATGAGAGGTTGACAAAATGAATGAAGAATGAGAGTTAAAAAATGGGACAAAGAATATCAGTCGGAACCTCAATGTCAAATCGCTCTGTATGGAGCTGAGAAAGAACTAGGGGTGGAAAATGGTGGAAGTTGGGAATGTGCTCCGAACATTAATGGTAATGCAGAGTATGGTACAAATCAGGACATCAGGGGTGCATCCAATAAAGGTAATACAATGATATCTGAGTCTCTGTATCCAAGGGCCACAGGTTGGGAACCTCACCTGTGCGTACAACATTTCACATTTCTCCTCCTCTACTTTGATGTTCTTGCCCTAGAACTGATTGGAGGGTTAACGAAACTCTACCTGGAAGAGTAGATTAACATCGAGTAAATATTAATGGTGTTTGTGGTGCTGATAAATGAAGGTTTATTAATGCCCCTGTCCCACTTAGGAAACCTGAACGGAAACCTCTGGAGAATTTGCGCCCCACCCAAGGTTTCCGTGCAGTTCCCGGAGGTTCCCGGGGGTTTTAGTCAGTCTCCCTACCTGCTTCCACTACCTACAACCTCCGGCAACCACCTGCAACCTCCGGGAACCGCACGGAAACCTTGGTTCAAGTTCAGGTTTCCTAAGTGGGACAGGGGCATTACTCTCAGGCTGTGGATGTCGGATTACAACATTGTTTGCTCTTCAATGTTTCATCTCTTTAACAGACCAGATTGCCCTTCCTGACTTTAATGCTGGTGCGATGGAGAATTGGGGGCTGGTCACTTACCGCGAGACAGCACTTCTGTACGACCCAAAAATGTCTTCCAATGGGAACAAGGAGAGAGTGGTCAAGGTGATAGCACATGAGCTGGCTCATCAGGTACGTGTGCAGAACACTGGATTAAGTGAATCTTAGACCGACCCGTGCACAATGCCGACAGATTTGTCTGCAGCAAACATGTCGTGCACATGAGCATCAGTGCTGAGTTTATGGCAAAATGAATGGTCCTGCTGGGAGAATGCATTGGTGTCAGACGGACAATGTAGGGGAATGCTGAACTACGAGAGCGGCAGTACAGAGGGAGAGCTGCTTTATCTGAGTATTAGTACTGGGCGAGCACCGCACTGACAGAGGGACAATACTCTGGCCAAGCAGTCATTAGACCAGATATCAGAAGCAGGGCAAGGCTCTTTGGCCCATCGAGCCTGTACTCCCCTTTCAATAAGATCACAGCTGATCTTCAACCTGAAATGCCACTTTCCCGAACTAACGCCGTACATGGTCCTGATGCAGGTTCTCGACCCAAAACATGAACCACCTCTTTGACTTTACAGATGTGGCCTGACCCACTGAGTTTATTCTTAGTTCCACAATCCAGCATCTGCAGTCTCTTGTGTCTCGATTAATCCCTATATCCTTTGATGCTCTTAATATGTGACCATCTATTGGTGAATATCCAAGGCAGAGAACATCTATTGTTGCCTTTTTTTAGATCCAGGACTGTCTCCACCGTCCCTCCAGGAGAGAGAGTTCCAAGGTCACTATGCTCAGGGTGAAGAAGTTTTGTTTTTTAACCTTATCCAGCCAACCCTTGACCTTGAGCCGTGACGTTGGTTCAAGACGCCCCCAGACGGGGGAAATCACTGCCTGTGACTCCCTTGTCAAGCTCTGTAAGGATTTTGTATATTTCAAGAGATCACGTCTCATTATGCTAATCCAGCCTTAGTCTGCGTGGTCTCTCTTTGACAAGGCCCTCTCTCACTACTTGACCCCCAGGAACCTTTACTGAACTCCCTCTATCACATGTACACCCTCTCGTGGGAGCAGGGGTGACTGAGTGTGTGCTCTGTAGTGAGAGAGGGTGTCTCTCAGAGGGGCAGTCACAGAACTCTACACTAATGGGTGGACTCATCTGAAGGAACAGTCTTTTAGTGAAGTAGGGTTGCTGGAATCTTAGGCCGTGAGGAGGCGGTACCCTCTCGATGTTCACATTATGGCGAGCGGGGGGGGGGGGGGGGGGGGGGGGAGGGTATATTTCTCTTGACCTGATTCTCCATTTCCCTGTGTACAAAATATATAAAAGCGGGAGCAAAACACAATGTGCTGGTAGAACCCAGGCAACATTTGGGTCTGGACTATTTTTCAGCTGATGAAACCTGGTCAGACTTGCCTTATTGAGTTGGTTGTTTGGCTCAAGATTCTAGCATCTGCAGTCTTTTGTGTCTCCATGTTAAAGTGGAAGAGAGTTCTCATCATTGAAGATGATTAAAACAGTATGTTGTAGGACAATATACTGTTGGGAGCAGTGATGATGTGGACATTAACCCACTGCAGATTATTCCTGCTATGACACAGAATGAGTCACACAAAGGCTTTGTTCTGAACAAGAAGCAGGCACAACGTGGAGACCTGGTGGAAGAATCCCAAGGAAAAACTCCCTTGAGATTCCCCTGGGATTCTACTTTGCTCTCTGTCATGATGGTGTTAGATGTCTTGGCTGCAGGAGTCTAAAGCTGGTTTAGTTTTGGCAAATGAACGACATTGCATTGTCGATATGTTTGGCCATT
Source organism: Amblyraja radiata (assembly GCF_010909765.2). Classification (NCBI taxonomy): domain Eukaryota; kingdom Metazoa; phylum Chordata; class Chondrichthyes; order Rajiformes; family Rajidae; genus Amblyraja; species Amblyraja radiata. The sequence goes on along the minus strand of NC_045989.1, from coordinate 14,097,531 downwards.
TTCGGTGCCCAAATCTTTGAAGTGCCTTCATGCAGCGACCTGTTAGCTCTGCTCTGCACGAACCATGATAACTGTTTGATTACTGCTTATAATTACATACAGTTTGAACATCAGCTCTTACTTGTATTACTGGCTGTTATCCAATGTTCCTGATCCATATTGCTTAACAATCTTGAACAAGCCACATTTGGAACTTTACCAAAAATATGACAAATTCCAACCTCGTCTATGGAAATCGTACGATTTAGCAATAATTGATCACAGTTACAATTTAGTTTCTTGTCACGTGTACTGAGATTCAGTGAAGAGCTTTTGTTCCGTGCTATCCAGTCAACAGAAAGACAATACATGGTTACAATCGAGCCATTTACAGTGTACAGATACATGATAAGGGATTATTGTGATTTGTCACCAGTACATACAAAATGACCAGGTCCCTGGTGTAGGTGTAGTTTCTTTCATTACTTCTCATTGTCCATCCAGCTGCATATTAATTGCAAATGTTATTCCATCTGTAATAATGGAACAAAGATGTAACTAGAAAATTAAGGCGTTGGCAATGAAGCATCAGTCAAATCCTTTGCCAGAGACATGGGTTTGAAGGAGAAGGAAGCAATATCACTCTTATGAATAAAACCTTGTTTTTGAATGAAACTGAATTGATTGCCATTGACTGTAACACTAACAGCAGACTAACATACATGTTAACAGTAAGAGTAGTCACTTGGCCTTTCACACCCGCTTCGCCATGTTATAAGGCCATGCCAGACCTTGTTATGGGCTCAGATCCACGTTTCTTTGGGCCCTCTGAAACCTTTCATTTCTTTAACTCTTTGCTTATCAAGTAACTATCTACCTCTGCCTTAAAAAGATGCAAAGCCTCTACGTCCATTGTCCTTTGAAGAAAAGGGTTTGAAAGACTCACACTTTAGGAGGGACCATCCTGTCTTTAATGGGCACCCCTTTTATTTTTTAATTGTGGCCCCAGTTCTGGGGACCATCATGATCATATGCTATAATTCTGGTCTGGTCTATAGGGCAAAAGGACTATAGGCATGAACTATTACCGATCTGTAGGCTGATACTAACTCACTATTTTTACCTTTGTTTCAGTGGTTTGGAAACCTTGTAACTGTGAAATGGTGGAATGACCTGTGGCTGAATGAAGGCTTTGCCTCTTATGTTGAATACCTGGGTGCAGATTTTGTAGAACCAAAGTGGAATGTGGTAAGATGATATTGGTCAGAATTGTGAAAGAATAGTCTTATAGAGCAATCTTCATTTAAAATGCATGAAAAGTACTTCAAGCGGGTCAGAACTGTGACAAAATCCTCCATGTTATTCTTTAAATGTGTTATGAAGAAGAGGTGGAAGGAAGCGGCCTATAGTTTGGCTGAGTTATGGGTTGGGAGTGTGTGGATACAGTTTGCAGCCTGCCTGCCTTCAGAGGAGCAGGAGGTTTGATTCAGCATTGATGTAGTAAATGCCCAGTTTCCCCAGCAGAAGAGTCCACAGATCTAACTTGTGACCATTCAACGGCAACTTTGACCACAATACGTGTGGTAAACTCTGTGGTGCACCAGTGTAAACTGCACACAGTCAGGATAAACTGCACCATGTGGCTCCGCACTGAATGCTCGGGGGGGAGGGTGTAACCTGGAGCCAACAGTGGTGCAGTGGAAGATAGTGGAGGGAAGTGATGAATGGGTTGTTGAGAGATTGGGAGTTTCACGGAGCTCCGCACTGGGGACTTGTCCTTTATCAATGCCAGTTCTGAGCATAATTATTAACAAACTGCCAGTTGGTTAAAAGTAAAGAAGACAACTGTGGATTATAGAGACATTTCAAGAGACTAGTTAGATAGACATAAAAATAATCAAAAGGCACAGATCATAGAGTCATGGAGTCACTCAGCACGGAAACCTTCCATTCGGCCCATCACATCCACACTGACCCGTGGACACCCATCAGTATTAAACCCATCTACCGACGCTTGGCCCACACCCTTCAATGCCTGAACGATTCAAGTGTTTTCTGCTTCAACCACTCTCTCCAGCAGTGCATTCCAGGTGCTCACCACTCTCTGGATGAAGAAGAACCTTATCAGCTGTCCTCTAGATCTCTAACCCCCATATCTTCATTTTTTCCCCTCTAGTTTTATCTATCTCTGACATGGGGGGAAAAAGTTTCTCGTAGTCCACCCTATTGATACCCTTCATAATTTTATATACTTCAATAATCCCTCTCTTAATCTCCTCAGTTTACTTGAAAAAAAAGACATGGCCTCTCCAGTCTCGTTGCTAAAACACTCTATCCCAGGGAACATCCTCCATTATATCCTTTCTAGCTCTATCACATTCTTCCCACAGTGTGATGACATGAAGTGCATGCAACACTTCAACTAAGTTTGACCAAAGTTTTTATAAAATTGGAGCCTGACCTTCCTGCTTTTGTATTCAATACTTTGACAAATGGAAGCCGTTTTCCCCAAATGACTTTTTAAAAACACGTTATCTACCTGCACTGCCACTTTCATGGATCTATGGACTTGTACACCTTGGTCCTTCTGTTCCTTAATATTCCCTAGGATCCTACCATTCATGGTGTATATGTCTTTGCCTCATAGAAACATAGAAAATAGGTGCAGGAGTAGGCCATTCGACCCTTCGAGCCTGCACCGCCATTCAATATGATCATGGCTGATCATCCAACTCAGTATCCTGTACCTGCCTTCTCTCCATACCTCCTGATCCCTTTAGCCACAAGGGCCACATCTAACTCCCTCTTAAATATAGCCAATGAACTGGCCTCAACTACCTTCTGTGGCAGAGAATTCCAGAGATTCACCACTCTCTGTGTGAAAAATGTTTTTCTATTCTCGGTCTTAAAAGATTTCCCCCTTATCATTAATACTCCCAAACTGCATCACCTCAGATTTGTTGTCCATTTGCTAGTTCACCAACACATTGCTATCACCCTGTAACCTGTTGGACATTTGAAATAAAATCATACAGGAAAGACCCCATTAGGTTGAACATAGCAAATATAATTTCTCTATTTTAAAGGGTAAGGGAGACAGAATGAAGGAAAGTGCAGGGCGTATGGGATGGGCTATAAATGACCAGAGGCCTTTACACAACCGATCCCAATGCTCGTTGCCTTCAATCTGCAATTGTCTTCTATCTTTAACAGAAAGATTTAACTGTGTTGGACGACGTTTACCGAGTGTTCGCCATTGACGCTTTGGCCTCATCTCACCCGCTCTCGTCCAAAGAGGATGAGGTTAACACACCTGCAGAAATCAATGAGCTCTTTGATGCCATTACATACAGCAAGGTGAGTGTTTCGCTTCACACCCTGTTGTGATTCTGTCCATGACATTCTGACTGATGACTGGTTGGATTTCTTTGCAGGGCGCCGCTGTTCTGCGGATGTTGTCTAACTTCCTGACGGAGGATATCTTCGTGAATGGGCTGAGCGTGAGTCTCTATTGAAATTATTTTCTGATGGCAATTAATTTGAAATCTTTTCAGTTTTTGCAGTTCTCTGAATTCCTATACTTTTTTAAATTTTCCTACAGAGCTACCTTACTGAATTTTCATATGGGAACACGGTATACGCCGACCTCTTTGATCATCTTCAAAAGGTATCTTAAGCAAAATAAAATAAAACTGATAAGATTTTAATAATGTTGAAAATTGAAACACTGTTTACTACAAACATTCACTCCAGCTTGGAGTATCAAGTGCATGTGATAACAGTTCCTCTGTCGGGTGATATCCCTCCCTGTGTCACACCGATTCTGTTATCACTTGTTCAACTCAAGATTCTCATAATCAATTCTCTTTAAACTGGAGGCTCTTTGTTGTTGGTTTCAGGTTGGGATTCTAAAGCCCAATCATCTTTCCACTAAAATGTGTTCTCAGAATGAATATTGGGTTAGAAATTCACCTGACTAACACCTCCCCAAACAGCCAAGTGAGGGGGGGGGGGGCAGTGGATCTTGAGCAGGTACACTAGGCAGTAGCTGTGTATGCAGCTTGATTTGAGCTGTGAGGGAGGCAGAAAGTCAGGCACATGAACCTGTTGTGTTTCGATCTCTTTACATGATCATTGTCACGTCCAGAGGTGGACTGATGTGGGGTGAAGAGTATCAGTGCAGTTGAGCTGGAGTAGCCCTTTAAACAATGTAGAGCCTGCCCCTGGTAATGAGCAAGACTCTAGTTGGTTGTTTATAGGGGTTGAATCCACTGTTCTTTCCAGTAACAAGGTGCAGCGATGTGCAATGTCAGTAACATGCAGTCGAGGTTTGTCCCTTTCAGCATTGCTGCCTTTGGCATGTTCTGTGCTTGCGTCTCACGATGCTCCCTGGTCACTTCCCATGGCTCCAAAGGCAGCGGTAATCAACAGGCAGCAGAATCCAGGCCATTGCAGTGTCTGCAGAGACCGAGTGTCCTTTGTACTCATCCTACACGTCAGAGCAAGAATGGTAATGCTAAAGTGGGCTGCCTTAGCTCGGGTGAGAAGTTAAACTGTCCATGATTTAATCATTTCCCCAAATGGACCTGTTTGTTTTTTACCACCGTCCATGAATGAACTGGGAAAATGTAGGAGAGATTTGGCAGCTGGGAATTGGCCGGCCGCAGGGTTGATTTTGACTTTTCCATCTCGGATAAAGATTCTGACCGTCTACGCTATCTATGCCTCTCATAGCTTTCTGGAAGTTGCTGAGGGCACTGGATGCAGCAAAGACCAGGGGCTCGGGGAACACCCCAGCTGTAGTACTGGAGACCTGAGACAAGCCACACCTCTGGAGGGGTTCAAGTCCAGTTGGCAACAACATGGGAAATCACCGAGTGATCATCCCACCCTCAGTCAACACCCCGAGACAGAAGTAGTCGGTGTCAGAACTTTCCAATGACAATACACCTCTTTGCCTGCTGGTCCGTCCCAGGCCAAGTGAGGTGGGTGTTGTGGCTCTGACTGAAGTCAAAGGAAGGAAGCATTGTAACGGTAGGGGTCAGACCACCGTGTCCATGCTGGCCATTGATCACCCGTTCACATTAGTTCTATGCTATCCACTTCCTCATTCGCTCTCTACACACTAGGGGGCAATTTACAGAGGCCAATTCATCTAAAAACCTGCACATCCTTGGGATGTGGAAGGAAATTGGAGCACCCTGAAGAAACCCACGTGGTCAGAAGGGAGAACGTGCAAACTCCGTACAGACAGCACCAGAGGTCAGGATCGAACTTGGTCTCTGGCGCTGTGAGGCAACAACTCTGCCGCTGCACCGCTATGCCTTCCATGTCACAGAGAAAGGGTTCGAAACTATTACAGAAGATTTCATAGCAGGACAGTAAGGAAAATCCAAGGTAACTAGCCAAGTTGATCTGGCTTTGTGAAAGGAAAATGCTGTCTGATGAATTAGTTGGAGTTCTTTGAGGAATTTGGTGAAGCAATGTAAAATAGTTCCTGCTGATAAGAGACCAGGATTGCTGGGATTGACTTTTCATTTGGATCGTGGCGGGCCACTGATTTTAGGCCACTCATTAATTTCCTTCACTTCCAGGCTGCAGAGGGCAATGTCGCATTGCCAAACACAGTGCATGAAATTATGAGTCGATGGACACTGCAAATGGGGTTCCCAGTGGTTACCATTGACACGGTAAAAGGAACCGTCAGACAGAAACATTTCCTCCTTGATCCAAATTCAACCGTGACCCGTCCCTCAAGCTTCAAGTAAGTCTGCTCAATTAGGAGCTTGCAATATGAACTTTTATAAGTTTGGATCTGGACTGTAGAATTCCTAGTATATAAAAGATACCGTCTGATCCGCTGAAGTTCCCCAGGGTCCAGATGGGCCCCAATGGATGTGAAAACAACAAATTAATCAACTGTTCATGATAGGAAGGAGAAAGCAAACTGGAATTAACCACAGGCTGTCGCCCATCAGCAGAATGCTGGAACTTGCCAGGGGGGAGAGATAAGAGAGCACTTGGGAAAGAAGAGAATTGTTTGGCAGAGTCAACAGGGTTTTATAAAAAGCAGGTCTTGCTCAATAAAATTGTTTGAGTTTCTTAAGGGACTAATTCTAGATAACGAAGTATTGTAGATAGACTGTCCCGTCGTGAGCGGGTTCCGTTTTCAAAGACGTTATAAATCGGGTGTTGGTAAGCCAGTGACGGACTCACTCTGGAGTTTCAGACAATACCATACCAGTGGGTTTTCACAGTCAAAGAGCCGTGGGGAGAAGGCAGGAGAATGGGGTTAGGAGGGAGATTTAGATCAGCCATGATTGAATGGCAGAGTAGACTCAATGGACCGAATAGCCTAATTCTACTCCTATCACTTATGAACTTATGATGCAGTGCGTGTAGAACATCAGCAGTGAAGGAAGGTCTTTTTGAAGGACACAAGCAGGAAGAAGTGGAGCACTTTCAAATTGTCAACCTGATTGGCGGGATGGCACCAGGAATAGTCCCAGCATCTCAGATATTCATACTCCATGTTCCCTACTTAGATGAGGGACTAAACTGAAGCAAGAGGATGAAACAAAGGATGTTGATTGGGTGAAGTGAGAGGAAGGAAGGTGGTAATGGAGCACGATGTGGGAAGAATAGAAAGCTTAGCCAGAGTGGATAGTGGGAGAGTCTAGTACCATAGGGGACATACCAGAGGGTGGTGAATCTGTGGAATTCATTGCCACAGATGAAGTGAAGCATTTTACCACAGAATGATAGTGTTTGATGCTGTCATTACTAAAAACCAGTTGCTATTCTTCCAAAGTATTAACTAAATTAAATTCCACATTTGCTGTGGTGGGAGATAAACTGTAAGTGCGTTAGTCCAAATCTCTGGTAATCCAACCAGTGCATTCCTGGGCACAGGGATACCATCACTGGCCAGGAGGAGAGAAGTGGTGGAGGATATCTCTCAGACAATGCCTGACTGACTAATGCACACAAACCCTTTCCTTGCCTTTGTCTTTCAGCTATGTCTGGTTCGTGCCAATTAGGTGGATGAACCGAACCACGGAGCAGAACTTAACCTGGTTACTGAAAAGTGAAGGTAGGAACTCTGCAAGCTGGAGAAGTCCCCTCAGGGAGATGGTTCCAGTGGTGTAATTGGTGGAGATGTTGTTCCCAGGTGTCGGGGGGTGGGGGTGGGGTGAGTTGTTGGGGGTGGGGTGAGAAGTCGGGTAGGGGAGGGGTGTCGGAGGGTGGGAGAGTGGGGGAAGGGTGAGTTGGTGGGGGTGGGGCCAGGTGTCTCGGGGGTGGGAGGGGTAGTGGGGGTGGGGTGAGTTGTTGGGGGTGTCGGGGTGGGTGAGGTGTCGGGGGGGGGGTGAGGTGTCGGGGGGGGTGAATCTGGGATGTGTCAGGGGAGGAATGGGATGTCAAGGGAGTGTCAGGAGTGGGTTGAGGTAATGGGTGTGAAGTGTCAGAGGGGTGAGTTTAGGGTTGTACCAGCGGGTAAGGGGGTGGGGTGAGTCTGGGGTGGGGTACCAGGGGTGGGGTGGGTGCCAGTGGTACAGGGGAGTGAGTTGGGGGTGTTGGGGTGAGTCGGGGATGAGAGGTTGGTTCTGGGACTGAGAAGTTTCCTCCAGGTTTGGCCTCCATGGACAGATGTCCTGTGATGCCACTTTGTCAACTGGGAGAGATTAAGGATTGAGATTTGTCCAGGACACTGTTCCTCTTTGCCCTGACCCAGCAGGTTAGGCTGCCCCTGTGGAAACAGAAACAGAATTGATGTTCAGGTAGAAGACCCTTTCAGTGTCAAACTTTGATCAGACAAAAGAATCAGTGTTTTAATTCCTAATGTAGACACCATACAAGAGATGAGTTACACTGGGGACAACTGGATCTTGGCAAACCTTAACGTTGTGGGATATTACCGAGTGAATTACGATGAGAGGAACTGGAACAACCTTGTTAAACAGTTGAACAATGACCATGAGGTGAGCACCCACTTCATCCCCCTGCCTATAGTGTTGGTTAAGGAGCTGGCAGAAGAGTTCATGTTTTGTAATGGAATCAACATGTAGCCCCCTTCATTAATGTAAGAAACCACTGGTAATGTTACTGCAGGGATATTGAAGTGACTTTTGGCATTTTCTTGACCTTAAAAGACAATATTTCAAAGATATCTGGACAGTTACATGAATGGGAAAAAGTTTAAAAGGATAGGGGTCAATCACAGACAAATGGCGCTAGTGTAGACGAACATCTTGTTCAGCATGAATAGGTTGGGCTGAAGGGCCTGTTTCCGTGCTGTGTGGCCTATGACATTGACTGAGGGGTTGCTGGAGGCTGGCACTTACACAATATTTAAGAAGCATTTAGATGAGCATTTGAAACATTGCAGTGTAGAAGGCTTCAGGCCAAGTACTAGAAAATGCGAGATGAGTATTTGAGGCACAGTAAGGTCACAATGGGCAGAATGGGGAAATTCCCAATGGTATCATTCTGTGGCTCCGCAATGGAAGTTGTGAGGTGGGCCCCAGTCCTGACTGACAGAGGATGTTGGTGTGGGTGGGTGCTTTAGACACGTCTAAGGCTGTTGGGCTGCTCAGTGGGCGATGGCACTTGAAGATGGTCTCTCTGGCCTTGACCAAGTGTGGGGTCGTTGAGTGCACTACACCATGGCATTGATCTCAGGACCTTTGGCCCGGTGCCTCTCTTGATCTTTGAGGCAGTGACTGGAGGTTCTCTGATGGACAGAAGATACTGCAGGCCATTTGTACTTTCCACTCCTCTGTCATGGACTCGAGAACAGCTTCAGAAACTCTCTCAGTCTCCTGCTGCTGCCCAGCTATTCCAGCAAACTCTATAGTCTGACAACCACACACTGGACTCTGGGGCTTGCCAGTGGCCTTGACACGTTGTGGTCCAGAACTCAGTGTTTAGATTTTTGCATGGAGGGCATTACATTCCTGCATTCATGTGAAGTGTAACCAACATTTGCAGTTCCTTTTGTATTACATTGTAATTTAAAGCGCAGCCTCTTCTCTGGGGAATCAATACAGCTTTCAAAAGAGTGTGACATTTATTTTATAGGTTATACCGGTCATAAACAGAGGCCAGATAATTGCTGACTCCTTCAATCTCGCAAGGTAAGATGCTGCCAGGCTGATTACTTGATATCAGAACACAGGAAATACAATAATATGGCAAAAAAAAAAAAAAGCCAAATATTGCAGATCCAGTAAACAAGATGCGGGATATTTTTGTGAAATAAATTCTGAGAATGCAGGAAGCAGGGGAGTGTACAGAGCATGTGGAAGGCAGCCAGACCCGGACAATGCTTGGACAGGGACTGACAGTAGAGACAGTTCAGTCTCTCTGCCATCACTGAGTCAGGGGCTTCTTGTCTCAACAGAATATAACTGGACCAACCACATAAATAATCAGTGGCTTGGTGGCCTGCTTGATTGGCATCATCACCTATTATCTCTCTCCACCAGCAGACTCAGTTACAAAGTTACTCACCAAAGCTACTTCATTGCACCATCCAAACCCATGGCCTCTACCTCCACAAAGGATGTGCTCAGAAAAAGGCTGCCACTGCAGGTTCATGGTACAAACCACTTAGATTTGGAATTTGGATTTTGCTCATCACTGGGTCTAGGTTCTGCAACTCCCCCTCCTCCAGCTACTGTTGAGAATAGCTCCGCCAGTGGCCACAGTGGTCCAAGCACATTGTGAATCACGACCTTTTCAAAGGCAATTATTGCTGATTCTTGCCATGTGAATGGACAAAATAAATTGGACTTTTACTATCAATGGAATGCTATTCAACTGGCAGTGAATGTGCTCTTTATTCAGAGGTCATCAGCAATCATTGGTTTGGGAGATAATGTTTGGGTTGAATGAAAGTGATAAGATGTCCCACGATGATCTGAAGATCCCTGGATGGTGCATATTCCTGTGAAGATTGAAACTAATCATCACACTGATGTTAATTATGTTTGTGTAAAACTGTTACCAGGAGCAGGTCTCCGTAATGTAACCACTGGCAAACCCATGTAGTCTTTTTTTAAATTCTTCTCTGGCTCAACCCCCTCCCATCTTCACAAACTCTGTTTCTCATGCCCAGTGTCCTTTCAATCCATATTTCTCTTCCAGCTGCTGGCTTCAACTCTGGAGGTCTGAGCCTAAATCCTTCAACTTGTTGACTGATCTTCACTGTCTTTCTAGCCCAGCTCAGCGATCAAGCCTTTAATTATTCCTCCAGACCCTGCTTCCCTGACCTCGCATCTGTCTTTTGGTGGATTCTCCAAAACTTCCTGGAAGATTTTGTACCTTAAAGATACCATTTAAATGCAGGCCTCCCTTTCACTATGTGACTAGGTGATTGTGTTTTGTCAGCCCTTCCCAGTCTCCCAGTAAAGAATCACTAGTTTCTACATCAGAAGAACTTGGCTAAGTTTGGTACACATCTTTGGTCACTGCAGGGGGGGGGGGGGGGGGGGGGAGCTGGCCAAAGACTGTGTTATGTTTAGAAGGCACTTGTTTCCAAACGTAATGGACTAAATGCTCTTTGCCAATTCTAGAGCTCAGTACCGTACTACCACAGCAGCACTGAATACAACCAGTTACCTGCACAAGGAGCGAAAATATATTCCCTGGCAGGCAGCGCTGGATAACCTGGCTTACATTAGGATCATGTTTGACCGCAGTGAGGTTTTTGGAAACATGAAGGTAAGGAATAATGAAAATTCATTTAGTGAGTTCAAACATTACATTTTGAGGACTGGCCAAATAAGAGACATAAAAGAGGACTGGCCAAATGTTGTGCCTTCCACCACAGTGATGAATGCTGTGGTGGATGTTTGTGTTAAATTTTTATTGTGTTCTTGTGTGTTCTTTATCATTGTACCGCTGCTGGCAAATTCATTTCACTTGCACTTTATGTGCAAGTGACGAATAAAACTGATTGTATTGTAACAGAGCTGTGTGGCAGTAATCTCCAGTAAATTAAATACGGGCGCATCTGTCCCTTTTACCATTATATGAAAATGGACACACTAACATCACCTGCCCTTGTGGTGGACTTATTGCATCCCACCCATGCCAACCTCATCGGTAGATTTGTTTGACCAACTGCCCCCGTCCCTCACCTAGGTGATCCTGTCCCTCACCTGGTGAAACCCCCTTCCTCCTCTCCCTCCCCCCCCCACCCCCCTCCATTGCCCCATCTTCCCCAAGCCCCCAGGCCTCACCTGAAGACTTTAGTCGCACTCCTTGTCTGCAGCTCAAGGGTGCAGTAGGCCAATTGATGAAAACTAGAGAACAGCTGAAGAACCTCGGAAGGAACTCTGGTAGCATCTGTGGAGCAAAATGGTCAGGTGATGTTTTGGTTTGGAATCCTTTGTGTGGACCATGTTCCGGTCTAGTCTAGATGAAGGGTCCAAACCTGAAATGTCAACTGTCCATTTCCCTTCCCAGAAGCTGCCTGAACTGCTGAGTTCCTCCAACTGTTCTCTTGCTTCACTGCAAATTCCACCATCTTCAGTCTCTTGTGCCACCAATGAAAACCAAGCTTGGCTAATTAATGTTGATTACATAACTAAGAATTCATGTCTTCCTCATCAGTAGGAAGTCAAATTAGAGAGACATTGGTTGATCTCTGAGGTTGATCTTCTCATTTCCTTCTTTTGGAGCCCAGTGAATGTGGTTTGTCTAGTGTCCGGGAACTTTTGTTCTGTTGGTGAATATCCCGCAAGTAAACAGAGGGTCTGTGGTTTGTGAGAAATGGTTCATGAGGTGGAGACTGGCTTCATCTAATTTGTAATGGCTGTGGAAGGAGCTGCCATCTCTAAGGTGAGAAGCATATTTTGTGACTGACACTGTTTTTTTATTATATACAGAAATACATGCTTCAGCAGGTGTCCCCATTGTACGACTACTTTGCAAATAATACTGGAAACTGGACAACACCTTCTGAAGGCCACATGAATCAGTGAGTATCTGCAGTTCTGGTGATTTAAGGACAGTGTATTTGCCTTGGAGGCAGTGCAGAGACTGTTCACTATTTGATTCCGGAAAAAGAGGGACTATAGTTTAAGGAAAATATCCCTGTGGTCTAGGAATTTAACAAAGAGGCATGATCTCATTGAAAGGTTGAGGCATAGAAAGGCTGTTCCCTGGCATGGGAAGCCAGGGAACGATTGCATAGGCTAAGCCTCTGTTCCCTAGTGTTTAGAATACAATTGTCCTTTTAGAGATATGGAACATTTTTGGAGGCCAAGCCAGATATTACTTGCAAATTTTTTAGTATTGTAGTCTTCTGGTGCTGATTCTCGAAAAAAAACAGTTCTCTGGATTGCCACCACCCTATGGCCTAATTTTTATGTTAACATTATCCCTGATCCCACGTTAATCATTCATACTTTTCCCAGGATCACTCTTTCCAATTGAAATAACTTTCAGTTGAACGATATGAAAAATTAGCTGTTTCTATAACCTGCTGCTGACCTATCCTCATTGACCCAATCCACTCCAGGTCACTCCACCTTCATATCTTTGTAACTACCCTTATTTAGCTGAAAACGCTAAATAAGGGCGTTCATCCTCAAACTACCTCTGAAATTCTACCATATTGTGATCACGGCCCGCGATATCCTTAATATGAAGAGAAGAGCACATTGGAATTCCAATGAATAGCATTGTGTCAGACTGCGGTTACTTTACGATTCACAGTGCTGCAGTTACTCCTCGAATGAATGAATGAATACGCTTATTGGCAAAGTATGTACACAATTTGCCTTGGTGCTCTGCTCGCAAGTGAAAGTGAACCCCTTCTTACTCTTTTCAGGTACAATGAGATTGTTGCCATGAGTGTGGCCTGTAGTTATGAGCACCAGGGCTGTCAGAACAAAGCACGGGAGCTTTTCAAGCAATGGATGAGCAACAGCAGCAATAACCCGTAAGTATTTTGGATGAAAAGGAAATGTGTATGGAGACCAATAACTTGTAATAATGGGATGTTGGAAATCTATATTACGTTTTATTTTGAAAATAAAATGGTAATGAGGCCTAAAACTGCTCTTTTTGTTGTTCTGGTGTTAAAATTGCATTTCCTCTCCCAATACTTATTTCTGCAATGAGCAAGGACTATAATTGGGAGATTTCCAGAGCAGTGTGGTCAGATTGCCTGTGCAACAACGTACCAATGCTTATTGTGGTTTCAGTGCAGCATTCCATTGTGTTGTAAGTCCCTGCAGTTCTCAGCAGGTGAAATCTCTTCAAGCCAGGTGGCACTCTTCCATTCACAGGGAAGTGTTGCCACTGAATTGAATGGATACAGCCAGGATTGGAGTTTCCCAGAGATTTGGAACACCTGGATGGTTATTGAAGAATAGTATCCACAGGACTAGGTTGTTTATGCACGAGAGTGCACGGGGATTCCCCAGGGCTGCAGACAGTACTGTAGGTTGAAGGTTGTCCAGGAGATGTCCAGGGATATCCTGCACCAGTGGAAATCTACCATGTTGGTTGAGCCCTGTGCCCATTCTACCAGCTGCAATGGGCTGAAGGATAATGAGCTAAAGTCCCCTCTCCTTGACTATGGAGTTTGGTTGACCTGACTCGTGCAACAGTGAGTGGTCAACTGAGAAGGGGCAGAGATCATCTGCAGTAGCCTCGAATTACTCCCAAGCTAAGGAGTGATCCTGACTGGCATAGATTGAGCACTTGTAGAACTCAAATGCTGAAAAGTTGCTTTCTTCAGGTTAGCTGACTGTCAACAGCACAGTGATATCTACTTCAGAGTTGTGTGAATTACTATCTTGCTCCACTTGATAAATATCATGTATTCTCTTCTCTGCTGATTTTGTGATATTATTTCTGATTAAAAGGATCCCACTGAACCTGAAGTCGACAGTTTACTGCAATGCAATAGCATTAGGGGGAGAAGAGCAGTGGACCTTTGCATGGAAAATGTTCAAGGAAGCCACAATTGCCACGGAGTCGGATAAGCTGCGATATGCTCTGGCCTGCACCAAAACAACATGGCTGCTGAATCGGTGAGAGGATCAGGCAGCAATTTGCTACCCCGATATGGCTACTCACAGGCTGACAACTGTGGACGCTTGTTCACCAAAGGCAGGGGCTGTCATGGTCCACGGTTCTGAAGCAAAATAAAGAAAGCCCAGTGGCACGGTGGTGCAGCGCTAGAGCTGCTGTCTTACAGCACCAGAGACGGTTAGATCCTGACGACAGGTGCTGTCTGCAACGGAGTTTGTACATTCTCCCTGCGACCGCGTGGGTTGTCTCTGGAATCTCCGGTTTCTTCCCACACTCCAAAGACGTATAGGTTTGCAGGTTAATTGGCTTTGGTCAAATTGTAAATTGTCCCGAGCGTGTGTTGGAAAGTGTTAAGTGTGTGGGGATCGCTGGTCATCGCGGACTTGGTGGGCTGAATGTCCAGTTTCAAGATTCAATAAAGTTTACTGTCATGTGTCCCAGATAGGATAATGAAATTCTTGCTTTGCTTCCCCACTGTATCTCTAAACTAAACTAATCGAAACTATTGTAGGACTCTCACTCTGAAAGCCTGCAGCTCGAAATGTCTCTGCCCCATTCCCAGAACAGGTGTAAACGCAGCCACTGAGTTTGGAACACTGGCAAGCATACTCAAGACTCTGGAAATCCAGGAATTTTTACTGATTAAGAAGTTATCTCAGAACCAACTCATTAGCCCCTTCCCCCACATTTCCCCGTGATCGGTTTTTGCTTTCCTGCTCATCAACTCCACCCTGATTCTCCTGCCATCCACCTACATGAAGGGTAACTAGGGGTAAACTACAGCACCCAGAGGAAACTCTCAGGGCCATGTGGAGAACGTGCAAATGCCACGCAGTCAGAAGCTGTAGTGGGGATTGAACCTGGGTCTGGGAACTCTGGAGTAGCAATGTATACTGTGTGCCACCCAGGAAGGACCTGCTATGAAGCTTGCACTCACTCCCGTTTGCACCCAGCTGTAATAATAAAGTCCCACACTACCACAGCAACATGGCAGGAGAGAAGTGATTAGTTCTCCCAATTTTTGGTGGTCTTTTCCCTCCTCATCACCAACCACCAACTCCACTGCCAGTGGTCCCCACCCCCACCACTGCACTTCCCCAATGTAGGCTTACTCCCCTGTCCTCTGACACAGTCCTCACCCCCTTGCCGCACAAGATTATCCGTCTGCTGCATTGGCACCATGCCCTCTGCCACTCACCCCCCTCCACCTCCATTTTAATGGATTAACTGCTCTGATTCTGGGGGTAGGAAAGGCTCCCTGGTGTTGGGCAGTGAGGTGAATCTCCAGTGGGCAAATTCCATCTTGCCCCCATCCCAAGCTGAGGGAAGGCATCTCTCTCTCTCTCTCTCCCCACAGGGCTTGGCACTCTCTTCCACCCCTTGGTGGTGGAAGGGAACGCTTTGCATGGATTTGAGTATAGGAGCAGGGAGGTTCTACTGCAGTTGTGCAGGGTCTTGGTGAGACCACACCTGGAGTATTGCGTACAGTTTTGGTCTCCTAATCTGAGGAAAGACATTCTTGCCATAGAGGGAGTGCAGAGAAGGTTCACCAGACTGATTCCTGGGATGGCAGGACTTTCATATGAAGAAAGACTGGATAGACTTGGCTTGTACTCGCTAGAATTTAGAAGATTGAGGGGGGATCTTATAGAAACTTACAAAATTCTTAAGGGGTTGGACATGCTAGATGCAGGAAGATTATTCCCGATGTTGGGGAAGTCCAGACCTAGGGGTCACAGTTTAAAGATAAGAGGGAAGTCTTTTAGGACCGTGATGAGAAAATCATTTTTTTACACAGAGAGTGGCGAATCTGTGGAATTCTCTGCCACAGAAGGTAGTTGACGCCAGTTCATTGGCTATATTTAAGAGGGAGTTAGATGTGGCCCTTGTGGCTAAAGGGATCAGGGGGTATGGAGAGAAGGCAGGGATGGGATACCGAGTTGGATGATCAGCCATGATCATATTGAACGGTGGTGCAGGCTTGAAGGGCCGAATGGCCTACTCCTGCACCTATTTTCTATGTTTACCCTCCCCTATCCTATTACTGGGGGATCTCTATGACAAGCTATCCCAATGATCAGGAGGGAATCTCTCCCTTCTAGCACCCTACTACTGGAGGTGGAGGGAGAAATGGAGGTGAAATTCTCACTTTGCGTAATTGCCTCCAGTATGTTTGTATGTATTTATTTATTTATTTGCTCCCATCAAGCTACCTTGAATATACGTTGGATCCGAACATGATCAGGAAGCAGGATGCCACCTCCACCATTTCCACCATTGCTCGTAACGTGGTTGGCCAGTCCTTGGCATGGGACTTTATAAGAGCAAAGTGGTCATTCATCTTTCAGGAGTGAGTACCTGAATATTGTGAGCGGGAGTGCGGCACAATTTGGGATTGTATCTCTGGGGAGTTGCAGGGCACAGTGGCTTGGGTGGTTGCGTTCTCCATGCACCCAGGGATTAATGGCCTGTGTTTCTTTGTTCAGGTATGGTGGAGGCTCCTTTTCATTCTCTTCGCTGATATCCAGTGTGACAGAAAGATTTTCAACAGAGTTTGAGCTCAATCAGGTTGGTGCTTCTTTTTTACCTTGTCGTGTTCCAGTCCATTTCTACCTCTCCCTAGGTACAAGTTCATTTGAATGCAGGACACTGAAGCAGGTGCAAACCATTCAGCCTGCATGCTTGCCGCATGACTGCAGTCCACTGCTGAACCTTATTTCAGCGCCACATTCCTGCACTGAAGCAAAACATGCTGGAAACAGCAACATCTCGGGCAGCATTTACGGTGAAACAGTCAACATTTCCAGTCAAGGACCCTTCATGAGGACTGGAAAAGTGTGTTTTGTTGCAGAGAGGAGTGTGAGAGAGAACACAGTTGGCAAGATGATAATAAATGTAAAGACCAGATAATCACCTGGAAATAGAAAGATAATTACATCTGGGTTGGGAGAGCGAGAGGGGCAGAAACATATCAGAGAGATCTCACCATCGACGGCACCACTGTCTCCCCATCTCCCCAGGCCCGCAACCTTGGCGTGATCTTTGATTCCACCCTCTCCCTTGAGCCTCACATCCGCCATGGCATTAAAACCTCCTTCTTTCACCTCCGCAACATCGCCAAAATCAGACCCTCTCTCACACCTCCCGCTGCTGAAAGACTCATCCATGCCTTCATCTCCTCCCGACTGGACTACTGCAACTCACTTCTCCTTGGCATCAGCTCCACCTACATTAACCGACTCCAACTGGTCCAGAACGCAGCTGCCCGACTCATCATAGAAACATAGAAACATAGAAAGTAGGTGCGAGAGTAGACCACCAGGTCCGTCGAGCCCGCACCGCCATTCGCTCATGGCTGAACACTAAACAGACACACTTACCCACAAACAGTAGACACAAGACACAGAACACAAGACACTACCCTCCCCTTTATACCGCTATCACCCCTCTCCACCCCAAAAACCTCGTGATCTCCTGGGGGAGGCAAAAAACCGGATAAAAACCCAGGTCCAATTCGGGAAAAAAATCCGGGAAATTCCTCTCCGACCCCAATCTAGGCGATCGACACTTGTCCAGGAGATCACTCAGGTCTTACTATACTAACCATACCTAGGTCCATATCCCTGCCCTCTCCCCGTAGCCCCTTATCCCCTTGGCAGCTAAAAAACCATCTATTTTAGTCTTAAATATATTTAAAGTTTCTGCTTCCACTGCTCCCTGGGGCAGTGAATTCCATAAATTAACCACCCTCTGGGTGAAGAAGTTCTTCCTCATCTCAGTTTTAAAAGAGCCCCCCCTTATTCTGCAACTATGTCCCCTAGTTCTAGTTTCCCCGATCATTGGGAACATCCTCGGTGCATCCACCCGATCAAGGCCCCTCACGATCTTATATGTTTCAATGAGATCGCCTCTCATTCTTCTAAACTCCAAAGAGTAGAGTTCCAGCCTACTTAACCTTTCCTCATATGTCAATCCCCTCATTGCAGGAATTAATCTTGTAAACCTTCGCTGCACTGCCTCCAGGGCTAGTACATCCTTTCTTAAGTATGGACCCCAGAACTGTACACAGTATTCCAAATGTGGTCTCACTAATACTGTGTACAGCTGCAGCAAGACCTCTGTGTTTTTATACTCAATCCCCCTAGCAATAAAGGCCAAAACTCCATTGGCCTTCCTGATTGCTTGCTGCACCTGCATACTAACTTTTAGTGATTCATGTACTAATACCCCTAGATCCCTTTGCGTTGCATTACAACGCAGCTCCTCCTCATTTAGAAAATAACTTGCCCTATCATTTTTTTTCCCAAAGTGAATGACTTCACATTTATTAGTATTAAACTTCATCTGCCAAGTTGTTGCCCACTCACCTAGCTTATCTATATCCTTTTGCAGACTCTTCCTATCCTCCTCATCCCCTACTTTTCCTCCCATTTTTGTATCGTCCGCAAATTTTGATATATTACACTTGGTTCCCTCCTCCAAATCATTTATATAAATTGTGAACAACTGGGGTCCCAGCACCGACCCTTGCGGAACCCCGCTAGTTACCGGTTGCCATCCCGAGTATGAACCATTTATCCCCACTCTCTGCTTCCTATTTGTTAGCCAATCCTCTACCCATGCTAATATATTACCCCCAATTCCATAATTTTTTATTTTTAGCAATAGTCTCTTATGTGGCACCTTGTCAAAAGCCTTTTGGAAGTCCAAGTATACCACATCCACCGGTTCCCCTTTATCCACCCGGGTTGTTACTTCCTCAAAGAATTCGAGCAAATTCGTTAAACAGGACTTCCCCTTCACAAAACCATGCTGGTTCTGTCCGATGAAGTCATGTTTATCCAAGTGCCCCGTTAGTGTTTCTTTAATAATTGTCTCTAACATTTTACCCACCACCGATGTTAGACTAACTGGTCTATAGTTACCCGCTTTCTGTTTACTTCCTTTTTTAAATATAGGTGTTACATTGGCCATTTTCCAATCCACTAGAACCGTTCCTGCCTCCAGGGAGTTTTGGAAAATTATCACCAATGCATCCACAATCCCCACCGCTATCTCCCTCAAGACCCTTGGATGTAATCCATCAGGCCCAGGGGATTTATCCTCCTTCAGTCTCATTAATTTCCCTAATACCACCTCCTTGGTGATCTTAATAGTATTTAGCTCCTCCATTCCTACCGCCCCCTGTTTATCCAACGTTGGAATATTTTTTGTGTCTTCTATGGTGAAGACTGATACAAAATACTCGTTTAATGCCTTTGCCATTTCCATGTTCCCCACCAACAACTCTCCAGTCTCACCCTCCAATGGACCAACGTTCACCTTAGCCACCCTTTTTCTTTTTATATAGCTATAAAAACTCTTACTATTAGTTTTTATGTTGTTTGCTAAATTCCTTTCATAGTCTATTTTCCCCGTCTTAATTAATCTCTTAGTTATTTTTTGCTGACCTTTAAATGCTTCCCAATCCTCTACCCTCCCACTATCTCTGGCTACCTTATATGCCCTTGCCTTCAGCCGAATACTATCCTTTATAGTTTTACTGAGCCATGGCTGACTGTTCTTACCCTTACCCCTTTTTTTCTTCATAGGAATAAATTTTTCTTGAAGGTTATACAGTAGACCCTTAAACGTACACCACTGCTCATGTACCGTCTTATTCTTGAGTCTGCTATCCCAGTCAACTTTGATCAGCTCAGTCCTCATACCTTCATAATCCCCCTTATTTAGACTAAGCACCCTAGCCTGAGTTTCAACCTGCTCCCCTTCTATTTGAATATGGAATTCGACCATATTGTGGTCACTTGTTCCCAACGAGTCCCTAACTATGACATTTTTAATTAATCCTGCTTCATTACACAGGACCAGATCCAAGATTGCCTCCCCCCTTGTCGGTTCTGTGACATACTGTTCTAGGAACCCGTCTCTAATACATTCTATAAATTCTTCCTCTAGTCTACCCTGCCCAGTTTGGTTTGCCCAATTAATATGAAAATTGAAGTCCCCCATGATTACAGCAGTTCCCTTTTTACATGCGTCAACTATTTGCAGATTTATGTTCTGACTAACAGCGTCACAGCTATTTGGAGGTCTATAAATTACACCCACTAGTGTTTTTTTTCCCCTTGTTATTCTCTATCTGTACCCAAGCTGTTTCACTATCCTGATCCTTCAACGCAATATCCTTCCTCTCTATTGCCGTTATTCCCTCCCTTATTAAAAGGGCCACCCCTCCTCCCTTTCTTTCCTGTCTATCTTTCCTAATTGTCGAGTACCCCTCTATATTTAACTCCCAGTCCTGATCCCCTTGCAGCCATGTCTCCGTAATGGCCACGATATCATAACTATATATACTTAATTGCACCGTTAATTCATTTATCTTATTACGAATACTCCGTGCATTTAGATAAAGCACTTTCAGATGATTTTTACTACCCTTCCTTTACGTTTTTGCCCCTTTTACATCTAGAGCTTTATCTTCACCCATTCTGTCTCCTGTCACATTTTGACTTTCCGCTTCCCCACTGATACCCTGCTCTATTTCCTCTACCCCTGCTGTTATTACCCCCCTTGATACCTCCCCCCCGCTACTTAGTTTAAAGACCTCTCTACTGCCCTAGTTATATGATTTGCCAGGACCCCAGTCCCAGCACCGTTCAGGTGAAGTCCGTCCTTACAGAACAGATCCCCCCTGTCCCAGTACTGGTGCCAGTGGCCCAAGAAACCAAACCCATTATTCCCACACCAGTCTTTGAGCCACGCATTCACCCACACCAAATCCTGGCATCACATCACTCCAGTCCTCAAACAACTTCACTGGCTTCCCATCTCCCACCGGATCACCTACAAAATCCTGGTCCTCACCTACAAAGCCCTCCATCATCTGGGCCCCCCCCCCCCATATCTCACTGACCTCCTCTCCCCCTACCAACCCTCACGGTCCCTCAGATCCACATCAGCTGGTCTCCTCTCCATCCACAAATCCAACCTCCGCAGTTTTGGGGACAGAGCCTTCTCCAGGGCAGCTCCCAGGCTCTGGAACTCCCTCTCCCAACTGATCCGCAATTCCGTGTCCCTCACCATCTTCCAGTCCCGCCTCAAGACCCATCTCTTCACCTCTGCCTATCCTTAGCCCCACGTCCCCCTCCCTTTTCATCTGTGCTTGAATTGCCTCATATTGTGTTTTGAATTGAATTCTGTCTTTAATTTGTGTACTAGTTATGTCTCTACTATTTATTTCATTACACTTACATGTTTTTCCTCTACTTGCTAAATTTTTGTACGGTGTCCTTGAGACTCTTGAAAGGCGCCCATAAATAAAATTTATTATTATTATTATAGAAGGGACCAGAGAGAGAGAGAGAGAGTGGCAGAGACGGGCAGGGAGAACACGGGGTTACTTGAAATTATGAAATTTAATATTGTCCTGAGAGCTGACACAAGCACAAACAGAAGATGAGTTCCCGTCATTCAAGTTTACGCTGAGCACAGAGATCAGGGTGGGAGAGGGCTGGAGAATTAAAGTGATGGGAATTCGGAAGCTTGGGTTGACAATATTTCTCAAGTTTACCAATCGTGCTAATTGTTAGAGATTAAAGTTTGCTCGGGAAATAATACTGTTAGTACTAAGAATATATAAACAGTTAAACATTGTACTGTGCTGGTTGAATCAACAGCTCATACAGTTCCAGAAGGACAACGAACACATTGGATTTGGTTCTGGATCTCGGGCGCTTGAGCAAGCCATGGAGAAAACAAAGGCCAATATCAAATGGGTGGCAGAAAACAAAAATCCTGTTAATAACTGGTTTATCAATGCCGTGCGTTAAAGTCCTTAACTGAAAGGCCATTCGGAAATGTAAATATGAGCTGAGGATGACAAGCACTGGAAGGATTACAAAATCTAATCTCCAGCGGAGAATGTTTTGTATATAAAATGACAGGAAACTTTGGAGTCAGAGGCCAAGCCATATCTGAGTAATGATCTATGAAATAGTGAACTCAGACTGTGATAACCACTAAAATGATGTGTACCCTGTCCTTCCCATATTGCAAGACTACTATGCCAAGATATTGTGTTGATTCAACTTTATGGTACAGGTTCTAAGTCCTGGTGAATCATTTATGCCTCAATTATTAATCCAAATAATTATTTTCATTCTGGGTTGAGGATGATTACATTTGTCACCGGTGCTACCTTCAGGGAGGGCAAAAATATATTATTTCTATATTGTTTCTGAATTGAAAAAAATCTGTTTACTCAATTCAGAATGTGATTATTGAAAGAGAAAATACCTCTGGCAATTCTGTTATCAGGACTAATCTATAAGGAAAAGATGCATGACTTCTGTCGGAATTCAGTGGGTCACGCAGCATTTGTGGATTTAAGGTCGACACAAAATCAACTCAGCGGGACAGGCAGCATCTCTGGAGAAAAGGAATGGGTGATGGTTTGGGTCGAGACCCTTCTTCAGCCTCAAATTCAGAATTAAATTGGACAACGGATGTTATGAGTCAGGACTCTACAACAGAATGAAGTCATAGTCTGAAGAAGGGTCCCAATCCAAAATGTTGTCAGTCCATTTCCTTCCACGGATGCTGCCTGACCCACTGAGTTCCTCCAGAACTTTGTGTTTTGCTCAAGATTCCAGCATCTGTGGTCTCGTGTGAAACAATCAAGTCTATGCACTGAAGAAGGGTTTCGGCCCGAAACGTTGCCTATTTCCTTCGCTCCATAGATGCTGCCGCCCCCGCTGAGTTTCTCCAGCACTTTTGTCTACCTAATTCTATGCACTGTCCACTGCAACAGCACACAATGTTAAAACTTCAACTGCAAGTGAAAGCAACTTCCCAAGTAACATTCTCAACATTCCTGAAAATATGCCACACACATGTTTTAAAGATTTGCTTCATCCTGTGTGCCAATAGCAATCCCTCTGTACCTACTTGTTTACTATGCTGCACCGTGTGGAATTAAGGGAAGAAACGAAAGCCATTCTTTGTTTTTACTGCAACAGTCAGAGTACCTATTGGGAAACTACAGGGAGAATAGAATCTGCATCTGAAGCAACGTAATCAATGTTCATTATGTTTTTTTTCTCAATAAAAATTAACATTCAAAATTCCTCAAAAGCATTGATATCATGAAGTGCTATTTATTGCCGAGTCTGATTCAGATTAGTCGTGTACACCAGGGTGAAATTAAATTTCTTGTTCACATGAAGCTCACAGTAAAAAATATATTAAAAGCTATGTCAAATGCAAATGTTGCTAGATTGTAGTGCAATGCAATATAGTGAAAAACAAACATTAAAGAACAATAATAGAATAACCAAATAAGGTAGAGTTAAGAATATGTGATTGGTTCAGGAGTCTGGAAAGCGGGTGTGATGTATGTGATTGGTTCAGCTGTCTGCTTGCAATGAGGAGGAAACTGTTCTTAAGCCTATATATATCTATATAATTAAAAGTCTCATCTTGACCACTTCCTGTTTGCACTGCATATTGATTTTAGAAAAAACGGTACCAATTACGGCTGTGATTTTTGGCCATCTTACTCAGAGTCCCCCCCACGCTGCGCAGGACAAGATGATTTTTCCCATCGCTGAAAAATAAAGAGTTATTAGTGTTTAAAAAATGTTGAGATTCTCTCTCCTGTTAATCACCGCCATGAAGGCCACACCCATTTTGGTGGGAGGGGAAGGGACTATAATACCCAGACGTGTGGGCATGGCTCAGTCTCTGCAAAATGGGGGAGGGAAAGGTCACCTTGGTGGCCTTGCACCCTGCTCGAAATGGTAGGAAACTGCATTTAAATTTGGTGGCCTTGCACCCTGCTTGAAATGGTAGGAAACTTCATTTGAATTTGGTGGCCTGCACTCTGCTTGAAATGGAATTTCAAGGAATCGCCGTGTGTCAACTGCCAGTCCACTAGCCGTGAGTGAGTGAGCTGCCAGCACACCCGCAATGTCCATACTAGCCTTCTGGAAACCAGCCCCTTCAGCCCACAACACCCATACTAGTGCTCCAAAAAGCCCCACCTCCCCCCCCCCCCCCACCCCTACTAGCCACCAATATTGGAATATTGTGTTGGGGGACCAGCCCTTCCATGATGGCAAGGGTGAAATGAGTGTGTGGTCATGGTGGTGCGGGTCTCTGATGATGCTGGCTGCCTTTTTGAGGCAGCGACTCCTGTAAATCCCTTCAATGGTGGGGAGGTCAGAACCCGTGATGGACTGGGCAGTGTTTACCACATTTTGTAGTCTTCTTCGCTTCTGGGTGAACCAGGCCATGATACAACCACCCAATATGTTCTCTACTGTACATCTGTAGAAGTTCAAGAGAGTCCTCTCTGACATACCAAATCTCCACAGGATGTAGAGGCGTTGATGGGCTTTCTTTATAATTGCATTGGTTTGCTGGGTCCAGGAAAGAGCTTCAGAAATATGCACACCCAGGAATCTCCACCATCATCCCGTCGATACAGACAGGTTTGTGGGTCCACATCCTTCCTCTTCCAAAGTTCACAATCAGTTCCTTGGTTTTACTGACATTGAGAGCCAGGTTGTAGTGCTGGCACCATTTGGTCAGTCGATCGGTCACACTTCTATACTCTGACTCATCACCATCTGTAACTTGTCTAACAATGGTGGTGTCACCGGTGAATTTGAAGATGGAGTTCGCACTGCGTCCGGCTATACAGTCATGAGTATAGAGTGGGCTGAGCACTCAGCCTTGAGGTGCTCCCTTTCTGATGGTTATTGTGGAAGAAGTGTTGCTGCCAAGTCTGTTGATGAGGAAATCAAGGATCCAGTTGCAGAGGGATGCGCAGAGACCAAGATGTTGATAACTAGCTTGGAGGGGACGATAGTATTGGACGCTGAGCTGTAGTTTATAAACAACAGCCTGATGTATGTGCTTCTAATGTCCAAGTGGTTCAGTGCCGAGTGGAGAGCCAGTGAGATCACATCCTCCTTTGACCTGTTGTGGCGGTAGACAAATTGTAATCGGTCAAGATTCTTGTTGAGGTAAGAGTTGATATGCGCCATGACCAACCTCTCAAAGCACGTCATCACCACAGATGATAGTCATTGAGGCATGTCACCCTAGTCTTCTTGGGCACTGGTATTATTGATGACCTCTTAAAGCAGGTGGGAACCTCAGACCTTGGTAAGGAGAGGTTGAAGATGTCTGCAAAAACTCCAGCTTGTTGGTCTGCACAGGTTTTAAAAACACTAGGTATACCATCAGATCCAGATGTTTTCTGAAGGTTCACTACCCCTTGAAGTATCTTCTGACATCGACCTCTAACTGTGACTGTAATACCATCAGGAGCTATGGGGCTGGGGAAGGCATATCAATGTTTTCCCTATCAAAGAGTGCTTAGAACACATTGAGCTCATCCAGGAGTGAACCTTTTCACCTTGAAGGAAGTGATGGCATTTGTAAAGTTAAAATCCCCCACTATTACAACCCTATAATTCGTGCAGCTCTCTATTTGTGATCTCACTACATATTTCCTCCTCTAGCCCCATTAAAGTCATCACACTCTTTATTTCTCAGTTTTCCCTTTTGCAATCCAGCAACTTCTTCTATTCTTCCTGTTGTACCAACATACCACCATGACTATGTCTCATGATGATTGCCTGACGCTTCAAAAAGATCTGTGCTTATTGGAGAGATGGGAGAAGAAATGGCAAATGACGTTCAAACCTGAAAAATTTAATGTCATGCATTTTATTAGGAAATCTAAACCAATCCATAATTCCTATACACTCTCTGGACATCAGCTAGAGGCAGTTTCAAGTCATAAATACTTTGGAGTTACTTTGTCTGAAAGCATGAAATGGAACAAGCATGTGGAAGGGGCAACAGCCAAAGCCAGGAGTGTCATCGGCTTTCTATGTCGCAATCTGCAAAACGCACCCAAAGAAGTTAAGATCCAAGCATATAAAAGCCTTGTCTATCCACATGTTGAATATTGCTGCTCTGTGGGATCCTTTCACTCAAGGGAACATCAATAAGATGCAGGCAGTGCAAAACAGAGCAGCAAGGTTGATATCTAACAACTACAAATGGCAGAGCTCAGTCTCCAGCATGATAAAGGACCTTCAACATCATCCACACTACTCGTCACAAATGAATCTGATTGACAACATTTCACGAGATCAAGAATACCATTGTTGATTTAAAGATGACGGACCACATCCAGTTAATCCAAGCAAGAGCGGAACTCACTATCAAAACATGGAGGGGACGGGGGACACATTTTTTTGGCGGCCGCGCGCACACGTGCACTCACACACACACACACAAGGCTTCGGAGGCTCAATCCAGCGCTAAAGGCAGCTCAACTGTGCCTGTCTCACCGGGTTAACTACAGCCCTGTCTGGACTGACGGGACACCAGCGCTGCTTCTCCACGCTGGCCATATTTCCCGCAAGCCCAGGCAGGTTAACCTGGCGGGGATGTCCCCCACCTCTCAAAACATGGGGGGGACGTGTCCCCTCTGGCCCCTGAATCCAAGCACCCATAGGCATGTCAACCAGAAGATACCAACCTGGAAATTATTTCATTCCGCACGGCACTTCATTAGCATTTTCTAACTCGTTTTTCTTCAACACAGCAAGGGATTGGAATGGTAGGAAACTTCATTTGAATTTGGTGGCCTGCACTCTGCTTGAAATGGAATTTCAAGGAATCGCCGTGTGTCAACTGCCAGTCCACCAGCCGTGAGTGAGTGAGCTGCCAGCACACCCGCAATGTCCATACTAGCCTTCTGGAATACTTTGGAGTTACTTTGTCTGAAAGCATGAAATGGAACAAGCATGTGGAAGGGGCAACAGCCAAAGCCTGGGTCTGAAGAAGGGTTTCGGCCCGAAACGTCGCCTATTTCCTTCGCTCCATAGATGCTGCTGCACCCGCTGAGTTTCCCCAGCAATTTTGTGTACAAGGGATTGGAATACCCTACCAACCAGCATCAGAGATCTCCAACAGCATCTCCATCTCGACTAGCACGTCCACCACCATCATAGAGCTGAGTGATGCTCTACCTAGAGCTTTTCAGCGTACTACATCCAGATCCAGATCAACCCCTCATCACTGGAGTCACAATGAACTACAGATGGTAGAATCTTGTCGAGAACACAAATACTGGAGTAACTCAGTGAGTCAGGCAGCATCTCTGGGGGGGGGGGGGACATTGATAGACGACGTTTCGGGCTGGAATCTTTCTCCAGACTATGTTCATCTTGGCAAGCCTGCCCCCTCTCCCAACCCCTCGGCCTCTGGGCCACGGCATGGAGCTGGGAACTGGCCACCGAGCTCCTTCTGAGGGAGGGATTGACACCTCGGCGGCCCCGCTCACCGTCCCGCGTCTCCAGGCGGAACGTTTCACTCCGGCTGCAGTAAACCGACGGGACCAGAAGTCGCCTGCACCAAGATGGCGGCGCCCAGCGGTTGATGGAGCGGGGCTTTCTGCACCCGGCATGTGGAATGCGAGGGCCGGCCGGGCCTGGACCTGGGCCGCAGCCCCAGGCTTTCCTCGCGCTAGATGGACAGTGAAGCGCTTGCTCTCCGTGAGCAGCTCGGTCGATGGGCGGCGGATCCGGGCCGCGCCGCCATGGAGGATTCTCTTCTTCGGAACCGATGCGTTTGCGCAACGGACGCTGCAGAAACTGCACGGGTGCAGGTAGCGGGCGCAGGTACCCGGGCCGGGCGCGGGTAGCGGGAGCAGGTGCGCGGGTAGCGGGCGCAGGTACCCGGGACGGGCGCGGGTAGCGGGAGCGGATCAGGGGGTGAGGAAGATCCACAGCTTCATCTGTGTCGGAGAAAGGTGTGCGGACTGAGGGAACAAATGGCTCCTTCCTGACCCCAACCGCCCGGTCAGTTAGGGGTCATTTAACAGCCCATGGCGATACTTGCCCTTTAGGAAATTGACTTTATTCATATCTGGAAATAATAAATGTTGGTCACTTACATAATGTTCAACACCTCCCATCCCCTCTCCACACAGGCTGCATGGATCTCAGTAAATTGATGTTGACGCGTGCAAAGATTTCTGTCTGGTTGCTTCTAACATTTGCAGTAATAATGGGAAATAATGACACATTTGGTTCCTTTTTTCCCCTTATAGATCCTTGGATGACGGAAAGCTGCTCATAGAACAGCTGGAGGTTGTTACTTTGCCAACCACTAAATCTGACAAGCTCCCTGTTCGAAAATACGCTAAGCTGAATCAAATTTCAATTCACAATTGGCCTTGCCTCACAGAGTGCAATCAATTTGATGTTGGAATTATTGTATCGTTTGGTGCGCTGCTCAGTGATGCCCTCATTCAGCAATTCCCATAGTGAGTATATCTTCTGCCTATTGCAAATCTTGATGTCTCTGTGGACGGGACGTTTTAATGATGCACTACTGTAGTGAGAGAAATCTGAAGTAGACAGGACTACATTAAATTTGGGTTTCTGTTCTAAATAAGTTGGTTACTGTCCTTTGTTGTCTCGTGTTTCCAAACATAAGAGGCCATTCAGCCCCTCGCACCTACTGTGCCGTTAAGTAAAATTATGGCAGATCTTTAATCAAAAAGGATATGGGGATGATATTTAATCAAAAGGGATATGGGGACTTAAAAAAAAAGTGCTGTTGGGATTCAAGATCAACAATGAAAAGGCCTTGTAAACTCTCCTATTTATTGTTGACTATGCCTCCCTTTTGTACCTCTTTCTTTCTTTTGCAGCTTACTTAATCCTCCAGAGACTGAGTTAGAACATGTGGAATATACTCTCTTGATTCATGCCCTCCTCCCGTATCTTTCTTTCATGCTGTCTACAATATCAGATCTAACAGATATCTAATCTCTGTCTTGTCCCTAGTGGAATATTGAACCTCCATCCCAGTCTGCTTCCAAGGTGGAGAGGTCCTGCTCCAATTTTTCACACACTGATCCATGGTGATCGAATGGCTGGTGTCACCATCATGCAGATTCGACCAAAAAGGTACGTTGACTTGTACAGAAACTTGTGGAACTGGGAGAAATCCAATGATATCAACAAATTAGGTTGTTTCACAGGACTTTGGTTAGGTTACATTTGGAGTATTACATTCAGTTCTGGTCACCCCATTACAAACGGATGTAGAGGCTTTGGAGAGGGTTCAGAAGAAGTTTACTAAATTGCTGCTTGGAATTATTGGGTATTATCTATAAGGAGAGGTTGGACAAACTTGGATTGTTTTCTCTGGAGCATTGGAGATTGAGGGGAGACTGAAAAAAGTACATAAAATGAGGAGAACCATTGGTAAGGTAGACAGAACCTTTTTCCAGGGGGGAAATGTCAAATATTGGAGAACATAGGTTTAAGGTAAGAGGGACAAAGATTAAAGGAGATGTGCAGGGTACATTTTTACATGGAGAGTGGTGGGTGCCTGGAACACATTGCCAAGGTGGTTGTGGAGGCAATTACAATAGTGGCATTTAAGTTACCTTTGGATATGCAGGGATTGGAGGGATTTTGATCACTTGCAGGAAGAGATTAGTTTAAATTGGCATCAAGTTCGGCATGGGCATTGTGATCCGAAGGGCCTGTTCCTGTGCTGTACTGTTCTTTGTGATTCAAGTACTTGTTTAGATACTTCCAAAATGAGTGCCTGCCTCCACATCCCCCTCAGTGAGAGTGTCTGCCTCCATCTCCCCCTCAGGCGGTGCATTCCAGAGGAAAGTAAAAGGAATCTTGGCTGTGAGCAGTTACTTTCATGAGTCATAACGAGTCTTTAATTGTCTTTTTCCAACAAATTTTATTTCCATGAGAGGTTTTCTGAATTTATCTGATAATTTTCTCGATGATTAGCTGTGCATTCAAACAGAACTATTGTGAAGAAATTTGTTGGATGACTGCAAGGACATGTAGGTGACTGTTTGATGTTTGATTTTTGTAGGTTTGACGTTGGCCCCATTCTAATGCAGCAGGAGTGTCCTGTTCCTCCACGATGCACGTCTGGTGAACTAGGAGTGATACTGGCTGAAAAAGGTGCTGAAATGGTAAAAATATTCAAACTTGCACTAGCTGTGATTTTCACTTAAAACAGTCCGAGGGTAGACATTGATGCCAAGATCAGCATTTATTGTCCACCCCTGACTGGCTGTGAGTGGATGGTAATGAGGAAGATGTTGACCTGCTTTGATCAGTGCTGGTGAAGGCCTGTTTCCCCCATCATAGTAAAAGATCAAACAGTCACCTACATGTCCTTGCACTCATCCAACAAGTCTCTTTACAATAGTTTTGTTTGAGTTGTAACTGGGTCAGAATCCGGGAATTCCTCCAGGATGAGGAATTCCTAGATTCTGACCCGGTTACCATGAGGTAATTAGAATCATAGTGTCACACAGCGGGGAAACAGGCCCTTTAGCCCAATTTGTCAATGCTGACCAAGATGCCCCATTTAAGCTAGTCCCGTCGCTCACACTTGGCCATTTCCTATCCATGAAACCACAATTTTAAATATGATGATAAAGGGGAATGGGGAAAAAGGTGTTGCTGTAGAGGGAATTCCTGACTTTTGACACAAACAATGACAGAAATAAATGTGGAATTTTAAATAAATGTAGGGGACTACTGAATAAGGAAGATGTAGCCTGATAGAGGATGTCAGCTTTCATTACAAGAAGATTTGAGTCGCAAACCAAAATTCGAATGGAATTCTACATAGCCCTGATGAAACTGCCACCTGGAATGTTTTATACTGTACTTTAGAGATACAGCATGGAAACAGGCCCTTCAGCCCATTGAGTCCACGCCGACCAGTGATCACTAGCACTATCCTACGCAGTAGGGACAATTTTTACAATTTTACCAAAGCCAATTAACCTACAAACCTGTACGTCTTTGGAGTGTGGGAAGAAATCGGAGCATTCAGAGAAAACTAATGGGGTCACAGGGAGAATGTTCAAACTCCACACAGAATATTGTGTACTGAGGTCTGATCTCTTTGCAAAATTCTTAGGGTTCAGAGAGAAGTCTGGTCTTTGCTCCCTTTGAGCGCAGTGGAAATAAAATTAATCAACACTTTCAAAGGAAATTGGACAGACACCCGTGTAACTTGCCTGCGTGCTGATTATTTCCAGAATTTACAAATTTGCAGCATCAGCAATACTTCACTTTTGGCAGAGCCGGACAAAGATGTGACTATTGTTGTTCCATCTTTATCATTGGGTCAGAGATGGAAATGAGAATATCACAAATATATGTAAACTGGAAAGCTCTTTGTGCTGACTGGAAAAATTGTAAAAGTTAAATTAGTAAAAAATTAGTTAAAAAAAAAGTAAAAGCTACGGAAGTGAGTGTAGGAAAACTGGAGAGGTCTTTCCGAGAAAGGACAGATGTTGGGGCCAGTGATGGATCTGCAGTGCAAAGTAGAATTGATTTTTGTGCTGAGGTGATTCAAACTAGACCATTAGGGAAGTACAGTGTAATTCTGATACAGTGTAGTCCAGCTATTAGGAAATTCTGATGGCCCAACATCTAGCTCACAAATGATGGCTCCCATTCTCCCTTGAAACGCACCTGCACCTTGCTTCCCGGGCACTCGTTAGGGCCACTGGTAAATGTATTAAAGCCACCGTGTAACAACTTTAAAACAAAGTGAATTTAAAGTGTGTTGGGATATTACCAACCGTAACATCCATTAGGCTGTAGAACCTGCCGGTCAGACACTATCAAAGTCCTGACCAAGCCTAGTTATTCACAGTAGGAGTAGCCCATGTGGGATATCAGTGTTTTCCAGCAGAGCTACCTTGGCTTGGGAAATCATGTCTGATGCATTCATTGGAGTTTTTTGAGCAAGTCTCGAAAGTGGATGGATGGGAACCTGAAGATGTTGCTTCCAGAATATGTTTGACAAGGTGGTCACAAAAAGTTAAATCGCAGGATAAAACCCAATGGTGTTGGAAGTAATCTATTGGCATGTGTGGTAATTGGCTGAGAGCAGGAAGCAGCAAATGGGGATAAGGGAAGATATTTTCAGGCGGATATAAACAAATCACAGAGAGATTGATAAGTGAGTGGGGGGGGGGGGGGGGGGGGGGGGATGGGCAAATGGGGTATAATGTGGGGAAAGTGTGAACTTTGTTTTGGAAGAAAAAACAAAAGCATTGTATTTACGTGGAGAAAGACGGCAAAAAGATGCGGCACAAAGGAATGTGGGGATGATAAACAGAAACCCAGCACGCAGGTGAAGCAGGTAATGGCAAAGGCCAAAGGAATGTCTGCCATTATTTTGAGGAGGTCAGAGTGTAAACGTAGGGAAGTCTCTGCAACTGTACATGGCCACAGTGAGACCACATGTAGCACACCACAAATGTGTTGGTTCCCCTCTTTATGTTATTGGAGGCAGCTCAGGAGAGGTTTACTTGATGATACTGGATATGGAGGTTAAACAGGCTGGCATTCCACTCACTGGAGTTTAGAAGAATGAAAGGTGATCAATGAAAGATAGAAGATTATTTGGGGGAGGCCAGACAAGTTAAATGCTGATTGGATGTTTCCTCTCTTGTGACACTCTAGAAGCAGAGAGAATGGTTTCAGAATAAGGAGACTCCTATTTAAGACAGAGATGATGTAGAATTTTCATAAGGATTGTGAGTCTTTGGAACTCGTTGCTGCAGAGAAATATGGTCTTTGGCTATATCTAAGACTGAGAAAGATAGATTTCTAATCAGTAAGGGAATTGAGGATAATGGGTGAAAGGCAGGAAGGTAGGTGAGGAATGTTAGATCAGCCATGTTCCTATTCAATGCTGGAGCAGGCTTGAGGGGCTAAATAGCCTCCTGTTTCTACTGATTTTGTGCAATCTGGCTAAATCAATCATTTTTAAACCTACTGATTTAATTGTTTCAGCTCTTGTCAGTATTGAAAAGTCTGCCAGAACATATAGAGAATAAACGGGAACAAAGCAAAGATGGAATCACATTTGGTGAGTGCCAGAGAATTCTCTGCATTGATACTGGCCCTTTGAGACGTTACATCTATTTATTAATTCACAACATATCTGAAATGTTTTACATCTAATAATATGATATTATCAAACAAATCATCCCAGATATTTATATAATTGAATGTCAAGGACCTTGGGTGGGAATGGGTGATTTATGCAAAAGGGACTTCAATACATTTTTATGTAATGTTTTATTTGCAGCTCCCAAAATCACTGTTGCTGACAGTTGGGTGAATTGGGAGGAACAAACAGTGGAGGAGCTTGATCGGTTAAACCGGGCAATCGGGTCCAGGGTAAGTGTATGAAGTGGTGATGGGGCAGGGCTTTTTTTCTCTGTTGTCAGCCGGGCAACCTAGGCAGAATTTTAGGTTGCCAAATGACAGTTTAGGTGGTCATTTAAGACGGTTTGCATGACGCATGCGATAATGTGCTCGGACAAAGTGCGTAGGTCGGAATTATGCTCAATGAAGCATTCACATATTATTTCTGCTTCAAATAAAGTCACAAACTAAACATATTCACCAACCCAGACATGATATATACCACAATGACATGCAGCAAAATTATAATACAGTATCTCAACTCTTTTTACACGTTGCAAAGAATGCAATTTCTATTATTTCTTTCCACTCCCAAACAAAAATGTGGTTGGATTATTCAGCGTATGATCAACCTCGGTGAGACCAAGCACAGGCTTGGCGATAGCTTCGCACAACACCTCTACTCAGTTCACAATAACCAACCTGATCTCCCGGTGGCTCAGCACTTAAACTTCCTCTCCCATTCCGAATCCGACCTTTTTGTCCTGGGCCTCCTCCATGGCTAGAAGTGAGGCCCACCACAAATTGGAGGAACAGCACATCATATTTCGCTTGGGTAGTTTACACCCCAGCGGTATGAACTTTGGCTTCTGAAATTTCAGGTAGTCCATGCTTTCTCCCTCCTTCCCCTCCCATTCCCAGCTCTCCCACAGCCTACTGTCTCCGCCTCTTCCTTCCTTTTTCCCACCCCCCCACCGACATCAGTCTGAAGAAGGGTCTCGACCCGAAACGTCACCTATTCCTTCGCTCCATAGATGCTGCCTCACCCGCTGATTTTCTCCAGCTTTTTTGTCTCCCACCCATTCATACAAGTTCTGTAATCCCACTTTCCTCACCCACCCCCTACACATTAGGGTCAATTTTACAGAGACAAGTTAACCTACAAAGCCAATGCGTCTTTGGGATGTGGAATGAAACCCACACGCTTGCGGGGAGAATGTGCAAATTCAACACAGACAGTGCCCGAGGACAGGATTGAACACAGATCTCTGGCGTGTGAGGCAGCAAGTCTACTAGCTGTGCCACTATATTTTGTTTTCCAACACACAAAAAATTATACGTTGATAACTTTGGTTACTAAAAAAACGAAACTCCATTTTCAGTCTTAAATCGCTAAGTGACACTATGTCCCCCTTTACAGCTACTGCATGTTTTAATTCAGTTCAAGACTATGGGGCAGTACATTGGCCATAAAGTTGCTGCCTAAAAGTGCCAGAGACCCGGAATTGATCCTGAATATGGGTGCTGTCTGTATGGATTTCCCCTTTTCCTTTTGATCGCATGGGTTTTCTCCGGCAGCTCTTGTTTGCTTTCACATTCCAAAGGTATGCAGGAACTTTTTTCAGACCCAACCTATAACAGAGTCATATATTCATATATAAATATACACGTTTTGTTTACTTGTTTATAACATTGTTTACAGAGTGCTATGTTTACATAATCTGTTGTGCTGCTGCAAGTAAGGATTTCATTGTTCTAACTGGGACGTGAGAGAAGAAAACACTCTTGACTCTTGACTTACGTCGCTAATATGAGGGATAGAGCTAGTGTACGGGTGATCGTGGTCAGCGTGGACTCGGTGGGCTTTTATCTTTAAATTAAACTAAAAACACCAAAACCAGAGGGAGTCTAAAGAAGGGTCTCTACCCGAAACGTCACCCAATTTCTTCTATCCAGAGATGCTGGCTGCTCCGTGGAGTTCCCCCACACAGTTAAAGTATGGAATAGTCTTCACCCTACCATAGTTACCCAACCATACGCAACTAAATTTAATGTAGCTCTTTTTTCCCCAAGAACCCTCTTTTGCTTAAGTCCAAGTCAAGAGTCAAGAGCGTTTTATTGTCATGTGTCCCAGATAGGTCAATGAAATTCTTGTTTGCTGCAGCACAGCAGAATATGTAAACATAGTACAGAACAGGAGATAAAAGTTCAGTGTGTCTATATACCATAGACCATATATATACACAATCAATGAACAGATACAGTGCAATAGGCTGTTATTGTTCAGAGTTTGGAGTTTGGTGATGGACCCTCTATCACCTCCAGTTTAAATTCCTTTTTGGAGGACCAGGTAACCAAGAAGCAAGAGTTACTCCAGGGAGTTACTCCAGCTCCAGGGAGTGATTCTGCGTTGGGTTTCAGCGGTCGCGGCAAGGCGGCGACCGGACAAAAATGGCGGCCAGATCTCCCACAGTGCAAAGGGAGGGAGAGAGTGCCCGGCGCCGACCAGTTGCTGTGGCAGTGCGCATGTGCAGGGCGGCCGGCCGTGCCGGCGGATGTAGAGCGGGCAGAGGGCGGAGACCCGGACACGGATGGCGGGCGGAGACGGAGAGTGACAGAGAGAGAGATAGAGGGGGGGAGGGGGGGGGGGGGGGGGGGGGGCCCACTCAGAGTTGAACGGCAGGTGTTCCGGTTGCTTGCCAAGCTGGACAAAGTGGCATGGCTTTTAGGTTGCCCGGCAGGAATTTAGGTGGCCAGTGGCATTAACAGGCAACTGTTAATTTCAAGCCCTGCTGGGCATTTCCCTTCATGTGTTTATTGGATGTGGTCTTCACTGGCAAAGCTGGGACTTATTGTACATCCCGCACTGCTCCTGATACAATGGTGTTGAACTATCTCGGTGAGCCACAGCGTCATTCCAGAGTAGGTGCCCAATGCCTGGGGTTGAAGGAGTTTCCAGCAGTTAATGGCTGAAATGGAGAGCCCATTCACTTCGTATGCCTCCCGTGTTCCACGGATTGGATAAGGATAGGTGAATGGAACATAAAGATGGGGAGAGAAATTAATATCGCTGGTGAACTGACACAATGCTGTTGATTATGTGGAAGGGCATGGAATTAATTGACATTCATTCGGTTGTCGCAGGTATTGTTGCGGACACTGTGGATGGGCAAGACCGTGAAGCTGATGGATTTAGTGGATGTCGAAGAAATTCCTGACTTCCAGGGTAGGTTGTTTCAGATTGTGCAATGGGGACAGGCAGGAGCTGAGGCTGAGCATGGCTCCCCTCTCTGCCTTCTCTCTGTGGAAGCTCAGACTGTCCTGCAGCCTTTCAGCAAATGAACCTTGGGGTAGTGCACGATTCACTCGGCTGTCATGAGTTTGAAAACCACTTCGGAAACATGAGCATGGAATCAAGGCTGACACACAGGATCAGTGCTGATTTAGAGCACCGTGTGAAGTGCAGCGCTTTAGAGAGGAAATTGAACTGAAGTGCCATCTGTCTTGTCCACATGAGTGAGATGCACTCTGAGTTTCCCTGAGTCCTGGCCAGCCTTCCTTCCATCCTTTCTTTTTCTGACCCCCTCACCTACAGTTGTGCTGTTCTCCATGTAGCTATTCGCCTCGCAGATGCTCTGTAGTTTCAGATGGAACTGCAGATACTGGTTTATACCGAAGATAGACACAAAGTGCTGGAGTAACTCAGTGGGTCAGGCAGCATCTCTGGAGAAAAAGGATGGATGAAATTTCGGACTGGGGTCTGATGAAGCATTCTCATAAGATCGTAAATGATAGGAGTAGAATTAGGATATTCGGCCCATCAAGTCTACTCCAACATTCAATCATGGCTGATCTGTCTCTCCCTCCTAACCCCATTCTCCTGCCTTCTCCCCATAACCTCTGACTAATCAACCTGTACTAATCAAGAATCTATCTATCTATCTCTGCCTTAAAATTATCCACTGACTTAGCCTCCACAGCCTTCTGTGGCAAAGAATTCCACAGATTCACCACCCTCTGACTAAAGAATTTAGAAAGAATTTCTCGTCATCTCCTTCCTAAAAGAACGTCCTTTAATGCTGAGGCCATGACCCCCGGTCACAGACTCACCCACTAGTGGAAAAATCCTCTCCACATCCACTCTATCCAAGCCTTTCACTATTCTGTTTCATTGAGGTCCACCCTCATTCTTCTGAACCCCAGTGCCGACAAACACTCATCATAGGTTAACCTAACCCAAAATGTCACCCATCCTTTTTCTTCAGAGATGCTGCCTGACCCACTGAGTTACTTTAGCACTTTGTGTCAAGGGTGTATAATGTTGCCGGTTGGCAATCGAGCTGGCCGGACCAAGACCAATCCCACAGATGTAGTCATCCTGACTTCCAGGAGTGCTGGGAATTCCCTCGGCTGCCAGCAGCACCACCCATGGGATTGAGCTCCCCTCCCAAACATCTCATTTAGAAAGAGCTCCTTTGGGGTGGGGGAGAGGTTGCAGGACATGTCACCACACAAACTCTCACCAACTTCTGCAGATGCACCGTAGAAGGCATGATATTGGGATGCATCGCAGCATGGTTTGGGAACAGCTCCATTCAAGAACGCAAGAAATTGCAGAGAATTGTGGACACTACCCAGACCATCACATAAACCAACCTCCCTTCCGTTGACTCCATCTACACTTCACGCTGCCTCGGCAAGGCCAGCAGCATAATCAAGGGCGAGTCTCACCCTGGACACCACCTCTTCTTCCCTCTCGCATCAGGCAAGAGGTACAGAAGTGTGAAATCGCATACCTCCAGATTCAGGGGCAGATTCTTCCCAGCTGTTATCAGGCAACTGAATCATCCTAACACCAATTAGAGAGCAGTCCTGAGCTACCATCTATCTCATGGGAGACCCTCAAACTAACTTTAATTGGACATTACTGGACTTTATCTTGCACTAAACTTTATTCCCTTTATCCTCTATCTGTACACTGGCTCGATTGTAATCATGTCGTTTTTTTGGCTGACTGCATAGCACGCTACAAAATGCTATTCACTGTACCTCGCTACAGGTGACAATAAACTAAACTAAATATTCCTCTGCAGGGGCTTGAGGTTTTGCACAATGCTGCCAAAACACCAAATCACTACCTACAAAACCACCAGCACCACAGCAGGCCTGAGAATTGTAAACAGTTTGTAAAAGGGAAAGTCCTTGGGTGCCCTTGTACATCGGTAGCTGAAAGCTCAGTGCAGCAGGGAGTCCGGTTCACCTGCTTTGCAACAGGTTTGGGTGCAGAATCAGGATGTCTTTCTGCAGATGTATACGGCCATGGTGTGACCTCATCTGGAGTTTTGCGTGCTGTCGGTGATTAAAACCATGTTGACAGATGCTATCTGCATGGATTTCCAGAAGGCATTTGATTAAATCCTTTGTGGGTTTTATAGTTGGAGTTCACGGAAATGAAGGAGATTATCGGCCCAGATATTGCTAATAGACATTCTTGGCCAGCAGTTGCAATCTATGGTTTACCCAAGTCTAAACAAACGCGATCCACATGTGCTTGACCTTCCTCACCGGCCAAGGGATCCAAGCTCCAGCCAAGGCTCGACGAGTCGAAGGGAAAAGCCCGGCCAACAAAACCCTCGGATCTCAAGCATTTTGCAGTGTTTTGGAATGTTAATTTTTAAATAGTTTATTATCTTTTTAACCCCAAATCATCTGAAAACATTTAACACTTCTAATTTAAAACATCACAACCAGTTTGACAAAAGCAGACAGCACTTGTCACTTGTGCTGGCACTTTAAAAAAACAAAACATCCTTTTTCTGAATAGTCTTGGAATAAAATTGCTGGTGATCTCATCTGGTCAGGAAGCATTAGTGGAGAGAGAATCAAAGGTTACATTTCTGGAGCCGCAGTCCTGCATCTGCAGTGTTATTGTATTTGAACATGTGTCGCCTCCATTACTGTAGGCGCTTGGGAGTCTGATTGAGAAACCATCGATTCTAGCTGGTCTGGTGGCTGACTTCAGAGTTGGCAGCCATTATATTTTTATTATTTGCGAATTCTGAAGATTCTAGAAGTGTACCCACTTTCCTACACTTAGAATTTCTGCAAGTGGCATGAACCAGTATCGCTGAGAAACTTTGCAGAATTGCTTCTCCTGAGTTGTTTAATGTTTGTTTCTGCAGCAGCCACACAGGAACAGTTAATCCCTGGAACTGCCCACTTCCATAAGGAATCGAACATTCTTTTGATACGCTGCAAGGTAACATTTTGACATTGCATTCTGTCTTAATTTCGGTGCATCTGAAGGTTTCTGAATTTTCCTTTACTTTGTTAACAACCATATTTGCTCCGGTACAGTTTGCAGGCTCTGAAGTTAGTTGCCTATCCCTCTCTCTAATTCCATTCTCCAGACAGGGTGGGGGGGGGGGGGTGATTTAATGGACCCAGGAATGTGTGTGCGTTAGTCAAAGGATTAAAATAGCCATCACAGAATAGAAGAATGACATTGTTTACAGCCTGAATAGACCTCTGGTGGATGCCACATGGTTAAAGGTCTGTGAGGATCTTCAAAGGATGCAAAGGACATTTATGATCACATACACCAATTGGTGTAGTGAAATTTGACTTGCCATTGCAGCACACGAATAAAGATAAGACACAACATTTAAAAATTTAACAATAAACATAAAAACTTCCCCCCACAATGGTTCCCACTGTGGGGGAAGGCAGCAAAGTCCAGTCCCGTCCCCTGTTCACCCATAGTCAGACCTATTGTGGCCTCCGCAGTCGCCGCTACGGCAGTCCGATGTTTTCAGGCCCTCTTGCCGGGAAGATGGAACTCCGGCGTCGGGTGAACACTCCTCAACGGCTTGGAATGTCTGGAGCTGCCGCATCCTCCCCGGAGACCGAGGCTCCCGATGTGCGCAGGCCGCGCTGGTTGGAGAATGATGATAGGAAAAAATATCAAGATTTCTAATGGAAGAAGTGACTGTTAAGGAGTGAGTAACCAGCCGATGAACATTCAAAATTAGAATAGAGTCAATACTGCATTGTAACCTCTCTCAGATTCACTAAACAACAGCCAAAAATTGGAAGTCTGGCATGTTTAAGACCAAGGTCTCGGAAGTAATAAATCTGAAGCAACAAGACAGTGGCCATTGTCGTGGTTACCGAAACTCAGAGTTGGATAAGATGACACAGACACGGAGAATTCTTCGAGAAGTCGAAAAGCCTTTATTTGCAAACAACGGCTGCAACACTCAGGAAGACAACCACCCGACTGCTCACACACTGCAGCGGCCAGCTTTTTATTACGGGTTTTCAGTCATATCTCTTCTACCTTATCTTGCATACACATACTCCTCTTGTACCCATCCATCTTCTATACTGACACTCTGCCCTGCCACCATTAACTTCCAATGTTGGTCCAGTCTTATCTCAATTCTTATATCTCTTCCCATATCTCCCTTATTTACTGTCTTGGTCTGTTCCAACTCATTTATCACCCTCTATTTCGCTACCCTTATCTCCCAGCTGCCACACAGTTACAAAGGTTACATACCAGTTTATAGTTTGAATCACTAAGAATCCAAAGATACAAATGAATTACTAAGAATACAAAGATATAAAAGTAGAAATAAGTAACTTGTTTACCAAAGGATATTGAATAAATGATTTAATTAAATAACTAATAATAGCATGAGTGTGCTGCTAAATGACTAACAATCACGTGAGTATTAAGTAAAATAGCTGATGTCTGCTGCTATATGTGTACTTCCATACCATCCGGTAGGAATGAGATAAGAGACTTGTCTTGGAGTGGACCCTTTGTCTCTTATCTCACTCCTACCGGATGGCCACTGTCTTGTTCCTTCCGATATATTACTTCTGCGACCTTGGTCTTAAACAATGGGATTTGAGGCCTCATTAGCAAGCAGACGAGCTGACTGTTACTGTGGTAACGAGCAAGTGAGACCTCGGTAACGGCAGGAACTATCTACATGATGCATTTTGAGACGTCAAATAGGGGTAGAACACAGACAGTAAATGGTAGGGTGTGAGGGAATGTGATGAACAGACCGAGCGATCTATTGTCCCTTCAAAATGGCAACACAGAGGGATAGGATGGTGAAGCAGGCACGCATGGATTCATAGGTCAGGACACTGAGTATAAGGATCAGTAGGTTTTGTAACAACTCTGCCAAACACTGGCTGGATTGCACTTGCAATGTTGGATATCGTTCTAGTTGCCGCACTGCAGGAAGGATGTGACTGCACTGGAGAGCGTGCAGAGGAGATTTACAAGGATGTTGCCAGATGAAAGACGAGTTATGGAGAGACATTTGATGTTTTCCTTGGATTGAAGGAGGCCAATGAGTTACCTGATAGAAGCATTTAACATTTTTAGAGGCATAAGGTAGACCGGCAGAATATTTCTCCCATAGTATATATAAAAAACAGGAGGGTGGAGGGTGTTTTATAGGTGATCTGAGGGGTAAATCCTTCTTTCAGATAGTGGTTGACATCTGGAATTTGTTGCCAGATGAGCTGGTGGAATCACTAAGTTGAAGTGGCATTTAAACAGATATTTAAATAGATACACAGACCTAATGGGACAAATGGGAGTAGTGTAGATGGACAAAAATGTTGGCAAGGGTCAATGAGCTTGTTTCTGTGCTGTACCACATGATGGTGAGATCTTGTTCTCAGAGTCCCATGGCGAGATAATATTATTGGGGAGTTGAAATATATATTTATCATCTCAGGCACTATGATGTTGATATTGAATGCAATTTATGATACTCATTTGATTTTGTTCTTGCATACCCAAGAGGATTGGCAGAGAAGATACTGCCGAGCTGATCAACTGTACAGCTTGTGCACATGAACTCTAACTAATGTTTCACCCGTGTTTCTCTCTAGAATGGCTGGACTGGCTTCAAGCGAGTGGTATTGAAGAAGCTGCTCTCGGCTGCAGATTTTTATAATGGATACCTCCATCCATACTATCAAAGGAGCCCAGCTGATCAAAATGTAGCCCAGTTTCAAACATACACACCTAAAACAAGGATCAATAAAATGTCAAAATAAACTGGATTGTGACTTGATCATAAAGATGTAAGTGATTCTGTAATTTAAGTTCAATTATTTCACATTATTGAGGCTTGCGATGAATGTGCAGATTACACCTTGGGGGTAAAGCCTGTCACTGGCTAATGGTGGTGGGTTGGAGGGCTGCCTGGGAAATCCGTGTAGCAGTAAAGATCATTCACCAGTTTTGTGAGGTTTTTGATGAGGTGGAGGAGAGAGG
This sequence comes from Amblyraja radiata, assembly GCF_010909765.2. NCBI lineage: Eukaryota > Metazoa > Chordata > Chondrichthyes > Rajiformes > Rajidae > Amblyraja > Amblyraja radiata. The sequence goes on along the minus strand of NC_045989.1, from coordinate 14,055,162 downwards.
ATCAAGAACGGAAATCTGGTTACTGTTATTTATAGATTTTCAAAGGTTTTTGATAATATACACTTAATAGGCTTGGCATCAATACTGATGTCTGAAGCTTGGATAGAACATTGCCTGTGACAGAAATCAGGCGAGATGCACCGGAGATTCACCAGGATGTTGCCTGGGTTGGACCATTTGGATACAAGGGGACAGCAGCAAACCTTTCCCCACAGCAGAGATGTCTAAAACGACAGGGCATAGGTTGAAGGGGAATCAGAAGAAGAGGGTGTTTTTTTCCACCCAGAGGTAGTTTGGAATGCATTGCCTGAGTGGGTGGTGGAGGCATGTAGAGAGATATATTGGTAGTGATAAGCAGGGTAACGGGAAGGGTTAGAATATACAAATCTAGGATTGCAGCTTCAAAAAGAGTACGGTGAAACTGACAGACTGTTTTGAAGAGATGGTGTCTGATTACCACGGGGAATTACATAGGACTAATTTTATTGGTATGTTAAAATACAAGATCGTGCAGATACTGCAATCTAAGTAAGTAGTGATAAGTGGAAGCAAGATGATGGGTAGTCAGTTGACCAAGATCACACGAGGAATGTTTGTAGGCAACAACTCAGCAAAGTTAGGAAATTTTAAATATTTAAAACAGGTAAAGTGTTCTGTAACAATTTAGTGTAGTGTTGGCATTTCTAGAAAGTAGAACTTGCAGTGAAGGATTCCAGTTGCCTGTCTTGTTGTAAATTACAAAGTTAAGGACCAAGTTTCCGTCCCACCGCGACAGGTTCTACTTATAGCATCAAACTGCACATAGTTTTGAACATCTCCCTGAGCTTTGCTCAGCTGTAAGGAAGCCCATCCCTCAACCCATGCAACCCCCCCGCCCCGCAGTCCTTCAGGATTACACACTGTTAGTGAGCAGAATCACATGTAGCAGAACAATGCAGATGTAAAATGTGAGCCATTTATTTTTACAAACATCATGTATTCCATAATACTAACTACAAGCAGAGTATGCAATAATTATATAACCATATAACAATTACATCACGGAAACAGGTCTTCACAGCCGTTCTAGTCCGTGCCGAACACTTATTCTCACCTAGTCCCATCTACCTGCATTCAGACCATAACCCTCCATTCCTTTCCCGTCCATATACCTATCCAATTTATCGAAGGTTGTAGCAAGATCAAGCTGGCACTTAGAGAAAGCTGCTGAATGCCATTTCCAACACAGAATTGCTTGAATGCATGGTACCTGGTGCAAACTGGAAACCACTGTTATGAAACAGTATCAGAAATAAATAGAATAGGGAATTGATATCACAGTTCATAGAATATTTGGAACTAATTTCCTTAAGGAAGGCTTGACCCTGTAAAACGATGCAGTTTGGAGCAAAGTGCAGCTTTGACCATGTCACTAAACAACAGGCCGTAATGCCTTCCTTCTAGGTACCTCCCTCTGTTTCCTCAGTTTTTTGTTCAGGCGAAGTCCTCGCAGTTTAACGCCCTTTCCCCGGCCTCGCTTACCTCTCCCCATCCTCTGATTATATACAGGCTGCTGTCCTGGGAAGTTCTGCAGGGTCTGGAAGACATTCTGGTGACCCACCGGCTTGTCCTCACAATTGAAGGTCAATGCCACGCCTACATTAGACTTCATGACTCTCGAGACACTGTCTGAACTTCCATCAAAACATCTCCCCAGTGCCATCTCTTTGGCTATGACTGGATCCTGGTCAGTCACCGTATAGATGCCATAATTGTGGCCAAGAGGGTCAAGTGGAGCCAACATGGTAAACTCACTGGTGTCATTGTTGACAGCGAGAGGCAGGTGGTTGACCAGGTATTCCCGTAACATGCTGTTTATATTTTCCATGCGGCAGTGACCTTGAGGGATGATCTTCACCAGTGTGCGGTCGACCCTCTCTTGGTCGTAGAGCATGCCACTGCATTTGAACTCCAGACAAACAGCAGAAACGCCAGGCTGGGTCATATCACGGGTACTCCGCACATCCCGGAGCCCGTACATCTGACCCACTGTCCGAGGGTGAGTTCCTCCCATGTTTCGAGATCTCACTGTAATTTCATGCCTTCCACTCAGCTTCAACTTTACATAACAAGCCCGGAATTCCATTGGCCGTGGCCACCACGCGAGGTAGTCTTCTGTCCAACTCATTGGGTCATTTTCATTGAAAGCCACGGTGTTGTAGTCGTATCTGTCCCCCTCTACTCTGTAAAATCGGAAATGGCCAGCACTAAAAGGAGCCGTTTCACACTCTCTTAATTTCTCATATGGATAAATGGGACCATTTATTTCCGCTGGTAAGTTGGCATTGGGCTTGGCCACATTTATCCTGAAAGCTGTCTTTTTATCTCTGGGATCCTCATGATCTGACCTCCTGTACTGGAGCTTGTGCAGAAAGGGTTCTTTAACACCGACTGTGTTGGAATTCACAGTGGGGGAGGAAGCCACCGCCTCCAGCTCCTCTCCTCCAAGAGTCGCCGTCACATAAGCAGAATAAGCGTGCGGTTGTTGGTCGTCACAGAAAGCGGGCACACAAGCCCCATGGGCACCAGTAACCACGCTATCAAAGCGGCCCCACGCCCGGGGGTTGGAGGCAAATCCTGGCGTGGGCTCCAGGTTAATGAGAGATACAACCACTCCCTCTAACTGATCTCCCGATGTAAATCGATCACCTCGAAAGGATCGAACTTTCACATAGCACCTTCTGCTTTCTGGGACATCCAGGTTAAATAGCCTTCTCTCCCGAATCTCCATGTTGCCCACCAGGAAGGTTCGCTCTTCACGTTTACCTCGACGACTTCGAACAAAAGTGAAGGAACCTTCTTCTTCCCAGAAGCCAGTTTCAGGATTGAGTGACCACAGCTTCATTTGCTCCAAGTGTTCTGGTATATTGACTTGGGCAGTGTCCAAAAATAGCTTCACCTGTCCTGCATTGAGTCTCTCGTTTGCGACTTCATCTCTAAAATCCAGAGAAAACATGCCGTATGTCCTCAAAGGTAGAACATCACCTTCTTCGTTAATGAAGTTGAGATCACTTTGTACTGCTGAGGCCAGTGAGATATCCCTTGGATCCAGGAAGGTGACACTGGCTTTCACCAACCCTCTGTATATTTCCCCATTCTCCCTGTAGAAAGAGTTGGGTGGGATCTCCAGTTCAGCTACTGGGTCTTGGTTTTCCTTTGACCCGAGGCTGATGGTGTTGCTGATGGAACAATCCAACATTATCTCTGGCTTTTTCCTGAGAAGTTTAACCTCGTGGAACACAGAACCTCCTTTTCTGTTAAAGGGAAGTACCTTTGTGGTATTAACAAACTTCTGATAGCGATCCACAAAAGTGAGGACTAACCTGTCAATGTCTGCAGGAACCATAATTGAGAAGGTGCCTTTGTACCCAGTCATGCTGATTTTTTTTCCACCCATAAAAATCTGTCCAAATCGCATGGGTTCCCCATCGTCGGCAGCCACTGCACGGCCACGGACAATTGCTTTGCTATCGATGCATCTCTGGCATCCACATTTATTCACCACTCGAATGGGAAGTGTGTACATGGAGCAGGAAATCACCCTGTCTTCTAGTTTCACAGCTCCACAGCAATAGGTTGTTGCATCTCTGCACTGCCCCTCTGGTTCTTGAGCGCTGGCGCATGCAGTTACTGGACATTTACCCACATCGTAGTAAAAAGACTGGCTCAGGTTTTGATAACAGTCAGGAGGAAGTCGTATCAAGTAGCTCTGAGGAGTCGGGTTACACGAAGGAGCGGACCGCACTGTGGAAACAAGAACAGAACTTCATATACACACACACACACACACACAGGCACGCACACATGTTATCTCAAAGAACAAAACAATTGGGAGTTCTGTTGGAAGCAAAATGCAAGTACAATCCGGTGGCAAAAGCAGAAAATGTCAGAACCACCCATCAGGCCAGACCTGCCCAGCGAGGGAGAGCCAGGAATATCTGTAGCTGCGTGGCCGAGAGTATCTTCACAAAGAGACCCGTGCTGGTTTTAAATAGAATCCAGCCACATTGTATGAGAAGGCGCAGAATTGTTGAAATGTATGAACTTTTTACATCAGAACATAGCAAGCCTGAGAAAGGAGATGGCACTGACTTTATTGACGGAGCACTTTGTAAGCAGTGAACATGACAAGGTGAGGAATGGTTTCACAGAAGTGGACTAGAACCAGTTACTCAAAGGTAAATAGCATCCAAGGATGGGATATGCAGTGATTAGACTGCAAGGAAACAGCACCTTCACAGGTTGCCCCAAAGTCACACCCTGACTGTATATATTATCGTTCCGTCACTGGGTCTAAGTACTGGAACACCCTCCCAAGCAGCCCAGTGGGAGCGCATTCAAGCGGATGCAGAAGTTCAGGAAAGCCACTCATGACCACCATCTCAAAGGTGTTAAGTCATAGTGTCAAAAATGTCATAGTGTTTTCTGAGTCATTCGTAACTCTCACTGTATATCATGTTGTTACTTGTGGGCGGAGCACCAAGGCAAATTCCTTGTATGTGAATACTTGGCCAATAAACTTACTTACTTAAGTGATGAGATTCAATGCAGCCTTGCCAACAATCCTCACACCTTGAGAAATAAAGTATATTCCTGCAAAGATATTTCTGGCTCCTGATGGATGTTGAGTAACGCAGACATGTTAGAGCTTTGCATTTCAAAATTGCAGGAGGAGTTTAGAAGGTGCAGGATTGAATTAGGAAAACAAAGTGAGTGCATGAAATAACAGCGACAAGTAAAACCAAGGAAAGTCCTAGGATGCTCTGGAAATGTTTATTTAAAAGGAAAAGACAAGTCCTATTAAAGAGTGTGGAGAAAATGCACAAAAATGTAGTGTCAGTTAAAGCCTCAAATGCTGCATGATGTCTATCTCAAGACTGGTTTATACAAAGACTAAATGTCACTCAATGGAACCTTTGTTCAATCCAGGAAAACCCCATTCCAATCCCCTGGAAGGAATGTACGCTCAAGGAAATTTCAGGGAGTAATCCCACTGGAACATATACAGGCAAGGCACTGGGACATACTCTGTATGTGGTCACACAATCCAAGACAAACGGCAAAGATAGACACAAAATGATGGCGTAACTCAGCGGGCCAGGCAGCATCTCTGGAGAGAAGGAATGGGTGATGTTTCTGGTCAAGGGGGTTTCAGGTCGGGTCTGATGAAGGGTCTCAATCCGAAATGTCACCCATTCCTTTCCCCCCAGAGATGCTGCCTGTCCCGCTGAGTTACTCCAGCATTTCGTGTCGATCTCCACTGAGGAGGTGCTGTGTCAGCATTAGGTGGAGCTAAGTTGTCATATGGATGGAAAATATTTCTTGGGACTAGTTTAGAGTTCCTCCATCCACTCTGGGTCACCATCTATGCCTCAATAAATGCATCTGAACTGTTTCCGATCGTAAATCATGCTACAACATTGACCACTGATCACTGTAGGAGACCTGCAGTGACGAAATGCGCTGGAGAAGGAGTCCGACTTAAATGTACCCAACCTGCGCACGAGTTTGAACTTCCTCAGTCTGATTATTTCCTTGAATGTTAGCCCTGGTGTAGTGAAGAGTGGACTGACCTGTTACAGTGAGTGTGGCGGGCTTGGATTTGATGGAGCCCAGCGTGTTGCTGGCATGACACATGTATTGCCCAGCCTGCTGTGGCTGCAACTGGTGTAACACCAGCACGCTGCCAGATCCTGCTGTCCTTGCATCCAACAAAGAACCGTTGTGGTACCTGTGTCAATGGAAGAAAATGGTACAAAACCATGAGCCAAAACATATGACTAGATAGCATATATAGGCCTTTTGGCTCAACTATGATCATAACAGAGGTTGGAGCAGACACAATGGGCCATGCAGCCTTGTCAGGACACAGCAAGGATGGAGGTGCCTATAAATGTCCATTGGAGGAGAACATTAGATTCGGTGGGCATTGGAATCAGTTGGGATGAGTTGCAATTCACCAGGGCTGGACCAAGGTGACTGTGAACATTTTGTTGCTGCCCTCGGGGAGGTTTTGGACTGGTTTGACAGTGGGATGAAGGAGGAAAGAATTTACTAAACATCTAGGAAGAGGAGGAACAAAACAACAGCCGAGGAAGCGCAAACTGGGAAAAAGTGCTGTGTTGGGGAATAAAGATGAGGAACCCAGGGCGCATTTAGATGTATGGGTGTACGACATGGTTGGTTGGGTGGGTGGGGTACTGGAACCTGGCGTGCAGCAAGTTTAGTTAAGGAAACAATGATAGTTGTACTATTCCACCGTCTCCGATAGTCTCTAGTCTCTGACTACCAACCCCAACCTCTTGACAACTGAACAACCTCCAAATACCAGTCCTACTGCCCCAATCAGTGACTCCAGCCCAGTTACTGAAGCCACCCTTAGTACCTGCCCAGTCTAGATCCAACATTCCAACTAATTATTCCATCCCAATATGCAAACAGTCATCCCATCCCAATACAGATCCCAACATTTAAACCAATGATCCCATCCCAATACCGACTGCAATATTTCAACTAGTTAGTCCCTGCCCCAACACCTCATGGCTCCAGATCGCAGCCCTAATGTTAACCCCACCATCGGGCACCAACTCCAACCCTCAACAACAGATTAATTCCTCTCCGACCAGCAGTCCCAGCCCCGAACATTGAGCCCAGTTGCTGGTGATCAATCCAACTTTGGACCATTGATTGAATCACCATTGGCGCTGATCCCACAGAGGTAACATGGACTGCAAGGGACAAAGGTAAAGATAAAGGAGCACAAACAAAACTGAGAGGTTCTTACCAAAGGTACTTGTTAGCGGGAGGATTGCACACAACCTGGCAGCAGAAGGTGACATCTTGCCCCTCGCGCCTGACCTTGCTCTGGGGTTGTTTCTTGATGAAAGGCTTCTCTACAGAAAGGAGAAGATTTAACAAAAACAGCGAGTGCTTTTTAAAAATCATGCCACTGGTTGTATTGGTTGTTACAGCAGTTTTTTTGTTTGTATGGGTTGGTTACTGGTTGCGGAGCTGTGATGAGTTGCATCATTGCAACTATCAGGTGTCTCAGGTGGTCTGTGTTTTGATGATTTATTTATCACAGAAGTGATAATGAAGTGTGTACAAAGGTGGTCTCATATTGAAGGGTGTGGAATAGGGAAATGCATAGTAACTAATAATAGTTATGTTAAAATGAAGCATGCGTGCTGTAAATGAGGTGCAATAGTGAGGACTGTACAATTGTGAAGGTTGTATGATCATACGTGCCATATAATAGGGGCAACTGTATTAGTAAACACCCAAAATGTTGGCCATCCCTTTCTCCCAACAGGTGCTGCTCGATCCACTGAGTACCTCCAGCAGATTGTTAGCCAGTCCAGATTCCAGTCTCTTGTGTCTCTGTATTTGTAATATTTGTGCGTTAGTGAAAGGCGTGAAACACAACAGGAAAATGTGAAACAGTGGACTGTGTAACAATGACAGGTGTGTTGTGTGATTACGTGCCTCCTGTTAGATGCTGTGTACATGCGGACAGTGCCGGATTTAGATGAAGAGAGGCCCTAAGCTGTTCCACTTGTGAGGCCCCCAACGACCGGACAGCCATGGCGGCCAAATCTCCCACAATTCAAAGCGAGGGAGAAAGTGCCCAGCGCCGACCAGTTGCCGTTGCAGTGCGCACGCGCAGGGCGGCCGATGATGTGCTGGCCGTGGTTGTGCGCATGTGCAAGGCGGCCTGCCGTGCCGGCGGATGAGGAGCGGCCCGGACACGGATAGCGGGGGGAGATGGAGAGAGAGAGATAGAGAGGGGGGCCGCCCAGAGTTGAACGGTAGGTGTTCTGCCTTGGCCGGAGGCCCCCCTAGACCTCGAGGCCCATCAATTTTTTCGGGGGGCCCCCTAGAAAGTGGGGGCCCTAAGCTATAGCTTGTTTAGCTTATACGTAAATCCGGCACTGCATGAGGAGGTGTAGTGTATTTCCTTACCGGATCTCTTGAGCTTTATGTCGATGGTGGAGACTCTGCTGGTGCTTTGGAACAGTGTGACAACAGCAATTCCATAATAAGGCTTTCTGATCTCCAAGGCAGTTTTTCCATCAGGACAGAGGCCAGGTATCCTGAACTTGCCGTTATTGTCACAGACGGTCAAGGCTTTGTTGGAGCTTCCCCTCAGGTGAACAGTTGCCTCGGAGGCAGGAGCCCCATCATGGAGTCGCACTGAACCATAGAGGGAATGATCCTCACACATGCACTGGGTGCACGCTGCATTCACACGGCCCATGGCACACCTTAGCTCACAACCTGCAACACACCACATTCAAGCTCAGTCAGAATTAATTCAAGGACCAAGGCATTCCCTTACGCAATCCAGATCTATTCTTTCTGCTCCCAGGCTGAGTGGAATTCTTTTTGTCCTCAACTTTCATGCAAGGGATCATCCTGCAGAATTCCCATACACCGCCAGGTACAATTCCCAATCCTTCCCCTTTCAGCATCCCCAAGAGAGTGTTCTTGTTGCATAATTCAGTTTCTCCCCATGTCTCAGCAACTTGCTGTGCACCCTCAACACCAGCCAATACGCCTCCTTTCTTCCCATTGTCCAGGAACCCAAACATTAATTACCATGAAGCAGTGATTTACTTCATTCAGTTAAATTTACTGCTCTGTTGACAGCAGGGTTTCCTCTGCATGCAGATGACAGGAGATTGTCGATTGTTCACCCATTACTGCGATCCTCAGCTCCTACTCGCCCATCGCTTGTATTCTCCACCCTTCTACTCTCGCTGCTCCTCTAATTAAGTAACACTATATTTGCTGATTATAGACTTTCAGACACAACATCAAGTTCAATAATCCCGTACAATCGTATTCCAGGATTTTTATTTTGGATTTCCAGTATTCACTCCACACATTATCACGCCTTGTATTCTTCCTGCATTTCATGGATCTTCTCTATTTCTTCCCTTCCACTTCCTCTGCATCTTAAAACCTGCGTACCTCTGACATTTCCCTACATCTAATTAAATCTGAAACTTGAACTTGGTTTCTTGTTCCACAGAATCTGTAAAATGTTCCCAGTGACCCAGTATTTTCTGTTCTTATTTTACAATCATAGTGAATTAGGAACATAATGTTCTGTCTGTATCGAGGGTGAGAGGGAAACATTGCATTGAAGACCTAAGGGATTTTCAACCTCTGGTTGAACTCTGGCTGTGGCCAAAGGGAAATGGAGACTGTATTGTTACAGCTCAGGAAAGTCCCTCCGGGTTAACCACAGGATGCAGGACTGGAAGTTGTGCAAGGGATGAGGAGAGGGTCGCTATAGTAGAGTGCCTCTGGGTAACTCCACAGCTCAAGGGCATCCACGAAGGAGATGGAGGAAGAGCAATTTGTAATTGTGCCATCAGTTGACACTCTAAATCTTAACAAGAATATTTTTCACACTTAGTGACTTAGCATTTGATCAGAATAGTTTGTTTTTTTAAGTTAAAAAAAACTAAAACTAAACTAACAAGTTGTCCCTTTAAAAAAATTAACCCCAACCTAGTTTCAGATCGAACGACCTTCCATCGGAAATGTGAAAAGTCAGATGTCATTGAACCTAGGCACAAGTGACAATAAGGAACCATTGAGGTATCCCTGCCGATAATTTTGAATTGTTCACAGGTGATAAAGGTATTTCCTTTGAAGATGATGTTAAGGGATGGGATTTATTTTACATCCACTTTACAATGAAGAGCAGATCAGATCAGATATTACCAGCAGTCTGCTGTTGCCCATCGCTCTTCGCTGGAAGACTATGCAGTCTCAACTCTGTTGAGGGAGTCACTGTGAGTAGAGCACAAAAACAAAACCACCATTATTCATAATTGGAATAATCAATAATGATGCAGTTTAGAAGAATGAGGGGGGGACCTCAATGAAACGTACAGAATAGTGAAAGGCTTGGATAGAGTGGATGTGTTTCCACTAGTGGGAGAGTCTAGGACAAGAGGTTATAGCCTCAGAATTAAAGGACGTTCTTTTAGAAAGGAGACAAGGGGAAATTTCTTTAGTCAGAGGGTGGTGAATCTGTGAAATTCTTGGCCTCCACAGAAGCCTGTGGAGGTCATGTCTGTGGATATTTTTAAGGCAGAGATAGATAGATTCTTGATTACTACAGGTGTCAGAGGTTTTGGGGAGAAGGCAGGAGAATGGGGTTCGGAGGGAGAGATAGATCAGCCATGATTGAATGGCGGAGTGGACGATGGACCAGATGGCCTAATTCTACTCCTATCCCTTATGACCTTATGACCCATAGGAGGGTCAGTGCTGAGAGAACACCGCACCGTGGGAGAGGGGCAGTGTGGTACTGTGGGGGGGGGGGGGGGGGGGGGGGGCAGTGTGGTACTGTGGGGGGGGGGCAGTGTGGTACTGTGGGGGGGGGGCAGTGTGGTACTGTGGGGGGGGGGGGGCAGTGTGGCACTGTGGGAGGGGCAGTGCTGTATTGTCTATGGTGTAGTTTGTTTGCTGACACACTCTTTAGTTGATCCTGCATTTTGGAAATGCACTGTAGAAAATCCTGTAGTATCTTTAAAGCATCGAACATCTGGACTAGAGGTTGTGGTGAGGAGATGACACCTTGACTCATTGTTGCATGGAAGCCTGCCCACTGACCAGAATTAAAATATCGTTCCTTCCTTCTTAATGCAGTAAATATTGTTGCGTGTCACACATGACAGTGGTGTAACTACATGAGTGGGGTGTGATGTTTGGGAGAAGATTCATCTCTGATTCCACTCTTCATGAAGGAAGGGATCGTTAGAATCGACGATCATATGAAGTTAGGATTGCTGCATCAACCCTTGTTTTCACATGAGCTTTGAGGTAACTTGCTCATTATTGTCACTCCGGCAGTCACTCCTGGAACAAGAGCAAAGTGATGCACGTACCTGTGCAGGGTTGGCCTTGGCACATCCGCCCCTCCTGCAGGGGGCCGGGGCAGTGCTGCCGCCAGTCTGGCAGCTGTGCTGTGGAGCAAGCGCGGCTCCGTGTCTGCACTCCAGTCTGCTCACAGCCCGCGCTGCAGGGTGCCCACTCTGACCACGTGGACCACGAGCTCAAAGCCATCCTAGAAGCAGATCCTGAAGAAAGAAACTCTGGTTTGTTTTGTGTTCAATTGTTCCAAAATATAAAGTAATATTTCACTCCTTTTATCATTTATCACTTATCCATTTTCTTCACCTTGCGGAAAATTCTGATTTTGAATTCTGCGCCTCTACGCCTTTTACACTATTTCTGCGTGAGTTAAAGTTGGGATAACTACAAATACCCAGTGACCATTGGCCGACCAGTTACGGTTCAGCTCAGAAATCTCCTCCGTGTTTGCTGCTCTATGCTCTTGGGAAATTGTCCATTATCACCATTCTTACAGCTTTTTGATCGCAGTACAACCCAAATAGCCTCATCTTTCTAGTATATCATCCCTCCTGAGAGGAGTAATCATTTCTTTAACTCTCATTCTGACACACACCACCCTCACCCCTTCTTTGGCCATCTGAAAGTCCTGGTGCAAAGATGGTGAATTCTCATTCCTGCCTTGGTTCAACAATATTTGAAACAGGGTTGCTGGTGGAATCAGTGCTTTAAATTAGAGACTATTGAATGCCACTGTAGTATCTGTTTCCACCACCACACCTGGCCACACGTTTCCGGCACCCATCTGAGTAAAGAAATTGTGCCGGACATCTCCTTTAAATCTTCCCCCTGACCTTAAAGCTATGCCCGCCAATCTTGAAAGTTTAAACTAAAACAAATCAAATCTCACTTATTTCTGCCTCTCATTTTATAAACTTCTACCAGTTCACCGCTAAACCTCCAGAGAAAACATTCAAAGTTTGTCCAACTCTCCTCGTATCCAATTCCCTCTAATCCAGGCAGCATTCTGGTGAACCTGCACCCTCTCCAAAGCCTCCACATTCCTCCTGTAATAGGGCTAACTGCACACAATATTCCAAATGCATTTATCCTCTATCTGTACACGGTGGACAGCTTGATTGTAAACATGTAGAGTCTTTTCTTTGACAGATAGCATGCAAACAAAAGCTTTTCACTGAGCCTCGTAACATGTGACAACAATAATAAACTGAACTTGTACTCGCTATTTAGAAGATTGAGGGGAACTTACAAAATTCTTAAGGGTTTGGACAGGCTAGATGCAGGAAGATTATTCCCGATGTTGGGGAAGTCCAGAACTAGGGGTCACAGTTTAAGGATAAGGGGGAAGTCTTTATGGACCGAGATGAGAAAATCATTTTCTACACAGAGAGTGGTGAATTTGTGGAATTCTCTGCCACAGAAGGTAGTTGAGGCCAGTTCATTGGCTATATTTACGAGGGAGTTAGATGTGGCCCATGTGGCTAAAGGGATCAGGGGGTATGGAGAGAAGGCAGGTACAGGATACTGAGTTGGATGATCAGCCATGATCATATCGAAGGGCCGAATGGCCTACTCCTGCACCATTTTCCATGTTTCTATGAACTAAAATGCAGCTTAATCAAAGGTTTATAAAGCTGTATCATGACCTCCTGACTCTTACAGTGGATGGGGGAGGGGCGGTGGGGGATGAGAGTCTGGGGATGGATCGGTGGGGGAGGGGCAGTGGGGATGGGTTGGTGGGAGAGAGTTGGAAGGACTCAGATGGAAATATTTGAGTGCGCTGGTGGACTGAGAAAAAAATAAAACAGAACATAGCAGGAAGTAGACCAACCAGTGATAAGATTGTTTCCCCTCTTCTGAGTTAATGACAACAGAAAGAAAAAAAAAGAAAAAGCACATGAACAGAATGTATTGCATCTATGTTAATGCTGGAAGCTCCTCAAATCTAGTAATGATACCCCAGCAGTGCTTGTGGATCAGTGTTTAAGAAGGAACTGCAGATGCTGGAAAATCGAAGGTAGACAAAAGTGCTGGAGAAACTCAGCGGGTGCAGCAGCATCTATGGAGCGAAGGGAATAGGCAACGTTTCGGGCCCGAAACCCTTCTTCAGAGACTTCTTCAAAGTGTCTACCAGCACTTTGTGTCCTATTTTCTCCTCTGCAGATGCTACCTGCATTTCAGATTTTCGGTATTTTTTTCCCCCCATCCGATCTTAGTGACAACACCTGCTTTATTTTACATCGGAATCAGCCTCACAGATTTTCCTTTCCACGTCTCACAGCTTTATCCTGAATGTCCTCCCAAAATTACTCATAAAACGCGTTGTCACACTTGTCAGCGGTAAATTGCACCTGCCAAACTTTCCAGCTCATCTTCCTCCCTGTGAGATAGAGTACAAGAACAAGTGCAGACTGGGTGAATGCCGAGTCGGTTTCAGTCTCACCCAAAGGCGGCACTTACCTGTGGGACATCGGAACCTCACCGCGTAGTTGGAGCAGTGTTTCCCCGAGGGCTGCTCTTCATTCACGCACCAGAACCCATGCTGGTGATTGAGGTGCACCGCCTCTCCCGTCAGCGCGGCGGGGACACCATGCACGGTGCGAGCTTCAACTCCCAGTGGCGTTTGGCAGAGTTGGGCCGGGTAGTATCGCTGGATGGCGTCAAGTCGCTCGTGGTCACCACTCCCCCCAGGGTGGTCGATATTAAACCAGGGCGTCCACTGCCAATGCCCTGAAACAAGGAGGTGTTATTTATTGCATCGCTTTCCTTGGCATAGATTGATGGAAGGGAACTGTACAATTGTTCACCTACTCCATTCCTGGCTCCAATTTCTTCCACAGACCAGTCGGACACTGATCTCAACTGCAGTGAATGTGTCCAAGGAAACCACCCTCAGACAGATCTTATAGAAACGTATAAAATTATTTAAAAAAAGACTGGACAAGCTAGATGCAGGAAAAATGTCCCCAATGTTGGGGGAGTCCAGAACCAGGGGTCACAGTCTAAGAAAAAGGAGAGGTCATTTAAAACTGGGATGAGAAAAAAAAATTCACCCAGAGAGTTGTGAATTTGTGGAATTCTCTGCCACAATAGGCAGTGGAGGCCAATTCACTGGATGAATTTAAAAGAGAGTTAAATAGAGCTCTAGGGGTTAGAGGAATCAAGGGATATGGGGAGAAGGCAGGCACGGGTTACTGATTGTGGATGACCAGCCATGATCACAATGAATGGTGGTGCAGGCTCGAAGGGCCAAATGGCCTCCTCCTGCACCTATTTTCTATGTTTCTAACCACAAAACCTCAATAGCAACACTTAACATTTCTTCCTGTAGCAGTATAATTCAGTCCCATATCAAGCTTTATTTCTCAATGAACTGTAGAATTCAACGACCAGAGGAGGGTCTGTGCCACCTCGGAGAAAGCTCAGAGTACAACTGGAATGCATGTTGGAATCTGTATGTCTGGAGATCAAAGCTGAATAATTTTAAGTGGTGGGTGAGAGATTGGGTAATGTTGGATGATCTAAGGTACTTGAGTGTCCTTGTACACAAACGGTGACACGCAGGGGCAGTAAGTGATTAAGAAGATGTTGGCTTTTTACTTTGAGAGGATTTGAGTTCAGATATAAAGATATCTTACTGAAATCATATGGGCTCTGATAAGAGTGGGTACTGTGTACGAGGTTTTGTTCCCCATGTTTAATTATATAATTACTGTAGAGGAGAAGTAACAAATATTCTCCAGACTGGGACCAGGGTTGGTGGAGAGTTTGGATAGACCAGGGTTGAGTTTTCTCCAACGAGAGGAGATCATGGTCAAAGGCAGAAAGTCATTGGGCCCAACTGGGTGATGCCAGGAACCACGGTGAAGGTCTGAGAGCATGTGGAAGCCCAGTACAATTGGGGTCAGAGAAGGTGACGAATCTGTGGAATGCTCCACCCCAGAGGCTGTGGCGAGTCAGTCACCAAGTTCATTCAACATAGAAATACATGGATTTCTAAATGTTGAGAAAATATGAGAAATGAGGATCTGCAAAAATGGTGCTAATGTATTTGAGGATTAACAAACTCATCAGGAAGACTGGCCCCGTCCTGGGGGCAGAGTTACGATTCATGGGAGGTGGTCTTGGAGGGGATGATGCTCCTCAAACTGTGGAGCATCCTGGACAATACAGCTCACTCCCTCCTTGACCCACTGGTCAACCTGAGGAGTACCTGCAGCAACAGACTGGTTCCACCAAGATACAGGACAGAACACCACAGGAGATCCTTCTTCCCTGTGGCTATTAAACTGTACAACTCCTCCCCCTTCTGTCGTGGGGTAGACTAAGTGACTCCCCCCCACACCCCGGAGGAACTCAGCAGGTCAAGCATCATCAGACTGAAGAAATGTCCTGACCTCAAACATCAACTGTCCATTTCCCTCCAAACATGCGGCCTGACCCACTGAGTTCCTCCAGCACTTTTTTGCTCAGGATTCCAGCTGCTGCAGTCTCTCGTGTCTTCACTGTTTAGACTGAAAACCAAATCATTTTTATCATGTCAAGTTTTTCTGTCGCTGTCTTTCTTTTTATGGGTCATAGATGATAGAAAGAACTGATAATATAGAACCAGGGAAAATATTCCCCTCAACAATCTACATTCTAAAAGTGACATTTGTTTTCCTTGCCTCTTTTTGTGAAGTTTTTAGTTGCTGAGTGGTTGCTCACATGCCATTTACAATGTCACTTTTACATTCAGAACCTCCAGTCCAGAAAAGCAAATTATCTTTCACAAGCAACTCTAAAAGACTCCACTCAGCAGAATGAAACCTGCAGTTAATAAATGTCCCAGTGCTTTAATAAAATAAATGTTTTGTATCATGTAAAAGGGACATCTGTGAAATAAATTCATTACAACTCTGTCACGGACAGACAAATAACCCACCATCCCAAAATATAAATTCACTGAAAGTTCACTGAGGAAGCATTCACAATCTACCTGGAATAGTATTTAAAAGCACGATTTGTTTGAACATTTTGTTTCTCAAGGGTCTGCATGAGCTTCCCAAAACCTGTCATTGTTGCTGACAAATTACATGCCGTTTTCCTAATTGATAAAACAGATTTTCTCGTTCAGCTTCACTGAAGATTTCTGCTGTTGGGAGATAAAATTTCCAAAGCTTTTGTCCGTCAAATTTCTCAAGGGGGAATTGTAATCTTTTCAGTAAATACAGGAAGAATGTATGTTATTCTCAGGAAATATCATACCAGACAAACAAGCAAAAAAAAAAAGAGGCTTGAAATGACATCTGGAAGGATTTTGCCTTCTGATGCTTCACTGCTTCTGACTAGGTCTCCCTCATCCAATCACCAGTTTGTTCCTTCGCAGTTTCCCCAACCTCACCCAAAACTTGGCATATCACACTTGATCCCCTTTTCCAAGTTCAAGATATAGATTAAGAAAAAATGAGGCCATCACCAATCCCGTTAGTTACACTTTCCAAAATTCTGTTTTCTCAATCCACACCAGAATAAACTACAAATAACCAGTGCGCTAATTTTATCTAATACTATCGCAATCACACATCAAAGGCCTCTAAAGAATTCACATGTACCATAGCAATTAATTATCGACCTTGTTATTTACAACCTCAAAATTTTTCAACGGAACTGTCATATTTTCATCAAACCAGGCTGCGTCTGCCCATCCCTGTTCTCACTGTTTTAGAGTCCACTTACTCTACCTTAATAATACTCCCACTATTTCCTCTGATGCTGATGTCACGCTGTCTGGTCTAAAGTTCCCGATTTTTTGCTCTCCCTCCTTTCAAAAGTAGTCGAGTTACATTTAATGTGGCATTTCTATGGAGTTTGGGAAGATGACAACTTTTGCATCCACCATCTCCAGGTTCTTAATCTGGGCTTTTCTAGCCTGCTGCTGCCACGATCAAAGACATCTCCTCGAAGCTCAGGGCGAAATGGAAGACTCTATTATCATGACCCACACTGGCTGATCAGATCAGCAAAGAGATTCTACCGAAGAAGGAAGAGTCATGATCTAGGTTCATACGCAAAACCATGATGGTAATAATCTCGAGGTTACTAGAATAGATAAAATAGAATAGAACGCCTTTTATTGTCATTCAAACAGCTTGGTTTGAACAAAATTGCATTTCCACAATCTTAACATTACAAAAAAAAACAAGACCCACACTTAACACAATTTATACAAACATGCTGCTTAAACCATTATCAACCAGAGAGTTGAATGCATGGTTCGAAGAGTGGTACGGGGAAATTATTTTAGTTTTAATTTATTTTAGAGATACAGCATGGAAACAGGCCCTTCAGCCCACCAAATCCAAGCTGACCACCAATCAGCCATTCACACTAGTTCTATATGATCTCACTTTCTCATCCATTCTCTACACAATAGGGGCAGTTTTATAGAAGCCAATTAACCTACAAACCCGCACATTTTTGAGATGTAGGAGGAAACCAAAATACCCGGAGTCACAGGCAGAACGTGCAATTTCCACAACAAGCAGCAGCTGAGGTCAAGATCGGACCCGGTTTCTGGCATTGTGAGAACACTAGTTTCACTTTCTCATCCACTCTTTTACACGCTAGGGGGAACTTACTGCATCTAACTAACCTACAAACCTTCGTTGTCAGTGAGACCAAGCGCAGACCAAGAGTCCAATTTGCCAAGCACTGCACTCTG